>NW_024870701.1:6997500-7597500 GCF_019054845.1 Dipodomys spectabilis | reverse complement strand
TCCTTGAGGAGCCATGTACTATATTGTGTATATATCGGGATCTGGGAGGTTTGGATAAGAGCTTATGAACCTGTACAAATGTACTTAAGCTATATAATAGAAGGACATATTTTGTTTTGAGCAGGCCAAGAATAGGGACCTGATTATTACACCAATGATTTTAAAAAATAATGTAATGGTTATATAATGGCAAACATACTTTGTCCTATTTCTCCTTGTTTATATGTATGTATGTATGTATATATATACAAGCATATATACCTATATATGTATGTATTGTAAAATCTTGGTGGACTGTCTTTTTGTGGGAATGAAGATGGAAGAATGATGACATTAGTGATAATATTCCTGTCTAGGTCTCACTTTTCCCTTTCTCTGTGCCCAGAGGTAAATCATTAGAATCCTGCTTACTAGGCAAGCATGTGCTCTTTTGCTCTTTTACCAACAGAGACAACTATATGATACATATAATGATCTTACCGTCATGGGCTGTCTCTGCCTTCCTGTCATATCACTTTCAGAGTTTTGGCTACATGCCAGTCCTACCTTAACAATGCTCCCTCTATTTCCCAGTGTTCTACTTCCCCCTGTACAGTCCTTCCCAAACACCCGGTTACATTCCAAATGGCTTTCTTTACTGCATAACAGTCACTCAACCATGTTCAATCAAGCTGCCCCTTAAACCTGTTTCCTTCTTATGGCTTTTTATGGCTTCTAAGAATTTCTTTTAGTGGACAGTTTACTTCACATTCGAGTGATGGGCTTGTAGTCTGACAGATGTAATTATTAGAAATTATTTCTCTTCTATGCAAATTAAGTAGCAAGAGCTCCTGGTAAGCATAAGGAATTTGAATACTCATCTTTGGACTAATGCCTCAGGAAGACTACCACGGTAGGGAAAGTTATATGAAAATTCAGGCTGAAAAAGATATGGCATATCTTTTAGAAATGATATATCTATCCCTTCCTATCGGGAGTCCAAGATTAAAAATTATCATCAGAAATACAGTAAGGCCAACCTATTTTGAACTAAATATACTGTACTTCCTCTGCTCAAAGACCCATTGAAGTCACATCTTAATGTCTGAGGTATTGGGAAGTTTTTTCCTTCATAATGTGAAGTAATGGGGTTCCCTATATTCACATTCAGTAGCACTTTAGATTATATGAATTATAAATACTTTATAAAATGTATGTCATTATTTTCATCATTATTTCCTTGTTTTGGTTGGTTGTGGGCCTTGAACTTTGGGCCTAGGCACTATCCCTGAGCTCTTCAGCTCAAGGCAAGCACTCTACCACTTGAGCTACAGTGCCACTTCCCATTATTTCCTTAATAGACTAATGTTCCTTCAGAATCTATAGTAACCTAAATAATGAAAATCAATCATAAAATCCTCATTTAAAAAAAATACTGTTATTTATTGTGCTAGTCAGACTTTTCGTTGCTGCGGCATAAAATGCCTGACATAACAACTCAAGGGAGCAATGGATGGTTTTGCTCATCGTTTCATAGGTGATGTTTGTCATGCTCCAGAGGGCATGTCAGAGCAGAACAGCTCACATCCTGGTGGCTAGGTAGCACAAAAAGAGATGGGGGGGGGGGGAAGCAGGGAGGGGAGAGAAGAAAGGAGAGGAAAAGAAAAGGGGTGGGGAGGGGGAGAAAGGGAAGGGGAGGAGAGTAGAGAGAGATCATGGCTGCAATGTTAAGTGTTTTCCATTATTTTCTCTTATTCCATCTAAACTTTGACAATGGGATAGTGTCTCCCACATTCAGGGCAAGTCTTCCCACATTACTGTCCCATGTTCTCTTACTCTTTAATGTGAACAGCAATAGCAACTATCATCCGTTTACTCACTCATCAGCTGCAATCACAGTTTTGCTGCAGACACACAGCTTTCTAGAAGTCAACAAAAACATTTTTTGATGATTGGTAGGATGGGATTTACAATAGAGTATTGTGTATTTGATGATTATTATAAATCATATCCTTCATAGGCATAAAATGTGTAAAAGCCGATGTACATATATACACGTGTCCACCTACCCACAGACAGCCAGGTAAACATTTACCACCTCATAACTTCTTCAGACCCTCGTTATAAACTCCCAAGTAGACATTTTAAATTTAAAATGATAGGCATCTCAGACATGTCAAAGACAGAATTTATTTTTCTCCTGAAATCATTTTGCTCTCCTAGTATAGTGTATCTTGAAGAATTACACCACCCTAAGGAGGTTAAAAACACGTGGAAACAATAGCTGTGTCTTATCTATGAAGGCCAGAAAGAAAATGAGAGGGAGATATAAGACTTTTCAAATTGGGTTTAGTTGTAAGAAAAGCTGGTTGTGTTTATATTCATTCAGCTCAGAAACGTCAGGAAGATGCTATTTGGAAGATCTGAGACAGTTGACAGGCAGACAAGATAGGATCCAGAGGACATTTGTTGTAGACAGGAGAACCCTTTCTTCCACATTGACAGGAGGAAAGGAAACCAGGACTCACCTTGCTTTAGGATTTACTCCCTGGGACAGCCTGCATCAGAGTCTTGTTCAGAGTTGTTAGTGGTGGTGGGATGCTTTCAGAAGAGGACAAGAGTAGAATACATAGGAGAAAAAAAAAAAAAAGCTTAGCCACTTTGATCTTCTTGGAAGGAGATGCTGCATTGTCACCTGTAGCACAAGCCTTTACCACAGGAGGCAGGAAGGAAATTGGCCATTTTGCCCTGTGCTACACTCATTTGCCTTCCCAGGGGAGTGGGGCATAGGGTACAGATTAACTGGGGCCCGCAGGGCTGAGGTGAGGCCTTGCTCAAGGTGTGGGAGAAACTGTGGATTTGAAATAACCTGTAGTCCTAGCAGCTAAGGACAAGAACACCTGCCACGGAGGGCCACGCCCCTGCCACTGAGGTGTCCATGGCATCCACTGAAAGGAGGAATTACAGGTTGGGTGTGAGTATGCGTGGGAGAAGGAATTCAGACAGCCTTTCACTCAATGCATAATCCACCTTCAAAACAGGGCTGCTGGAGGAATCAAGTCAGAGGTCTGTCTGCAGCCCTGGCTTAAGTGGGCCAATTTACAGCTGCCCTGGGAGGGTAATGAGGAAAGGGGCTGATCTGGGCAGTGCTCAGGGTTAGTTACTGTGGGGTGCGCCCTGTATTGTTGCTTATTCTTCTATGGAAGAACATTTGTCCTTACCCAGTATCGACAATTTTCTGGTTGATCAAACTGAGAAGAGTAAGGCATCTGAGTATGTTGACAAGAGTTATTGAGGTTTTTAACTTCCCTCGGCGTGGGGAGACCTGTACCCACCACACCACAGGGCAAGACAGTGTGTTCTCAGGGCAATGAAAAGAGTGCAGAGTATTGGGGAAGTCTGAGGAGAGGGAAGAACTTAGAGCCAAAGCAGAATTTCCCTAGCTACTTTTATATGGAGACTGCGCTTGAACTGAGTTGTGAAGAACCTTGGAGAGGAAAGAGGGAAATTTTCCTGGAAGAATATGGGAGAGAATGGGCAAAGAGTGGGAAAGCAGTCTGGTTAAGGATCTTGGGTTAAATGTATGGTAAATCTAGCAATAAGGCGTCCACAGTCACTAAAATCAGACCAAATGGTGGACATTGGTTCTGTCCTCATTTAAGATTGTCCCTAGTCTCAAATTACAGCAGGCTATGTTTTATTCAAATGGAATGAGGACAGAAGGAGCAAAAAAGAGTTGAAAAGGGCGTTTATTAGTTGAAAATAATGAATAAAAGCAATCCACACTCTTTATAAATAATTGAAAATAATGCAGGAGAAAAAAAAGTAACCATCACCCATCCACCAAAACTCTCTTCTAAGAGATTACCATTATTAACAATTACGAACAAATATTGCTTTTTATACATTCCTATGCATATATGAAATTTATGTTTAGTATGGAAATATACACATGCTATATAATATGCTAGTCTTTAATCAGTGATATATCTTGGGTATGTTAACATGATCAAAGTGTCACAAAGATTGCCTTTTTTACAGCTAGCTAATATATCATGGCAGAGAAACATTATTCATTTAACAAACTTCATTAATGAAAGGATAAAGTTTTGTCTTTTTATTTTATAATAAAATTAGTTATCTAATTTAGTTAAATGTCTAGAAGTGGAATTATGAGTCAAAGGGTCTGATATTTTCACAAATCAATTAACTAGTTGATATATATGCCAGGTTTTCTTTTTCTTTTTTTTGTTTTTTTTTGGGTCCAGTTATGGGGCCTTAACTCTGATCCTGGGCACTGCCCCTCAGCTCTTCAGCTCAAGGCTAGCGCTCTACCACTTGAGCCACAGAGCCACTTCCAGCTTTTTTCTGTTTGCTTATGTGGTGCTGAGGAATCGAACCTAGGGCCTCATGCATGCAAGGCAAGTGCTCTACCACTGAGCCACCTTCCCAGCCCCTATGCCAGGTTTTCTTAAAAACATAAATTTGTTTTGTGGCCTACAGTGTGAAAGAATGCTTGTTCTTCACTAAAATAGAACACTATGATTATTTCTATCTGATTGTTACAGTTGTATTTTTAAGAATCTTCATGATAAAAGATGAATAAGGCACAAGCATGATTGATATTTACAGATGGAAAACATTCTCTGGGGAGCTGAACTCAAAAACTGTCTGTAGGTAACTTTTCTGAGAGTCTGTTGAGAGTTTTGTTGAACTGATAAAGATTCTTAACAGTAGTTAATAGTGCTTCACTTCTCCCTGAATAGCCTTAGGGAGAGTTAAGTCACTTTGTCTCAATAGCACCATTATAATAAATATTTAGCTAAAAGTTTGTATCTATATCTCAGGAATATCTTAGTCTGTGACTGTGGACAATATTCGTGTTGTGTTGTGTTGTGTGTATGTGCTTGTCCTGAGCTTGAACTCAGGCCCTGGGCACTCTCCCTGAGCTTTATTTTTTTCCCCTCTAAGCTGGCACTTTACCACTTTAGTCACAGCTGTAGTTCCGGCTTATTGATAGTTAATTGGAAATAATGGTTTTAGGGACTTTCCTGACTGGGCTGGTTTCGAACTGTGACCATTGTGACATGCCACTTTGAAACAAAATATAGTTGCTTCTTGGGCTCACTCTTTTTATACTTCCACCCTTCTCAGATCCTAATAGTATGGATGAAGTGGACTTCCTTTTATCTTGGCCATATTCCTTTCTTTTACTGACAAAAATGGAGTGTAACTTCTAGTCTGACTCATAAGGTGAAAATGATCTGGCTCGCCCTACTGGACATGAGATCCAGGGAACTGATCCAAGGTCATCTGTGAAGCAGAATAACCCCAACTGATTTGTAGGATTGTGGAAGCAGGTGCATACTATTTATTGTGTGCCCTGGGATTTGTGGTTGGTTCTTAGGTGGCATTGTTCTGGCCATAGCTAATGTGTATACATTTCCCCCTATAGTTCTTACTGCGTCTACAAAATTTATACTAATTTTTAAAGTTTGACCCATCTAAGTAGATGTAACATGTTATGCTTTTAATGCTATGGTCTTTATTTCCTACCAAGAGTTCTACTGTCAAATTACAGTCCTAAGAGAACATTCATTCAACCATGAACTCACATACTGGTAAAGATGAGCAAAGCAAGCTTGATTTTATTTCCTTCAAATCCATACTTAATTGCACGTGAACTTTGTGTCTCCATTGAAATTTTATTATAAGGTCATGACAATGAGGACACTGGAGTTCTTAAAATGTTTCCTTTTGCATTCAGTTCTCAGAATTCTCTTTATGTTGTGTAAGTCTGAAAGGTTAAAAATAACCATACCTCCGGAGACATCTCCTTGGGCTGCATTCTTCCTTGAGATTCTCTCAGCTTTCCCACCCAAACTGGGTCATCATCCTTGCCTGAGTTTAAAATCTCCCAGATCCAACATTCTACAAAAATCAATGAGATCTTACCTACCAATAATCCCAACAGCCCCACATTATATTCTCTGGTCTGATTCTCCATGAGTTTGATTTTATAGACTCTATTATAGTAATTTATTAACTTGATAAAATCTGCTGACTCCTCATGGAAAAATATTGTTTATATTTTATATTTCCTGCAGCTTCCTTTCCACAGCCTTTATTGTGGAATATTTACATGAGAATAGGGCCTTTGTTTTTTTTTTTAGGTTAATCTGTGCCTTCGTTTTGTCTCCCCTGAAGTCACAGCCCTCTGTTTGTGACATACATCGTGCTTTTCATATTGAAAGCACTCAACGAACCCTGAATAATTAATCTTCTCATCATGTTTGAGTTATCCATCTGAATTGAATTAGCCCTATTTTATAGAGAAAGCAACCTAGGGAGGTACAGAAAATGGTCCCTTGAGGATGTCCAAGTCCAAGGCACTGGCATCTCTTAGGTTGAGTGAGGCTCCTATCCTTGGCTATAGTTAGCATATTACTGCTTCTACAAATTTTATATGAATGCATATTATTTATGCTTGCTTTTCCTCTGCCAGGAAATTTCAGAAGTATATACATCAGTGGGTAAAGGAAAGATGCAAATTGGGTGAGGAAATGTCACAATGAAGTTGCTGTAAAGCATTTCTTTGGGAAGAGGTTGCTGGATAACCTGTTGGTAGGGTGGCAGCAGCATCTTTGCATGATGACACGTTTGCTCGGATTGAGGATGAGTTCTGATTTAGAGCTTCCCTCACGCATCAACTGTTTTTAGATCACAACTTTGGGCTTACCTGGGAGATAATAGAAGTAACAGTGTTTTTACCTTTACATTATCCATAAGCCAAATGTGATTTATTTTCTTTTGTTAAAATATTATTCTCACTGATTTAAACATTTCCTTACTAATGGGTGATAAAAAGTAGCGATGATTAAAGCCAAACAAAAATATTCAAAAAATCAATGGCACCATTGTAGTATTTACTCTGGCTTTGCAAAATAAAAGGCTTATAGTCATGCAGTTCTTGTTGAGCAATAGGCTGAGGGTCCCATGTGTTCTTGCTCTTGAGGATTTCTCCTACAATGTTCCATTCTTCCTTTTCCCCACTGATGGATTCTTGTTAAAAATCTTCAAAGCCCCTCTCAGTTGTAGCAACCTCTATCTGTCAACCCATCTTTTTCTTTCCAATCCACATTAGATTTTATTTGAATTTCTTTTATGTAAGTTATCATAGCTTACTATCTTATCCTCCTGCTAGATTATAAAGTTCTTGGGGGCAAAACCTATAATTAATCCATCTCTATATTCTCTGAAGGCCTTAGGAGCCTTCTGTTCTTTCTATTTGAATAGTATTCAGTGTTAAAGAAACTAATGAAATGTAATACCTAAAATATATATTCCCTTCTCCTGGGTGGGTTAGACTTGGATGGGGAATCAAGTCTGGGGCTGAATTCTATGAGGAAAACTAAATGTTAGTAAAATTGGAATAGTTATACTATTAGGAGCTCATCCAAGCCCAAAGTAAGATCACAGTTCTAGTGATTTTCACAATTTTGCAATATTCATAGAGATGAGAACTCCAAATCTTTTAGCTCCAGTTTTAAAAAGGATCAGGTTGCTTTAGTAAGAAACCAAGGACCGTGAATAGAAACTTGGTTGAGTGTTTTCTATACTGAAAACAAACACCCACAATGAGATGTAAATAGGGGGAGAGCATGTTCTCCTATGTACTCAAGAATTAATTCCACTGCTATTCACTAACCTTTATGAATGTGGAAATAATATGCCTGTTGGCTATTTGTGCTAGAACAGATGTAAAATTAATCAGTCTAGCTAACAGCACTTGATCTGCCTTGGCTAGTGAAAGATTAAAGAGGAGTTGTTAAAAAAAAAAACCAACTCCTTTAACTCTCAAATTATTAAGAGGCCAAAATATTGTCATTGTGTCATATGTATTCACATTTCCCCTCTTGTGAACCATTTTTTTTGTCTTTTCCCAAGAAACACAGAATCATTCTGTCTGCATAACTTGTTCTTCTTGGAAAGCAGTTTTCTTGCCCATAGCATTAGTGTCTTCCTGGAAGGGTCTATGAGAGCAACAGGGTTGACCAAAACAAGATCTTCAGTAGCTGTTCAAGTACTGGCAACCTCTATCCATGGGCAGACAAGGCAATAGGGTATGGCCTTATTGGAGCGTAGAGAGCAGAGGTGTACCAGTTAGCCATGGCTTTAAAACAATACACTCCTTAATTCTCTCCTGCCTACCCCTGGCTCCTTAGCTGCTAACAGACAATATGGAGATAACTTATTTCAGCAAATATTGTATTCCTATATTGATTCCTAATCCTCTTTCAAGAGAGTAACAGGAGGAAGTTATTAATTAAGCTCTTAAATGAGAATGACATCTATAATCCACAGAGTAGATTAAGGCAACCAAAAGCTTTACACCTTAAAATCCTGTAAGCAGCCTTTGACTAGGAAAGAGAAGACCTCAGTTTGATTCCTAGCTTCAACATTGCAGATCACCAACCCCCCCATACACCTGCTTCAGCCATTACATTTTTACATAAATGTAAATCTTGGGCTTATGAACAGTTCTCTTACTTTGGCACTTATTTAGAACCTTTTTTATTGATGCTCACTCACAAGCATCTTAATTTTTCTGTCATGGTTCCATTTTAATTTCCAGCATTCTTTTTAAAAACACAATAATATAATTTATTAATTACAATAAGTACAAATACAATAAGTAATACAAATATAATAAAACATAATGATGTTTCCATACTGTCTACCACTAGCCATTACTCTGATTATCCAAATTGTTTACAGAGATGCATGTCTACATTTTCTGAAGAGAAATGATTGCAATATTTCTGATTTGTATGGATAAGGAAAAGAAAAAAATGTTGCACAATAAAGCAACCAACATTTCAAAGTAGACAAACAAAAAGGCAGCAAAGAATATACTCCTGTATACCGTCTCAGAGATATACTTTTTTGATAGAAACTTCCCAGAATATTCTATAGAATATACATCTATACATTTTATCAGGAAATAATAAAAAAGGTGAAAAAATCTTTAAAGGAAGATATAACTTGGACCTAAGACACTTCCTCATTTGCCAAAATTAGACCAAATAATGTAAATGATAAATAATGTCATTGATATGTAAAGGAAGACTTCAGATGGATCTTGTTGAGTGGTGTACTAGTGTATTCTGTTCCTCACTGAGAAGTTAAGAATATTTCAGAATGTCCATAAAGAACATAACAAGCTCTCTATTACTAGATAGCTCTCAGGTGTCATTCATCATAGCTTTGGTTTTGTCCATTCCCAGATTGTGAAAGGGAATTCAGGAGACAGCCTATCATATGTTCACAAAAAACAAAAACAAAAAA
Source organism: Dipodomys spectabilis (assembly GCF_019054845.1). Classification (NCBI taxonomy): domain Eukaryota; kingdom Metazoa; phylum Chordata; class Mammalia; order Rodentia; family Heteromyidae; genus Dipodomys; species Dipodomys spectabilis. The sequence continues at coordinate 7,588,173 of NW_024870701.1, read as the reverse complement.
AAAAAACGAAACAAAAAAACAGAATGAAAGTGGGATTTTGTTTTCAGATCAAGACAGGTGTAGTATTAATTGATGACTCCTAAGCAGTTGAGGAGGAGATTATGTATATGAATAAGATGAGCTCACTGGGGAGTGGAATGAAGTTGCAGGAAACAGGGAAGAATGTGAATAACAGGATAAAAAATAAGAAAAGTGTTTCAGTAGTTTTTGTGTATTCTGAGGCTGAGCATACAAATTAAGGTCTTCAAAACTTAGCCCTACTTTTATTATTTCTTTTTTAAAAAATTATTGTAAGCAGCTGCTTATGTCGGTGGTTTTCACCTGTAATCCTAACTATTCAGGAGGCTGAGATCTGAGGATCGCTGTTTAAAGCCAGCCCAGGCAGAAAAGTCCGTGAGACTCTTATCTCCAATAAACCACTAGAAAACCGGAAGTGGCTCTGTGGCTCAAGTGGTAGAGCGCTTGCTTTGAGCTGAAGAGTGCAGGGACAGAGACCAAGCCCAGTTCAAGCCCACAACCGACAAACAAACAAACAAAAAATATATATACATATATATTTATACAACATACAATATATAATATGTATTATATATTATATTAATATATATTAATTAATATATTAATTAAGGGTGATAGGGTGAGGTACAGAGAGATTACAGTTATACTTGTAAGGTAATGAGTACATTTCAACTTCACATAGTACATTAAAAGCAAAAAACAATGGCTGGGAATATGGCTTAGTGGTAGAGTATTTGTCTTGCATGCATGAAGCCCTGAGTTCGATTCCTCAGTACCACATACACAGAGAAAGCTGGAAGTGGTGCTCAAGTGGTAGAGTGCTAGCCTTGAGCAAAAGAAGCTCAGGGACAGTGCCCAGACCCTAGAGTTCAAGCCCCAGGACTGGAAAACAAAACAAAACAAAACAAATCCCCTCTTGTTTCCGTATCTTGGAGTTCATTTCAATTACCATCATTTTATATGGTCATATGTACATAGCTATTGAGCTACTGTGATCCTCTGCTAAGACTCTCCTAGACATATACTCATTCAAATGAGGGAAACCATGAAACCAGTGTTTCTTTGGGGTCTGGCTTACTTAATGTGATTTTTTTTCAAGGCTACTTCCAGCCTTCTTTAGGTCCTATATTCAACACTGCATTGGAGCTCACTTTACTTTTTTGGCTATTCAGCTATCGCCTGGACCCTGTGAGGAAAGGAGTTAGATGCATAACTTCTCACAGGAATTAACATTTTTTGTTATTATACAGGTGATGTGCAGAGGGGTTATAGTTACATAAGTCAGGTAGACTACATTTCTTGTTGAACCACCACCCCTACCCTCAATCTATCTCATTTTTCCCTCCTGTCTCTACCTACAAGTTGTATAGTTCATTTTCAACATACTGTCTAGTGAGTATTGCTGTTGCATTTGTTTATCCTTTGTTCATCCATTTCTGTGTCTCTCTTTACCTTCCCAAAGAAAGGTAAACAAGACAAAAAGAAAAAAAGAACAAAAACAGCAATGAAGAAAAAAGAACTTGTTTCTATTTCCTGGAGTTCATTTCCATAAATATTATTTTATATGATCAGAGGCACATAGGCATTGTGCTTTTGTATTCCTCCCTAAGAATATCCTCATTTGGTCTCATGGTGTGGTGTGTCTAGAGTCCTGTATAGTTTACCATATTCCAGTGTATGTTAGATCTAGTTTCTGCATATGAGAAAAGATGCGTTGTTTGTGTCTCTGTTTGTGAGTTTGGCTTAACACTTAACACGGTCCATTCCATTTCCCTGCAAATGACATAATATTCTTTCTAATAGCTGTGTAAAATTCCATTGTGTATAGGTACCACAGTTTTTGGATCTACTCATCTATTGTAGGACATCTGGGTTGTTTTGCACAACTTGGCAATTGTGAACAATGCAGCAGTGAACACTGATGTGCAAATGTCTTTACAGTATCCTGGCTTTCATAGGGATTTTTGTTGTTGTGATTATTTTGAGACAGGATCTTGTTGTATGGCAGTTCTGGATACTTATGTCTATGAATAAGTTACAGTTTTCTGGTAAAGTCAAGGTGTGAAGGACTGTGGAAGAGTGCACAGGAAGTTTAAAAGCTGGAGGTGTTGCCGTGGAGTATTACTTTACTAGCTGGGGGAGTGGGGAGAGGAAGTGCATGGATACAGGTTTCCAAAGGAAAGTCACAATGGAGTTGAGCTTGAAAGAACAGTGTGGAGTTGGACAACTTAGGAGACTGGGTAAGACCACAAAGGGAACAGAGAGGCATTGAGAAGCCATACCCATTCTAAAGAGAGCTGGCCTCTCTAGTCCTAGGCAAGAGGCTTAACCTCTGTGAGCTTTAGTTGTCAATCTGTCTTTTTAAAAAGGAGAGGTATCAGGTTCTGGTGGCTCACGCTTGTAATCCTAAATACTCAGGAGGCTGAGATCTGAGGATCTCAGTTTGAGCCAGCCCATGCAGGAAAGTCTGTGAGATTCTTATCTCCCATTAACTATCAAAAAGCCAAAAGTTGAGCTGTGGCTCAAAGTGATAGAGTGCTAGCCTTGAGCATCAAAGTTTAGGGACAGAAACCAGGCCTTGTGTTCAAGCCCCAGGACTGGCATAAAAAAAGGGGGAGGGGGTATAGAGGACATTTTGCGATCATGGTTTCCCTTCACTTCCTTAGTCTAATCGGATGCTGATTTGGCATCAAGCAACCACCAATCTCTCACCTTTGATGTGCTTTCCTGAGCTAGAGTCAAGGGCTGGATATGTCTTGGGGCTGGATCAGTCAGTGTCTTGTTTCTTCTGACGGCATTGATTGGTTCAGGAATGGCTATACAGAAAGACTCAGTTTTGAGACTAATTTTTATTTTAGTTTTTAAGTCTTTGCTGTTTCTCTAGGGAAGGCAGTTACAATGAATAGGGATAGAAGGAAGGAAGAAAGGAAGGAAAAAAGGAAAGAAGGAAGGAAGGAAGTTAATGAAGAAAGCAAGGGAAGGGAAGGAGGGAAGAAAGGAATGGAAGGAGGGAGGGAGACAAGTAGGAAGGGAAGAAGCAAGGAAAGAAAGAAGGAAGAATGGATTTGGATTTAGCAAAAGGATCAAAATAAGTTCAGTGGTGCTGAGTGTCATGGTGGAGACTGGAGCCATATGGCAGGAGTTGAAGGGAACCTGTCGAAGTAAGACAAGCAGAGTAAGGTCATGGGAGAAGCTCACGTAGTCACTTCCTTTAAAACACAGACCCTAGGAAGTGTATGTTCTTATATCTCAGTCTTTTATAGCAATAAAGTGGGAGTAAAAAAAGGCATCAAATATTGGCTCAGTCCTAATGCAGCAGAACTGAGGGGAAAGAGAATACAAGAAAGTGGGCTACAAAGAAACATAGGCAAATAAGGTTTCCCTTATTTGCAATGACTAATATATGGCTGGGACAAGTAGAAAAGGTCGAAAGCTTTATACATATGACCAGATAAGATGATGTTAAGTGAAATGAACCCCAAGATAGGGACACAAGTGTTTTTTTCTTGCTTGCTATTGCTTCTAACATAGTTATAATGTACCATCTGATTTTTTTTGTTTCTTTGTATGTTCCTCTCCCATGGTATAACCTCTGTTTTCACTGTATTTGATGTTGGTATAATTTAGGGAGGTGAAGGGAAAAAGCAAAATGTTTAAATAGGAATACAGGTTGACCCATTGTAATAATGAGATGTACAAGACACTATGTTGAAAAACAAACTTTACAATTTAGGTGTGGGGGGGTTATGGGGGGAGTGTAGTTGTGGAGGTGGGAGGCAAGAGATGGTATGGGAAAACCAAAGGAGGAGGCAACAATGCTTGATAAGAAATGTACTCATGACTTTGCTTATGTAACTGTAACCCCTCTGTACAGTATTTTCACAATAAAAAACTTTATTTTTTTAAAAAAGAAAGTGGGCTATACACTGATGGTGTGGCTATGAGAGTGAGTAGATATGTGTTGTTAATGGTTTTGTATTCAGTCTACAAATACGAGTATTTCCTCTGTGCTAGGTACTATCCTAGCACCTGTGATTATAGAGTTGACAATAAAGACAAAAATATCTTTCTTGAAGTAGCCTACATCCTAATGGTAGTGTGTGTGTGTGTGTGTGTGTGTATGTGTGTGTACACATGTGTGCATGCATGTGTGCATTCTGGCATGGAGAAAAATGAAGCAGAGAAGGAGGCTTGGGATGTGGGGTAAAGGGGTTGTAATTTTCAACAGGCAGGTAGGAAGAGTTTCATGAGAAGGTGGCAATTGCGTGACCTGGTAGAATCAAAGAAGTGAGTCATTGTGACGTCTGTTTGAAGGAGAATTTTAAGCAGAAGAGGGGACATAATCATATGAAATGCTCAGAATTCTTTCAACTTCAGATAGAGCCATTTCCTCCCACTGCAGAACCAGAGCAGTTAACTACAAAGAGTTCTGGAAAGAAATGGCTCTCTCAAAGGGAACTTTTCTCTGGGGCCACCTAGTCCTTGCTGTTTCAGTCACGTGTCCTAGCTCTCTGGGTCTGGATGCAAGACTGATCAAGAGAGGCTTTGTCATTCTGAAGATGATAGGATAGCAGTTGGAAAGACTGGGGAAATTTAAAATCTCGATTTTTTTTCCTTTAAGGTTTCTATATAAATTAGTAATTATGTTTCACTAAGTATAAATGAGTTCATTTTGCCTTTGCTCAGAACCAGTTTAGGAGAGAAATGTTACAAATTATCCTTTTGTATTTGCTAAATCTGGTCCTAATTCTATTTTTCAAGAAATTGTGTTTGCAGAAATAAGGCCACATGGAAATGAACAAATAATGAAAAATTGAATAGAACAAACCCCTCAAGTCCTAGAGAATTAAAATTCTGCCAGGATTATTTATAAAATGTGCACCAGTATCCAAAAGTATTTACAATTTGCTCCATGGCTTGTAAAATCTGGTGCAACTCAAACATACTTGGTAGTTCCCTGAGACTCAAAACATGTTTCTGAAATCCTGTGCCCAAACTCCAGTGCAAAACAAAGAGCTCCATATGGTTGAATCATAATCCTGACATAAAAATTCTTCCTAACTAGAGACCTTCAGGGCCATCCAGAATAGTAGTAGCTTTCTAACTGTAACTCTATTCTCTAGTAAGAATCTACGTATATGTATATATATATATATATATATATATATATACACATATATATGTGTCCATTTTTTATGACTCAGGGAAGTTTGTGGCGGGGGAGGGGTCAGAAATTAGAGGAGAGTGAGTGAAACGGATTGTGGCGGGGGAGGGGTCAGAAATTAGAGGAGAGTGAGTGAAACGGATTGCCTTGCACAGAAATCAATGTGAGAAGAAAAGCAAATGGAGTGAGTATCATAGAACTCTTTGAAATGCTAAGGGGGACATTTTAACACTAAACAACAGAGTGACTTATTAACATTTGAGCCATGTAGGTTATATCCAACTTTCAAAGTTTCCTGGTATATAGCGATATTGGAGAGCCCTGCAGAGGGACTTCTGTGTCCCTCTGCACTTGGTTGAGCCACACATCCCTTGTTCTGTGACCCATTCAGATGGTGTAAACACAATGCCATCCATCTGTACCTCTTTGAAACAAGAATCTCATATTCAAGCATCCCTTTTAAATGGTGGATACAAGAGCCAACTCTTGCTGCTCTCACAAAGTCTCACAAGGCTGTTAATCACCAAGTACTGATAGCTACTGTTCAGCGTTGGATGAATACCAATTAGAGAGATGGGCCGACCTGAGGAATGGAGAGGAGAAAGCAGTAGGGGACTGGCTTTGTTGTTTTGGGGAGGGGTTGCCAAAAAAATGTTACCTGGGGCGCCAGTGCTCTTCTCGCCAACCCTGAGGGGCAGCTGATGAGAAAGGCAGACTAATTTACAAAGTGCAAAGTAGGGAATGGATCACAAGCATCATATTATTATTAATAAGGCTCGTTTTTCTAGTTACGGCTGAATTGGACTTGCTTTTAGTTTTACCATCAGGCAGCACTTGCCTAAACTTTATAATGCTTCTTTTTGCACAGTCTCTCATGGCATCTCCTCTGTACAAGAGGTTCTGTGGAGCTTCAGGCAAGCTTGGGAGGAAAAGCTCTGGAAACAATGACAACAAAAATCCTTATCAAGTGCAAAAGAAAAGATTTACCATGGAACAGTTAGAAAAATAAAGGGATGATTCCTATCACGTTAAAGACAATCTCTCTCTCTCTCTCTCTCTCTCTCTCTCTCTCTCTCTCTCTCTCTCTCTCTCGCTTTTTTTTTCTTTACCATACAGCCCAAACTGGATAAGTACCTTGGGGCTTTCAGTATCATGCAATCTTATTTGCTTATGTGTATCTCTCCACTCAGTCAATACCATTCAGATCTAGCACTCAGCATGGAGTCTTGTTCCTTTGTCTCTTGGAGATCCCTGTCTGGTGTAGGAAGTCTCTCACTATCTTTGGATGCATACAGAGTCAGTGAGACTCCATATGAGGATGAGGTTATATGACTGGCTACTGTATCAGAAGTAAACTTGTTGACAGCCAACTACAGACTTGGGAACAGAGAAGGAAAAACACGGAAGCTCTCGCTTGAGAGCTGTCTTCCACTGCCCCCAGAGTGCCGCCTGCACAGCATGGAGCTGCTTAGAAAACCTGATTAGGTCCCACAGAGCTAAGCACATAGAGTTTCAAGAGGCTGAGAAATTGTTCATGCCATTGGAAGTTGTATGAAAAATGGTCCATGTGGAGGGAAGACAAAAATTAAGCTGAGATGACTAAGAAACATATTAACTAAAATTATGTTTGATTTGCCATCAAGAGCTCTACTCTTTCAGGCACTTGGAAGAGTACCTCCGTGGGGAGCTGAAAAGCTGTCTTTGAGACCTCTCCTGCATTGATAGCATTCCCAGGGCCAATAGGAACAGTACCAGGGGTGGAGAGAGCCACGGAGACCTTTCAACTGGCTGGGAGGCCTTTGTGATGGATTTGAGAGGGAAAAGATTGAGGAAATTAGAAAAAAATAATTTGGCTCTGAGACGTTCATTTTTTGTGTGTGTTCAGTAGGCACTTAATAAATACTAGGTTAAGGAATATTTATTCTATTTTTAAAATAGTATGAAGTGCCCAATTCCTGAGTTATGAAATTTGAAACTAGGTGGTAGATCCGGCCAGATATGGCTTCTCAGATTATTATCCCACAGCAGGAAATATCTCACCATGCAAGACAGTGGTGTAGAAATTTCTCCAGAGGGAATTGAGCTTATTGAACCTTCATTTGCTTGGGTGATTTGTGATTGTGAGACTGTGGAAGTCATAGCTAAACTGAAAGAAAAGTAAACCTCATGTATAGCAAAATCTTATATTTCATATAATCATGCTGGTAATTGTTAAGCAAGTATATATGGAGGAAGAAGGAGAAGATCCTGTATAATTTGTCTTGAGTACAAAGCTGAATACCTTAATGAATGATTAGACCTTGCCATTCATTATGAAATCTTGTCCAGTGTGTCTGAGCATCATGCTGGGGGCCTTGTGTAGTTGTGTTTGAGATTTCCTTTATCTATTGGTAACTTTTGTAAAAAAAATGGTGCCCATTTCACCATGACTGGGACCAAAAACTTGAGAGACAACTTAAGGGAGGCTCAGAGTTTCAGAGATTTCAGTCAATAGTCTTTGTCTCCATTGACTCTGGGCCCACAGTGAGCAGAACATCATGGTGGAGGGAATATGCAGAGGAGGAGGTTGCTCACCTCATGGTTGACAGGAAATAGAAAAGAAGAAGGAACTGGAAACTAGATAGAATTTACCAGGGTATACTCGCAGTGACTTCCTTTCTTCAGATAGGTACCATCTCCCAAACCTTCAACCACCTCCCAAAATTGTGCCACCAGTTGGGGACCTGTTAATCAGTTCAGCAGGGGACATTTCATGTTCATAACATTGCATAATCATCACATTTTGTCCTGGCCCCTCAACGGCTCAGGACCATCCCATAATGCAAAATACATTTCGTTTATCTCAGATAGATCTCAGATTCTTCACATTTCCAACATTGTCCAAAAGTCGAAATCTAAAGTCTTGGGCTGAAACTCACGGCAATCTTTTTTCTGTGAATCCTTATAAAATAAAATTTAAAAAAGCAAATTTTATTCTTCTAAGATTTCAAGGGCACAGAATGAAAATCCTCACCCCACAAGGGAGGAATGGGGTCATAGGAAGAAGGAATGGGATGAAAGCAAGGACAGAACCACCAGGAGAACAAACATTAAATCCTGTGGCTCCCTGTGTGGCATCTGGGGCACATATTGGCAGACTGTGAACTCCAGCAGGCTGATGCAGACCAAATCCAATGGCCTTACCCCTTGCATCCCAGAGAGTTTATCTTTTGGCCTTCCTGGACTTGCGTCCTTGGCTTTTCTTGGCAGATGTTTCACATCCCCCAAATCTCCAGCATCCTGGAGTCTCTACTGCACCTTAGCATCCTCACAGCTTCACATATTGCACTGTCAAGGGTTGCTTGCAAGAGTTTCAGACCTGCTACATCTTACCTGGTTTCTCAGGTCTTCCTTTGAAAAACCATGATGGAAGTTTTGCTCATAGCTTGTGCTCTACCATTAGAGCCATGCTTCCATTCTCAGGTATATGTTTCCATCACTCTGTGACCCTTGTAGTTCGAATGCCCGCAAAAAAACTGGCATCATTTGGATGTGTCAAGGTTTGCTGCCAGATCTAGCAGCAGCTGGAACATGGCTGCAGTGGCCTCTGTGTTGTCTGGGCAGCTCAACCCAGGAAAACACTTCCCTAGGTAGCCCTGTACATACAAAGTGCCGTGGAACCAATGTTTTTCAGATGAGTTTAGGTTTTTACATCCTTGGTCCTAAAATAATTGGGGTTTGGCCAATTCCTGAGATGTCCTTCAATTTGCTTATTAATTTTCTTTTGTCTATGCATTTTCTTTTATTTCTTTTGTTTATTTTAATTCTGGAATTGAATGCAGGCCTTTATTCTTGTTAGGCAAGCATGCTAAACAAACATTCTCCCACTTGAGCCATATCTCCAGGCTTTTTATTTTATTTTATTTTTTTGTAATTTAAGATAGGGTCATATGCCTTCAGGCTGGCCTGGGATCATGACCTTCCTGCCTCAATCTCCCTTAGTGTAGTAGTATACAAATATATAAAAGAACACCGTTGCACTAAACCCTTTGATGTTTTTGTTTTGTTTGTTTGCCAGTTATGGGGCTTGAATTCAAGGCATGGGTGTTGTTCCTGAGCCTTGCGCCTGGCTAGTGCTCTACCACTTTTAGCCACAGCTCCACTTCCAGTTTTCTAATGGTTAATTGACTTTCCTGCCTGAGCTAGCTTTGAGCTGAGATCCTCAGATCTCAGACTTCTGAATAAGTAGGATTACAGCTGTGAGCCACCAGTGCCCATCTTTGATTTATTTTTAATGGTTCTCATTTCCTTAGCATCTGCATCCTACTTGTCTATAAGTTTAAATGGAGGTGTTTTCTGGTCAAACTGCATGTTTTCCAAATATTTGAACTCTACTTTTGTTCCTGATTCTCATCATAAACCTGACAAAAGTCAGGAAGGCTATGCTATAGCCTGAGTACTGAGCTGTCTTGTATTTTGCTCTGACAAGTTAATTACATCTTTATCATCATCAAATCATTAGTTGGTACAGGAGTTTGAACTCAAGGCCTTATGCTTGCTAGACAGGTACTCTGCCACTTGAGCCATGCTACAAATACTTTTTTGCTTTAGTTAGTTTTAAAATAGTTTCTTGTATGTTTGCCTGGAGCTGGCATGAACTACAATCCTACCTATGCCTCCTAGACAGCTGGAATAATGGGAGAGCACCACCATATCCAGTTTGTTTCAGATAGGGTCTCTTTTTGTCAGAGCTTTCCTTGAACCATATTCCTCTTGTTCTGTCTCTCTTTAGGGCTAACTTTATAGGTATGTGCCATCATCATGTCTTGTTCAGTATATAACTTTTAATTTCGGCTACTCAAAGTCTCCGGACATGACAACATGTATACAGATTCTTTGCCAGAATATAACACAAACAGCTCCTAGATCAGTTCCTAATAGAGTCCTTATTTCCTTGTGAAACCAGTCTTCGCTGAATATTTTTCCTTAGCATGGCAGTCTTTGGAGCTCTACTTGTAAGCTCCACTTACAACATTTAATATTATATAGTGTGCTTCTCCAAATTCCCAAATTTGTAAAGTGGCCACATTGATAAAGTCTTGACTTTTTATAAATGTTGCTTTATAAAGAGATTCCCTTTTTTCACTTTCTTTTTTTTAAAAAAATTATTTCATTGTAAAGATGCTATACAGAGGGGTTACAGTTAAAGGAATAAGGTAATGAGCACATTTCTTGTCAAGCATTGTTACCCTCAAGCATTGTTACTCCCACTATCCCTTCCCTCCCTCAATCCTCCTCCCCCCACCCCCCCTTGAAGTTGTAAAGTTGATTTCCAATATAGTGTCTTGTGGGTATCATTGTTGCAATGGGTCATCCTGTGTCCTTGTTTCAGTGTTTTTATTTGTTGTTGTTTTAAGTATACTATGGGATTTTTGTGTTTCTTTTGTATGTTCTCCCCCTGTTGTCACTGTACTTGATTTTGGTACCCTGCATCTTGTATACACAGTTGTCTAATTTGGAGAGGAGAAAGGGAACCACAAATACTTTCTAACATACTGACAAACAATGCTTGATAGGAAATGTACTCATTACCTTGCTCATGTAACTGTAACCCCTCTGTACAGTATTTTCACAATAAAAAGTTATTTAAAAAAAAGCATCACTCAGATCAGTAAGAACATATTTACCTAAAAATATCTTAGTCCTGTTACTATTCTTACTTTGTATTTGTTCATCTTGTTATACATGAGGGTTATTTCTTATCTGTGTCCCTATTAAGAAGTTCTTTCTTCCCATGTCACTGTGGTACCGTGAAGAATAATGAAAACAATGTCACATTCCTCTTCACAAACACAGACCAGCTCAACAGTGCTGAATAATAATGTCATGATTTTGAAAGTTGCTTTGAATTCTTTTCTCTGTGATTGCTTGTTTCTTTTCAACTCTTTTTTCTTTTTTTTCCCCTACCTCTACAACTATCCCCCTCCCCCATCGAAGTTGTAAAGTTTGTTTTTAACATAGTGTTTTGTACATCTCATTGTTACAATTGGTCAACCTGTGTAAAGACAATCAACTCAAGGTAAATTAATCTTTGACTAATGAATAAGAAAAGTAGAGCAGTGCTTGTAGAAGAAAAGCCAGAAGAAAAATAGAGAACTTTATAAACTTAGGTTTTCAAGTGGAAGGCAACCATGATATCAGGGCTAGCAGGTATCAGGTATATGAGGAAAATTAATTCATCCTACCAATATTTCAGGTGCAAAAGGATCAGTCAAAGGACTAAAGTGAAAATGTTTAGCATCAATATCTTGTCAACATTTCTCTATAAAGCTCAGTGGAAGTGGCTCTTGTACAGAGAAGAGGATATTCAATCCTATAGACCAGAGAATGTTCGTGAAGAATTTTGAAAGGCTGCTAAAATGGATGCTATTTTGGGGAGATGAGCCATATCACAAAAGTCAAGGAAGTAAGTAGTTAACTGGAGAAATACAGAGAAGATACTATAGAAACACTGCTTCCAGTGGCTCAAAGGCTTTATGAATTTCACTAACCAATAAGAAAATAGTGTAGATCAGTGCCTTCCAATGATAAGAAGGAAAAGAAGGAGAGTTCCTTTTTGCCTATCTTAAAGGGGTATGGCCTGACCTGATGAAAGCAAATCATAAGTTAAGAAGAGAACAGCATAGCAACTATATTGGACTATAGTTGTACATGACATAGGAACCTTCAAGATTTAAGATCCAAAAACTAATTCCTACCAGAAAACAAAAAAGATTTAAGATCCAAAGACCCAGGTGAACCATCTACTTTCTGCTTACTTGTAAAGCCATGTAGATGTATGTTTGGGTTAAAATGTGCAAACTTAGGCATAATAGACTAAGGAGAAATGCAGCAAGCCTGCATGTTTAGATCCTGCTTGGCCCTCTTGTAGCCATTTCTTCCTCCTGGGTGTGGGGTAGGGCACTTCTGGAATGAAGGTCTTAATTTTTATTCTGACTACTATTACATAGAAAGATTTGGGAATAATAGAGTCATGTATTTTGGCTTTCTGGCTGGCTTTAAGAACAAGGGGTTCTGCTTTCTATGACTTGCTTGGGGCAGAGAAATTCTAGTTCCTGTGACTTGCCTCAGAAGAGAGACAGAGAGGCAAAAAGACAGAAACTTTGCTTCTGAGATCTTTACTTTTGGGTATCATTTTTTTTTTGCTCATACTTAAATATGAACAGAAACACACGAGGATCTTGTGAAAATGTAGATTTGGATTCAGTGAGTTTTGGGGTTTATGATTCTGCCTTTCCAACAAGCTCACAGACTATGCTCATGATACTGTTCTGAAGACCAGATTTTGAGTAGCCATGATTGGATAGCCATTAACTCTTAGTTTGGTCAATTTGGAGTCCTGAAAGAGAGCTGTGTAGCATGATGGCATGTTCAAGATGATAGTTTTTTTTAAGTTTTATTCAGTCACTTATTAACATGTTTTCAATTGTTATTATTCTGCAATGTTGGATTGTACATTTCTTAAATGGCCTTTGGTAGCTACTAGTATACCAGTTGTCTTATGTCAGATTACTGACAATTCCTGTTTTGGGTTGCTGGGATTTGATGGTTGTCCTCTTGATAGTACTCGACAGGAAAAAGCTCCACAAAGTGACATTACCTACATCCAATTCTTATTGCAACAAGATGTACTAGGACTCCTTCTCCTTGTTTCTTTCTCCTTTCCTTCCTTTAATTTTTTTTAAACCACTATTGAGTCAATGGAACCCAGCCAAATGTCTGGAAATAATCCAGACCTATACATTTCTCTTACCCATTATGGCAGAAACAGTAGTAGCAAAATAGAAATAGCTCTATTTATGAAAACATTTCCCCCTACAATCTAAGATTACAACTGGCATGCCAAATCAATATCAGGGACATGTTTAATACACTTATGTATTTGGGGGGTGGGGAATAGAAACAACACCTTTTATTTCAGAATCAATTTGAAGGGAGCTGACTTCATATACTGAATAGAGATCTCAGCCCATAATCTTGGGTTCCTGAGCACACAGCACCAGTTTAGCTTCTAATTTACTCTCGGGTGACTTAATGGTATTGCTTAATTATAACAGTTGCAGATTCCATCCTCCAAAATACATCACAGGCGGCCAAACATCTGCAGGATTTTGTAGTAGAGAGGATGCCAACATGAAATGCTCATTTTTTGTATTATTTTGCTTTTATTAGTTTTTAATACATATATGTAATAAACAAGATGAGCAAGACAACACTTCAATATGCACCAATGGTAATCAAATGTAAGATATTAAGTTGTAAAAATGCCCATTCTATGGAAAGGAATATGCTTCTCAGGAGAACATAGACTGTGACAGGGGACATTTTAAAATAACATTAAGTTCTCAGTGCTCGGATAAAAGTAGGGAAGAGTTCTCAACATGGGAGGTGTAGATCAGAGTCAGAGAAAGCCCTGCAGAAGTGCTGAATGCCAGCAAGAAATGTTTTCTTATGAAGAGGAAGGCTAACTGCTGACTAATGAAACACCTCTGTTTCTCAAAGCAGCATCTTCCAGAAAGGGCAAGAAAAGCAGAGCAATGGTCAACAAATGATGGAAGCAGATGTAACCTCGGCTTTGTCTCAAGCTTGTGACTGACAATCATGAAAATAACACTAGATTTTCCATACAGTATGTTTTTAGGATGAGCATCAAGTTGATAAGTATAGACCTAACAGGTATTTTCTGAGCATGAAATATACAGCCATCACTTCAGAAATTACCTTTGTTCTTTATGTGGTAAAATAATCTAAAGACAAATGTCACAAGTACAATGGCATTTGGAGCTATGTTGGGGCAGTTTTTCCTTTTTTTTTTTAGCTTCACATAACTATCACCTATTATTTTGATGAAATATATTTATGAATTATACTCATAATTATATTCATGATTTATATTTGTGAATTGCATAGTTTTAAAGACAGGGATATTCTTTAGCCTAATGCTTAGAAAACAGTCTAATGAATAAAACTTGAGTCTTTACAGTGATTAATTATCTCTCTTGTTCAGTAACATTTGTGTCAATTAAAAAGAAAAGAAAATAGAAAAGTACAAAATATAAAAAAAAAATAGCCAATTAAAACAATTGCTTCTGAGTGTGTTCAGCAGGGATCTGGTAAAAATTAAGCTGAGGCTAATGGTGCTCCAGGCCCCACATCCTGCCACAGAGAGAGGAAGACTGAATATTGCCTGCTATGAGGAAAACTGCTTAAGGAGCTTTGTGAAAGTCTCACTGAAACCAACTTAGAAACGCTCTTGTCCCACAGCCTTTATGAAGATGATCTCCAATTGGATAATGTTGCTGCCGCCATGGCACTAGGTGTGACTCCAGTGCATGCTTAGTGTTTAGTCACCTTGGTGGAGCGTTTGCCTGAAGTCATGGGAGACTGGGAAAAGCATGTTATTAAACAAGCCAGGACTCTGAGCACTCACAGATGCCCAGGTGGGTGCTAGGGATGTAGATGCTTTATTAGAAGATTCACCAATTCCCTTTGCTGAGCCCATATGTGTGTGCTTTCCCAATCCTGGCAGCTTCCAGTCAAGTGGAGTTTTTGGGTGCCTTGCCTCTTCTGTGACTACATTGGAGTCCTTCTTTGAGGATTTCTAGGGCCTCTCACCAACAACTTGCTTGTCTCAGTCTGGGGCTCATGCTAAAGCCTCGTTGGTACCACATTTATGCCTGGTATTCTCTTCCTTCTGGATCTTATCTTAACACTTGTTCACTAATTTCAGATAGACAACTCAGAATTGTGGTCCTCAGCTCAGCAGTGCCCCAATACCTTCAAGTTTGTTAGAAATGAGAAACTCAGCCCCCACTCCAGAACTATGGCATCTGAAGATGCCTTTTATTTTAATAAGAGCTGGGGGGCAAGGCTGTGCAATTGTGTAAGGCATGGCTCTAATTTATTTTAGAGGTTTGGATTGGATGAATACATTGGATGACCTAGGAAAAGGTTCTAGAAAAGGGGATTTCTGGTGATAGAAAATTTTGTGTTAAAAGAATAACAACAACAACAACAATGCTGGTGGAAACAGAATCTCTATACAAAGGCTTGGGGAAAACAAGTCTTCTAGATTTCTATCATAATTACTCCATTTCAAGTTCTGTCACCTAGAGGATTCTCTAGGAGAGTTTTGTTGGGGAACTCCAGTATGGCCAACCATGACCAACCATGAACTGAATATATTGCCTTCAAAGTGTGTGACTGTTTTCCCATGAAGCAGAGGATTAGAGACACCATTCAACAAATATTTATTAAATTTAGGGATGTAAAAACTGCAAACAGTGTGACAAATGGCAGTAATGATATTGGCATGAGAATCTGCAAACTCAGGTTCTGGTTCCAGTTTGATCGCTAACCAGCTGTGGTGTTTTGGGCAAGGGGTTAATTAATTTGACAGACATTTATAGAGTTTTTTTTTTTTTTTTTTTTACCGTACAGGCCAAGATGGAAGAGTAATAAGAAAATAAAGGCTATCTAATGGGTTTTGTAAAATGTGTAGTGCTTTTGGTCAAATTTTTGCTTCCCAGAAAAACTCTTTAAAGCAATGAAAAATGTATGAGGTTAAAAGACAACATTACAACTAATCTAGTTTCATAGCTCTAAGCTGGCTTTAATGCCTGTCTCTAGAATTGGGTAGCAGCCTGGACCACCAAAATTGTCTTAGAATGCTCACCTCACCACACATGTAAGTTACATTATCTATTCAGAGAAAGGAAGTGGCTTATAGAATGAAAGTGCCATCACGGTACCCTATTAGTTATCGTTTATTATTTGAAGCCACTTGTGATTGGCTGGGATTCAGCCACTTGTTACAAGAGTAGGATATTATCTGGTCATATGTCAAGTTAAGTTACAGTTTGCTCTGTATGGAAAAACCTTTAGACCAAACCTAAAACGTGTCCAGAGGCAGCTTTGGGTTATATTCAATACTCTTGCACTGTTGCTTTCCATTTCCCCCCTTAATTATTGTGCAATATGTAGAATGAGTTTTAGTCATGAAAATGAAAAAGCATATGTGAATCATGATACTGTAGCTTGCACTTAAAAATGTGTTAAAATGGTAAATCTCATGTTATATATTTTTAAACAGAACAAAGAAGGAGGGAGAGACAGAGAGAAACAGGCAGAGAAAAAAGAGAGAGAAGAGACAGACAGTTTTTTTTTCAGAAGCCCATGATTTGTTTGAAGCTGGTTTGATTAGTCTCTGAGCAACTATTCAGTCTCCCTTCACTCCCCTTACTCTTACTGGTAGATTTGTGGAATTTCTTTGTCATTTCGTGTTTCCAAAGTTTGAAAAAGAGTGAAATTGTAATATGTACAGTCACTTTTGACATTGTATGGTGTGTGTGTGTGTGTGTGTGTGTGTGTGTGTGTGTGTGTGTGTGTGTGCCAGTCCAGGAGCTTGAACTCCGGACCTTGGTACTGTCCCTGAGATTTTTTCCCCCATCAAGGCTAGCACTCTATTACTTGTGAGACAGTTCCACTTCTGACTTTTTTGGTAGATAGTTGGTGATAAGAGTCTCATAGACTTGCCTGCCTGGGCTGGCTTTGAACTGAGATCCTCAGATCTCTTGAGTAGTGAGGATTATAACCACTGATGTCTAGCTAAGATTGCCAGTTTTACCATTCCCTCACTGTATGCTGCTATGTAATTACTATGGTAGGATTGGAGTTGATGTTTCCATTTTGTTTTCAAAACTATATAATGATAATGTCTTCTAGGAAATTATGGGCATGGACTGAAACTGTGCATATTTTAAGGGAAACAATACAAATTTGATATAAAAATATAAGAAATTGAAATATAAAAATTGTGATGCAATAAAACAAATGATGTAATAAAGGCCTTTACAAGTGATATGATTAATGGCTAATATACTTCTTGTTTAACAACCTTCTCACATTAATATAAAAAACACAAAAGATGAGTAGGCAGGAATAAGTAGTCAATACACTGAATAATATTTAGTTAGGATACCTTTTTTAACTTTTCAGACAGGTAACATTTAAGAAAAATGATAATTGCTGTTAAAAGAAATGACCACTTTGCCAAGTTACTATTGTACAAGGGGCACAATAGGTTTATGATTTCTGGAGGGCAGTTTATAAATGCTATTTATAAATGCTATTTTTTTTGCTGCTATAACAAAACACAACACAATGCATGTCTTATCAACAGCAGAAATTTGTTACAGATCCAGGCTTTTCGAGCTAATCAGGTAGTTGAGATTTCTAACTCACAAATTAAACACACATGTACCTATTAACAAAATGCTGAGATTATAATATGAAAGACTTCATTTTTAGGGTTTTTGAAATTGAAAAATTCATTCTGATTGATCATACCACTATTATGCTACACGGTTCTTAATTTTAGTTTGGGTACCTCATCTAAGGGATCAAAGAAACAAATCTATCCTTTTACACATGAATGTCAAAACTACAGTCATTTGAAAAGCCATATTCTGTGAAGGTTCTGACCACATTTACTAATAATAAATGCATCCGCAAAAATGGCATGGGTGGGCTAGTGCTCTTTTTCGTTGTATTAGTGGATTTTGCAGACTTTCAGAGGCCATCGCTTGATTTTGTTCCTAATACATTAATAGTGATGGCATTCTCTCTTCTCTGTGGATTGGAGTTAAAATACAAGGGAGAGTGAGCCTGTTCTTTGGAGGGAAAGATCCAGTCATGATGTAAAAAGGTTGAAGAGTTCTTACCCTCCCTTACAAAACATTTTGGTAAAAGCAAGCCATATGGTGAAGCCACACCTAGGACTCAGTTCAGGGAGTTTTTATACTGGGTCTTCTGTCAGTGGTGTCCTGTTTTCCTTTCCATCCATTTCTTCTCTTAAAATTGCTTCTACATTTGGCATGGCAAAGAGAAGGGTGATGGCTCACTCTTTTAAACAAATGCTGATACTGGGGAGGAGAATTCTTTCCTTTGGTCATATTTTTCCACCTTTTTACCTAAGGAAGCCCCAGCCTTTAAAATATATTTATTAGAAATAAGTATTTTCTTTTCTCAAAAGAAACCTTCCCAGATTCTGTGTCTTCCCAGATCCCAGACTGTGAATGTAATGATCCCTCTTTCTTTTTCTCAACTTTAAATTGTTTGATATTTCCCTTTTGAGATAATGTTCCCATGCACGTATTTTAGGACAAAATGCCCTTACAGGAGTCATGACCCTATAATGTGTTTGTATTTATCAAATATTGCTAAAGGCCATGTAGGATTCTGTAGAATAAAATCTTCCAGGCTTTTATTTTATAATATTTTTTCCATTTGCTCTTGATGTTGACATAAAGTCAGATTTCCAGAGACCTTGGAAACCTGGTACAAAGAATTACCATACACAATTGACTTCAGTTCTGCAGATTTAAAAAATATTATACCATATTTATTTTACTGTCTCTCACTCAGTGTATATGATGTATTTATGCACATACATATTTGCATTTAATTATTTTTTTCTGAACTATTTTCTGAAGAGTAAGCTATAGAGGTAATGTTGCTATGCCCTTAAATGCTTCAATATATAAATCCTAAAGCAAGGACTTTCTTATATAACCCCTTTATAATCATCAAAATCAGAATATTACCACTGAAGTGATACAATTGTCCCATACACTTTATTTGATTTTTGCTAATTTTGCCCAATAATGTCCTTTATAGAAAGAGAAAAATCCCAGATGATGCATTTCATTCAACAATTAACTCTTGTCTCCTTCAACCTGGAAGAGTCTCTGTCATGACCTTGACATTTTTTTGAAGAGTACAAATCAGCTATTTTGTAGAATATCTCTCAATTTGGGTTTACTTATATATTTTTCAAGGAATAAAATATTTACTATGCAGGGATTAGGAAATCCTTGTTGGTCTAGAAATCCAAAACTTCAAAATGTATTGACTTAAAAAATGTATTGACTTATGTGAACTGAGATACATGAAACACTAAAGGGATTTAATCTCTAAAATTATATGTATGATTCCATCTGCTGATATGTGCATGTTCTTCAGATTCTGTATATCTTGTTTTACAATAAAAATAGTTAAGTGGCTAAGTCATTAGAACTCATTTTTAAAGGAAATATTTGACAATCTTGATTTTAGTAAGCATTGTTAATAGAATTATTTTTCTGTTAGTCTATTCATCTTAGTTTGTCTTGAGTTACAGAATGAAAGGAAAAGTTGCTATGAAAAGGCACAAGGATGTGCTATTGTTATGGAGAGATGGCCAACTCATTGTTATCCAAGGATTCTTTTTATTTTTTTTTCTGGTCCTGGGGCTTGAACTCTGGGCCTGGTACTGTCCCTGAGCTCCTTTTGGTCAAGGCTAGCACTCTGCCACTTGAACCACAGTGCCACATCTGGCTTTTTGTGAATGGTTTATTGGAGATAAGGGTCTCATGGACTTTCCTGCCCCAGCTGGTTTTGAACTGTGATCTTCAGATCTCAGCCTCCTGAAGAGCTAGGCATGAGCAACCAACACCTGGCTCTCTTTGTCTTTTTATTCCAACATTTAGCTTCTTTACCTTAGCCAAGTCTTTGTTTTGGTCTATTAGATTAGATAACACAAGTTTTCACATTCAGTAGTGTAATTTATTATTATTTTTAAAAATCAAGAACAAATTTTGGATTGTTTAGATTCATCAGAAGGGCAGTGGGGGCTGGAGAGATCACCTTTTTTCCTCTCCTGCAATAAGTAAGTTGATCATCTCAAAAATCACAGAAAATAATAGACCTGAGGAGGAGGCTGCTTGGATAACATATATGTTATTATAGTTAGGGTAACATGTAAGCAAAAAACTCACTCCTTCTCTCCCTTCCCTTCCTCTCCCTACCTTCCCTCCTCCTTCCTTCTGTTCTTCCTTCCCTTCCTCTTTTTTTCCCTTACTTCTACTCTTGCATTCTTCTTTCATTCTTTTTTAGAAAAGCAAAAAATTGCCAGGTGCGGGTGGCTCATGCCTGTAATCCTAACTACTCAGGAAGCTGAGATCTGAGGATCATGGTTCAAAGCCAGCCTGGGCAGGAAAGTCTGTTAGACTCTTATCTCCAATAAACCACTCACAAAATTGGAAGTGGCGCTGTGGCTCAAGTGGCAGAGCACTAGCCTTGAGCTGAAGAGCTGAGGGACAGCGCCCAGGCCCAGAGTTCAAGCCCTATGACCGACCAAAAAACAAAATAAAAAACACAAAAAATTATGATGACAAATAAATTTAGAATACTCCACATGGCCTTGAATGGTAGAATTGTTTGGGAGCATTTTGTAGTATGTAGAATGTGGGTGGTATTTTGTTATTGTTGTTGGTTGTGAGGCTTGAACTCTGGGCCTGGGCACTGTCTCTCAGCTCTTCAGCTCAAGGCTAGTGCTCTACCACTTGAGCCACAGCACCACTTCCTGTTTTGTGAGTGGCTTATTGGAGCTAAGAGTCTCACAGACTTTCCTGCCCAGGCTGGCTTTGAACCGAGATCCTCAGATCTCAGCCTCCCAAGTTAGGATTATAGGTATGAGCCACTGGCGCCCGGCATGTTGGTGGTATTTTATGCTGGAGCACATTCGTTCTTGTTTCTTGGGTCTCTACAACCATCAGTTCCTTCTCTTCAAAGATTTTCTCTGCAACAGCAAACAGTGTAAGAATTATTGAATAACTGTCTTGGAAAAACAATTGCTGCCCTTTTCACCATTTGAAACTGTGACTGGTCACAATTCCAAACTTCTGATTAAAAAAACCCCACAATAACCTATCGTACGCACACCTTTCTTTTGGATTGCTTCTTCACAACTGAAGTGATTAATACTAGAATTCTTTTAATTGGGCTGTAATACTGCAGTGCTTCTCTTCAAGAAAGAAATCAATAAAAAAAAAAACGACTCCTTCCTTTTCTTGTTAATTGCTACTCCTTGCTTTCCAGAGCTAGCTGAATTATTGTTGTTGCTTGGTGTGGCCTTCTTTTCACCCAATTTTATGCAGCGGTGGGTGAGTTTGCCACTTATTTACTTCTCACCATCCAGTGTCATCCAAAATGTTCTTGCTGAATCAACTTTTCAAGCTCTCAACTTTCTTTTCAATCGTCTCACCTCTGCTGCTGCTCTGTCAGGCCTAGGGATTCGGCTCTGTGGCACCAATACACACTTCAAAGATCTTTCAGAATTCACACTTCAAAATTAAAATATACATTTTCTTTTCAGCGACTGAGCCATGAAACAGAATCACATGGGATAAGGAAGTGGTAGAGTAGAACAGAAAAAAACTACAACATAGAAGCAAGTACTTCCTAGGGAATTAACTTTCTCAAACATGTGTTTCCCAGAGCTCAGGAAACACTAATTTCTGTGTTGTTGGTATTGTTTCTTTGTTCTACTCTGCCACTTCCTTATCCCCCATGATTCTATTTCACGCCTCAGTCACCAAGTAAGAAAATGTATATTTTAAGTTGGATTTTAACTTTAAACACATTTTCGAAAGGAGCCCCCAGTATTAAAAATGCCAGCAATGGGGATCTTAGCCCAAATATGGATGGTGTTGATCTGAAAGACTCCTCACCATGAGGGATAACTATATCACCTGGGGACAGAGATAACAGCTCCTCCTCCAGCCCTAGATCATGGAACTGGTCTTGGAGGCACCAACAGAACCCTGGCGCCTGAGCTTCCTAATGTCTAGTGGAATGTTCCATATTTCAGAACAATCTCCCAATGATGGTCCATCACGGCGCTGAAATTCAGGTGGCTGAAAGGTGTTTTGCTTTTCCCCCTGCCACTCCCTAGAAGGTGATATTGCACACCGTTCCTTCTGAAAGGAACTGACTAGTGTCCTTGGCCATCAGTTTGAAAGGATTGGATGAGAAGATGGATCACATGAGGAGGATCTTTTATGACAGTCATCACAACCCAGCAGAATGCCCTTCCTTAGCATAGCATTGTGTGCTCACCACTGCTGCAACTTTAAGGGATGAGAAGCTATATTTATAACTTCGGGAAGATGTCTGTTGATGAGAGTAAAAATAACTTTGATATATCTGGGAAAGCCAACATCCAGGCTTTTAGACTTTTGGGGAGAAAAGGAAGTGGCATTTGTCTGCCACTTGGCATTGTGGGATTGACACTGTACTGCAGAGGGTTATATGGCTTTCAGAGAAGTTCAGATGGAGTTTTCCAAGTTCAGGATGAACCAGTAGAGAAAGAACGTTGTGTTTGTTATAGAATTCTTTGTAATCCTCTGTGGTAGTACTTGGTGGACTCACCTTACTTTGATCAGGTGATCAGGAAGTGTCAACCAAGAATTCACCAAGAATCTTCAAGGTTCTTTTGCATAGTTGAAGTCACACAGCTGTGTATATGTGCACAATGACGATTGGCTGGCAGGATATTCAGTTTTCCAAAAGGATCTGAAAGATGGGCTTGTCAGTCTCAAAGAGAGGTGTCTGTAGTTTATGGCAATAGTCAATTAACTAGCTCTGCATAGATTATCATCCACTATTATGCTTTGGTATTTTTTGAGCAACGATTTGAGGCACATCACATTTGTAAATCTGCTTTCCTCCCCCTCAAATTGTTCAGTATCCCATTCATAAGGTCTCTGCAATAGCTTCTTCTTGAAATTAAAATAAAAACCCACATGAATAGATATAATTCTTTTTACCAGGTAAAGAGACCCGTTTAACCCAGCACATTTTGCATTTTGCCTTAGCTACAAGGAAGTTCAGAGGTAAATGTTCTAATTGATTCTATCCCTCTCATTTATATTGCTCTTCTAAATCTCTTGCTCTTTATCTTTTATAGACTCTTCCTGTTGTGTAGATGTGTTTTATTATAAGAAATTGTAGATTCCTTTTTAGAACTTAATAAGGGCGTAGAAAATAAATATGTCAATGAAAGCACAATACTTTATTAAATAGTCTATTGAAATGTATACATGGAAACTTTTTTGTATTAAAGCCATGTTCAGGTCCTGATTGTGGCTGTTATTCATTTGGGAGCATTACTGTAGGAAAGCACTGTCATTCTTACAGAAATCCTAGGTGGGTATTTCCCCTACTAAGCCCCCAAGATTAACTTGCTCATCTCTAGATACTCATCACTTTAAGCACCTCCACATACTCATGAATATGTGTCTGGGTAACCATAACTGTCATTAGTTACGTGTTTCAGAGAACACAGAAATTTAGAGCAAGAAGGAATATAATCACCCAAATCCCATTTAGCTAAAACGATAGATGGGCATTTTGAAACCACGAAGAGATTACAGCAGAAGTTGGCATGCTGTAGGTTATTGCATGGGCTCAGTGGGACTCGTTTCAGAATGTGTAGGCTGGGCCTAAGGGACTCTGGGTGGGTTTGCATTGTTCTCCCTTGAATGGCAAACAGAAACTTGGCTTTGGGACTTTCTTCTGGAAAATAAATTTTCATCTAGTTATTTCTAGTGTGTATTTATACATGTCTAAATTCTTTGCTGAAAAGGGTGGTCCTTGAACGCTGGGGATATGGCTTTGTTTTTGGTACTGGCATATCACAAGCACATAATTGACGTTGGCTGAGTGCATGACTGACAGACTTAGTGTCTCTTTGGTAGGACTCTGCGTCAGAGGTAGAGGGCCCTACCCTTATAATTTATTTTTTACATCAGAAAATCCATGCCTTCAGAAAACATAGTAAATAGTGCCTGACCTAAGCAAAGGACACAGTCAAGACGCTGAGCAAAGTGTTCCTTATGAGGCTGGCAGCTGCCATACTGTTATCACTGTAAGTCAGGTAGAGATAGGCCAGGATGCACTGAGGAAAGAATCAGAAGGACTTGGTGAAGGGTTTAATGACAGAAAAAAAGGAACTGAAGATAACACCCAGTTAGGGGAGGTTGTGTCAGGAAGGGTAGTGTGCTGTAACTGGAGATCATGGAACCTGAGGAGAGGTTTCTGTGTGTGTGTGTGTGTGTGTGTGTGTGTGTGTGTGTGTGTGTGTGTAAAATCATTGTGGGCAGTGCTGCAGAGTGGTTTGGAGCCCAGTTTCTTTCCTTGACTGTGTGACCAACATGGCTGTTAGAGCTTTAGTTTTCACTGTGCAATCAGATGTCAGGATGGAGAAAGGGCCAAAAGGTAGAAGAAAGAGGCTAAGGCTGAATACCAGCTTGTAAAGAGGTTGTCCAGAAGTTACACTCTTGTTGTACTTATTCCTTATTATTAGCCAGTGCTTTAGTTAGACACATGTTCTAAATACAGTTGGGAGGTCTTCTTACAATGGAAAAGATGAAGGTAGATATTGAGGGGTGTGTGTCTCCATAAAGCAACATATAAAATATATCATTGCCTATTAAATCAGTGCTTTATTTCCCAGCTGAAGACTTAATCCCTATGGTAGAGGTGGAGTGAGTAATGTCTCAGGATTAGTGGTCAATATCTGGTCCTGCCATTCAACACTATTGTGTCTCTAATATAAAATTTTTCTGAAATTTTTGCTTCTAATTTGTGAAATATTTGTTGGATAAAGTGATCCATGAATCTATCAGCTAAAATTCCATGTGGTTTAAAAATAACCATGGTAGCTAATGCTGACTGAACAAGTCACAGGAATTTGCAAAGGTCTCTCATGGATGGATGCTCTTGTTTGAGATTCATGATAAGGCTCTATAGTTAGGCTGGTAATGAACTCACTTCTTCTCAGAGACAGTTTGGTCAAATGAAGGCCAATGTGGTTTCCTACTAAATAACTGCCTCTTTGTTTTGCTTGCAAACAGGGTTCTAAATTTATTTGAATGTCAGTTAGCAATCCTGTCATAATTCCATGCCAATGATGGTGATCGTTAATTCTTCTGAAATTCCAATACATGCATACCTAGTCCACATTCCCAATTGAGTACATATCCCTTTTGGGAAAGGAAGTTTTCATAACATCTTTTAACTTTGGAAGTATAAGATAATAACTTCTGACATACTGATCAAATACTACTGTCTTAGATAACAAACATGCACTAAAAATAGGTAGGAGTTTTTGTTAAGTTATAAATATTCAAATGTCACATTGAGTCCAGAGGCCATATCAAGGCTCATTGAGCAATATTGAGATTGCTTGAACTTGTTCTAGTTTGCTTATTCTAGCTAAAGTTCTCACTTCCTTCCTGGGGAACTCCAAACAAATACTTAGTAGTTCCTCTCCTTAGCTTTCTCATTTTGAAGGTAAGACCTATATCAGTTCTCTTAAAAAATAATTTCAAAGTAGCTAAAGTACTACACCATCATTATTCCTAATGAACAGGAGGATGGGTTCAAATGAAGAGTGTTCAGACTCTTCAGGATTCTCTGTCAAAACATGGCGTGGTGGGGAGTTCTGCCCCAGGCCTCAACATGTGAGGAGATTTGTGCACATGAATATTCACATCCAGCCTGTACTTCACCTCTATTCTCTTCTCCCGTATCTCATTAGCCTTAGGAGGTGGCACTTGATCCTTGTCACCTGCATGGGATCGAGTGTATAGACCAGAAGTGGTACAGGTGCCTGTGAACAAGCAAGCTGGGCAAGGAGCCCTGTCCAAACTCTGTGTTCTACACAGGACATTCATGAGTCCCAGGTGTTGGGAATGCAAGCAAATATGTGAGTAGGGACTATGGGAAAGCCTTTAGCCCTTGGCCCTTGATCCAGAAAGCTCTTAACCCTTTGGAGAAAGGTTCAGAGTTCATTTGAAGATGGGTAAGGCAATGGTTGTCTTAATGCAGGGAGAGGAACAGGACACCTACTCCCCCATTTGGGTCTCAGGGTGCATAGTATATACTGATACATAAAGTAAGACCTTCCATTTGGTGCTCAAGTATTTGGTCTAACATTGCTCTGGATGTTCTTACATAAATGTGGGGTTTTTTTTTTGGAGGGGGAGAATGAGATTAACATTAATTTGATTGATGAATTTTGAGTGAATCAGAATACTCTCCATAAAGTGGATGAGCCTCTTAGAGTTAATTGAAGGCATTAATAACACAAAGTCTGTCCTTCTTTGGTACAAGAAAGAATTCTTCTAGGTGACTACCTGTGGATTAGAACTGTAGCTCCCTCCTGGACACTAGCCTGCAGACTCCAGATGTGAGAAGCCTTCCCAATTATATATGCCAATTCCATTCTCAAAACCTGCTCTGTCTCTCTCTGTCTCTGTCTCTGTCTCTGTTTCTGTCTGTCTGTCTTTCTCTCTCCCTATCTCTATGTGCTTACAAATGAGTGCATCTGCACATGCACTCTCTCTCTCTAATACACACACACACACACACACACACACACACACACACACACACTGTTGTTTCTATTTCTCTGGAGAACCCTGACTGATCATACCTGACCATCCTTTTAATGACACATTTTCAAATACATGCAGTCAAATCCAAACATGTGTAATTCCATTGCAGTCATTTGCTTTATTCACTTGGTGTCTTCTTTCTGTGACAATGTCTGCAGTTTAACTAATATAATGTAATAAAGTGTTCAGCACTGTGCTTGGCAAAGTGAGTATTTAATAAATGTTGGTACAGCATTACTGCAGCCTGCAGGGCAGTCATTGAAGGCCAATTGCTTATCGTCCCATAACACTTGAAAATATTCAGTGGTGGATGCTACCCCTACCCTGCACTTCCCTATTCCTGAATGGATGCTCTCAGAGTCTCAGAATGAGAATCATCAAATAAAAAAGACCTAAATTCATTTTGAGTTGTGAATGTAGTGTCATTCAGAAATTAGGATCCCAAAGCCACGTGGGAAACACAACTTCAAACCAGAATATAAGGACGCTTTAAACCTTTTCCATGCACAACAGAGAGCAGCTGTAGCTGGGAGGCTCACTCTTGGATTGAGTCCAAGTTCTTTCTTTTCTCCATAGTCATTGTCCATCCTTTCTTTCGCTTCTGGCATGTTGTATGGTCTCTCATACTTTTAGGGTTGCCAAAGGTAAGAAGTGGCAGAAAGGGGCAAGAAAGTTATTTCATAATTGGATGATTTTGTACTGACTGAATCTGGCAGCTTTTAACAAGCTCTTTCTCTTATGGAGGTTTGCATGGATTCTTTGGGATAGCTTCCAACCCCCAGGGACTTCCCACCTGCATTTCCCTTGACAAGAATGATGAACTCACTTCCAGCTGGCTGCTTTCCACATTGTGCAGCCACTAGGAAGACATTGCTACCTTCAACTTATCTCAGCTGAGACCTGCCCACTCTCTCAGTTGGCCCATTTGGACAGGTCTCAAGAAGACATCAAGCTAGTTTTCCCTCCCCCCAGGACCCATATGTAGCCTATGGAATCATTCAGGTAGCATGCTGGCTAACCCCTCTCCCTGCTCCCGGCTCCAATACAGCTACCACCAGTAGCTAGATAGCCTGTTTCTCCCTTCAGATATGTCAGGTGAGACCAGACACAGCTTACTGTATCTCCATGTTTCCCTAAGCCCCAGTGTCAGAGCATGTTATTCTATAGTCTTCTCTCTTCACTTCAAATATACAAAGAACATCCCAAATTCCTTCACATTGGAAATACTGGTAGTACCTAAAAATATTCCTGAAAACATTTTAATTTCCCACACAAAGGTTAATCACTTTCTAAGATCTTCAAATAGGGCACAATGTTGAAGAATTCAATCACTTTTTTCAGTAATTTTTTCATTGAAAACTAGACCTGAATTTGTGTGTTGTAACTATGTCTTGGTGCATCAGTTAAAACTTCCAATTTACAAATCGTTTAACTAGGGATACAAGTGGAACCATTGCAACAATGAGATGTACAAGTCGTTATGTCAAAAAACGAACTTTACAACTTCGGTGAGGGGGGAGGATCGGGTGTTGGGGGGAGTATGGGAAGGGATGGGAAGGGATGGGAAGGGGAAACAAAGAAGAGGCAACAATGCTTGATAAGAAATGTACTTGTTATCTTGCCCATATAATTGTAACTCCTCTGTATGGTATTCTCACACACACACACAAAAACTTCCAATTTAATTCTGCTATATCAGTTATTACCGTTATTATTGTGGCTCCTGTTAGTTTATATTGTTAAAATTTTTTGTAGTGTTCCATAATATGAACATTATAATTTAAGTCTTTTAACTGATAATATTAGAGATCATTTCTCTTTTGTCTTTATTAAAAATAATGCACAGAGAGATATGTTTTGGATGTTAATCTTTGTACATGTTTGGAATTTCTTTAGAACAGGTTCTTTTTTTTATTGTGAGAATACTGTACAGAGGGGTTACAATTACATGGGCAAGATAATGAGTACATTTCTTATCAAGCATTGTTGCCTCCTCTTTGTTTCCCCTTCCCATCCCTTCCCATACTCTCCCCACCTCCCCCCACCCAATCCTCCCCACCAAAGTTGTAAAGCTTGTTTTTCTTTTATTTATTTATTTATTTTTATTCTTATTTTTTATTTATTTTTTTGTAACATAACGACTTGTACATCTCATTGTTTCAATGGGTCCACCTGTATCCCTAGTTAAATGATTTGTTTATAAATATGTTAGAAACAATTGCATGAAAGAAAAAAAAAACATTTGAATACTTATCTTGGGTAGAACAGATTCTTTTTTGTTTTTGTTGGTTGTAGGGCCTGAACTCTGGGCCTGGGTGCTGTCCCTGAGCTCTTTAGCTCAAGACTAGGGCTCTACCACTTGAGCCACAGCACCACTTTCCACCTTTTCTGATAATGTGGTGCTGAGGAATCGAACCCAAGCCTCATGCATGCAAGGCAAGTACTCTAGCACTGAGCTACCTTCCCATCCCTAGAACAGTTTCTTAAAAGTTATATTTTTATGCCAGAGGGCAATATAATTTTAAACTGGAATTTCTACTGCTATAACAATACTTTCTTATCTTTACAATATCAGTATTTGTATTTTTAGCAAGTTTATGGATAAAGTCTTTTCCCTCTTGCTTCAAATTACATTTCGACTTCTTCTTCATCCTCCATCTTTTCCTTCTCTTCTTTCTCCTCCTCCTTTCCTTCTCCCCCTCCTCCTTCATCCCTTCCTCCTTCACTTCTTCTTCTTCCTCTCCCTCTCCCTTTCTTCTTCTCTTCTTCTTTTCAGTACTGATTACTGAGCTTAGGGCCTCACACTTGCTGGAAAGGTGCTCTACTAGCTGAGCCATACCTCCAGCCTCGAATTCTTAAAAAAAGGTGTCTTGGTGCTAGGGATTGAACCCAGAGCCTTGGGCATGATGAAGCACACACTCTAATATGTAGTCACACGTCTAACCCTCTGTAATGATTCTGTGTCACCTGGGAAGGTGTCACCATTCTTCAATGTTTCAATATGAAAGGCAGAACCAAAATGCACAACTCAATCCAGTGCTGGAATCTGATGTAGGTCTCTCTTTTAAAAAAAACTTTTACTCAGTTCATTCAATTAGTTTCCTTCTTGTTCAGTTTAAATCAACAACCTTTTTTTTTTTTATCCTACCTTGAAAGTATTTAGGGCAACACTGTCTAACAAAAATAGGATATGAGTCACATATATATCATAAATTATTTTTTTCTGATAACAGCATTATTAAAAATAAGAAACAGGTAAATCTATTTTAATATATCTACATTTTAAAGACTATCATTTCAGTATCTAACCTGAATCACTTTTACCTTAGTATATAAGCCAAGTGAAATAAAATTAGGGTCAAGGTTCAGGTTATAAACAGTGTGTTTCAAGATGTATTTTAATGGAAATTCCAGCTACTATCAGGAGCTGTGTGGCTACTTATTTTTCTCTCTTCTAGAAGACTGAGTATATTGAAAAGAAGACTATTTTCTTGTAATTCATTAATGAATTGTATAAGTATATTTATATGTTGGGAGTGAATGAATGAAAGTAAGAGAGATGTGAGTTACAGAGTAATCTCATCCTTGAATATGACAGGAAGCTGTCTATATTAGCTGCATAAAGGCAATACCTATGAGTGGTCTCCTTGCTTTTCTGGGTCGTAAGCACATCCTGGAAGCATCTGTTCTCTGATTATTGATATCTCAAGTACCACATTCAGGCATACGGAAGAACACCATTTTTAAAGTCTGTGGACTCACTCAGACAATAGTCACTTAATGGCCCATCCATTCTTAGGGTACTGAATGTTGAGAGAGTAGGCTGTTTATCATTATTTATTATCATTGATTAGGGAAACTAAACTTGACTCAGTGAGTTCATTTCATGAAGGAGCATATAGCAGTTTACACAAAGCTTGTATCAGTTGACTTTTGCTGTATAAGAAATTGCTTCAAAATGGAACATCCTGAAATAGTAATCATTCATTTGACTTAGTGGGCTTTTCACCTTTCTGTGGTCAATTCTACTGATTTTTAGCTGTGCTTACTCAGATCTTTGTGTTGAGTTGGTAAGTTATCTGGTGGGTGATCTGAGAAGTTTCATTCATGTTTTGGCTGCCGTCAGGTCTGCAGGAGTGGAAGGAACAACTGGGTCTTCTGTCTCATTATCTAGCATGCTAGATGGTGATGGTTCCCACAGGGGTAAGGGAGCAGATCTCAGTGTGAGAGCACTTGTATGCCTTGGAATTACCATCCCCTTTGTCAAGTGAGTCACATGACTGAGCTCTGACTTAGAGCTGGAGGGCACTAGCAGTGACATTGGTGGTGACATGGCCAGAGCGCATGGTCACAGTAAGGAGGATCATTACGAGTCATTTTTGCAATCCACTTAATCCTAAACATAATAAATAAAGATGTTTGAGATATTTTTATAGTATAACAACATATGCATGTAATTTAAATAAATAAATAAAATAAATAAACACAAATAAAAACTGTGACATACTCTGAAGACTATTGGCGATAACATTCAAAATGTTTTTGAAGCTAAGGGACAGGACCTGAGTTCAAGCCCTAGTGCTAGCACACACGCAAAAATACATGTTTGATACACTATTAAACACAACAGTAGACCCAGTACCAACTATGAGCAATTTCAGTTGAAAAATATGAAAAAAGAACATATAAAAATCCACCAGTTACACCAAGAAATGATATATGTCATATGTCAGACTTCATTATTCACATCTGAATATTATACCACAACGTATAGTTATTGGCTTTGGTAACATTTTAATTCAAAAGTCACTTTCTGTGTATATTAAGAAGAAACACACACTGATTATTAATGCGTGCTATTTTAAATTACCTTCATTAAAAAGATATGCCACTGTATAGCATCAGGAAGGCTGAGACTATGGAGTCTTGTTTTCTGAGTTACTATGTCATATTTTAGGCAACTCTGAAAATGTGATTTCAGCAACATTTTCTTGTGATATGAAAGAAAATTTTATGATTTCTTCTTATGAAAGAATAATATAAGGCTGCAAGAGCAAAAAGTAATTTAAATATGTCCAGGGACCATTTTCATCTTTGGAATTAAGGATTATTTTAATTTTACATCATTGCCTTTTCTCTTTTACTTTCCTTTTCACTTTTATCATTTTAAGATTCCCTATTTTTAATTTTCATACAGAGATTACTTTAACTGATCATTATAATTAAGTGTAAAGCCACAAATTACAAAGTCATATTTGCTGAATCCCACCTTCTAAATTATTCATTCTACTTACTGTTCTTAGATTAGTTTTTCTAAAAATTTCTAGTTTATTGTTGGTTTTAAAATTTCATACAAGCAATACCAGAGAAAAAAGAAAGTACATTATCAAATAGTTCTTCAAGTTTGTTGATCTTGAAGTTTCTATTTTTTGATTGGCTGTATCCTTACTCAGAATCAATTTTTCTCTGGAAGCTCTTGTTGTTATTTTCTATAAACCTTGATGTACTTAGTGTATTATAGCAAGTCCTTGCTGTTTCTTCTTGGACCTTAACTTCTTAACTAAAGCCATGTATTGATATACTATTTTTTTTCAGTGAGGTTGCAAATCGATAAATTAAAGATTAGTTTAGTGTATCAGTGCTCGCTAAGCATTGTGGGACTCAGTTACTCCTTTGGTAGACCAGAAGGCTGGGTTGCAGTGTGCTTGGAAATAATAGACATCTCTAATCTCTAGATGTTATCTTTCATACTAATTACTGGGTTTATAACTGTTTTGGTTGAGAAAAATTGAGTGTGAATTTTAACTTTATGTGTACTCTCATTATTAGATTAAAATTATTTTTTGTATATGCTATTTTATATTTATTTCCTTACCAGGCTCAGATCCA
Source organism: Dipodomys spectabilis (assembly GCF_019054845.1). NCBI lineage: Eukaryota > Metazoa > Chordata > Mammalia > Rodentia > Heteromyidae > Dipodomys > Dipodomys spectabilis. The sequence goes on along the minus strand of NW_024870701.1, from coordinate 7,555,782 downwards.
ATTTTATGAGGAGCTTTGAGGAGGTAGTTTGGTCATTACATAAAATGAATTTGCTCTCATAGCCTGAAATAATTTTTTTTTTGGATAGGGCACACATTTCCATAAGTGTCCCTTCACAATCCTGTTTATGTAACTATGTGCGATGGATTCTATCCATCTTTTCTCTTCAAATCGGTACAGTCTATTTACTCTGATATTGTTCTGTTCACTCCTGCTAGCTCTTTACCAGCTTTCATTCCTCAGAGGTCTGTTCAGAGATCTCAGATGTTTATTCTTTCGATCTTCCTGTTAGCATCATAGCCATTGTGGAGAACTCTCCCCTCAAGTGAGAGTTTTACAATTCAAAACCTCATTACATTTTATAGAACCATATTTGGAATTTCTATCCCCAAATGTTTGAAATTGCTTTTATTTTTACTTAAGAGCATGTAGATATCTGATCAGAAACATTTTGTGGTGAGGATAAAGAACAGATGAGCCAGAGAAAGTGAGGGTCTAGAGCCACATTAGAACAGTGCTCAGTGATCAGCTCTTATATGTTGATGGCTAGTTTTGCCTGACAGGTTTACAGAAGACATCTGGGAACACGTTTAACTCTAGTTACACTGTTTATTCGTGGATCTAAGAGAATATGGTCAAAACAAGTTCTATTCCAAAAAGACAGAAAGTCAGAATGATAAGAAAACTATTGGAAAGGGGAAAACATACATTTTGATACACAGAGAATGGTAAAGTAAATTGGTATAATCTTTTTGGAAGGCAATTTTATGATATATAGAAAATCATAATAATTACCTAAACCCAATAACTCAACAATCAGACATATAGCATTTTACTCTAAGAAGTGAATTCTGTTTATGCAAAGATAAAAATTGCCCAACAATTTGGTGAATGATAAAAATATTAGAAACAAATTAAATATCTGTCAATAGAGGATACTTAAATAGCTAGGTACATTTACTCGCTGTATATTCTGTATCTTTTAGAAATAATGGTTGGAAGAATGTTTCATGATTTAGAGAAATGTATATGTAAGCTGATTATAAGATAGTATGCACATAGTTTTGGACAAAAACCCAAGTGTATTTATGGATAGAAAATTAGATTGGACATGCATGCCCCCTAATGTGCTTATTTCTGAATAAGGGTTTATGAATGATTTAAATTTCCTTCTTTGTATTTCTAATTTCTTATAATAATCATGTATTGTATTTGATGCTAGGGAAATATAGAAAATATTGAAAATTAGGAGGCAAAACATTCATACACTATGTATAAGGGCATATATATGTATATATATACACATAGGCATGTATGCACTCACTACAAGAATTTTCATTACTAAAGAGACAACATTTTCAAAAGAGCTCATGCAGGCTGCTAAAATGTGATGTGTGTATGTATGTGCAGAACTAGTGGTGTGAAAACCCAATGATCTTTATGTAAAGAGGCATAAACATAACCCATAAAATTTTCTCTTTGCACACAGATAGGCTTAAAATTATTTTTTTTCAAAGTAGAGTTTTAGGGTTGGTTCCAAAATTATGCTTTAGTATAGCCAAGGCTATTCCACCCAGCCACTGATTTAGGAGAAGAGTCAGAATTTCTGCTATGTCCCTACGTGTCTGTTGTCTGTGGGTCAAAGATTGCCCTCAGGGATGTAGCATGGGAGAAATTTGGAGTTCTTGCTGTTCCTATAGTGTTGGTAGGCTTAGTCTCACAGCTATATGTCCAATAGTGGAAAGTCAACATGAGAATTGGACAGACACTGGCTCACCTCAATCAGCTTAAAATTAAGATTGTGAAAGTAACCGGACCCTATTTTTTTCTATTTCAACTCTTTTTTTTCTTTTTAAAATTTTTATTTCAATTCTATAGCAGGAGACAATCAACCTAGATAAGAGGGCATGTCCGCATTTTCCTGCTAGCAGCTCTGCTCCCCACAGGACTCATTGGGTGACTTTCCTAAGAGGTCAAACAAGGGAAAATACTCTCCCCTATCCTCAACTTAGCCTTTATTTCACTTGATAAACCTATTATCATTGAACGGTGGGCTGCACATGCTCTTTGCCTGGCTGCTTTGTGAGCCGTGGCATTAGGGCCACAGCTGCTCCTAAATACCTATTTTCAAATTTAGTTCATTTACAAGAATTGGGACTAACTTTCTAATAGGGAAAGACAAAGGGCCTTGGGATAATTTAGAGAGCCTTAGACTTCTCCTCAGGTGATCCTTTTACCATACAGCCTTGGAGGGCTATGGGAAATGCCTTTTAGAAAGGGATTCTCTAGAAATGAGCCTTCTCCTCAAAATGTGCACCTCAAAAATCAAAAGTAGACTCCTTTCATCTCAGAGGCCTGTATCTCTCTCAGTAAGATCTCTGAGGTTACTATTAGAGGAATTGATTTGATATCATTTGCATAATGTTCTACCTTTTCTTTGCTTAACTCTTCTCTGCTTAATTAGTTGAAACACAATAAAGATTCATACCAATTTGGCCAGAGGTAGAGAACGGAGGCAGTTTATTTGTTTGTTTGTTTGTTTATTCACACCAACCTTTCTTTGTTCTTCCTTTTAGGTCCACGGGTCTGGTTTGGAAATTCTTCTTCCTCTTTTCAATAGGCACCCACGACTACCACCTAATATCCATCAAAGAATTTATCATATTGTCAGGAACATTTGCAATAATTCAACCATTGGGGCAATCTGTGCTCATGGAAACACCTTGGTAGTTTCCTCAGGTCAAGACCTGTGTGTTATGATTGCAACGTGTCCTTCAAAATTTGGGTACTGGAAACTATCCTCAATGAAAGAGCATTGGGAAGTACAGTCTAATAGGAGGTATTTAGGTTATGAGGGCTCCACACTTAGGAATGGATTAATGGTGTTATGCAAAGAGCTTTGGAGTAGGTCTCTGTATGCTTTTCTTCTGCCATCTTTACATTTAGCATTCTTTTTGTCTCTTGTCTTTCTGCCTTTTCTTGTCTTTCTGCTATGTGAAGACATAATATGAAAGACCACACAAGATACTGGCAAATTCATCTTGGACTTCCCAGCCTCTACAACAGTGGAAATACATTTCTGTTCTTTATAAATTACTGTTATAACAGCACAAAATGATGAATGCACTGGGTCGGGGGAAGGTGTTTCTCATCACTACCTTCTGGATAGCTGTGTTTCACTTCATATATCTGTGCCTGCTTCCAAGTTTTGTTACTTTGTCTTTTTTCATCCCTCAGTGTGATGATGTTGTACCTGACTCTGTCATGGAATGTTTTAAGAGCACTGGAAAACCAAGACATTTATTCCTTATTTATTACCTCTAACAAAATACTCATTTTACATTCTTGCTATATCAGCTGATATTTTCACTTTTTTAATTCCACTATCTCCTTCCCTATGACATATAAACATTCCCACATCTCTTCTATTGTCATTTACAATTCTTTTGTGGGATGAGACACTACCATTCCTTATGACAGCCAATCTCAGTCTGACTTCTTGGACATCTTCTCTCCTAGCTTTGGTGCCTTTCTGACTTTTACTCTTGAAAATCCGCAACACTGACTTTTCCTCTAGTAAAACTTCTAAGCAGCTCACATTTGGGCCATCAAGTGCTCCTAAATGTTCGTTTTCCATTTTCATCCTGTTAGCTCTCTGCAGCGTAGGGTGCTATTCTACTCAACATGTGTACTCTTTTAATTTGTATTGTCCAGTAAGGTCTCTGTGATTTTATTCCCTTTTTTAAAGTAAGTTTTTTTTACTGTGAAAATACTGTAAGAGGGGTTACATGAGCAAGGTAACGAATACATTTCCTATCAAGCATTATTACCTCCTCCTTTGTTTTTCCCCTACCATCTTGTACTAGTCTGCACCTGCATTGTTGATAAACCACTAAAGGCTTCAACTTGCTTAGAAGTGAGGTTCAACTTCCTTCGGCTGACACAAAGGGCTATCTCTAGAGTCATTTTTGTGTTCTTAGACAGACATATTTCTCACTCCAGTCCTTATGACTCTGCTGACTTTTGTTTAGTCAGTTTGCTGGAACTTCCACCACCATTCCCAAGTATGTCTGCCTGTGAACCTTCAGCCTGGTTGCTTTGCAGCATGGGTTATGGCTCAGTAAATCCACATTAAATAAATGAATGGAGCATCTGGTTTTTTATATCAGAATTCTTTTCATCCTTCCTTGCCTAGTGTTTGTTCTATATCCCCCATAAAGACTTTCCTGGCTCATTCGCTGGCAGTTACCTGTTCTTCTTTGTGCTCTTGGGGCTCTTATTATATTAGTCCTATGCTTTTTTATTTTTTTATAGTCTGTCCAATGACTCTTGTTGCACTTTATACCTACAAGCTGCAAAATGAACGGAAATCTTAGTGCAATCTTTTCTATTATCATCTCTAAGTAGTTGTATAAGGTTTGAATTCAACAAACCAGTTTATAAGTCCAATGCATTTTGATCATTAATAGAAAGCCCACGGATTGGGAGAAGATCTTCACTTGATCATTGTTACTTTTTAGTCCAGTCTTTTTAATACTGAAGCCCTTGGGAGATAAACTTTGTGCCCCAATAAACAAAAAATATAAACAAAAAGTAAAAAAAAATCTACCTAATAAGTAACTCAACGTTTAGTAAACTAAAATAAGAAAGTAGAACTATTTCTATGAAGCCACAGGTCCAATTCTGCTCTCAGAGCAAATTAATATCTAAATTAATATCTAAAGGAGCTGTAAGATAGTAAAGTAAAACCCAATCAAATTATGAGATTTGGTGCTTTCTCTTAGTGTTAGAGGTTTTCAATAACATCTGATATTTCAATGATGTCTGTAATAAATTTTCATTTCTAACTCATGCACAAGTTATTCTAATACATTTGACTAATGAAGTCCTGATACAGTTAAAGATAGTATGGTTAGAGTAGGTGTTAAAGATAACATTTGACTGCTAGATGATAAGCATCAATAGTAAAAGACATTGTCATCTTTAGGATTAGTCAGTCCTGTCCCAACATGTATGTAATCATGGTTTATATTGATCTTATTTACTTCTCTCATAGGAATGTGGCAACTTTGGAACAGAATTCTTTGCCTCTTAGCAATCAGACACCTTTTAAGCTCTTATTTTATTCTCCATTGACATATGACAATCGTGTTTGCTTCTAGAGTCCAATATGATGTTTTGATACATATATATATGTGTGTATGTATATATGTGTATATATATGGATATATATGGGAAATGTGGAAGTCAAGTCAATTAGCATACTTACCACTTTAGATATTCATCATTTCTTTCTTGTGGGGATATCTAAAGTCATTTCTTTTAGATATTTTGAAATATAAGATATTTTGAAATACAGGATAGATATGTTGAAATATAGAATATACTGACTGAGGTTCATTTCTGAAGGTCTCTGGGCCAATATTTTCAAAGCATATATCTCTGGGCTATGGATTGGTGCACATGGTCTCCTGAGCATGTGCAAAGTGAGGTCAGCTATAGATCTGAATTGGATATCAGGCTATTTTGAGAATATGTTACTATGGAGGAATTGAGGAGATGTTTTTAAACCTTGGACTTTAGTTAGATTTCTGATGCCAATTAATGTAGAAAAACCTGCTAATGAGTAGACTGCTTGTGTAAATTTTTTTTGTACTTAAAGTAAAATGTAAAATGTCAGGCAACTATCCATGACTTACTCTAGGGAAGGAGAACAGCTAATGATTAGTCTTCTGTTTACAATTAAAGTCTGATTTCTTTTCCTAATTTTGGTTGACTTGCTATTGGTCCTCTGCACTCCTAATAGACCTTGTGGATTCTAAATAGATTCTGCTTTGACTCCCAATTACCATGCAATTAAAGGACCCCCAAATGCTGCCCTTTAATTTTGTATCTGTTCATTTACTCCAGGCTCTTATTCTGCAGTCTACTTTTAGTTATCCTATCCAATTCTTATAATTTTCTATTTGGTTTTTAATGATATACCATTCTAATTTCCCAATACAACCCCTCTTCTCTCTTTTCAAAAAGATCAACAGTATAAGAAAACCACCCAAATTCTTGCTTAAACTTTGGTGGAAATGATTGATAAATGGGTGGATAAAGATTATGGGTTTAGCTCCAATCCTGGGAAGGCAGTGTACATAATTTCATTTCTACATGCCTGTCCCCCTAGGTTAAACTGAAGACATACATTTTACTTGTTTTCTGAAGGTAAGAGCCTGTTTTGTATATTCCCTGGAGTGTGGGTATCAACTTAATAGGCTGTTTAAAAATAGATAGTTAAGCCCTACTCTTTCATTATTAAGAGCACAGTTCTGAGGTTACATGCAAAACCCCTCCTTTGTATGACCAGACGCTGAGCTTTCCCAGATGATGGTGAGTTAAACTGATAATAGAACAAAATTAGACTTCCTATTGGCAAGCAAGCCACAAAAATCCACTTTGAACGGTGATCCCAAGGAATCACTTGGTGACTTCCTAAGACTTTTCTGAAACCAGCCTAAAAAGGGACTGCAATATGGACATTTCAGGACAGTGGAGCAGGTAGGACCTGGTGAGGCCTCTCAGATCACATTCGAGCTCCTCCAGCTCCGTAGATGGATGGCCTAGACCCCAAGAGCTTCAAAGGTCTCCAAGGCTGTAGTAAGAAGTCAGTGTATGGTGCTCTTAATGAAGATCAGTTCAGCACAGTAAGCAGTAATCACCATCAGGCCTGGCAAAAAAGTGCTGAATTACTTTTCCTTTTGCTTTCTCTTGATGATTCAGGAGAGGAGAGGGGAAAAGTCATGGATATGGGATACCCTAAACCCAAAATAATTGCAAGGGGATATAATACAAATTTAAATTCATTTAATAACAGCCCCACTTAAATGGTGCATTCAAGTATGTATGCCAGCAAATGGAGTTGGAATTGGAATTGACAAGGGGAGGGGGTGTTCTCTTGTCTGTGCTTGAATCACCAACTGAGTTGGAGAAACGCTTTCTGGTGCAAAACAAAGAAATCAGCTAATAAAGGCAGTCATTTTGAGCTACCCCACTTCTTTCTTCCTTTCCTGATGAAGCACCTAATGAAATGTGAAGTGGTCTGAAGAGCTGCAGGCAGAAAAATGGCTAAGTGGAATAATGGAGAAAGAGAGAGAGGGAGAGAGAGAGAGAGGGAGAGAGAGAGAGAGAGACAGAGACAGACAGAGACAGAGACAGAGAGACAGAGAGATAGAGACAGACAGAGACAGAGAGACAGAGAGACAGAGACAGACAGAGAGAGGAAAAGAGAGAGAGACTATAAAAAGGGGTCCAGGCTGGGTGCAAGGAAAAGTTCTGTCAGGCAATAGCAGAAACAACTGCAGTGACATTAAAAAAAATAGAACAAAAAAGAAAACAAAAATAAAAACAAGACATGAAGGGGTAATTCTAGAGATGGGAAGAGGGATGAGAAAGGATGAGAGCAGAGGTGTTAGTGCTGGAGGGTGGGCAATGACATGGAACATGGCAGGATGGCTGACCTTCAGATAGCTTTGCAGAGGGTTTCTGCATCCTTTCAAGTGCAGTGGCATCCGTGAAGAGAGCTGGTGAGAGACCAGATGCTTATGGCTTCCTGTGAAGGCCACACATTAAACTGTGTGAGTGCTCAGCTCAGTGGAGTCCTGTGGAAAAGATGGTTGTTGTTGGTGTTCTGAATGGATTGAATTTGTTTCTACCACCCTTGAAGAATGTGGTGTCAACATAGAAATGATGTGAGTTAATATAAAAAGGATGTGTTCTGGAAAACAAAGACAATCTGTGGTTTATACCAGCTACCATGGAGCTAGATCTAGCACTCCTAAGCTCCGAAAGGAATGATCATGACTCTCAAACCGGAAAAGTGGTGTTAGGAGGCAAAGGCCACCAACCAGGTAGGGAATTTGTGGGCAGAGATAAAGTGGAGCCTTAAAATGACCACAGAGTTAGGAAAAATGGGAGGACCCTAAAGAAAGTACATTTTGAAAAAGTGTCCGGGGCATCTTTAACTCCCAGGGACAGACTCAGGGGAGAGAAGACAAGCAGGAGGGTGAGATGGATAGAAGAACGAAAGGGTGTCTTACTGGTATCCACAGAAGAGCTTCCACAGAAGAAGATTCTCGGGAGAATCTTCCAGAAAGTGAAGGACAGAATGAACCTAATGGTAGGAGTTAAACCCCATGGTAGGGCTGTTAAACCCCAATTGACTTTGGGAGAGGCAGATGGAATCTCCCTTCCTCGGATCCAGTTCCACACACATTTACTGTTGTTCTGGCCTGAGTAGCCAGTGAGTTGGGGATGGGAGACTGCGTTTGAGTGGAAGAGGTTTTTTTCTTTCTTTCTTTCTTTTTTTTTTTTTTTGGTCCCATCATGGGGCCTGAACTCTGGGCCTGGATGTTGTCCCTCAGCTCTTCAGCTCCAGGCTAGAACTCTACCACTTGAGCCACAGTGCCACTTCCGGCTTTTTTCTTTTTTGCTTATGTGGTGCTGAGGAATCGAACCCAGGGCCTCAGGAATGCAAGGTAAGCGCTCTATCACTGAGCCACCTTCCCAGCCCGGAAGAGATTTTTTTTCAATAATACACTGAAGACACCTCCAAGAATCTGGAGAAACACAACTTCTTCTGTTTTTACTTTTCTTGTAGGAAAAGAACAAAAATAAAGTTGATTGTGGAATCTGGAAAATTAGCCATCGGTGAGAAAACTAAGGTAGGATGAAGCTGGTGTTGTGAAAGGAGAGAACACTTCAGAGAGCTGAGAATCAGGAGACAATTGCCCTCAGCCAGCTGGAGAGAAAGAGAGCTAATGGGCCACCTGGCCTTGGGGGGAGAGGTACCACCTGTGGGCTGAAAAACACCAGTGGGAATTCCTCTACTGTTGCCTTGACCACAACGAAGTTCTGTCTGTGGCCAGCTTTCACTGGTGGACAGGTTTGTAAGTGCAGAAAGTAGACCTTTCTACCTTTCCGTAAATGCAGAAAGCAGAAGACCTACTAGCTTAGCAATGCCGAGCTAAGCCCAATAAGAAATTTGCTCTTCCAAAGTATCCTCTACTGTCCCCCAACTACCATGGGATATTTTTTTTTGCTTAATAGATTTGAAAAACTGAATTTAGGAAAGAAACCCACTTTTCTGGGGACACCTGGAGGAAGTAGAAGTTTCCCATGTAGAGATTTACTAGAACAGCATTGTGTGAGCAGGTAATTTTGTACCAATGTTTATTTCTCGTTCCAATGGCTCACTCAGGCAGTCTCTCTGCCGTAAACTCTAGTCTTTGCTTTTGTATTTCTAAAACCTAAATTTGGGCTGAACGTAACATGAGCAAAATATCCTTGAATCACAAACACCAAGTCTAAGGGAAGAAGGGAAATTTCCTAGAACAAGTCAGTAGAGGACTTCCCCGGGCTAGTTGAGAAAGATAGAAAAATGGAGGGAAAAAGAAGATGCCTAAGTTGTTTGTGGGGAAGGCTGTTTTGAGAGAGTTGACAGAGGAGAATAGAGGCCACCTTATTCTTTTTCACTTTCTTTTTGGAACATTCACAAAATGGTGCTGGAGCCAGGGTTTCCACTGGGCCTAGTCTAACAATAACCATATATCTATATGCACTTTCTAATCTCATGATGTGTGGGTTGATGTTTTTTGTTCTGAAATCCTGGAATTTCTCTTACTCTTAAACAGATTAGTTCCTTTCTGTTTCTTCTACTTGGTTGCAAGGCTCCAAGTAAGACCAAAAGGGTGCTGTGAAGTGCATAGATTTCTTTCTACATGTTTACTATGCTGTCTCTTAAACGGCCAAATCACGTCTTGAAGGTCTCCTCATCTTCCATGCATGTGTATGTTGGAAATCAGGTGTCAGTGGTAATAGTGTTGCCTATGGAGGCAACAGGCAGGAGACATGTGATGGAAACAGACACTGGGGAAGGGGGGATGTAAAGTATCCTTTTTGGGTCAGGAGTGACTTCCCAGCTAAAGAAGCTTCTCAACTGCCTTTTTCTTTAAGGAGGTAAATTTTGCAAGCGAATCCTAGAAACACTGACTTAGCAAGTTGACATCAGTGAGAGGCTGGGTCAGTTCCTGGAATTTACTATTAGACTGCTTGTCATCCCAAGTAATTAAATGTATTTAGTGCTGAGACAATGTTAGGATTTCTGTAGCTTTTAGGCAAAAGAAATCCTGATGGATAGAATGCTTGTGTGTGTGTGTGTGTGCCCACTTTTTGTATGAAAGCATATGGAAGCAGTTGAGATTCTGTATTGTTTTTAATTGTGGGGTATGATTTGTATCATAATTTACTTAAGGAGAGAAAAAAGTGGTTTTCCAACTCTAGAAAATTTGGAATATACTTTTTCTTTCTTTTATTTACATTCCTCCTCTTTCTGCCATTTCTTTCTTCTCTCCCTCCCTTTTTCTCTCCATCCTTTCTTCCTTCCCTCTTTCCTTCATGGCAGAATTATTTAAAATTATGTTAGTAAGTAAAAACCAGTAGATTAAATATTGAATCGTTGAATTAATTTAAATTCATTTTCACATGATAAATGAACAAGGATTAAAACTTCCTATACTAAACAAAATAAATATACTATTAATAGCAAGGTTAAAGGTTATATGATACAATATTGTTTATAAAATAGAGCCTCAGAAGAGAGCTGCTTGGAGATGATCAGTCTAGATTTCTGTTTTTATAATGAAAAAGTATTAATTAAGTGGCAAGGTGATAAGAAAAAGACCTTTCTTTCCAACTCAGGTAGTATTTATATTCTTAGTTTCTTCAAGGTATCTAACATTTAAGTATCCTGAAGCTTCTTCCTTATCTTTAGGAAGATGTTAAAGTCTTTCCCAGTGCTTTGCTTTTTCAATATTCTCTCCTGTTACTTGTGACCTTTGATTTTAATTTTAATTTTATAAGACTGATACACTACCTACTGTGCTAACGAGACTTCTAAGTTTAATTTTAATTAATGTTAAATTTAAGAAATTGAGGCTTGGCTGGGAATGTGGCTTAGTGGTAGAGTGCTTGCCTAGCATGCATGAAGCCCTGAGTTTGGTTCCTCAGTACCACATAAACAGAAAAAGCCAGAAGTGGTGCTGTTGCTCCAGTGGTAGAACACTAGCCTTGAGCAAAAGAAGCTCAGGAACAGTGCCTAGGCCCTGAGTTCAAATCCTGGGACTGACAAAAAAAGAAAGAAAGAAAGAAGTTGAAGCTCATGAGTTTTGGGGATAGTCATCTTTTCTGGTAGTTGTCTTTTTTTTTCTGTCCAATCCTGGTACTTGAACTTAGGACCTGGGCACTGTCCCTGAGCTGCTTTTGTTCAAGGCTAGCACTTGAGCCACAGCTTCACTTCCGGCTTTTTCTGTTTATGTGGTACTGAGGAATTGAACCCAGGTCATCTTGCATACTAGGCAAGCACTCTACCACTAAGCCACATTCCCAGCCCTCTAGTAGTTGTCTGTATGTATAAAGACATTGGTGTTTTTGTCATATATATGGTAAACATTTTCTTCTATGTGCTATTTGTATTTTAACGTTGTAGTGATATTTTTTATATTGTCTACTATACCATCTTTGATTTTGTAACTTAAAAACATTTAAAGAGGTTTCTTTCAAAGCTAGGATTATAGGGCTAGGAAGATGGCTCAGAAGAGCTGAGGGATAGCTCCCAGGCCCAGAGTTCAGGCCCCACGACTGACAAAAAAGCACACAAAAAAACAAAAAACCGCTAGGATTAAAAAAATGTTTCTCACATTTTCTTCTATTACAACATCTCTGTGCTTTCTTTTTTTATTTTTTTTATTTTTATTTTTTTATTGTGAGAATACTGTATAGAGGGGTTACACTTACATGGGCAAGATAATGAGTACATTTCTTATCAAGCATTGTAGCCTCCTCCTTTGTTTCCCCTTCCCATCCCTTCCCATCCTCCCCGCTACCCCCCTGCACCAAAGTTGTAAAGTTCATTTTTCAACATAACGACTTGTACATCTCATTGTTGCATCTCTGTGCTTTCATAGAAACCTCTTAAGCCTTTGATCCATCCATTTTGGTGTTAAAAAAATAAAAGGGCTGGAAATGTAGCTCAAGGTACAGCCTGTACTTAGCATGCTTAATGCCCTGGGTTCAATTTCCTGTAAAGTGTGTGCATGTACACACACACACACACACACACACACACACACACACACACACACATTAGGAACCCAAACTTGTTTATTTGGGAAATAGCTAATCTATTGTTTTAGTAAAATTTACTAAGCATGTTTTTCCCCACTGTTTTGAAATGCCACCTTCAATTTCATAAACTCTCACATCGTCTTGTTTCAAACACTGATGGATAAGCTCAGTTGTTTAGGAGGTGGCATAGAGATCTCCTGGTCTCTATTTATGGAGTATCACTTGTATTAAACTCATATGTCTATCTGTAGATGCTCCTCAACTTACAATAGGGTTACTTCCAGATAAATCTACTTTAAGTTGAAAATAACGTAAGTAGACAATGCACTGAATATCTCTAACCTACCAAGCATTGTAACTTGGGAGTCCAGACCACGAATGTAGAGGGCTGGTGTTTTACCTCCTGATCTTGTGGCCAGCTGAGAACTGCAGTTCAGTGTTGCTACTTGGTATCACAAGACCGAATTGTACCATATAAACCCCACATACTGGGAAGCTTCAAATTCAAAATGTCAGGTGTGTTTTTACTGATGGTACTTGAGTAGCACCAGAAAGTCAAACTTGTAAGTTAAGTTCATATATGCCCATGTCCCCCAGTATAAACCTATGATACTTCCTCAATTTAAGATAGGCCACAGCTTTACATATGTAATAATAATTGTAGTAGTTTTCAAGAAATCTACTTTGTTTTGTTTTTTGTGCTTGTGGATGAAATCGATAGCCTGGTGCATGCTAGACAAGTGCTCTACCACAGATCTATATATCCAGCCCCCACAATCTACTTTTTAAACACTGTTGGGCACTGGTGGTGACTTTTGCCTATAATCCTAGCTTCTCAGGTCTATGATCTGAGGATCACAGTTTGAAACCAGCCCAGGGAAGGAAAGTCCATGAGACTTTTATCTTCAATTAACCACCAAAAGCTGAAAATAGTGGTTCAATTGGTAGAGCACCAGCCTTCAGCAAAAAGCTCTGAGTTCGAGCCCTAACACACATATATCCATCCATCCATCCATCCATCCATCCATCCATCCATCCATCCATCCATCCATTCTTCAGTCATCCATTCATTCACTTATTTTCTGTATTGGGTTTTCAAGAAAACAAATTAAAGAATAACATCTATTTTGCTAGAACACTTAATGCAAACCAATTGAGAGTAAAAAACCTTGGAACACCTACCTGGCTGCAAACCACTTTATTAGCACATTCCAGCAGTAACTCCTGGTGGCTATTTGTTGAGCACCCTTTGGATTTTCTCCTACTCATATGCATAAACACACCTCACGAGGCACCTCCAAAATACCAGTGATATTTTGACTGGGATTTATCAATACGTATTTGGAGTACAGTATTTTCTTTCACATTTCTGACTTTCAAATCATGTGAAACCTGAGCCTTTCAGCATTGTACTATGTGCACAGTATTCACTGTGATGGACAGACAGAGTGCTATACACTTCTACATCCTGGAAATGGCATGAGGTTATTCATGATAATAAAACTCAGTTTAAAGATAGTTTATCATAACATTTCTCAAAGTACATTCTGTAATACTTAGATCCTGTAAGATACTGTGAAAAGGTTTCCCGGACATGAGTCTGGGAAATGCCAGACTCATTTGTTATACAGGGCTACATATTAGAAACACTGTTAAATCCTATCAGAGGTTTTAGTTTGTCAACCCAGCATTTTCCAAATTTATTTGATAGGAAAATGGTTTTACCTTTGAAAATGATTTTTCTAGAATAGAATTTGGAAATGCTGATTGGATTGATCTACCCAGCTCTAGTGTGGGAGTCAGGTTATAATGATACTAGCGTAGCCCTTCGTACTCTGACTTTGAAAATGGAAGACTGGTGGTATCACTGATTGAGTTGAGGAGTAGAAATGGAAATAAAAAGTAGAAATTTTGGACATACTAAATTCCAATGCCTCTGGGAGGTTAGAGTGGAAATAGCTGAATGTCCTTAGGTCTGGGACTTAGGTGAAAGGTCACAGCTAGAGAACAGTGGGGCAGAAAGTTTGCTTTGGATTAAAGCATGTTGTCTAAAAAGACCCACTTAAAATGCACATATATTACCCAGGAAGGGTAAGCACTAAATTATTAATATGTATTATATTATCATATTAGCTTCCAATCACTTGATAGCAGAGATCAGGCCCCTGAAGGTATGAAAATCAGAATGAGTGAATAGTGAGTGGACGGTGAGCAAAGAAAGAGTCTGAAGTGGTAATTTTCAAACTCTTGGAATCTCAGGTCTCTTTTAAATGTTAAAGTGTTTGCCAAATGCCCCACTAATCCACACATTCTACTCATTATGGTCTTTACTTGAGAATGTGTTAACTGGCCAGGGAATTGGCACAATTTTAGCAATACATTTATTTACTCTGCTTCTGACAATAACATTGTGTATATGGATTTCTTATTCTCTTAATACTCCTCTTTCCAGGTTAAGATGGTTTCAGGGAATGTGACTGTTAAGCTGGGGCAAAGCCTGCTCTCCATGTCTTCCTGCTCATGTCTGGCTGAAACAAGAAGTTGAGGTAGAGGAAGATGACAGCACATGTGTTTTTAGCCAGACATCCGTGATCTTTGCAGCCTGGGTCTTTTTGAAGTAAGGGAAGATTGAGAAGAAGCAAGACAGGATTCTTCTCTTGGCTTTACCCAGACTATTATAAACTAGGTGACCAGAAAACTCACAACTTCCTTGGGTGTAACTCTCAAAGAAAGGAATAATAGCAATAGCTTTTCTCACCTACCAGGGTCCTTGTGCAGAAGTCAGTAAGATAAATAGTTGTGGAAGTAAAGTGGGAAGGATGAAAGTACTGTAAAATGTGAGATATTTTCATGGCTGCATTTTTAATATGGCTACCACTAGGTACCCTGAAGGTAGCAATTCCCCGGGAGGGGATTTAATCATCAGGGCTCACCATAGGGTGGACTCCATTTAACCTGTGTGTTCCAGTTGATTGGGTTATTGTGTCTAGATTGCAGGAATTTCAAGCTCTCCTCCATCTTTTTCCTTTTGATATAATTTTAATGAGATTTCCTTCATTCTTTTATTGCATGGCAGGCTATGGCCAGAATAAATATAAAGAAGGTTTTAGAAATGCAGGAAACAGGAGGTCTGGGGAGATGGGAAAATGGGAAAATGCAGGAGAGAGGCAGGGGATGAAGGTGGAAGGGCTGTTCTCAGATCTGCATGGTCCTTCCCTTGATGGCGTTAGAATTCCTGGGGCCCTGTCTTATGGGACCTCTGTAAGATAAGAGAGGAGATGCTAGTAATCCTACTGGCAGAAATATGGTTGTTAATTGCTTATAGAGGTGATATTTCTTCCAGGAAGCTCCATCTTCAGGCCCAGGGGTCCTGAGATTTTCTTTGCATGGTACAGGATCTATCCAAGTAGTCCATCTTCTTCCTACTTAATGACTTCTTGTGTGCTTCTCTGAGATGGACATTGTGTACATTATGCCAGGACACCTAAAATGACACGGGAGTCTCAGAAGAGCCTATTTTCATGGACCATTGTAATTAAGATTGCTGTTTGTCATTAATTGAGGACTAATAATAACACTAACATGGAGTAGGATATCATTAACCAGCAAGTCGCTTAGTACTCAGCACTTGTTTGCTTGTGTGTGTGTGTGTGTGTGTGTGTGTGTATACTTGTGCATATGTACATTGGGGTGAAGAATTGGGGAGATAGAGGATCAAAACATGTTACCTTAAAATGTCATTTGGCATGAAGATTAGTAGGAGCTGAAGACAATTGAAAAACAGTAGGCCTCTAAATTCTTCCTATAATAGACTCTTTATGACTACATGTAGCTCTATATTCTTAACAGCCCAGGGACAGTGTTGAACAGCATCTGTATAACAAAGCTTGTTTTTCATTAGTTTCCTTCATATATTTTCCCACATATATCTTCCCACAATTTGCTGTTTCCCACAAGCCTAAACTTTTCCTTTGCCTTGCCAATTTCCTGCAAACACATTCTTCTGTTATTTTGTTGTTGTTACTTTTTTTGGTATGTGATATCCCACCAAAGGCTCTTGTATTGAAGGCTTGGTCCCCAGCTGGTAGATTTAATCATTGAAAAGTGATTGGGTCATGAAGGTTCTGGCCTAATCAGTGGATTAATTCACTGACACATTCATAATTAGATAGCCTTATTGAGAAGTACTGAAACTACTAGGGGTAGAGCCTAGTTAAAGGAAGTGGGTTACTGAAAATGTGTTATTTAGAGCTCTTGTTCTAGTACCGTTTTTTTGGTCCATATTTTCTTTGTGCATTTTATGTGGTGAGGTGCTGTGACAACATTCCACCAAGAGACTGTCTCGACACAATTCTATACACAATGAGGTGGAGATGCTGCCCCTAAAAGGAATCTTTTCTCCCTTAAACGGAGTTTTTTTCAGGTGTTTGTCACGGCAGTGGGAAAGCAAACACAGGTAAAATGGTTTAGAAGCCCCAGATTCTAAGGTTCTCCTGTGTACCTGCATGCCAGTCACTCATGTTAATATACTCATTTTTAATGAGTTGTTAATCTGTATTTTGTTGGTTTAGCAATACGGCCACAGGTTTAGAATCCAGAAAAGTAAAGGAAAAGGCTTTTTTTTTTTTTGCCTTCTGGGGCAAGAGAAGTGCAAGTACCTGATATACTGTTAGGTGGACCATTAAGATGATTTAATCCAGTAATCCAAGTAGGCATTAACGCTCTCATTTAGTTGATAAGGCGTAGAGAGATACTTTCTCAGTTCAACAGCTTAATATAGTCAGGCTAGAATTTGAGCCTTGGTCTGATTTTTTGGTCAAATGCCTCCTTAAGTAAGAAAAACAAATTTATTGGTTTGATTCAGAGTGATTGACTTCATGTATTTTTTGTCACTATAATTAGACTGCTGGAGCTGAGTATTTATAAAGAAAAGAGGTTTATTTCGATTACAGTTGAGAAAGAGGAAAATCCAAGATTCACGAATACTGTCTGGTCTCTGGTGAGTTTATCTTTAGCTGTGTCAGAAACTGGTGGATAAACAGGAGGAAAAGTAGCTCCATATGAAGGGGCATATGTATGGACTTAACTTTACAACAGTCTACTCTTGCAGGACTAGCTAGTGTCCCATTCAAAACTACATTTATCCTTTTCAACAGTGTTATACCCAGTGACCAAATGACTTTACACTAGTGCTACCACTTGAAAGTTCTATCACTTTTTAACATTGGAAAACCAAGGAGGACTAAGCTTCTAGTACATGAACCACTGAGAGGATACACTCAAACAATTTCCAAACCATTATAGTGGTAAAGAAATTTCTCCACATGTCTCTTTTGGCCAGGAAAGAACGTTGTGAATCAGTTATTGGTGTTTTTAGCAGCAAAGAATAAGGGAGTGGGTCACATATGCCACAAACCTATTAGATATTACTGTACTGTTCTTCATTTGTGCCAATCATAAAGTCTCTGAAGGAAGGAAAGGTGAGAACAAAAAGACTTGTGGAGCAGAGAGGACTCCCTATAAGCCAGAGCACCAGGTTGGGAGTGACATAATCAAGAAAATGACTCTAACATCTCGTAAATTCTTTCAGTGCCATCTTTTTTGTCTAGTCATTTCCTTTTATGCAATAGAATATTTGTTTCAGGTGGAGCAGCAGTGGGGAAGGACAGAGCATCCTAGGAACTAAGTAGCATCTCTTTTGTTAAAGCACAGTATTCTTTCACTGGGATGAAAGTTCTCTGGAAGATTAGTGCCTCTGTGAGGACAGACTCTAGTCCCTGTCTATGCCAGAATAGCATAGAGCAGAGTGCCAAAAGGAGTGGGTGGGATCTGCCACTGTAGATGTCATCATGACACAAGGGGACATAATCGGCCAGGCTTGGGTGAGCCATATCAATTAGAACTGACAGTAGGGGGTGTAGAAAACTATGTTTACAGTGCCACTGCCGGGTTTTCTTATTACTTGGGGACAACTTCTGTGATTTCTTTCAGGACAGAAATTACTTACTGTAATTTGACTTACTTTGCTCTGCCAATTTTACTCACTATTTACTTAGAGCATTTTACAGCTGCCGGCATGGGAACCCCATTGCCAGTTTATATCCTCTTGAGGTATCTGAGTATAAAGAATCCCATTCCCCTGGCTCCAGGCTCTAGATCAGTGGTTCTCAATCCTGACTGTACATTAGAATCCCCCCAGGGGCTGTTAAGAATACTGATGGCTGGGCCCTATCCCAGGAGAGTCTGGTTTAATTGGTCTAAGTGGGACCCTATCATTGGTATTTTTCAACAGCTCCCTAAGTGATCTTAATGAGCAGCCAAAATTGGGAACCACTGCTCTGGATGGTTGACTCATCCTACATAACCCGTCAACTGGAGTCTCTATGGCTTCTGGGGCTGTACACGTACATGGTGCCTTTGTGTGGATTAGGAAAAGGTACCTCTTTTGCTGTATATGTTAAAGAAAAGGTGCTCCTTCTAGACTGACCAGCTACCTAGACAGGCACATGGTTTGGGTTCAGAGTGCAGTCTTCACAACCTGTAGCTCAATCCATGTGGCTTCCCGTTTAGGATTATCTTTGGGTCTTATGGTTTAGGGAAGATTTTGTTTTTGTTTTTTAAAGGATCTATCATAGGTCCTGGTCTCAGGCAAGCCTTATATTTTAAAGAACACTTCTGGAATAGTGTAAGAAGCTCCACAGAGCTTTTCTTCAACTTAACAATTCTAGAAAACATTCAGAAAGCATTTAGAAAACAACCATTTAAAGTTTCTGGAGATTCCCTTCCACTCCCCAGTGGCATAAATGGAACAGAGAAACTTTGATTTTAAACATCTCTAAGAGCTATGGTATCTATGGAATTTTACTATTCCCACCTCACTCCATGCTGAGCTTATGTAATGGAAGCTCTACTTCAGGATAGTATGGGTAGGAAGACAAGGCTTTCATTCTCCCCAGCTTTAGCTTAGTGCTACAGCTTCATTTTTCAGAAAAACAACTGCCAGAGTTCCTTATTCCCTATACTCCAATTCCATGTTGTAGATCTATTCCTGGCAGGCTGAGACTGCCTTGAACCTGCCTCACTCACAGAGTCAGGCTACCATGCCAGGAAAGAAGATATGCCAAGAAGACTAGAGACACGTCTCACTCCTAATGCCCCATACTTGATATTCTGAGTTTTCACTCTGAGAAAAGCAGGTCCCCATCTTTACTCAAAGCAGAGGCTTTGTCTAGTGGGAGAGGCAGAGCATATGGACAGAGACCTCCAACTATCCTAAAGGGAACTTACTCGATTTGGAATAAAGTGCAGTAAAGTTCTAAACCTAGGAGTACTATCAAAAGCAATGTGTATTCATGTATAACTTAATCATGGGGAAACTGGTAGCATCATGATGACAACAAGCTAAAGCACAGACCAGAAAGAATTATGGAAAGAGACAGTTAAGAAGAGTTATCCTGAGATTGGACAAGACCTCAAAGACGTTGCAAAGACTGTCCTTGCATAAAGGTTTAAATTTAATTGGAACGGACTGTAGGACAACTTTTGGCCCACAGTGCTGTGGAAAACAATAGAAGGATCAGCTGATAAAGTGTGGAGTCTAGGAGCTGAATGTGACACAAATAGAGGCAGACTATTAGAAAGCTAATTATAGACCCAGGAGAGAAACAGTCAAAGAGAAGCCTGCTAAAATAACTGTTACCTCAGGTTGAGTGTGATTATACCCTACAATTCACCCTCTGAGAAATGACATTAGAATCAGGAGAAACAGACTCAACACAAACAGCTTAGTCGAGACTACATACAAATAAACAGTGAGCAATGATAAAAACAAGACTCAGAGAAGTGTTGGTGTTCCCAATTTAGAGCTGGCACAATTAATTATATATTTATTACATCAAAATTTTCAGGTTTTTTTTTGGTGTGTGTGTGTGTGTGTGTGTGTGTGTGTGTGTGTGTGATGATCCTGGGGCTTGAACTAAGGACCTAGGCTATATCCCTAATCTTTTGTGCTCAAGGTTAGTGCTCTACCACTAGAGCTACAGTTCCATGTCCAGATTTTTGGTGGTTAATTGGATATAAGAACCTCACAGTCTTTCGTGCTTGAACTGGCTTCAAATGGAGATCCTCAGATCTCAGCCTCTTGAGTAGCTAGGATTACAGGTGTGAACACCTAGCCTCCAGTTTTTTTTTATTTTTAATTATTTTTTTAGGATTATGAAGGAATATCAAACTATAACTAATACATAGGAGAAGATAACACTTTGAGAAGATCTAGATATTAGACTTTTCAGACAGTATAATTATTCTAAGTATTTTTAAAGAAACCAATGAAATATGCTTACAGAAGTAAAAGAAGGCATGGTAACAAGATTTCATGTCTTCCTTTAGGACATTTCAATAGCAATTAAAACTATGTAAATAGAATCAAATAAAAATTTGAGAGTTGATAAGTACAATAACCAAAATTACTTGAGGCAGTTGAATTAACAAAAACAAAAAAAAAGAAGTGAAGTTGAAGGTAGACTGATAAAAAATAAGTAATCTAAAGAAACCGAGATAAGAGAAAAGTAAATAATAATGAACGGAACTCAGATAAATGTAGAACTTCACTAGACACATCTACATGTATACAACAAGAAGTCCAGAAGAGATAAGAGAGAAAGAAACTGGGAGTCTGTTGCTCCAGCTTGTAATCCATTCTGCTGATTTGGGAGGTTGAGAGTGGAGGCATTGTGATTAGAGGCAATCCCATCAAAAAAGTAGACATTTTCTCTTAGAACTCGATAGCAAAAAACGGGCCTACAGGAGTAGGTCAAGTGCTAGAGTACCAGGCTAGCAAGTGTGAGGCTTTGAGTTTAAACCTAATAGCAATCGGGGAAGAAAAGAAAAGTGAAAGGAGCAAGCAATACTAGAAATGGCTGAAAACAACCTAAATTTGATGAAAAAAAATCATTTTACATACAAATAAACTCCAAATAGGAAAAAAAGATGCATTCCAACACAGTGGAAACGCTGACAGCCATTGTGAAAAGCATATAAAGCAGCAAGAGGAAGGTGACTCATCATGGAGTAGCTGACTTCTAATCAGAACAACAGCTGTCAGGAGGCTGAGGATGACATAGCAAAGTGCTGAAAAAGAGTCAACTGGGGCTGGGAAGGTGGCTCAGTGGTAGAGTGCTTGCCTTGCATGCATGAGGCCCTGGGTTCGATTCCTCAGCACCACATAAGCAGAAAAAAAAAGCTGGAAGTGGCACTGTGGCTCAAGTGGTAGAGTGCTAGCCTTGAGCTGAAGAGCTGAGGGACAGCGCCCAGGCGCAGAGCTCAGGCCCCACGACCAGACCCCCCCCCCCCCCAAAAAAAAAGAGTCAGCCAAAAAATAATAGATACAACAAGTTTTTATTTCAAAACTGACATGGACAAAAAATTTACAAATAATCAAAAGCCCCCATGCTAGCAAACTCATCATAAAAGCAACACGAAAGGAAGTTTGAAAGCAAATGAAACCAGATATAACTTTAATTTTTTTTCAGGGGAAATTAGCATGCTTGAGAAAGGTTTATTATAAAAGAAGTTATGAGCGTATTTTTTCTTTCTTTTACTTTTGATTTTTGTGTTAAACAAGTACTATGTTTTACTGTTCATGAGGGTATTTTTTTTAGTATTTTAAATAATTTTTAGTGCTTTTCCCAGGATTTATCACACAGATCTTTCACTTAATCTCAGTGAAATACGTGTCACTCCTATGTAACTCTACTTAGTTTTCCTCTTTTTGTACAAATAGTTATATTTACATATGTTTACATAATTTATAAACCCAAGAATACACTTTTATTATTATTTTATATAATCTTATGTCATTCAAAGAACCAGAGTGAATAAACAAAAATATTATATATATATGCACATATATATTTCATTTACTTGAAGAGTAATTCTCTCTTCTCTTTTTCTCTTTCTCTTGGCCTATTACATAGAAAGGTATAGCATATTTGTCAAAAAGAGCACAAAAGAATTGGGTAGGAGAAAATCTAACTGTGTAAAATGACACCGGGTAGTTGTTGATATTTCATAGGTACAAATAAAAAGAACCAAGCTGAGCACTGGAGGCCCACACCTTTAATTGTAGCTACTCCAGAGGCTGAGATTTGAAAGATAGTAGTCTGATGACAAGACTGAGGAGAAAGTGGAATAAGAGCCATGAGTGAGCATGAAGCCCTGAGTTTCAACCCTGGAAAAACAAAATGAAGCCTCCTCCCTCCCCCCAATGGTGTATAACACAATAAACAATGCTGTATTAACACAATAAACTCCACAAACATATATACTTACTTTTGTTCATTCACTTGGAGTTTTTGAATAATGTAAGATTATAATAATGAAAATATAGTCTCAGGTTAATAAATTATGTAAACATATAAATGTAACTATTTGTATAAAAAGAGGAAATGTAAGTAGAGTTATGTAGGAGTAACATTTATGTATTTCACTGAGATAAAGTGAAAGACACATACGATAAAATCTTGGAAGAAGGACTAAAATTCTTTAAAAAAAACACTACAAAATCATTAACAGTAAAACATAGTGTAAGGTCTGCTCCTGGATGGTGAGAAGACTCCACCTTCCTCGCAGCAAAGTCTCCACCCAGTACCTGCATTACCTAGGCAATTGGCACACCTGGAAGAGGTCACATCTGCATCCACTGAGGTCACATCTGAATTTGATATGGCCACACCTTTCTCCACCCACTCCCTGGATAAGGCCTAGCCCAGGCCCAGATGCTTTTTCTCAGCTCTTTTCTTCTCAGTTCTTTCCCGGGGCTCTTAGCTCTTTTTCCGGGCTCTCTCTCTTTTCCTGCTCTCTTTCCCAGCTCTCTCTCTTTCCCACCTCTTTTCCCAGCTCTCTCTCTTTCTCAGGTCTTTCCCAGGCCTTTCCCAGCCACGTGGAGTGCCAACCTGGCCTGGTCCCAGCAGGTCTACTGAATAAACCTACCCCTTACCTGAATACCACATGCGTGGTGCTGTTCTTACTCAGCTTCCTCTTTTTAAAAACCTAACACACAGTACTTGTTTAACACAAAAGTAAGAAGTAAAAGAGTGATGGAAGAATAAAAAAAACTTGAAACCTTCAGGAAAATGAAAATTAAGTATAAATTCAACTTTACTATTAGTATTATTAAATCTAAATGGATTAAGTAGTAGAACAAGTAGAAAATTGCCAGTCTGGGTATAAAAAGAAGATCCATGTTATATGCTAAGTTTGGGAGTCATGATTTAGACACAAAACATGTTGAAAGTATAAGAATGAAAAAATACATTGTGCAAAGAGCAACCACGAGGCTGGAGTAAACATACTAATATCAGCTGAACAGACTTTAAAACAAAGTTGGTAGCAGATATATAGATGATATAATGATAAAAGAGATTGTCAGGATGACATAACACATATGTATGCATCTACACGAATCTATTCTATGCATATATATGCTATATAGTTTATATATATAATATATATGCATATATATTTCTAGACCTTGAAAGTATATGAAGCAAAACTGAGGGAACTGAAGGGAAAAATCAACCATTCAACAGTAATTGTTAGAGACTTCAATTCCTTGCTTTTGGGTTTTGAGATAGAACCTTACTATGTTGCCCATGCTGCTTCAAACTTGTTGGCTCAATTAGTCTTCTGAACACTGCCTCTTTAGTAGTTGGGACTATAATGTATGCCACCACACTCAACTTTAATTAGTAACTTTCAGTAACAAACAGAACTAAGGAGATCAAGAATAAAATAGGCTATATGAACATTATTTCCTCCTATGCCTAAAAGACAATTATAGGGCGCTCTACTCAGCAATAGCAGAACTCACATTTTCTACAAGTGTACCTGAAATAATATTCAAGACAGATCACATGTGACATAGAACAAAATACAAAAACTGAAAACATATAAAGTATATTTTCTGAACACAGTGGAGTGAAATGAAAGATCAATTACAGAAAGACTCTTTGGACATAAAAATATGGAAATTAAGTATCATACCCATAAATAATATTGTAGGACATAAAGAAACATGAAATATCAAAATGTACAGGAAGCAATGGAATCAGTGTATATAAGGAAATTTATAGCTTTAATACATTACACAAAAAGTGAGACATCACCTAACTTTATACCTTACAGAAATAAAAAAATAACTAGAAATCTAAAACTTGTAGAGGAAAGAAAAATTTTCTCATTAATCTGAGATAAATCAACAACAGATAGAAAAATTAAGAAGAGAAGCAATGAAACAACAACGAAAAAGTTCTTGGAAAAGAAAGTGACAAAACTTTTACTAACAGTCCAAAAGAAAAAAGACAGGACTCATATTATAAGTCAGGGATGTGGGAGAGAGAGTATTGGTACCAATCTTAAATAAAAAGAACTATTTGGAAAGAAAGAAAAAGGACAATCTAATCTGAATGCAGTGGCTCAAGCTTGTAATCCTGGCTTTTTGGGGCCTGAAATTTGAAGACACAGTTTGAAGTCAGCCTGAGGAGGAAACTCTTTGAGACTCTCATCTCCAATTAACCAACAAAAGGCCAGAACTGGAGCTGTGACTCAAGTGGTAGAGTGCTAGCTAGACTTGAGCAAAAAACCCTAGGGGCAGTGCTTAGGTCTTGAGTTTAAGCCACAGGACCAGCACTAAACAAACAAACAAAAGACACCATAGATGACTTCAGTGATATGTATTACTTTTCCTATAAAGGGACATTGATATTCCAGATATTTTTCTTTGCAAATATGTCTGACATACTTAAAAGAAGGCTTACATAACTCATGTTATTTTGGCTTCTCTGTACTTCAGGCACAGAAAGTGGTGGTAATGATTCTCTTGTACATGCAAGACCTTGCTCATATTTTATTTTATATTATTAATAAGTTTTTTAATTGTGAAAATACTGTACAGAGGGTTACAATTACATGAGCAAGGTAGTGAGTACATTTCTTATCAAGCTGTTTCCCCTTCCCATCCCTGCCCTCCCAACCGCCACCCCCCCCACCAAAGTTGTAAAGTTTGTTTTTCGACATAACGTCTTGTACATCTCATTGTTTTAATAGGTCCACCTATATCCCTATTTAAACAATTTGTTTTTTCCCTTCCTCTCCACAAATTATACCAACATCAAATACAGTGAAAACAGGGGCTATACCATGGGGGAGGGACATACAAAGCAACAAAGACATCATCTTATAAATATGTTAGAAACAATAGCAAGAAAGAAAAACCATTTGAGTCCTTATCTTGGGGTTCATTTCACCTAACATCAACTTATCTGACCTTTTCTGCTTGTCTCAGACATATACTAGTTATTGCAAATTTTATTTTTTAGCACCTACTTTTGACTTTCTTCCTGTGTTTCTATCTCCATATGTTCAACCCACCCAAGGTCCCACTGTACTAATTCATTCAGATACCAATCCTAATATGCATGAATTCCTTTGAAATGTGCACAGTAGATGGAGAAATAGTTCTTAAATTTGTATAAAGGATACTGTGATCAGTCTTTTTATAGTGATTCTATTTATCAAAACAACATATATGCATCTTGGTCAGACTTTAAATTTCTGTGGTAAATATATATTTTTTTGTTTTTATATTTTATTGTTAAAAAGCATATAGAGTTTACTATCTCAACTCTTTTTTAAGTATACTTAAATGTTTCTATTTATATTTAATATATATTATATATTTAATATATAAGCATCATTGTGAGGTGGATCTCCAGATCTTTTTCAGCTTGCAAGTCTGAAACTATCATATGGGGGCTCCAACTATGAATCTGTTTCCAAGTGCATTTGAGGTGCTGGCTGAATTCTCAGCTCCTTTCATGTCCAGAACTGAGGGAACCACATCCTCTCTGGATGTTGGAAACACTTGCAGCTCCTAAAAATAGCATGTGGGTCTCCTCCATATTCAGAGCCTTAAACTTTCTTACTCTTTCAGCTAGAAGACATAAGAAACTGATTTTAAAGGTCTCACAGAATTCTATCAGGTTCACATAGACAATCTCCCTTTGTCACATAAGGTTGCTTAATTGAAGGAGTGAGACCTTCACAGGGTCCCAGACTCCCTCCTCCCCACTAAAAGGGAGGTGATTATAAAGGCTAAAAGTCATTTGGACATCTGTCTTAAAGTTCTGCCCATCATGTTTGCACAGATGTTCCAATTGTGCATGGCTGCCTCAGCTCATGTCCATGGACTTTGACCCTGGCTGTAGTCACTTGCTGACTAGTTTATGAGAACTTTGTCCTGTGCCCATGTATTTGTGTGCTCATGATCTGCACAACTTCACTGTGTGGGACTAGCTGAGCCAGAGGGTCAATTGTGTAAGTCAGTTTTTTTTCAGTCTATCTATTTTATCAATTTATCCATATTTTCTATTGATTATACTTCTCTGATTGAAGTGTGTGTGTGTGTGTGTGTGTGTGTGTGTGTGTGTGTGCCTGCCTGTCCTGGGGCTTGAACTCAGGACCTAGTCAGTGTCCCTCCCCTCCCCTCCCTTCTCTCCTCTCCTCGCCTCTCCCTCTCTCCCTCCCTCCCTCCCTCCCTCCTTCCCTCCCTTCCTCCCTTCCTTCCTTCCTCCCTTCCTTCCTTCCTTCCTTCCTTCTTTCCTTCCTTCCTTCCTTCCTTCCTCTCTCTTTAAGTGGGCAAAGGAGTTGCCATTCACTGAAGTAGTTATGAATACAGTGCATCTTGATCACTGTCAGCCTATTCAACATTCTCACCCACCCCTCCCTACTACCCCTTCCCTTATTTATCTTAATTTTAAGTTATGTATTTAATTTTTTTTCATTTTAACAAAGCATTTTATGTACAATGCTGAATTTTTTTTTCTCAAGGTTAACACTATTGCTTGAGCTATAGCTCCACCTCCAGCTTTTTTGGTGGTTATTAGAGATAAGCAGCTCATGGACTTACCTGCCCATTCTGGCTTCAAATTGCCAATCTCAGATCTCAGCCTCTAGGATTCCAGGTGTGAGGCACCAGCGTTCAACCACACTGACTTAATGTTGTGGTGATTGAAAGGATTCATATGTGGCAATATATTAGAAAAGTCCCTGACTCATGGGAACTCTTGGCAATATCTATGCAAATGTCAGTGTTCAATTTGTTTTTACATTTATCTAGATTGTAGCTTCTATTTACATTAGAGTATTCCAGAACACAGACACACACAGAGACACCCAGACAGACAAACAGACAGACAGACAGACAGACAGACAGACACACACACACACACTATTCTCCACAGTGAATTCATCTTTACCTTCAGAGAAGGAAGTACAGATTGATTCTTAGGTCTGACTACCACCAACATTGATGTACACATGTCCCTGATGGATGCTTTGGAATTCCCCTAAATCTGTGACCCACAGGGGTTAACTTGTGATGTGTGGAGGGTTTGTTGGCTCTGCATTTCCATATTGCTTTCTTTCTTTCAATATTACTTTGATTTAGCTGGCTTGTCACCCTCCTGAACCCAGAATACCACCTCCAGCTGGAAAAGCTGAAGGTTTTGCTTCTGGGGCTTAGCGAGCCCAATCAAAGAAAATCATAGAGTTATTGAATTTACTTGACCAAATGGCAATTTTCAATATTACTTAAATTGTTGTCTACTTTTGGCCATTTTCCAGGGATTTAAATGGCTGTTTTTAATATGGCTGCCAAGTTTTAAACTTATTTCTGTGGAGGATGTCTCTCAGTCTCTTCATACCACCACTACTAGAAAGCAAACCTTGGGGTGTTTGCTCCTGGGACCTAGTCACTGTGCCACAAAGAAGCGTAGTGACCATATGGAGAGGCTACGTGTGAGTGCTCTGGCCAACAGCCCCAACCGAGATCCCAGATGACAGGCAGCTTCCACCTGCAGATGCATGAGCAAGTGTTCCTTCAGATGATTCAAGCCCTATCTGTCTGCTCTCCCCCATGTCTGAATCCTCCCAGCA
This sequence comes from Dipodomys spectabilis, assembly GCF_019054845.1. Taxonomy (NCBI): domain Eukaryota; kingdom Metazoa; phylum Chordata; class Mammalia; order Rodentia; family Heteromyidae; genus Dipodomys; species Dipodomys spectabilis. The sequence goes on along the minus strand of NW_024870701.1, from coordinate 7,527,621 downwards.
GAGACTCCTGGCTTCGTGGAGTCCAGATAAACCACTGCTGATGTGCCTTTCCTAAATTTCAGACATACAGGTTTGTGTGTATAAGATGTCAGTTGTTTTGTGCCACTAAGTTTAAGATGATTCATTAGGTAGCACTATATAACTCGAGAAGCTCTGGAATATGGTGATTGAAGGACTTTCCATTGGGTTATGAAAGCAGAACTGTATGCTTCTCTTCTAGCAGCATTGAACAAGGAAGTCGGATTCCAGGTACATGTTTCAGCTTCAAGCATGTCTCCTGATACAGCACCTACCTGTTTGTTTTGCAATTATTTCCACTCTTAGTGTTTAATTCATAACAAATCCTAATTGTTCACAGTGCGACTAAAAACTCCAAAGGATGGAAACATTTTTGTTTGTAAAAGCCTTTCTATTTCACTGGAAAGGATTACTCCAAAATTGATCTGTAATTTTCATACCATAAGAGCTATTGTGGAGAAGGACTAGTTTGGGAGCCAGAGAAGCTGGACCGGAAACCTCCATCTAATGGCTCACTACAGTCCTAAGAAACAAAGGTTTTTGACTGAGCAATTTTAAGAATCTTTCTAAGGTTGACGTTTATGATTAGTTCCAGAAGCCTAGTAACTCCTTAGATATTACTGTGTTTTTGGACAAGATTTGGTGCTGTCTTCCAAAATTTAAAGTTAACAATTGGTTGGCATAATAGTTACATTTTTTGGGATAGCCAGTCCACAGAAATACATGTGTATGTATACCATGATAGTTCCACATGTTTATGTCATTATGAATTGTAATAGGGAGCTGTTAGAAACAACTCTTGGGCAATATGGTAATGGCCAAATAAAATATCATATACCTTATTGTTCAATACTGTGCAACAGTTAGAAAGGACAAAAGAAAGGGGTACAGAGAGCTATTCTCAATATAGATAAAGCAAAAAAGCCAGGGTGAACACAACATAGATAGAAGCATTTTGTCTTCTATAAAGTGAAACAAGGGGCTGGGAAGGTGGCTCAGTGGTAGAGTGCTTGCCTTGCATGCATGAGGCCCTGGGTTCGATTCCTCAGTACTACATAAGCAGCAAAAAAAAGCCAGAAGTGGTGCTGTGGCTCAAGTGGTAGAGCGCTAGCCCTGAGCTGAAGAGCTGAGAGACAGCGCCCAGGCCCAGAGTTCAGGCCCCACAACTGGACCCTCCCCCCTAAAAAAGTGAAACAAACCTAAACTACTTATTTGTGTATGTGCAAAGGATTGGAAGGTAACACAGTAAATGCCTGAGGTCATTCTGAGTTTTCTTAATAACGTTGTCTGGTTTGAGTTTCTATAGCTGCGATTCTTTCAACCTCTTACTGCTAGGGAGGAAAGGAAGGATGGGGCTGGGGTGGGGCTGGGATATAGAAAGGTGCTCAGATGTTTGCAGATTAGACACTTCTATATTGGGTATGTATGTACTTGTGTGATTGAACACACGTGTAAAGTTTATCATCTGTTCTTACTTTGTGAAACCACAGTTTCAGAAAAAAAGAATCCCAATAATGTTCATGAAGGAGAAAACCAAACCAAAACCAAAACCAAAACAGGAGCAGCTACCAGATCTGATGGCATGTTGCTGGTCTAATAAACCAGCGGGGGACCCACTGGAAAGCAGGCTTGTCTGCCTCAGTGCAGGCGTGTTGTTATGTGTGAGAGTTACTACTCACTGAGAAAAAGTTGGAACTACAGGGGGCTAATATAGACTGTCTGTGGATAATAAAATAGTAATGCCTAGGACCCACATATAAATTGTGTGTTTGTGTGTGTGTGTGTGTGTGTGTGTGTGTGTGTGTGTGTGTGTGTGTGTGTGCCAGGGCCTAGTCACTGTCTATCAGTGTTTTCACTCAAGGCTTCACCACTGGAGCTACAGCTACACTTCCAGCTTTTTGGTGGGTGGTTAATTGGAGATAAACCATGGACTTTCCTGCCCAGGCTGACTTCAAACCACAATCCTCAGGTATCAGACTCCCAAGTAGCTAGGATTATGGGTGTGAATCATCAGAGCCTGCCTTCTAGTCATGTACGTTCTATAGGGCTAAATGACAGTCAGTTAACAAAGTGAGTGTAATCTTGGTTTCCTTCTGTTCTATTCACTTCTACTGTTGGTCTTCAATGTAACAGTCCTAACATTATTGGGCAGAAAGAATGATCTAGTAAAGTTCCTGTCTGGTGTTTAATTAAACTATAATATGTGGTAAAATAAATTAAGCATTGGTGAAATCACAGTTAACAATGGGGATGCTTTAAAATGATGGATTCATGAGAGTATTTTATGCAGACAAACTCAAAGTGTCCCAACTTCACCATTTTCAATCCTTTCTTGAAAGCACTCCTGTGCAACTTACCTTTGTTGAAGAAATGCTACCGAAGACTGTGCGAGTTTAATTAAGACTTGGAGAAGCTTAAGGTTGTAAATGAACGAATATAAAAGAACTCACTTTAGAATTGTTGGCCAGATATTATTGTTTGAAAACCATTTTGCTACTTTTCCTCTGTTTTGTGTTTCATCATTGAGAAAACTATCTGACGTTATTAACATAGCTGTAATGGTAACATCTTGACCTATTTTTCCATCCACCTATTAAAAGTGAGCCCCTGCACTTGGATTGATTAAACAATATGAAGTTTTAGTTAGGTTCCACCAGGGGTCAGGTTCTCTACGTGGGGAGTACCGATTGTAGTACCGGTGCGGATGTGTGGTTGAAGGCGAAACCACTTCTTTGGTTATTTTCATCCTGTGACCATGTGCATGTAGAGAATAGCACTGATTTTCCACCATCAGTGATCAGAGTTTCTATCCTGTAAAGATGAGAAATTGTTAAAGGAATAATGGAAATAGATTTGAAAAAGATGGCATTGGAGAAACAGGTCTTCTCTGCTTAGACTGCAGAGAGGAAGAGGAGTTGTGGAACCAAGGAGAACCGGAGCAGTGGCTAAGAGCACAGCTTTGGGGTATAACGTCTGCCTCTATTAGCTACCTCTCATTCTGCTTGGGGTCCTCATTTGTAATATGAGAAGCCTGTTATCTACCTCACAGCAGGTCTGAGAATTAAAGGATGCATGTCCAGCACCTGGGACTTCATCCTGGTTCTAACAGTAGAAGCTGCCACTGCTTCCAAAATAATTACCTTCATTTTCTTATTTCAAATAGCCAATTTACTTCTCCTCCTCCTCCTCCTGCTCCTCCTCCTCCTCCTCTTCCTCCTCCTCTTCTTCTTCTTCCTCCTCCTTCTCTTCTTCCTTTTTTTCTTCTCTCCTCCTTCTCCATTTCCTCTCTCCTCTTTTGACAATTCTAGGATTTGAACTCAGTGCTTTGCACTTGCTTATGCAGGTACTCTATCACTTGTGCCACAGCACCAATCCCTTTTTCTTTGCTTATTTTCCATAGGTTCTTGTGTTTTGTCTGGAGCTGGCCTAGTGCAATAGCTGGGGTTATAGTTGGGATTATAGCTGGGTACTACCACGCTCAGCTTGTTTTTGAAGCTATAATTTTGTTACCTTTTTTTCCCCCACAGTAGCCTCAAATGGCGATCCTCTTATTTTTTCCACACAAGTAGCTAGGATGACAGGCTGTCATCCTAGAAAAGATTTCTTACGTTTGGTTGTTTTTCTGTGTCTCTAAAATGAAGAGGTGAGAAAGGAAAATTTATTATGTTTCTCCTCTCCCTTCCTCCACTTTGCTAGAGATTCAACTCAGGGGTCCCCAAAATCCTCAGCAAGTGCTGTATATATCCAGCCTTTCTTTTTCTTTGGGAAAGTGTTTTTGTGTCTTAGAGATTATACATGAACACTATATGAATCTGAACAAGAAATTTCCTATGCAAGGGAGAAGGCAGAAATGAAATAAGATTGCCTCTTCTCCTAAAGAAACACCAACCACCATTACTACACAAGCTTCTCATCTGTAAAGGAGAAAAGAAATGTTTGCAAAGAGCTTGAGTCAGTATTCAAAATGGTATCCAAATGCAGGGTCACGGTGGAAATTGGATACAAAAGGCTTCACTCAGGAAATTCCTCTGAACCTTTGCTTCATATCTGCTAAAGAGGCTGGTAATACTTGCATTGCAGGAGTGTATGAGGTTAATGATATACCTGGGACACAGTAATGGGACTGATCGTTGCTGTGATTGTAAGTCAAGGTCTCCTCTTCTTTGACCTTCTTGAAGAGCAAGAAATGTGGTGTGTTCTTGGAAGATGTTTCCCTTACTATGGGAGTTTAGAGCAAAACTTCCTGCTCAGGGAATCATGGAATGTGTCACCAAATAGGGCCATTTGAATTGTACCTGGAAGTTTGTGTAGGATTTTCATTAGAATTGTGGAAAGAAAGAATATTCTAGGTGGTGTATATGGCTGACAATGAGACTTGGAAGCAGTTTGGTTTCCTTTAGAGCTCCGAGTCATTCTGCTTAACTGGAATTATGATACACATAGGGAGAATGTTGGGTGAAATTGGATTGGAGCTTAGGGACATAGTAAGAGAAGTCTTCAATGTAGGTTGAAAAGTTTGTGCCTCTTGGTAGGGAACGAAGAGCAGCTGTAAATTAATGAAAGGAATTACAATTTTTGAAGAAAATTTTGTTTCCTGCATTTCACATAAGGATGAGAATAATTTTATATTTAAAATTCACACACACTCATATATAAAATGTAGTTTGAACATCTTCCAAAATGCATGCTGAAATTAAATTGCTATGGTGATGGCAGGAAAAGGTGGGAATTTCCCAAAGTGATTAGGTTATGAAGGCTCTGCCTTCCTGACTGGATTAATGCTATTATTGTGGTAGTGAATTAATGAATGTGAGATGGTTGGAATGGGTTATTGTGAGAGTTCAACCCCCCCTTTCCTCTTATACCTTGAATGTACATTTGCTCTTCTTCTATGTTGGGGTACTACCTATGGCCCTCATCAGGTGCTGGTTCCATGCTTTTGGACTCTGAGTCTCCAAATAAATAATCAAATAACCAAATAAAGTTCTGTTATAAATGATCCAAGCTGTGTTATTCTGGAAAACACACCAAGACAATATCTATGTATCCTCCTTTTCTTTTAATTTGCAGAAAGAATCTTTCCAACAACCCCAAAAGATTCCAAAGAACTAGACACTGTTACCTACAAGTAGTTCTTAAGTTCGGTGTTTCTCTTTCTTCTGATAAAAAGGGTAGATTCTGGGGAATCAGGAATGTCAGAGGTGACTCTCATCAACACAGCAAGCTGATTTGCTTCCATGTGCTTGTTCAGACTGGAGACAGATCAGCTGTTTTTACCCTTGGCAGATATAACCACTATTACTTAGATCCTTTGTATGATAGAATATTCCTTATACCAACATACTGTACATTATGATTCCTTTTTATCATACCACATGAGATCAAGTTAAAATACTATCTCAAATGAAGGGGAAAAATTCACAAAATGTGTCCCTTAATTTGCTCTTGGCTAGAAGACTGTGGGGTACGATAGGAAATTGGGGAGCCTTTCTATTTGTGCTTATTTTTGTACTGTACTTTATACTGGAGACAAAGGAGAATGAAATTCTTGAGGAAAAAAAAAAGAACTTAAAAATCCCACCCTGGGAGGCTGGTGGATCATAGCATTAGAAGTACCAACACAAGTAATATGTTGATTCATAATGATGTATTCTCTGTAGTTCTGGGGAGCTATTCGATCATCTCAAACCCCAAGAAGAAACAAGAGAAGCTAGTTGTAAGGAGGAGGAATTCCCACACTCATTACTTCTGCCTGTAACTTTCAGATATATTTATCAAGACAACGTGGCTAGGTAAAATTGTACAGTCAGACAGGAACACAGCTTTGGAGGCAATTAAAGCAGAAGTCAGAGTAAAAATAAAGACTTCTCTCTTTTTAGCACCAGATATATTGAATGACTATTTTCAAATTATTAGGGCTTCCTTTTTGAGAAAAAGGTATGTGCTTTTGAAAATAAAAGGAGGTGTCTGTGTCTATATGTGTGTGTTCTTTAAGGTAAATGAGTTTTGCTGCAGACAGTTACATTATTACTTTGTAACCCCCAGTGATTTTTACTCAGACAGGCTATACTCAATTGATATAGATATGAGCACAGCATTGTGGTTAGGGTCGCTTTAATGGAAAGTAAAGGTGGTTGACAGGCTTGGACAGTCTGTTAATATGTGACAAGTCTTGCTGGAAATCAAGTGATATTTGGATTGGAGAATATCGTGGATCTCTTGGTCAGACAACACTATTTGGGAATTATTGTGGTTTCCAAATCTTTCCCAAACATTAGCTTACCACAGTTGTACCCTTTTGTATGCATATAGTCATGTATTAAAAAATACATCAGGCCGGCCGTGGTGGCGCACACCGGTAATCAACGAGGAAGATGAGGCAGGAGGAAAAAATACATCAGGACACCTTACAAGAACTACTCACTTGACCCATTTGGGTCCTCAACCAATCTTTACCAATAGCTGGAGGAGTTCTCTAACTTTGAAGACAGAGTGAAAGGATTTTGTTGAGACCGACAGAACCTATCCCCTGCAATGGATAATTTTGTAGTTTACCAAATAGTTAACTTAAAATCAAATGTATGTACCATAAATTGCAATTCTAATAAAATGGCTATAGGGTCATCTTCAATGCCCCTTCACCAGGAAGCTGGCCAAACACTTAGTAGATAGAGCTCTGTGAAGAAGCTCTTCTCTGATTGGACACTTTTTACAACAAGTGCTGACCCTTTATATCTGTGACTGTTTTTTTTTTTTTTTGTTTGTTTGTTTTTTGTTTTTGACTCCAGCAACATAGAAAGACATCTTTCTAATGGAAATGACTCACCTTTCATGACTCATGGCTTTCATATTTATGTAATCACATTTCTAGCCACTGCTCTTTCATTTTCTGTAAGTAGTTGTACAAAGGGTTGACAATTCAACATGTCAGTTTATGAGTACCTGGCTTCTAATGAACTCCATATCACTTCTAACTACACTGTTGCATTTTTTTTTGTTTTAAATTTCTTTTTTTTTATTGTGAAAATACTGTACGGGGGGGGGGTTACAATTACCTGGGCATTTCTTATCAAGCATTGTTTCCCCTTCCTCCTCCTTCTCCTTCCCATTCCTTCCCATCCACCCCTACCCAATCTTTCCCCCCAGCCCCACACTGTTGCATTTTGTAGGAAGGTTGGCAAAGGCATCTAAGATGGGGCATTCTGTGACATCATTTCTCTTGGTTTTATTCACAGAGCCTCTGGGTCATGCAATATTCTTACTTATTTTCCCACAAAGATAGTTTAGATGTGCCAGGCCTATGGACCACAGTGAGAGGCAAGTCTGCTAGTTCAAACGTTTTGCACCCATTACCATCTTTGGTGAATTTTATTTGAATCTAAATGACCCCATCCAGACTGGCCCTTTATATTCAATAAAAATATTAACAATTGTCTTGAGCTTTATGAATTGCAAGAACTTGCTTTAATAATTTGATTTTTTTTAGCAAGGGAGGGCTTTTAGATCATCTAGTCTTAGGTGATTCTTAAACGTAAAAATGTAGAGACAAACCTTATTTGTTTTTGAAAGTTAAAAAGCATTATTGAGAATAAGAAAGCTCCTGGACTCCAGTGACTTTATTCTCCTTCTTGGGCAATAGACTAATCTCTCAACTCCACTAACTATTTGCGATAGAAAAACTAATTTCACTTCTGCCAATAAAGTTCTTAGACAAGTTTGATTTTCTCTTGCTGAAAATTAATGTTCTTCCTATCTGCCCCAACTCTTCTCTTTGCTAAGAAACAAGGAAGGCTCAGTTTGTTTTTTTCTCATGACCAGGCTATATTTGTCCACAAAGAGGCTGGGATCTTCTGGTGTGCTGGTTATCTTTTTTTTGTCAATACATTACTGATGGGTTTGGATTGTTTTAAAATGCCTTCTTTTTAGTAGGAGAGATATTCTAAAGAAGATTTATTATAGTCATGCAAAGGTACATTGACAAGAAACTACCAACTCTTTTGTTGTTGTTGTTGGTGGTGGTGGTTGTTGGGCCTGAACTCTGGGCCTGGCAGCTGTCTCTTCAGTTCAAGGCTAGTGGTCTACCACTTGAGCCACAGCGCCACTTCTGGCTTTTTCTGCATATGTGGTGCTGAAGGATCAAACCCAGGGCCTCATGCATGCAAGGCAAGCACTCTACCACTGAGCCACCTTCTCAGACCCCCAACTCTTGATTTGCACAAAGAAAAGAAATGATGTAAACTGAAGTTTACATCATGTTTATGTTTTTGCTCCTTTCTACTTAAAGGGAATTTGATTTTTTTGCATAGAGGAGTATAGGCCTTCAAAATTTTTATTTTATGGAATAATATTTTTATTCTTGGTTTTGAAAGTTACCAGGATTGTAGAAGCTTTGCTTCATGAACAAGCAATAACAATCACATTGATCCAGTAAATAGATTGTACTTGTTCATCAAGACTTCCTCATTGGGTATTGGCAAGGCTAACATTAGAGAAAATTGTCAGGTTGTGTGCATTTTGTAGGGCCCTACACAAGACCAGCAGGGGCTTAGGAGAGCAGTACTTCAGGAAATGGGGTCTGGCTCTTAGCTCAAGCACTTTCCAGCAGTGTGATGACATTTTTTTCTCTTAATTGCTCCTCATTTTTTACTCCTTATTTTGCTTTCTTCATAGCATTTATCAACTTCTGTTATGCAATACATTCATTTGAAAAATATGTATTGTCAATGTCTTCTGATTACCTTGAACTTGCTTCTTGTTTCTTGAGATCAAAGTGTTTTGTGTGTGTTTTGAATTTTGCAATATCATCAGGAACAAGAACAATGCTGAAGCCAGGTTTTAGTGGCTTATGCCTGTAATCTACCATCCTGGATGAATGGTGGTTCAAGGTCAACCAGCACGGAGAAGCTCACGAGACTCCATCTCCAATTAACCAAAAAAAGCAGGACTGGAAGCATGATTCAAGTGATAAAGTACCAGTGGAGCAAAGAAGCCAAGCAAGTATGAGACACTGAATTCAAATCCCTGTTAAAAGAATGGTGTGAGCATGTCTAGCATATGTTCAATAAAGATTTGCTAAGTGAATGAGTTTCTATTGAGAATAATAATCTTGTTTTGCTGAAGTTGTAAAGTTAAATGCAGTATCTATGTAAAATAACTTGGCATGACTAGTACAGAGAAAGGAATAATTAAATATTTGTTAACTGCTTCTCTCAACTACTAAAAGAAACGGATCTTCATTAAAGGAATCAAAGGTATTAGCTAAAGAGAGAAAAAAGTTAGAAGATGGATGGGAATATTAAGTGTTCAGGATACTTCATTAGACTGTTGCTTTTCCTAAGTCATAGAATCCTTGGATGGTATCTTAGCTCATGATATTGGCTGAGGGCTGATAACAGAGTATAGATGGTCACAGACATATCTAACAAGAGAAAGAAGAGAAGAGACAAGAAATATAATCACGACCTTACTTATGTAACTGTATCCCCTCTGTACATCATCTTGACAATGAAATTTAAAAAAAAAGAGAAAGGCAAAGCTTAGTTTTTATTTTTGGTATGAAAGAAACATTCTTCACGGCAGTTCTACTACCTTCACAGTCCTGAACTGTGAGCTAAGCATACAGAGACAAGAAAGACCTTGTCTGGAACTTTGAGTTCTGTCTAGAAGGTACATTGGAGAATTAAAAACAGTGCAATGAAGGCTGGGTGTGGTGATGCAAACCAGCAATTGCAGATACTCAGGAGTTGTGGGTAGGAGGATTGCTACACAAGGAGTCAGAGTAAAAGCATGAGACTCTCTCTGAAAAACAATCTCAAAAGAAAAAGGACTTGAGCCTGGCTCAGGTGGCTCATGCCTATAATCCTAGCTACTGAGGAGGCTGAGATCTGAGGATCACAGTTCAAAGACAGGAAAGTCCATGAGACTCTTATCTCCAATAAACCACTCACTTAGAAAACCAGAGGTATGTAATACCCCAAATTGGGGTTGCTGGGTCATAGGGTAGATCTATGTGGGGTCTTTTGAGGAAACTCCTACTGCTTTCCAAAGTGGTTGAACAAGTTTACACTCCCACCAACAATGCAGTAAGGTTCCTTTCTGTCCATATTCCCTCCAGCATCTTTTGTTATTAAAGTTCTTGGTTATAGCCATTCTAATTGGGGTGAGGTGGTATGTCAATGTTTTGATTTGCATTTCTTTTATGACTAGAGAGGTTGAGCATTTCTTCATGTGTCTATTGGCCATCTTTCTTTCCTCTTCAGAGAAGTTTCTTTTTAAGTCTTTAGCCCACTTATTTATTGGGCAGTTGTTTCTTTGAGGATTTGTTGTTGAGGGGATTTGATTTTTTGAGACAGGTATATTTTAGATATGAGACCCTTGTCCGTTGTATGGCTAGTGAAGATCTTTTCCCAATCTGTGGGCTTTCCATTGATCTTGCTAGCTATGTCCTTTGCCATGCAGAAGCTCTGCAATTTCATGCAATCCCATTTGTCCAACCTTTCTTTGATCACAAACAAGACCATACTAAAACTACCAGCACAACTATGTTTATTGCAGCATTATTTACCATAGCTAAGATATGGAACCAACCCAGGTGCCCCTCAGTAGATGAATGGATCAAGAAAATGTGGTACATATACACAGTGGAATACATATACACAGTGGAATTCTATGCCTCCATCAGAAAGAATGGCATTGCCCCATTTGTTAGGAAATGGAAAGACTTGGAAAAAATTATATTAAGTGAAGTAAGCTAGGCCCAAAGAAACATAGGTCCCATGGTTTCCCTTATTTGCAATAACTAGTGTATGTCTGAGACAAGCAGAAAAGCTCAGATAAGTTGATGTTAGGTGAAATGAACCCCAAGATAAGTATTCAAATGTATTTTCCTTTCTTGCGATTGTTTCTAACATATTTATAAGATGATTTTTTTTTGTTGCTTTGTATGTTCCTCCCCCACGGTATAACCCCTGTTTCATTGTATTTCATGTTGGTTTAATTTGTGGAGGGGAAGGGAAAAAGCAAATCATTTAAATAGGGATACAGGTGGACCCATTGCAACAATGAGATCTATGAGTTGTTATGTTGAAAAACGAACTATACAACTTCGGCCGGTGTGGGGGTGGTGGGGTGGTAGGTGAAGGGATGGGTTTGGGGGTGGGTGTGGGGGGGAGATGGGAAGGGATGGAAAGGGGAAACAAAGAGAAGGCAACAATGCTTGATAAGAAATGTACTTATTACCTTGTCCATGTAATTGTAACCCCTCTGTACTGTATTTTCACAATTAAAAAAAAAAAAAGAAAAAAAGAAAGAAAACCAGAGGTGACACTGTGGCTCAAGTGGTAGAGCACTTGCCTTGAGCTGAAGAGCTGAGGGACAGCGCCCAGGCCCAGAGTATAACCCCCATGAATGACCAAACAAACAAACAAACAAAAACAAGTAATGAATGAGAGTGGTTTAAATAATGGAGTGCTTGCCCAACAAGCAAGAGGTCCCAAGGGCAAATCCCAATACATTTTATGCCACAAGGCTTTGGGTCTACCAGTATTTGCATTTGGTCTCAATTTTCATAGTTGAGAAATAAGATTTGGTTTCAGAACTATTTCTAAGGTCTTTGGAAGTCACTGAGTGTGAACAGCTATGCATTTCCAAAGCTTATATTCAACCACCTCCAGAATGCTTCTAGGGCTCACTTAGTCCATTGGACTGTTCACTTAGGGAGGAAGAACTGGACAAATAAGATCTAGCAAAGGAAAATGATAAGGATCGAAGGACTTGAATTTCCTTCCTGCTCAGAGCTCACTGGAAACAGTTGTATGTAGATAAAAGGGTGAGACTTCACAGGCTGAGACCTACACCCAGGAGGTGAAGTTTTCACTTATGAACGTCCATTAAATCTATGAGATAAATTGTAAGACCCAGGGTGTTTTGAACCTAATGAGACATCAGTGCAATCAAACTCCCAAGCAGCTGTCATTCATTTTAGGGTAAAATTTATTAATTAATCCTTCAATGTCTTTTTTTTTAAAGTCTATTTCCTTTTGGCCTGTAGGAAGCATGCCTCAATTAAAGGTAAAACTTTTCAAACTATTCAGGAGACAAATCCTTTCAAAGCTTGGTGTGGAAAATATTCTTTTAATTCAAATTTGGTGAGAGTTGCCAGGAGAGCAAATTAAAGATTTATTGTCTGGGAATTTTTGGATCACAACCTAACACAGGTCTGGTTACTTTATTCTAAAATGTCTGGCAGTTTGCCAACCATGGAGCTTTCTACTTGGGCCAGATATGGAAGGCTCAGCCACTGCATTGATTGATTAATCAAAGCAATGCATGTTGTAAATTTTGTTTCTATGGCAGTTAGTAATGCAGAGAGAATGTTGAAGTAACTAATTATTCTTGCCAGATTTTTTCATGTTGACAATTTTTTTGTGTTATGATAACCATAAAAATGTATCTACTAGTTAGGCAGATATAGCATGAAGGATCAATACAGTTTTTTGGGGTTATAAACTCATCAAGCGTTGGCATGTTCAAGATCACAATGAAAAACACAGAAGTAGGTCTGATGACTATATTCTTGTAGCTACTCAAACTCCAGCAAATGCAGCAAAGTGAATAGGTATATAATTTTATTTATTTTTATTTTATGTTTTTGGGTCAGTACCGGGACTTGAATTCAGGGCCTGAGAGTTGTCTCTTGGCTTTTTCACTCAAAGCAGGTTCTCTATCACTGGAGGTACAGTTACAGCCACAGCCACAGCTCAGGCTTTTTGCTAGTTAGTTGGAGTTAAGAGTCTCATAGACTTTCCTGTCCAGGCGGGCTTTGGACTGTGATCCTCAGATCTCAACCTTCTGAGTAGATAGAATGACAGGTGTGAACCACTAGCCCTGGCCTGTGAGGTATTTTAAACTTCTGAAACTTCAGGACAAATGGAATGTTACCTAGTTAAACTCCCCAAAGGCACCAAAATGGATGTGCTTTTACTTGGTTTTGAAATTAATTTCAAGTCCAGGGAGCAGAATACATAATGCCTATAATAATTTCAGAGTGAATCCCAGGGAAATTAAACATTAAATCTGACTGAGATTTCACATTATAGGAATTATCGAATGTGTGCCATTAGCAAACATCATTCAGCAACATACTGTATCGGAAGCTGTGAGGTTTAAACAAATACTCAAGTGTAACATTTCACTTATTAGGAGGCGTGACCAAACAATCAAATTACCAGGAAGAGAATGGGAGATCTAAACAGACTGTATTGTAAAAACAAAACAAAACAAAACTCCTTTTAGCTCTCCATCAACTATTGCTGTCTTTTGGGTACTCTTGAACTAAAAGCAAAGGGAAAAACATATAAAGTAAGTTTAAGGTACTAATTTAATAGAAAGATTATTTTATAGCCACTATTCTTCCTTTTTTTCCATTGGTAGTATTTTTTGCTTTAGTGGGCTATCTTTTAAGTGTTCTCCTATTTTTTCCATCTCTTTTTCTCTTCCTGAATGTCCTTACTAATACTTTGTCTTCCTGAAACACTTTTGCAAAGACAGAAAAGATTAACTGGGTGCTAGTGACTCACTTCTATATTCTTAGCTACTAAGGAGGCTGAGATCTGAAGATTGTAGTTTTTCAAACCGTGGCCTGGTAGGAAAGTCTATGAGACTCTTACCTACAATTAACCAACAAAAAGCTCAAAGTGGAAGTTATAGTTGAAGTGATAGAGTGCTAGTCTTGAGCAAAAAACCTAAAGAAAAATGCCCAAGCCCTGAGATCAAGTCCCAGTATTGGCACAAACCCCCCCCCCCCCAAAAAAAAAAAAAAAGACCAGAAGAATAGTTGAAGTGTGAGTCACACCTATTCTTAGCTACACAGGCTGAGAACTGACAATTGTGGAGTTCAAAGCCAGGTAGCGCAGACAAATCAGAGACACTTCAATTAACTACAAGGAGATGTGGCTTAAATGGGACAGTGCCAGCCTTGGGCAAAAAATCTAAGCAACAGCAAGAGACCCTAAGTTCAAGCCTCAGTACCAGTACCACAACACAAAACAACCCATGCCAAACCCCAAATAAACAACAACAACTAAACAACCAGGAAAGACTTGTACCTTGCATCTTGCTGGCTTGGATGAATATTTACTGCTCAATTGGCTTTTGAACTTAGGTGACAATGGACAAAATTTGGTTTATACTGTTGCAATGTTTCTTGCACAGCTGCCCTCATTTGAGCATAAGTCTCTTCGCTTGGGTCAGGGACCACTGTTGTGTGTATGGTTCTGTCTATGGAACCTTTGGTAAAGCCCACAGCCTGAGTGATCCCAGATGCTGCTGACTACAACTCACCAGCTTCCACTTCCACAGTGAGCTTCTGTAGGCCATGGGGAAGAAGGGCAGAGTTTCTTGATGATGTGTGAGTAGTTTTCAACTACCATGGTACCTACAAGGGTTGATGATCACTCTATCCAGTTTCCATCAGAACTTCTTGCCCTCCAGGAGCAAATTGTCAGATCAGTATAAGATTTAGAATCATCCCAGGCTCAAGCTATGCCTGGTCATATCACCAGAAATACCCAGTTTCCGTGCAGCCAGTTGGTTAGGGTGGTGAGCATATGGGTTAGATATGGGTTCTCACAGCTCCTGTCTCTGTGACAGCCACTGAAAGAAGAAGGTGCTGGTCTCATAGGGCACCAGAGTATGACAATTAGCTGTGGATGGACCCCCAACTGTCTATCATTGTTGGTGAAAGACAACACAAAAACCATCATAGGGCTGGTACTACAAAAATACGATGAGTGGTTTCTGAGTGAACCAAAATCCAGTCCATGCAGTCTAATGGAAAAAAAAATTAAGTCATGTTTTTAACAAATGGCCTTTACTGGATGGAATGTTGTGACAAGCAATTGGAGTTGCTGCTTAAATCTGGGCTGTGGGGCAGTCGTGTGTAAGAAGGCCAGGAGTTTATTTCAGTTTCCTTCCCTCTAGGCCTGTCTCTCTCTTGGGCAGCCTGTGAAGGGATCTTTCCCTTTCTCATGCCTCAGAGTCTTTAATGCACACAGGTATATTGTAACTTGCTGTCTGACAGCAAAATAAAAGTCACAATGCACACAGTGTACTAACTCAGTATATATTTTCCATGTATGACAATGTGGAGATGGAAACCCTTTTAAACTAAGCAGAGAGTACCCAGGAGCTAAATCCAAAGCACATAAAACAAAAATCCCAATTTAAGAAAGTGGAAGGAAAGAACACATTGCAGCCTACGCTATATGCAGCGTTAAGCATTTGATTTTCTGCTCTTTCCAAGAAAACCTCTCTGAACTTGAATCCCCTGTGTCTTGCAGAACCAAGGAAAAATAAAAAACCTTTGCTTCCCCCTCCTCAGTCTTCCTTTCCCTGATGTAAACCCAGCAATGTATCTGGGGTGACAACCTGCTATCCCCACCCATGATCAGACAGTCTGACTTTCCTGGGGCCTGGAATGTTTTCTCAGCTGCTGTGGCTCCTCTATGGGTCCTAGCAAGAGGAGGGTGTGTGCTCTGTTGAGAAAGGGTTCCAGGAAAATAAACTATTTGGGTTGTCTGAAGGAGTAAGTTAGTTGGAAATAATGACACCACTTGGAGATAAAATTCAACAGCATCTTTTCCTGCTCATTGAACAAATCACCGTGTTACAGTGACTCTGACTTCAGTGCATTACAGATTGATCTTCTCTCCCAGGTCACACTTCCCCTTTAAGGAAGTGTCCACATCTGGACGTGCTAACTGCTTGGCTGACACTCCTCCAGGGCAGAACTCCTGATTTGTAGAGCAGCTACATCAGCAGAAGGGGTGAGAGGGGCCAAAGTTTCCAGATGGAGAAGATCATTGTTTCTACCAATGTAAATACCCTTTATATCATTGGTGACTTGCTTAGGAGATTTTTTCTGGGAAACTGGTTTGCTTAGAAGCTCTTCATTCATGATCTTTAGTTCATAAAGAGTTTGGATGGTCAAATTTTCATGTGCCTCTCAGTATACTGTAATAAGACTTATTTCAACTTGCTCTCATTTTAGGTTTCGTTAATATTCATCCAGTTTTTTTTTCTCATAATGAGAAGCAAGTACTAAAGTTCTTCAAGATGAATCCACCTTGCATCTAGGTCAGAATATTACCCTTAAGGACAAATGCAGGGGAAGGCTATGTTTGAACCCAAGTAAAGTCTAAGCTTTGGCCATTCATCCTTCCTATTCTATTTCTTGCTTGCCTGGTTCGAGTCCCCAGAGCTGTAATTAACTTAGCCCCTGACCATTTATATATTTAATTGGGCCAAGTGACATTAGAGCTTGAGTAGCTTTTTTCTTTTCCTTTTTTTTTTTTTTGGGGAAATGAGCAAAAGCAAGTATCTTTTCTTCATAGTTATCATGAACCAGTAACCCATGATCCCTTTTTATTTGCAAGATGTATTCATTGTAAAGACTCCTAAGCTCAAGTATAGAACAATATAAAATTCATAATGTTCACTGCAGAAGCTATTCCAGGGCTCTGAAGAGCAGCCAGAAGAAACTAGTTAAGCTCCATATGGGCATTGACCATTTTTTTGAATCATTAACCTACTCTATCAATTTTCAAATGTTTTTGGTTCCCAAGATGTTTTGTGCGTGGAGAACTGGGAGATGTTAAAAACCTCAGGGTGTGCTTGATCCATGCCCCCAATTGACCCCACCAAAAAGTCTATCTCTTGGGAATCAGTGAAGACACCAGGAATGATTTACACTAGACATCAGAGTTTGAATGGCTTGTGGTATTTGCATACCTCCTATGTGAATGTGGGGTTGTTACTTAGAATAAAGATGATTTTTATTCAGAACAGCCGCATGACTGGTTTTCTTGGATGAAACACTGAGGAAAGAGGACCAACAGTTATGCTTCAGGCTGTTGATTTTAAGGAGATAGGACTTTCTAAGACTCTTCCTCTCCCACACGCTTCATCTGTTTGCAAGGAAAGCCCCCCAAAGCTCAAGAATATAGTGGCCACACAATATAGAAGGAATATGGACTTGTGAGTCACCAGGTACAGAAAACCACTCAAATGACCAGAAAACCTCTCATTTTATTTTAGGTGAGAAACAAATTTAATTGTATCGAGGCACGAAGAATTCAGGATTTACTGGACCTAAAATCCCACTTAGCTTTTAATATACCAATAATATCTGGTTCTTGCATAAAATGAATTAGTAATTCACTCAGGAAGAAGGCACAACAATTTTGTTACTACAAACATTCAAAGACACTATAGTAGAAAATCTCCTAGAAGACTATTGAGACTACTAGTCCCTGATTCAACAAGGAAAGCTTAATTATTCTCATTTTTCATGGCTCAGACCTTGATTTTACACCTTAGCTTTAACTTGTCATAGGAACTGTGTGAAAATTGGCAAATGGATATCTTCTTTATGACATAAATCTGTATCCTACATTCTGAGGTCACTGGTGCATTTCCTTGGTGCCTGTGTTTTACAGGGCTAGGTGTGAATCCTTGCACTGGAAATAATAACATCAATTGGACACAAAATCTATCAGCACCTTTTCAAGGGAGCTAAGAACAACACAGGAGCAAACTTTCTCAATCAAGGCCTTTCTTTCTTTTTCTTTTTCTTTTTGCTTTTCTTTGTTGTTTATGTTGTGAAAGAAATGAAGTAAATCCCAGTTAGTTTGGATCTTTTATTTCTATTGATTTAGCCAGTACTTTTGGAATTCTTATATTAGAGCCCTCATATAGGAACTTGCTTTTGTGAGGACCACCTAATCTAGCTATAAGACAATGGAATAATAGCTAAAAGAAGTCACGTGAATCATTAATAGGAATCCATGCATGGTCACCGAGGTAGATTCCACAGTGACTCTTCTTTTTACGAGCACAGATGTTAAACTGCTTTGCCTCTCCAGATGTTCTCACACAGGGTACAGAGAAATGGAGCAATATGTAGTCCAAAACATGCTGACCTCTCAGAGAACACAGAGCTACTTATTCCACTGTCCACCATCCACAAAGATCAAAATGGAGCTCTTAATGTGTGTTTGGTTTAAATTTAGTAGCATACAGTGCTTACTCCCCTTGGCACTTCCTCTCACCTGTGGAGCTAAACTGTGTTATTTTACTACAAAGCCATATGGTTTTCATCTCCTCCTCATGTGCCCTGATGCAGAGTCTGTATACCATGGTGGGGACCACTAAGTCCTGCAAGCACTTCATGCAGTGCAGTAATGCGCTGAATTTTGCATTTGCTCTTTTCTGTTCAGCTTGCGCTAACATCGTCTTAAAAATAAACAAAAAATCATTGAACAATGTTTCCACCAAACTTAGCCTTAAATATTATCAAACTCTCTCTTTCTTTCTCTCTTATAATGGAGATTCTTATGCTATCATGGGTCTAGATTCTTTCTTTCTTTCTTTCTTTTTAAAAAAGAAAAGGAAACAGAACCAACAGTCATTCCTTCATTTAATCAAGTAACTACTTACAGGGCACATGAAATTGTCAATCTCAATGTCCCAAATCTCTAGGAATAGATGAGGACTTAGCAGATGGCAAGAACACGTATTTTATTTTATGCATGTGTGCATGTATATATTTATGCATATACTTTTTGTACTAGCACTGGGGCTTGATCTCTGGATCTTGTGCTCTTGTTTGGCTTTTTTCCACCGAAAGCTGGCACTCTACCACTTGAGTCACACTTCTACGTCTGGCTCTTTGCTGCTTAATTGGAGATAAGAGTCTTTTGGATTTGTCTGCCTGGGCTAGCTTCAAACTGTGATCCTCTGATTTCAACTTCCTGAGTAGTTAGGATTACCGGCGTAATCCACTAGCACACAACTCCAAGAACAAGTAATTGTAAATGTGATCAGAGTTACAGAAGGGAAAACATAGGAACCAGAGCTCCTAAGGTCATCAGTTGCTTCATATGGCAGCATCTTCCTTAAAGGAAGAGAACCCAGAGATATCATGAAATTGACATGACAACAGAGTAGAGTGGCTTTTTTAAAACTGAAAGCATGCATATAAAGCAAGTACAAATATGGCTAAATTGGCTTGCAAACATTAAGGATGCTCAAACTAGGTTAAAGATTGAGTCTCTTTCTTTACTTGGTCGATTAGTACAAGCACCAACAATAATAGTGATGCTTCAGGACAGAAAGCTCACTGGGCTTAGTGCATTGTACCCTTTATTAAAGGTCGTTTATTTTCTTCCTCCCTTCTTGGCCTCCTGCTTTCTTCTGTCTTTCCTTCTCTCTTCTTTTTGCATAAACTGTGCATGCAAATGAAATGCTAAGCTTAATTATGCTTCCATTAATTTAAAACAAAACCAAATAAATAAGATGAAGAAAAAAAAAAGAGAGGAAAAAGATTGCTCTTGTTTTCCACGATCACTCTAAACTGGACAACACAGATGGCGATTATTTGAGTGTGAAAATTGGGTTGTAAAATGAGTATTTTCAAAAATGTCAAGAGTAAATGCCCTTTTGCAGGCAAACATGATCCTGAAAGAATTCCAACAGCTTGCTGCCCAAAGCCCTTCGTTCCATGCAAATTGAGCTTAAAGAAAATTTGTCTCTAAGAGAGAGTTTTTGATAGTGCCAAGGTACACTTGACTGAGAGAAAAAGAGATTATAGGTCCTTAAGTATTTTGTGGTTTATGGTGGAGAAATAGGCCTGAGACTTTGGGTTTTGAGGTCCCCAAAAGACATACTTCATTGAACACATACAGAACAGGGTTAACAGAACCAGGTAATTCAATAACTAAGTTTATCTCATTAACACAACCTTTCTAGGTGATAGTGGGAAAGATACAGAATTGGATAAAAAAGGGATTAATCCCTGAATATTCAACTATTCCCCTACAAAACAGACACACAGTCTGTTCAATTTTATAGCTAAATACAGTGCAGATTCCAAGTTAATACCTGACCTTCCAGAGTGGACTGGAAAGAATTCAGTACGATATGCAGATATAGCAAAGCTGAGCTGGTAGCTGGTGGTTCACACCTGTATTATTAGCTACTGGGGAGGCTGAGATCTGGAGGACTTCTGTTTAAGGCCAGACCAAGCAGAAAAGTCCCTGAGATCCCATCTCAATGAAAAAAGCTGGGCATAGAGGTGTGTGGTTCTTCCATCTTTAAGAACCTAAAATAGGCAGATTGCACAAGGTCAGGCAGGAAGTAAGACCCTATCTGAAAAGTAACTAGCACAAATAAGGTTGGAGGCATAATGTAGAACATCTGATTTAACAAGTTTCAGGTCTTGCGTTCAAACCTCAGGACCACCCAAGTGGGAGGTATGATTAGATATGATTAGATAAACAAACATGATTAGAAAGAAAACCTCAATAAAATCTATAAGAGTGAAAGTAAGTTTCTTCCCCACCCAAATGTCCTTTCCACCTTTGAAGTGACCAAGAAAATTAGGATAGAAAAGTCAGGGCTGAGCCGGGCGCCGGTGGCTCACGCCTGTAATCCTAGCTACTCAAGAGGCTGAGATCTGAGGATCGTGGTTCAAAGCCAGCCCGGGCAGGAAAGTCCGTGAGACTCTTATCTCCAATAAACCACTAAAAACCGGAAGTGGCACTGCAGCTCACGCGGTAGAGAGCTCGCCTTGAGCTGAAGAGTGCAGGGACAGCGCCCAAGCTCAGAGTTCAAGCCCCACAACCGACAAAAAAAAAAAAAAAAAGTAAAAGAAAAGAAAAGTCAGGAGTGTATAATAATCTTCTGTTTTATTGACACTTGAGGGGTTGTAACTTGCCTTAGAGATATAAAGGGAAATCTGGGCTCCAGAAACCAGGATGGAGGAATTGGGGATGGTGTACACGGAGTAGGAAAATAGAGAAGCATTCACCACTATTTCAGGAAGTACCTAGTTGCCTAAATCTCTTCTGGAGATAGATGTGCTTAATGCTGAATTATAGACTGTGTCTGCACTTTGCTTGTTGGGTGGAAGTCCTCGACTTCCTCAGGCAGACAGAGAGCAAAGAGAGCTCTCTCTTGCATGCTCGTGTGTGTGTGTGTGTGTGTGTGTGTGTGTGTGTGTGTGTAAGGAGCTTTTCAGGATGGAGTTTAGATCCATACTTACTTAATAATTAATGGAAGTTCAAAGGCAGACTTCCTGAGCTACATCATGTACAACAGTACTTTGTGTGTGTGTTGGGGAGGAGGGAGTAATTGTTCCTGGGCCTTGAACTCAGGGCCTACATTCAATCCCTGAGCTTTCATGCTCAAAGATAGAGTTCTAAAACTTGAACCACAGCCCTGCTTCCAGCTTTTACCAGTTAATGGTTGGAGAAAAGAGTCTCACAGAACTTTCTAGCTTATGAGGCTTCTAACCATGGCTCTCAGATCTTAGCCTCCAGAGTAGCTAGGATTATAAACACGAGCCACTGGCACCTGGCTTGAAACACTACTGTTGATCATTCTATGAAAGAGAAACTATGAGTCCCATTATTGGAGTAGAGAAAATCAGAGGGAAACATGAGAGGTTATTGACAGTAGCTACACAAGGTAGGTATAGTCATAATTGTTCCTGAATTTGGTATCCCCAATTTGCTTTCCTACATGAATTCTGTTTACTATACACACAATATATTTAATTCACTTGGTCATACATCTGCATATCTTTTAAGAGTCCAGTTCTATGGAAAAATGATTTGAAAGCTTTATGTTTCTGAGAGAGGCTTTGGTAGATGGTCTTTGCCTGTGGCTCTGCCCCTGATTAATGCTCCATCCAGTTCCATTACTTGAATGACAGTCCTCTGTTTGCATCAGCTGTTCATTTGCTTTTGTTCAGAACAGGGAAAGGATTGCAGAAGCATCTCACTTCAGTACACTGTACCATTTCCATCCACACTGCTTCTCTTTCTGATTTGTTTAGCCCATTAGAGTTTATTTCAGAGGGTTGTGTAGAAAACAAACAAAACACTAATACAAGGCCAAAAAAAAAACCCACAACAAAAACAAGCAAAGAAGGCAAAGACTCAGGGAGATAAAGATAGCTTCACTAATGAGTCCCCAACTGATTAAAAGCAAACACTTTTCTATTCCTAGAAAAGTGCAAGTAACATTTGTTGTCACTAACTCTTTAACTTTAGCAAAAAATAAAGAACTGCCCTCAAATTTGTTCTGGGAGGCCAACAACAGTGTGGCTAATTATTTCCCCAGGTGTCTCTTGCCTGAATATAAAAATGAACTACTTGTGGCAACATGTAGAATGGGCCCATCTTTGGGCCCAGCTTGACAGATATTTTAGCACTATGGGAGTCTTTAGGGGACACCATATCACAACTGATTGCCAACCACACCCATGGTACTGACTGAATCCATGGGAATAGTACAGTAAAACATGCACTTTGAAAGACCATCTGGGTTTGGATATTTGTCTTGCCCCTGTGTGATGATGGAAGAAAGGTTCATTCCAGTTAGCTTTGGCTGGGTACTGGCCTACACAAAAACATAATACAATTGGTTCATGATCTGATGGGTTGGAAATGTAGCTGGGCTCACTGGGACAGTTCCTGGGGTGACCTGGGCTCTCTCCGATGTCTGGAAGGAATCTTCTCTGTACCCTATCTCCTCATTTCATAGGCTAGCTTGGGTTTCTGGAGAAAGGTTGTCAGAGGGAAAAGGGGCCAGCTCTCATGAGGAAAGCGTCTACTGTGCCTTGAGTTGGGTTACATTTTCTGTTGTCCCATTGGCTGAAGCAGTTAACATGACTACGGGTAAAATGAAAGCTCAGACACATAGCTTCTACCTCTTGGATGGGCAAGTTCACCGCTCCTTAACTGTGAACACATTTGGGACCACAAGAGTAACAACCTTCTACACAGCTCTAAACAACCAGATTACCATTGGTAAGGAAGTGATCACAGATCCTGTGTGGAATGAAATAACGAAATAATCCAGGAAAACTGTACAGCACAAGGTTCAGTACATGCAGTATGGAACTATATAATAACCAATCAAGGAAGGAAGAGAGAAAAAGAGACGAAGGAGAGGGAAATGGAGGTCTAGATTTCAGAAGCAAGGCAGGGACGAGTCCTCGGGAGAGCATGCTGTTGATAATGGAGGACTAATGGTGGTCCAGGCCATGCCCACCTGTTGGCATTGACCTCTCAGGTTCGTATCAGCTTTGTAACAATGTAAAAATGGTTCTTTTCAGATCTGTGATGCATTATTCCCAATTTTAAATTGAAAGTGCTTTCTCTTTTTAGAAACAGCACTTTCTTTGGATAAGGATGGCCAGGGATAGATTTTCTTCTTTTTTAGACTTTTTTTTTTTTCTGGAATGGAGATTTAGAGCTTGCATACAAAAAAAAAATTCTCATTCTAAACACCTCAGACTTAGAACAAAAATTCCTTTTTTAAATTTAAACTTTTTTTTTTGGAGAATTCTGTTAGAATTCTAAACAACTTCAGATTTGTTTACCAAGTTGACAATGTTTCAGATTTCCTTTGTTACCTTAGAGGTGTCAGTTGGTTTTCTCACTGTACCCTGAGACTTCCCTGGACATGTGGCAGCTGCCCCCCACATCTGCTTCTTCTGAGAGATTAAAAACTTCCTAATTCCAAAATGCCTGAAGGTTAGATTTGGAACAAACATTTGTTTGTGTGATGGTATAAGTTAAACTTCATTTCCCTTTTTGGAAACATAAATTTAAAATTGTCTTCAAAAACAGAGAGCTGGAGGACTAGCAGTGTAAATTTTGCGAATGCTAAATGAGTAAGTACACACGTTATGGATTGAATTAATTCAACTAGCATGGATGCTTACCTCTATCCCTCTCACTCTGCCAACTTTTCTGAAAAGTGAAAACAAATCACATCTGCAGTTGAGGAAAATTTAGACCAGACTTTTTAAAATATCTTAATATTGTGTTTTTGTCTTTTATTTTTCTTTTTTACTTTTTTAATTATCCAGGTGATGTACAGAGGGGTTACAGTTACGTAAGGTAATGCGTACATTTCTTGTCAACCTTGTTACCCCTTCCCTCAATTCTTTCCTACTTTCCTTTCCTCCAACTCTCCCTCCCAAGTTGTACAGATCATTTCCAACATATTGTCTTGTGTATCGCTGTTGCATTGATTTCTCCCTTGTCCTTTGTCTCATCATTCTGTTGTTCCTTTTCCCTTGCCTAATTCAAATAAACGTATATACAATACCAGGGTACCAAAATCAAATACAGTGACATCAGGGGATATGCCATAGGGGGAAGAACATACAAAACAAACAAAAAAATCACATAGTACATTAACAACAAGAACAACAACAAAAATCTCTTATATCCATGCCTTGGAGTTCATTATGCTTAACGTCATTTTTTTTTTTTGTCGGTTGTGGGACCTGAACTCTGGGCCTGGGCACTGTCCCTCAACTTTTTAGCTCAAGGCTAGCACTCTACCACTTGAACCACAGTACCACTTCCAGCTTTTTCTGTTTATGTGGTGCTGAGGAATCGAACCCAGGGTCTTATGTATGCAAGGCAAGCACTCTACCACTGAGCCACCTTCCCAGCCCCATTAGCATCATCTTATACGGTCATATGTACACAGCTATTGAGCTGCTCTGCTCATCTAAGATTATCCTAGGCATATATTAATTATTGTGAATAAGGTAAACCATGGGACTTATGTTTCTTTGGGTTTGACTTACTTCACTTAATATGATTTTTTTCCAAGTCTTTCCATTTCCTTACAAATGATGTCAATGTTTCTGATGGAAGCATAGAATTCCATTATATCTATATCGATATGTGATATATATGTATATATATATGTATATATAGACATCACATTTTCTTGATCCATTCATCTACTGAGGGGCATCTGGGTTGGTTCCATAGCTTGGTTATGGTGAATAATGCTGTGATAAACATAGTTGTGCTGGTAGCTTTAGTGTGGCCTTGTTTTAATCGTAAATGCCCAGAAGTGGGATTGCTGGGTCATAGGGGAGCTCTATGTGGAGTCTTTTGAGGACCCTCCATACTGTTTTCCAAAGTGGTTGAACAAGTTTACACTCCCACCAACAATGCAGTAGGGTTCCCTTCTGTCCACATCCCCTCCAGCATCTGTTATTAGAGGTAGAATCTTAATTTTTTTTCTTTTCTTTTCTTTTTTTTTTTTGTTGTTTGTGAGGCTTGGACTCTGGGCCTGGGCTCTTCACTGGTGCTCTACCACTTGAGCCACAGTACCACTTCCGGGGTCTATTGGATATAAGAGTCTCATAGACTTTCCTGCCTGGGCAGGCTTTGAACTGCGATCCTCAGATCTCAGCCTCCTGTGAGTAGTGAATATTACAGACATGAGCCACTGGCACTTGCATTTCTCCCTCTCCCCCCCTTCCCCTCTCTGTTTCTTTCTCTTTGCCAGTCCTCAAGGCCTCGCCACTGTCACTGAGCTTCTTTTACTCAGGGCTAGCACTCTACTACTACCACTTCTGGCTTTTTTTGTTTATATGGTACTGAGGAATGGAACCCAGGGCTTCATGCATGCTAGGCAAGCACTCTACCACTAAGCTGCATTCCCAGCCCTGATGTGCATTTCTTTTATGACCAGAGAAGTTGAACATTTCTTCATGTGTCTATTGGCCATTCTTATTTCCTCTTCAGAGAAGTTTCTCTTTAAGTCTTTAGCCCACTTATTAATTGGGTGGTTGTTTCTTTGAGGATTTGTTGTTTGGGGATTTAATTTTTTTTTTATTGTGAAAATACCATACAGAGGGGTTACAATTACATGGGCAAGATAATGAGTACATTTCTTATCAAGCATTGTTGCCTCCTCTTTTGTTTCCCCTTCCCATCTCCCCCACTTCTCCTTGTCCCCCCCACTGGGTGCTCCTCCCTCCTCCCCCCGGCCTAAGTTGTAAAGTTCGTTTTATGATTTATACATCTCATTGTGGTAATGGGTCCACCTGTATCCCTATTTAAATGATTTGTTTTTTCCTTCCCCTCCACAAATTATACCAACATCAAATACAGTGAAAGCAGGGTTATACCGTGGGGGAGGGACATATAAAACAACAAAGAAATCATATTATGGGGATTTAATTTTTTGAGTTCTAAGTATATTTAGATATGAGACCTTGTCCGTTGTAGGCTAGGGAAGATCTCCCAATCCATGGGCTTTCTATTGATCTTGCTAGCTATGTCCTTTGCCATGCAGAAGCTCTGCAATTTCATGCAATCCCATTTGTCCAACCTTTCTTTGATTTGTTGTGTTTCTGGGTCTTTATAGGTACATTCTAGCTACCACATATGAGGGAAGCCATGCAACCTATGTTTCTTTGAGTCTGGCTTAATATAATTTTTGCCAGTCTTTCCATTTCCTTATGAATGGTACAATATTGTTCTTTCTGATGGAGTAGAATTCTATTGTGTACCAGATTTTCTTGATCCATTTGTCATCAATTGAGGGTATCTGGGCTGATTTCATATCATGGCTATAGTAAACAATTCTGCAATGAATATGGTTGTGTTGGTAGCATTAGTGTGGCCTTGTTTGTAGTTCTATTGGATAAAATGCCCAAGAGTGGAATTGCTAGGTCGTAGGGTAGCTCTATGTTTAGCTTTGTGAGGAACTTTCATATTGTTTTCCAGAGTGGTTGAACAAGTTTACATCATTTCTACCAACAAACAGTGTAATAGAGTTCCCTTTTGGCTACATCCATGTCAGTATTTGTTATTAGATTTTTTTTTTTTAGATTTTTTTTTTTACATATGGGCATTTTAACTGGGGTAAAGTGGAATTTGCATTTTACATCTCTTTTTGGGGGTCCGGTCGTGGGGCCTAAACTCTGGGCCTGGGCGCTGTCCCTTAGCTCTTCAGCTCAAGGCTAGCGCTCTACCCTTTGAGCCACAGCGCCACTTCCGGCTTTTTTTTTCTTTTTGCTTATGTGGTGCTGAGGAATCGAACCCAGGGCCTCAGGCATGCAAGGCAAGCACTCTACCACTGAGCCACCTTCCCAGCCCAGCATTTCTACATCTCTTGAGTGGATGTTGAGAATCACTGTATTAGCTCAGCCTCTCTTACTATATCTGATGATCATTGAACATTCTCTCTCTTTTTTTTTTTTTTTTTCCTTTTTTTTTTTCTGGAGACTGATGATGCTGAGGTTTTAATTTAACTTACTAAGGCAAGTGCCCTATCACTTGAACCACACCCTTAGTTATTTTGCTTTTAGTTTGCTTTTCAGACAGGGTCTCATGCTAACTTTGTCCAGGCTGGCCTCAGACATTGATCAGCTTACTTCCAACTCTCGGGTAGCTGTTTATAGGTATGCACTATCACACCTACATCATATCCTCTTTTTTTTTGTGTGTGTATGTTTGTGTGTCAGTCATGGAGCTTGAACTCTCAGCCTGGGTTCTGTTCCTGAAGAATTCAGACTTGAGGCGAGCACTCTACCACTTGCGCCTCTGTACCACTACTGGTTTTCTTGTGGTTAACTGGAGATAAGAGTCTCACAGACCTTCCTGCCCCAGGCTGGTTTTGAACCTCGATTCTCAGACCTTAGCCTCCTGAATAGCTAGGATTATAGGCATGAGCCACCAGCGCCCTGTCACATCCCTTTGTTTTATGAGGCTCTTTTGTAATAACTTTCGTTGCTCAGGTTGGGGGACAGATTTGAAAATACTTTCCAGATTCCAGACTATAGCCCTTTTAATTCCCTGCTGGGGAACATGCTTTAGCATATCACTCTGAATTAGCATTATTAATTTTTGAGGTAAAGCCAATCTCCCAGAGGTAAATACACCTATCATTGGAATGTTAATCCATCCAAGGGAGATAAGGTTCTGGAGCCAAGCTCTTGCTTCTGTGAATAAAGACAAGGTCAGTGGGTCACTTGGCATTTTCTAAAGCTAGTCCTATCCTAACACCCCACCCCCACCCCCGGACTCCCTACACTCTGCCTCACCCCCTCCTGTTTTCCTAATATGTCCAGTCACATTTTAATGGCTGAAATGGCCTTGAAACTTTCCCTGTGGAACCAATTTTCACCCTCAGCGAAGGGAAGTTCCTGTCCTTCAGCAAGGAGTCTACATCAGTGATAAGTTTTCACACGAGTCCACAACTCAAATGTATTTTGACTGTTGCCCTGACGGCAGTGCATTAACATCAGCACCAGAAGTAGATTTGTCATGGAGCTTTTCTGATGAGACAGGCTCTCCAAACTAATCGAGGCCGATGGCAGGTTTTGTCAGGGAGATGAGATGTTGCCCACAGCTAGTTAGGCTGCTGGAATATTTGGTGCTAATGGCAGGGTTGCATTGAGAGACATGTTTAGGAGAGTCACCGCTAATGTGATTCTAAATTCTCCCAGGAAAATGGTGAGCTTATAAACCACAGGACACTGATAGGAAGACAGCTGTTTTACACTAGCCTCAAATTCATGACTCAGATTCCTTAATGAACGCTTTAGGGCAAGAGGGATAAAACCAACCATCCAAATTGTTCATGTGAAATATCAAAAGGCAGAAAAAAATTCTTAAAAAAGTCCTTAAATGTGCATTACACTTATCGCCAGAATTCTGAACAATACTGACATCAGTTTAAGTTGCTTCTGTTGATTGTAATCCAACAGAAATATCATACCTCTTGGCTTTGCCCCTGGCAAACTTTTCACTGAAGTCATTCGTTTTGCTTTTTTGTTATGGTTACCTAACCTCAGACAGAATGCATCGGGCTACTGGAAAAATGAGGCAGACATTTGGAAATTTCCAGTTCCTAATGTGCCTCTGCTTTGGAACTAGGATAAATTTCATTGACTTTTTTTTTTTTTTTTTTTTTTTTGCATTTTGTGTGTGTTTTAAAGATATGAGGAAGGTGATTAGGCACAGGAAGAGAATCAAATGTCAGCTTGAGAAAAGGACATCGTACCTCTCCATATACACACAGGCCTGGGATGAGGACTTGGCTGGCTGCCTAGAAATATTTATACCACCCACCTACCCTGCATTTTCTCAGCAGAAAACCTGATAGTGAGCCTCCTGCTCCCAACTGGAAACTCTTCAAGTCGTTCAATTCCAGAATCAGAACATTATATTGTTTAAAAATTTTATAGGTCACATGTTTATGTGGCTTCTTAGGATGATTTAAACTGTGATACATTTGGTTTAGAAATCATTCTTGCAGAGCGCCCACTTTCTGTGGAAAGTGTCTTCCCTAACTAGAAACTCAGAGGCAAGATCAAAATCCAGATGAGAACCAAGCCTCTCTGCTTCCCCACCCTCTTCCACTGTGGACCAGTCTTTCTATAGCTCATCATGGCAGACTCATTCATATGTGTTGTATGGTCACAGGTATCTGGAAGGTGTTAGAAGGTGAGGTGTCCCTGTGAAGAATGATGTTTTCTTGCTGTCTGACTTGGAATTATATATGCCAATAGGTGAGTATGATGTAGGTTAATCTATTACAAATTTATGAAAAACTTATGGGAGCATCAAAGAGGGGGAAATAACTATCTAAAGAAGATAGCGAGAGGATGTTTGGTTGGATCTGGAAAATAAGAGACTATTTGGTAGCAAGAAATTAGAAAAAAATGATACCCCCAAGGAAGGGGCATATTGTGAGAGGCAGAGAGAATCTGGGTTTATCAACTATCCATGTAGCCAGGTGTTTTTCTGTCTTTTCCAGCTTTCTGGCTGTTGAACTGGATCCATGTGAACAAATCTTAAGCATATGAGATTGTCAGCAGAACTGATCTTCTACCTGGAATCATAGGCACTGAAGTATTAAACAAGATTCTTTGTCCATCTCTCTCTCTCTCCTGTTGCTGTATCCTTGGTAGCAATGTGTCAAATGGCTGAGACACAAGAAGGTGGGATCCAGAATTAGTAAGTCACTACATGGAGGATACTCCCCTCTGGCATGCATCACATTTTGTGTAAAAAATAGACGTACATTCTATAAGCTTGGTAAAGGGCATTAATTGTTCTAAATAATAAGCCATGTGAAAAGATTTAAGACATAGCAATATATGAAATACCTGTGGAATGTTCAACATTTCATAAGCATTGAAAGCTAGCATGTGGAAGAAAGCTTCTCTTGGTAGGTTGGGCCAGACAGAGATCAGTTCTTTAAGAAAACCTTCTGCCAGCCTCTGATTCAAAGTGTATGAGTAGGCATTAGCTGAACACAGTACCAAGTTCAGAAGTCCTGAAAACTTTGCTATCTGGTCAAAGGATGGTTTGCGCCTGCTAAGTTCAAATCTGTGACTGCACACCTGTTGAACTTTCTTATGTAGTGATGAAGTCATCCTCTCCACCTCTGTCACTGGTAGGCTTCCACTGGAATAGGAGAAGTATGTGATTAATGGGGCAATGAGAATGTGATAACCACTGAGAAAAGGATTAATGGCTTACAGGTGGCTGCATAACTCTGACCTTCATTACCCTACTCAGCAGAGGGTGAATGGAGTCATAACCTTTTAGCTTAATCCTAAATTATTTTTTGCTTTGCTGACCCAAGCCTTCCATGTAGAGATTCTAAAACGTAGACTTGATGGCATGGTTTAAGAAGCTTGTTTTGGTATCTGGTCATGTACACATATGTCCATACATACATAGAGATGACATATATTACATATAATTAAGACACCCAGCTTCCAGATTTTAACTATGTATGTGGGAATTTGTTTCTGTCAATAAATATCCTGATTTGATATTTTGAGCTTTGTCTTATTGATTCAGAACCTGGAATGGAGAAGATGCCCAATTTAGAAGCCCCCTCAAACTTCTACATTTGATACAAAGCCTGGAAATCTCAAAGCTAAACATCTATTCACACATCTAAGAATTATGATGATAGAGTGCTTTGGAAGAAGGCTTTGCATAGGGTGGTCTGTCTGAAATTATTTTACAATCTGTGACAACGTTATTGTTGACATTCACAGGTGTGTAACTGTTGATTTTTTTTAAAAATCAGGCACAGGACCTGGGTTGCTGTTCTTGACCTTAACAGGTGCCGTGGGTGTAAATAAGCTCCTTTTGGTTATACAGGTATTCTGGCACTGGAAAATGGAAACATTTGTTGTTCTCGTTACAAATTTTTCTACAGAAAAAACTTAGGAATCATATTATGCTTGGTTACAGCCTTTAAATGATCAAGGAACTGAGAGCAGTTACTATACATTGCTTCAGATCCTACTGTTTATCTCACTTAACCTATACTAGTTTTAGGTTCCAAGAAGAAAAGATAGGGAGACCACTATTTTGATTTCATATAGTTTCTTCATTGGCTGTTGGAGCCAATCCCTCTGCTCTCCCAACACAGTCTCCAATTGACTTAAGTTAAGTAACCATGTTCTCTTCTACCTTGGTTGTAGATTTCAAGGACCCCACCTAGAGTTCTGATGTAGACAAATTTTGTTTATGAGTCTATCATATAAAAGAATGGGTCTTCTGGAAAGGAGGCACAATTTAGGGATGCCATGCTCCTAGATAGAGAAGAACTCCGTGGAATTATTGAAATCACATCCTGTTAATATAAAGGAAATAAAAAAAAGCTTTTCATAGGTTGCTTTGATTTAGGGGTAGGAACAGGGATAGTAGGAGATGAAAGGAAAAGTCCTTCTGATTAGGCTCATGGAGGAGAAGAATTTCCTTGAAAAAAGCCTGGGAATAGTCTAGAGTAGTCTAAATGAGGCAGGTAGGAAGGGGAAAAGGAAAATCTATACCATCATAGGAAAGGTCGGGACCTTTGAGGCTAGACAAGACAGATCTGAGAACAGGATAGAGGCTGAAGTCCTGGAGGCCAAATGTTTCAGAATCTCCCAAATCATCTTGATTCTCCTATAACTTCCACCATACATTTGATGTTGCAGTCATACTTGCTTTGTGGAAGAAGGAAGTAATATATTGGGATGATCACTATTGTTTTCAAGTTAAGTCACATCAAAAGCTGTGTGTATTTTCCCCAGGAGATAAATTTTATCCTGTTACAATATAGAGAATTTTATCAGCTTGTCAAGTGTTCAAAAGTTGATGTCACTTGAATTTGAAGATTGTAAAGACTCTATACAATCTACTTCAAATGAGGGAATGGAGATATAATGGGATGTCATCATTGCCAACCATTTCCAGCTCCACTTTGAGAGATGACCACAGCACACCTACTAGCTTTCCTGGCCTTGTAGTGATAGTGTGGTTGAAGGCTAGTCCTGTCTCTTCAAAGACCAGGGATTATAAGTGATGTGGATGGATGAAATTACTCATCTCACAAGGAAACCGATAAAACACCTGAGCAATATCTAGTGAGTAGTTTTTGCAGAATCAAGGGTAAAGCAGCGGTAACAAGCTATTTATTGATTGGTCCTGAAGTCAGTCAGTGGTTCAGGCCTCCAGACACTGGTCTGTCATTTCTGAGTCTCTTAGTGTTCTAAGATGACTCTCTCCCTGGTTATTTTAGAAGAAACTCAATTCAGTCTTGTTCCAAAGACTTTGGCAAGCATTTAAAATACCAATCTAGACTGGGGGTGGGGAAGGGAGAAGGAAATAGAGCCAGGAATATTGCTTGTCACTAGGGGACTGAGAACATTGCTAGATCAGGAGAGCAACTTGGAAACGGAACCATCAGAAGACAAGCAGGATCTTAGAGAATGAATGGAATTGTGGCCCCCAAGGGAGGTAAGTCACTTCAGTTTTGAGGGGATGCTAAGTGTTGTGGGTAAGAAATCAGAATATCAGCCACTGGGGAAACTTTGGGAGTGGAATGACCATTAATTACTGTTTGCTTTAAACAGATCTGAGACTGGAAACTTGCGGAGATGAGTACTGAAATTTTTAATCAGAATTAAATAAATTCTGAAGTAGCTCAGAAATTATAGGTGGGAATGCCTCTAAGGTTTAATCCCCCTGGAAACATGCCAGGAAATTTCCTTGATTCTCTCTCATTATGGGAAGCTTCAAGAGAATATGCAGAATAGGTAAGAAGGATAAATGTCGGAGCCAGAAGGATAACTATCTATGGATGGAAAAGAATGGCTTCAAATTAAGGAATGGGGCTAATATTGGAAAGATTCATTGTCACTGCCTATTTCAGATTGAGAAAATTGAAGAGGGAGGTACAGAGTAGAAGTCTATCATATTATTGCTAGCTATTCTGTTTTCTTGTCTTGTCTTTTTCTTTTTCTTGTATGCGGGTCCTGGAGCTTGAACTCAGGGCTTGTGCATTATCCCTGAACATTTTTACTCAAGGCTAGTGCTCTATAACTTGAGCTACAGCTTCGCTTCTGGCTTTTTGGTGATTTAATTGGAGATAAGAATCTCATGGACATTTCTGCCTCAGTTGGCTTCAAATCCCAATCCTCAGATCATAGCCTTCTGAATAGCTAGGACTATAGTCATTTGCTCCTAGCTTATTAACTGTTTTCTGTTCTTAAAACAAACCTGAGGCTGAGTACTTTATAAAAAAAAGAAGTCTATTTTGCATCCGAGATTAGGGGCTGAAAGCCCAAGATCAGGTAGCTTGATGGATGTCCTGTAATGACAACTTCATGTCGTTGCTTATTGGCTGAATAGATGTGAAAGCAAGAAAGAAATCCAGAGAAACTTAGGAGTCAAGTTTGCTCTTTTAGTAACAACCCATTCTTATGAAATTAGGAACAGTCCATTGGGAACCACATTAATCCCTTCTAAGAGCAGCATCCTCAATAACAGAATTGTCTTGCTGTAAGCTGAAACTCTTAAAGGTTCTACCATCACCTAGTACTGCCACTGGGGACTAAGTTTCCATCATACAAAAACATTATAGACAGAAACTACAGCAGAAGAGAAAAGTATCCTTTGTGTCATGGAAGTAGTATTCTTTCTTCCCAAGGTACCAATTGGCTTGGAAGTAAAGAAATAGAAAGCCCAATTTGGCCTTGAGTCAAGCTAGCTTCTCCAGTGTGCCATGATCAGTTGAATAACCAATATTTGGATCCATTTTGAGGCCTGAGTTTATTTCTCAGTTTGCTCAAAACTCAGTATAGCCAGGTGCTAGTATCTCAGTCCTGTAACCTTAGCTACTCATGAGGCTAAACTCTGAGTATTTTGGTTTGAAGCCAGCCCCAAAAAAAGAAAGTCCATGAGGCTCTTACCTCCAATTCACCATCAAAAGCCAGAAGCTGTGGCTCAAGTACTGGAACACTACTTTTCAGCAAGAAAGCTAAGGGAAAGTGCCTAGTCCCTGAATTCAAGCCTCAAGTCTCAATAGTCTCTCTCTCTCTCTCTCTCTCTCTCTCTCTCACACACACACACACACACGCACACACACGGGAAGAGAGAGATCAATTCAAAAGTGCCCATGCCTTTTCAGTGACAGGGCCTGTCTTCTCCACTGGTGTATTTTTATTTGGACTTCTCAAAAGCCCTATGTGACTAATTTCACCTCCATGGCACAGATGAAGAACATGAGCTCAGAGAGCTTCAGTAACTTGTCCCTAGTTCAAGGTCAGGGTTGGAATGAGAAGGTAGATCTGCATTACTGCAGAGGAGGTACTCTTAATAATCTCCCTGTCTCTGAGGTGTTATCAGTTTGAGCTCAGGAATCTGTTCTGCAATGGGACCATTTATGCACACTTCCAGCTTTCACTGCCTTCCTTCTTCTCATGCTGGCTTTTGGAAAGAGCATAGATAATGTTGCTGTTCAGTGCTCTTTTTTTTGCTGTTCTTCCCTTCCATGTGGGCTTTGTGGATTTTACATGTGGCAAATAATCAACCAGAGCTATTTGGCATAGCTATTCCCTGCAAATTCACAGGCACATGACAGTGGAAAACAAAGCACTTCCTCTGCTGTCCTCTCATTGGGTTGAGTGAGGCAGCTAACATTGAGATACATATGAAAACCACAGTGTAGCAGATGAAATAATAAAAATGAGACCTCTTTATTTTCTGGCATGGGTTGGATGATGATTGGAATGGAGTAGCTTAGGGTAGAAAGCTGCTTATTACACACCCCATTCATTCACTTACTCCTGCCATCAATTCATTAATTCACTCATTCATCCATCTAACTGTTCATTCATTCATTCATTATTCACCCATCCAACTGTTCATTCATTCACTTACTCATTCTAGTTAGTCACAGAAAAACTCCATGTGCTTCATGTACGCTAGGTTCTAAGGAAAAAGGAGAAGAATAACTATAACAAGATAGTCATCTGTTAGTTGGAGGGCTACTTTGCACTAGGAACTAGTGCTAAGATGGCATCTGCATTAGTGTAACCCACATTTTCAGATGGTAAAATGATGCAAAAAGCGTGGGCAGTTTTGTAAATGGGGAAATGAGTAAGAACTTTAATGGTCCTTAGGAATTGATAAAATGTATCAAAAGAATTTAGCTTGTGACGTGTGAAAAAAATGTAACACATGGACAAGATTTCTAGCACACAAGTACAGTTTTAGAAATACAGAGAGTAGAGGTTGGAGTACAGGTCCCAAAGAACAGTTCAGCAGGAGAAAGAAGTTCTAGCATTCTATGGTAGGGAGGAGACTATAGTTCATAATAAATAATTATTATAGGTTCTATAAAGAAGAGAGAAATTACAGGCTCCCAGCTCAAAAAGAAAAGATAATGAAGAAGAAATGTTAATTATCCTGATTGATGGCCATGCATTTTATACATGCATCAGACTATCATACCATAGGTGACAAGATAATGAAAGGAAAGACAACAAAAAACACCAAAGCATTGTGCCATTTCATTTCAATGCCCATCGAATTTGCTCTGAGTGGGCTGGGCTTTCTCGGTGTGGGATAAGCAACACCCATTTTCCTTGAGGAATATCACAAAGAACACCATGGCTTGAATTGCCTATGGAGCTCTAAGCTCGCATCAGGTTGTCTGAAGGCTGGATCTAGCCCAGCACCCCTTGAAGAGCTAGAGCAGGTGGACGGTTGTGTGGGGGTAAGAAAAGAGCAGCCATTTACTGTCTGCTCTGTACCAGGAATGTTCATTATTATGTCCTTCTGCACAGGCCTCAGACGATGTAGCTGCTTTTAAAAGGGTTGCGGATGACTCCCAGTGTAACCTCTCCTTGTCCGCACAAAAGCATTTTACTGGCTATTTACCGCTTTGCTTGGCCTCAAAGGTCAAGGCCCAAGTACATCCTTCTTGCTGGATCTCTCTTAATTAGTCGCCTAATAGCCACCGTGCTTTTTCTCCTAACCAGGCTGCATTCAGGAGCCTAGATTTCCTGTAAAACAGCAGATATTGAGTTCAGTCTCAGTCGTGGGCGGACCCTCGACATGCTCTGTATCCCCAAGGAGAACAAAGCAGCCTCCTCTTTGCACAGGCTGAGCGGCTATACATGCAAATTGATTGCTAAGTACTCATTTGCCCAGTGCAGGTCTCTGAAATTGCAGATGTGGAGGTGGGATGGCAGTACGTGGGTGGATGAGGGGTGGGTCGGTCTGTGCTGCAGATGACAAGTGCCCCCATTGTGTCTGCTTTTGAATGTGCTGTCCTAGAGCTAATGACACCTCTCAATTAAATTGCAGTTTTCCTCTCTGTAGCTTTGGCCTATTGTCCAGGCCACTTGACCTGTCAAGCAGAGAGGAGAGAGTGTGTGGGAAAAGAATATTCCCCAATGCTCCCAGGGTGAGAAGCCTGTTGGCATTCTGAGGGGGCCCTCAACTTTTCAGAGGCGGCCCAGCCTATCTCTAGACATAATCGGATGCAAATAAAACAAAGCCTTCTAGCTCTGACTGTGTAGAATTCTCTATCTGCACCATGAGTCACTGTGCCCATAGTAATGGCTTGCCTGTGAGCCACTATCAAGTGTGTGAGTGTTTTTCTTTTTGAGAGATGACAGTTCCCAAGTGGAAGGACACTTCAGCTCTGATAAAACTTTCCTTCTATTGTTTGAGTTTTGTGTTTGTTTTCTGGCAAAGCCCACTGCTGCCTGAGCATTGTGTGCAGAGGAACACTCTCCATTTTTGTATGGCGAGGCCAGCCAGGGTCTTTGGGGGGTTCTTACTAGTTTTGCCTGAAGCGAATACCACAGCTCAATAGCAATTTAATATTGTAATCAGGGAGCAAACTGTGCAGTTTTGGCACATTGTGATAATTATTAACTACATCTATTAGTGTTACAGTTCTAGTAACTAATATTTACAAAAAGGTTCCCTGTGTAGGGGAGACCTTGCCCAGGCACAAATGTCTGTTTTATTCCTTAGCGATTGTCACAAGCCCTTTGAGCCAACGTTCATGTTCACTGTTTAAAGACAAAGCATCCATCCTGAGAAATCAGACTTCAAAAAAGCCTGGCTTGTGAAAAACCAATTCTCAGGGTAAAAACCTTTGCTGAGGTTTGGAACATTTTGTGAGATTTTTGGGGAAGTTTTCCTGGGGAAAATATTTTACAGTTTAAGTTGAATGGTGGGGGAGGAAGAGAGAAACACAAGA
Organism: Dipodomys spectabilis; assembly: GCF_019054845.1. Classification (NCBI taxonomy): domain Eukaryota; kingdom Metazoa; phylum Chordata; class Mammalia; order Rodentia; family Heteromyidae; genus Dipodomys; species Dipodomys spectabilis. The sequence continues at coordinate 7,490,202 of NW_024870701.1, read as the reverse complement.
TAAAATAAATAAAGGAGATAAGGAGATACGATTTTACTGGTCTCGAGTTGCTATTTTACTGGTCTCAACCAGGAACAGTTGGAAGTGTATTTCCCTCTCTGTGCAGAGAATTGCTTAGCGGTACCATCGTCTTCATCCTCCTTGTGTGCTAATTGGTATTTTGGTATTGGTGGGTGGCCACTGAGGGTGATTTGTAGTGGCATGCTCCAACCCCAATTTTTGAGTAGAGACATTCAACTCAGTCACATGGGGACACTATGAAGGAAGTGACCAAAAGCAGGTGCATTCTATAAGCTCCATAATTCTGCTCTTGTTCCAGTGGTATTCCCAGACCATATCAATGCCTCATATCTGTCAGTTATTAAATAATACATCTTCCTCGACTCTTCTTCCATAGCTATCTCTAATGAGAAGAGTCTATTCCAAAACAAACTGTACTGAAGGACCAATTTGATCTTGTTTTTCTGGATGTTCCTACATTCTAAATACTGTTTGAAGAAAGGACTTCCCTTGTCTGATTACTTGATAATGCTTTATTTGCATATTTTGATTTTGGGGCACACACACACACACACACACACACACATACAAACACACACACACAAACACACACCACTCCTTGGTATGTAATTTTTTTGTTTTTGTTTTTGATGAAGGTTTTGGCTATGTGTCCAGACAGTAAAAGAATTGTTATCTGAGAACTTTTGTAAAGAAATAAAAGGAAGCTTAAAAAGAAAAGCCTAATGATTAAAGTGTTTAGAAACATATTTGGGGTGCTATATATCTCATTTTTCTCAAAATAGGCAGAGTTCTGAGATGTTCCAGATAAACTCACCAACAAATAATTGAGTTTTCTGCCCTTATGAAATGAAGAACTTTCACTTAGAATCGTGCCATAGGAGGTACGCTTGGTCCAGCCTGGAGTACCTTCACTGTTTGTGCACCCAACTCCAGCCGCTAACTGGTCACTGCCTCACTGAGAAGACTGGGAGGAAGGCTGTCTGGAGCTGATGATGGATGGCCTGAAGGTAGCTATGACTTTGAAGGGTATGTTATATTCCAATCAGGCTAAAGGGGGACTTGATCAGATCCACAGCTTAGCTTGCCCTGATCCCACTTCCTTACTCTGCTTTCTGTGCTCCCTGAGGTATTTCCTGAAGGATGATGTATAGCTCTCCCGCTACAAATCACAAGGACCAAATTCTTGTCTCAGGCTCTACTTCTGGGGAACCTGACCTAGAGACATTTGCCTAGTTCTCATAGAGAATGAATATCAGCAATTTGAATAAAAAAGAGATTGGTTCTTATATTTTAGCCTCAAAAGATTGGGATGAAATTTCAGTGAACTGTGTACTAAATAAATCATTCAGCCATTTGTCTATCCGTTCACTCTCTCAGTCACTTTCACTTCCTCAGTGTTATTGATGGCCCAACATGTGCCAGGCACTGGGTTATTTATTATGCTAGTGCAAAGAGTCACAAGCCATTTTGTTCTAGTCCTTGAGGAGAGTATGGGAGATGGAAAGCCATTCACACAATTATAATAGAAAGAGCGAAGACTGGACTTAGAGAGGCCTAGGTTCAAATCTCATTTCTGTCCTTCATCATCAGTGAGACCTTAGACAAGTCACCTAAATCCCAGTATTTTTTAGTCTGCAGTTTGTGTTACCACAATGGAATACCTGATGATAGGTGCTATATAACGAAAAGAAATCAATGTGGCTCAATGTTATGGTGGTAGGATGTTCAAACAGCAGGGAATTCTCTGGGATGGGCCCTGGCTGCGTAGCCGTGTGGCAGATGGCAACTCATTGGCAAGGAAGGCAAGAGAGTGAGCTGAAGAAGTCAAACTTGCTTTCTAACTGATCTAATCTGTCAGAACCTAATCCAGTCTCAAAGTGCTTTCTATCAAAGAAAAGCAATTCATGCATGAGCATGGACACCGCAGGAGCCCTACCATATCTTCAAGGAAGACCTCATACCTTGATACTCTATACTAGGGAGCAAGTCATCAGCACAGGAGCCAAACACCCACGCACCTTTCTTAGGCTTTTCTTGGTTGCTATATATTCTTGATAGTAACTGCAAGAAAGCAACAGCATTTTCCAACTACCAGAAGTAGTAGTCAAGTAGAAAATGAAAGAATACCTAATATTATATTTATATTATCAGTAGGACTTACAAAATGTCTAGGAATTCATAGGAGCAGCATGGTTGTCACCTCTGGAAGAAACATTTAGCCATGGAAGTCCACACAAAGACTGAAATTTAAACAGTAAGATCTAGACCATCAAAGAAAATAAAACTATTTCAACTATACCAAGTGCTGCTAAAGGACTGGTGACATAGGAACTTCTCCACACACCTGAGAGTAGGTGACACTGCACAGAAACTCCCTGATGGAGTATGTCTGGAAAAAACCCATCATAACTTGATAATATTATCAGTTGAAAATGCATTTAACATACCTAACTGATGGAAAACTCTAGCTTAGCAGTGTAGCACCTTGTGGATGGTTCCGCTCCTGGACTCCAGGCTCACAGGGGCTATGGCTCCCTGCAGCTACCCAGCATCCTCAGAGATGGCCACCTCACATGTTAGCCAAGGAGAAGGATTAAATTGACACTCAGAAAGTAGCACTTGTACTGAGTGTGTCACTTTGGTTCCATTTTAAGCCAAGAAATTGTAGATCAATTTGCAAACACTTGGAGAGCTACTGCCCCACTACAATAGTGACAAATTGGGAATAGCTTAAATGTCTATTAATGAGCCGGAGAAATAGATAATATCTGCTTATATTTAGACAATGGTTTAGCACTACAAAGCAATGAAAGATGAATAAAGTAGAGCTATGCATACCTAATTGTATCAGATTGACTATATCACAACATAGGTTAAGTAAAATAAAGCATGTAGAGATATATAAACCACTATTTATGTAAACTAAAGACAGCACATTATGACAAGCTCCTAATGCTCACAGGTGTAGGTGGCTCGAGTATACAGTGCTTTTCTCAGAGGCAGCAAAGAAAATGAGGTTAGAGAATAAGACTTATCTTTCCAGTTTGTTTCATGTAGATAAAAATACATACACATATATACATACATGTATGTGATATGTGGTATGTATGTATACATATGTATATGATATGTGAACATTTACAAAATACAAAAATATATGAACACTTAAAAACAATGAATAGTGGATGCCCAAGTATTTGTCATATTCTTTTTCACAGTAAATAATTTTGCAAAATATTTTCAAATACAACACATTCACATATAGCTAATCAACCCACTGCATTTTTTTTCTAACCTACAAAATTGATTTTTGTCAGTTTTCTCTTTATGTAGCACAAGATGGATTAAGGTCCTTTGGCAAGGTCTCCTCAAAATGGAATAACATTTTACATGAATATATAAAATAGTATGATTGACAAGGTTAAAGTAAAAAAATGTATACCTCGGAAACAATAGAAAATAAGAAAATTATTCTCTAAATGGTTCTTTGGTTCCAAAAAGGACACTCACTCAGAGAAAATTTTACTTTGTGATAGACAGAGAAATATTCCCTGAATGATTTTGAAAGGTAAAACTTGGGTCATTGTGAGGAGAGTGCAGGAAGAGAGATTTTAGATCTGTGCCAAAAGCCATCCTGAGAGGTAGTGATTTCATAACATCAGAATCCCTCCTCCTCTCCCCTCCCAACCCTCCCTGTTTCTCTCTCTCTCTGTTTTTTTCTCCACCCCCTTCTTTCTCTCTCTGGTGTCATTCTGTGTAGCTCAGGCTGGTTTCAAACTTGTGATTCTCCTATCTCTGCCCCAGACTCTTGAACGCTGAATTTACAGGCATATGTTACCTTTATAATAATATCTCTTTTCTAAATTAGTCCAATACAGATGGAGCTAGTCTCTTTGGAATAACTTCTCAATACTTATCCATTTGTCCAAATCTCCATTCCTCTTTTGTTGTTCCCACATCAAATGGCCACTCCATTGTTTTCACCAGAGGAGAAGAGAGTCATACAGAGAGTTTTATGTTCAAACTGAACAGGCACATACCATGGGGATGGTTTAAACCAAATCACATGACCTATATGTAACTGCAAGGAATCCTGGGAAATGCAGTCTTCCAGAGTGATTGTGAAAAGGGAAAGAAAATGAGATTTGGATGAATGGCTTTGTTTCTGGAAAAAATAGGAAGCCAGAAGAGAGAGGGAAAAGAGCTTTTTATTTATTTAATTTTTTTTTTTTTTACAATGTCCTCTTCACTCCCTTTCCCCAGGGGGAAGATAATCTCAGCTATCAATTGCTCCTTGGAAAGGGGCCCAGTTGTAATAAGAGGATAGAGGGCCAAAGGATGGCATAGTTAGAAAACTTAGAAAAACCTAATATGTTCCAGTCAGCAGGACCTGATGGCTTGCCCTGTAGGATGCTGAATGAATTTTCAACTTTCATCTTTAGGACTATTAGCTAGTTGTTTTCTCCAAATCACAGAGGATTGGAAAAGCCCCTAAGGGTAGCAAAAGGGTAAATGAGGTGCTCATTTCTGAGAGAAAGACAGGATGACCCTGGAAATTTCAGACTTGAGAGCTTAACATCGATACCTGGGAAGAACTTGGAATGAATCATCAGATAATCAATTGTATAGCACCTGAAAGGACATAAAATACTAAGTAGCAACCAGGAAGGCTTTGCAAGAGCAAATTGTGCCAGGCCAATTTAATTTCCAGGGGAACTGAGAGATAGGATCTATAACAATTTTAGTAAAGATTTTGATGATTTTTTATGAAACCAAGCATTGTCTTTGAGTTAGCAGAAACATATTTTCCTATCTATATTTCCTCTAGAGGCTAGAAGACTTCATCCCTATGGGATATTAATGGCTGAGCATTAATCTGGAGGGACATATTGAATGCTTTCCCAGAGGTATTGGGGTCAGGATCTATGGTACTCAATAACTATATTGATGACCTAGATGAAGGAATTAAGGCTCTGCTCATGAAATTTGCAGCCTGCACTAAATTAGGTAGGGTTATTATGGCTCTGCCGGACAGAAACAAAGTTCAAAATGGCTTTGACTCATTGAGGAAATGGCTCCACACAATTGGGATACCTTTTCAATGAAGACATGTGTAAATTGGCTCAGCCTTGGAACAGTGCCTAGGGCTTACTTGGCAAGTGTTGAAAATATCTTCCTCTTAGTGTCATTGTGAAGATCGAAGTGTGATAATGCAGCAGAAGTGAACCACAGAACACCTTATAAATGGTGAAGTCTGCACCAATACAGGGGAAGTTATTATTGAAGGCAAGAAGATATGTCCAGTGAGGATACGTGAAAGAAAATGGAGATGTTTAATCAAGAGAAGCCAGAATAAGACCATTTCATGAATGTAGCCACCTTATAAGGGATTTTTTAACCAAAGGTCCAATGGTCCCATTTTCATTTTTGTGAATTAAAAATAAGCTTAAATGATATAAGACGGATTCTAGGTACATATGAGGAAGAATGCACCTAAGGCTTGGGGTCCTTCTTTCTTCACGTTTGTTGTACTTGTTCACCTTTGACTTTTCGGGCCACTTGTGAGGTCCTTGTGACTCTCTAGAATGGGATTTGCCATATAGGAGGTGCATTATCAGTATTGGTTGAATAAGTGAATGTTAGTTGAGTGAAACTGAACTAAAAGAGCAGAATTTGGGGAGTCATCTAGACTCAGAGGTCTTAAGAATAAGGTTGACTCATCTAGGAGACCAAATGATCTGCCTAACACTTTCATATACGTATGTATGAATATAACTATATATGTATATATGTTCTCTTGGTGGATATAGATGTACATATATATATATACACACACATATATACACATACTTACAGTCTCTACCCAGTGGTAGCTTTGCTTCAGGAATACGACATAAGGTTAGCACTACTGTTAAGTAAAGAAAGGAGGTGGAATCTTGCTGACCTCAGGCCATCATTACCTCTTACCCAACCACAGAGTCTTATGCAGAACAAAGTGGAAAAAAGAGGTGCTGCTCTTCATGATTTCTGATGAAACTGGATCCACTGTCTACATTTCATTTGTTTGTTGCCACATTTATATTTCTAGAATTTGTGATCCAGTGGTCTGGATTGAATGGCTTTCCACTGAGCTATTCACTCCCCAAGTTTGGCCTAAACCCTAGGACGGTACAAGATGGGCCATGAAGCCATCTGTACTCATTACTGGGCTTTAATTCCTGATATTTTGGGTTGGGATTCTAGACTGATTTTTCCCACTGGAGCTTAGTTTTCTGGATTATTGCATAAATTAATATACCCTGCTAAGTAATAGGCATTATTTAGTTTGTAAGTATAGGCATATTTTTTACTAATAAATGTTCTAGATTATGCCAAGATGGGATTATTTTTAGGGCACAGTACCCTGACAGAATCTTCCAGCAGTCCCAGTTGCCACCAGTGGCTTGAGAGAGTACTGCATTCATGTCATCTCAGTTTCTGAGTAGAGAAGATGAGCATTGAACCATGTGCACTGAGGGTAGAGATTTCCCATCTGTGATCTGCTTATTGGCTTTCAAAGGGTCATTGAATTCTCTGGCACTAAAACACGTTTCCCTGGGTATACGGGTCTATGCATTGGTTGATTTTCCTGGCTTTTAGGAGGAAAGTGACAATAAGTTTATATTGTTTCTACTAAGATGGATGGGATGGCAAAGAATATGCTTTGGAATAGTCTATGGTATAGGCAGCAGCTACTGAGTCATTTAAACATGGGTGTCAGCAGTGGGCTCTCTTGTCACCTGGATGTTCTGTCTGTTAGCAGCAGAATGCCAGCCAACAGGGAGAGGACCTGGCCAGTCCTAGGAGAATTGCTGGTAAAGCATCTGACAGTCCCCAATTCAGAGGTACCTGTAGAATTATTTTGTTCTTGTAAGTAAAAATAATTTGATTAGGTTCTCTATTTCACCAAGTCGAAAATTATTTCAGGGTTCCTTCTTCTCTAGCTTCTTGAGAAGGTCTTGAAAGGTTGATACAATTTCAAGACAAAGACAGGTCCTGTGGATGGATACTGGTCAATTGTCCTCAATGGTAATTGTTGAGATGTCTGTATTCAATTTATGACTGGGTAGCTAGGCAGGAGAACTGATAAGAAGGATGAGGCTTCTGGCTTGTATCCAGGGAAGGTAGGTAGAGGACCTGATGCAGAAGTATAATCAGACAAAGCAAACAGCAAAACTACTTGGGGATCATACTTGGAGAGAATGTATGCATCAATCATCCCTAGGCCTAAAGCTAGTCAGATGGAGGCTGCAGGAGACCCTGGGTGGACCAAGGTGATTGACTTGGTTTTTCCCTGAGACAGAATTGTTTCAGAAATTGGGATGCAAATTAGGGTCTGTGTAAACCTTCCTGAGAAGGGCTGATGGGAAGGCTGAGGTAAGAGACATCATTGCAAACACTAGCAAGAGCCAAGGCATGTGAGGTGCTGGAACAATGGCTTTATATAGAGTGATGTCCCCATTTAAGAAAAAAGTCTGGGGTGGCACAGAAGTGGTATGACAAAGAGTGAACACATGCAGCAATGATACTCTCTAGGCTCTATGTTGAAAATGAACTATGTGGGAAAGGGGTCCGGGAGGGAAAAACTTGGAGAAAACGAGGGAGGAGGTGTCACTGTTCAAAAAGAAACGTACTTATTACCTGACTTATGTAACTGTAACCCCTCTGTACATCACCTTTATAATAACAGTAAGCTTTTTTTTTTAAAAAAAGAAAACTGTCATGTCAGAAGCCAACTAAAGTGGTGCATGCTTGTAATCTGACTTGGGAAGAAGAGATCTGAGGAATTAAGAGTTGGAGGTCAGCCCAGGCCAAAAAGTCAGTGAGATCCCCATCTCAACCAGTAGGCTGGACATGGTGGCATATCTGTCTAGAATCCCAATGTTGTGGGTGGTAGAGTCAAGAGAATTATAGTCTGCATATGACCAGGGCAAACTAATACACTTTCAGAAATAATAACTAAACACGAAAGGTGCAGCTCAAGTGGTAGAGTCTCTACGTCATAAGCAGGATGGTTCCGAGTTCAAACTCTTTGTGACACACCTACACAAAAGCAAACAAAGCAAAGCAAAGAGAAAAATATCACATGGTCAGCCTACCTCAAACTTCATTTGAATTCTTTTTTTCTACTGTTGGAAAAAGGATTTTTCTCTGCAACCTTTTAAAAAAGCAAATGTAACATTTCCACTTTAGAGGAGGAGGAGTCTTGGTGGTAAATACATTAGGATTAACAATATAATACTGATATCACTATTATCAAAAACATCCTGAGAAACTAGCAGAGAGACCTGCAGTAAAATGGTGTCTGTGGAGCTCTTTTGGTTCTGGGAGATGGTGTTGAATGCGTACTGAATACAGCCACATTCATCACCAGCATCTCAAGGATGGTGATAAAACAGAAACCAGAGAATGCAAGGATGCCTTCACTCAAGCTGCTGCCACTGAAAGAGCAGAGCATTCGATGTCAATGAATCTTCATCATATCCCAGGTAGGCAAAAGTGAATAGATTCCTAGCAATTTGTTCAGTAGCAGTGAGGTTATGGAGAAGAGACTGAGCATCCCTAATTTCCAGTTTCTTCTTTGCTTCAGTGTTTAGATAGCATAATTCTCCCTCCCTCCAAACTAATAATGTGTGCTAGTTTCCAAATATGCATCCCTTTTTTTCTTTATTTACTCCTTTTCCCTGGTTCCTTTTCTTCTAAACAAGTACAATTCCACCTGGAGTCATGTTTGTATTTTTTCCTTCAATTTAAAGATGGGGAAATGGTGGCTGAGAGCTTTGGCAAATGCCCTTGTCTGAAGAAGGGCAAGAGGCAATTGTGCCTGGGCCTTAGTCTCATTCTTCGATGCCTAAGTTACGTAAGATTCAGAGCAAATATCCTTTGGAAAGTGTCTCTCTTGGAGACTTCTGCCTCTCCCAGTACATTTAGAGCAATGCTTCTCTACTTAAAAAATGATTTTAAAATCCCCCTTCAACTAGTAAGTATCTCAAAAGAAATTTCATTTCCATTCAAATAACTAGGGTTAGAAATGTTAGAGGTGGTTTGGTAGGAGGGCTGGAGACTTGAAACTAGCTGGGGAAATACATTTTTGGGGAACAAGGGAGATGAATGGGGACTTCATATCCTAATGGTAAATATAAAATGCTTCTCTGTAATATAGTTTTCCAAGTTAATGTCTCCATTCTCACCAGAGTAATTTCTGAGGGGATCTAGTTTTTTCCTGCTGCTGCTACCGCTATTTTTTTTTAACATGATAACAGCACCAACTTGCTGTTGTTTGCTAGGTGCTAGGCACTACTCTGTATGCTTTACTTACTTATTTATCTATGGTACTTGAGTTTGAACTACAGGCCTCTTGTAGGCACTTAACCACTTGAGTCATGCCCCATTTCTTTCTGCTTTATTTTGAATAAGATATCTTAGGTCAGGCTCCTCCTATTTCTACTTTATGCATACCTAGCATGGCAAGTGTATATCACCCTACTCAGCTTATTAGTTGAGATGTGGTCTTGTTAGTCTTTATGATCTCAAACTGAAACTCTCCTTAATAGCTTGAATTATGGCATGACTTACCACATTTGAACTTATTTCTTTTGTTTTTTATTGTCTTCAGATAACCATATGTTCACTACCATACATTTTCATGATTTACGTCACAAGAAGCTTGTGAGGTAGTTAGTATTATAATCACAGTATGGGAGACAGAAGTTGGGCTCATAAAGCCATATGTCTAGTAAATGGGAGATGGAACTTAAATGCAGGCAGTTGACTCCAGTTTTGATCCTCCTCTTCAGATTACATAGCTAGTCTCCCAATTACCTTGGAAGTCACTTTGTCTCTTCTTTCTTCTTCATGATCAATCTAAGCTTACTATTGATCTCCCCTTGCATTTTCTCATCTCTTTTCCTTTCTATTCAAATGAATATTAAGTCAACATTTTCATGATTTTATTTTGGCCTCTAAAGTTTCCTCCTCTAAATCCTGCAGCACATTCCTAAGATATTACTCCCAACATATCCTTGCTCTTGATTGAAATCATAAATGGTTCTGGTACTTGTCTATTTTCTATTATTATAATAAAATGCCCGAGGCTAGCTACTTACAAAGAGGCCTATTTTGGCTCCTAGTTTTGGAATCCAAAGATGAGGTGTGGATCTGGTGATGACCTTCTTGTTGGCAAAGTGCTGAGGTGGAAAGAGATAAGGAATATATATATATATGTGTGTGTGTGTGTGTGTGTGTGTGTGTGTGTGTGTGTGTGTGTATATATATATATATATATATATATATACATTCTCTCTTCTGGTCACTTCCTCTCCTCTTATGAAGCCAACAGTATTCAATCATGGAGGCTCTACCCTAATGATGTTGCATAGGCCTCATCTCTATCCAAAAGCTCCAATCTTTTTTTAGTTTTTCTTTTTTTTTTTTTTAAGCCCTTCCCGAGTTCACACGGCACCATTTACGTTAGGTTTTTAAAAAGAGGTAGCCGAGTAAGAACAACACCACGCACGTGGTATTCAGGTAAGGAGTAGGTTTATTCATTGTTCCGGCTGGCACCAGGCCATCTTGGTCCTCCACGTGGTGGGGAAAGGCCTGGGAAAGAGAGCTGGGAAAGGCCTGGGAAAGATAGCTGGGAAAGAGAGAGCTGGGAAAGAGAGATAGCTGGGAAAGAGAGAGAAAAGAGCTAGAAAAGAGAGAAAAGAGCTAGAAAAGAGAGTATCTGGGAACACCAATGTTCAATTAAGTTTTCACCTTTATATATCTCATAAAGTGGGGGGGAGGGATAGTATTAAATTTCAATACATGAGCTCTTGGGAGACAATTTCAAACCATAACCACACCATAGCCATTCTCATTCCCACATTATTTTATAGAAGAAACTTTCAAGCAGCTTGTACATCAATAGAAACAGAAATCAAGAATTTCTGCTGTAAGCTCAGAATACAATTTCTATTTCCACACAAACAAAGTGATGAATTTACAGCTGCAGATAACAGGTGCAATGTCTGTCACAGTAAAAATAATGCAGGGAATGTAGGCAACAATGATGCCAGAAGACATGATAAGCCATGCAGAATTCCCTAAAAGAAAGTATGAAGTTATAAATGCCTAGAACAATGACATCAATGGCTCACTTGATGGCATCTCTGATGGCTCTGATGATAAGAGGGAGCAAGTCTACTGTGAATCAGGTTCTTGGTGAGAATAGCACAGAAATTTCTGGAAAGCTGGCTGAAGCCATGTTTGTAACTGCCTGAAGCTATCATTTACCACTGCTTCGAATACAGCAGTCTTCAATGAAGTAATTGCAGGCCAGCTTGAAGGTTTTGGAGAACATTGGCAAAAAGGTCACAATATTTCTGTTTTCATTTAATTATTTAGTGTAAACCAGGCATAGAAGTAAATCAAAGAGACAATTGAAAGTCTAAGCAGCAGACTAGATTAAACAGATGAAAGGAAAAATTGAACCAAAGGAAGATCTTTCAAAATAATCTGTAGAAGTAAAAAAAGGTCCAAAGAAGGAAGAAAGCCTCTGATACTGATGAGATGACAAAGAAAATGAATATTTGAATTATGACTATTTTACAAGGCAGGAAAAGGGGTATAAATATTTCACTGATTTGCCAAAAAAAGTAACAGAATTCTACATTGAAAAGTAAAAGCAAGATTATTACCATGAAAACAGTTGGAAGTGTAAAATCCGGTGTAAGTGTACACACCAAAAAGAGAAAAAGAAAGGAAATCAAATATTGTCACACCACAAGATGAATAGGAAGGGAGAGAAATAAAACAAGGATATTTAAAACCATGAGCAAAAATTAACAAAATAACTGGAGTACATATACAAATAAAAAAATCACCTTAAAAGTAAATGGATTCAATTTTACAATGAAAAGGTTCAGACTGATGGAGTGAATTAAAAATAAGAACGAATGATATACTACCTAAAAGACTTCTCTGATAGTAAAACATACACAGATGGAGAATGAAAAGACGGAAATACTTTTCCATGTGATAGGAAACCAAAAGTAAGCAGAAGTGATTATGACAGATAATATAGACTTAAAAAAACCACTTAAAGAGAAAAAAAGCTCATTATATACTGATTAAGGGATCAATTCAGCAAGAAGATACACACACACACACACACACACACACATATACATATATGCATATATATATATATATATATATATATATATGCACCCTATCTGGGAGCACCAAATAGTATGAAGCAGATATTATTAGATCTAAAGGGATACACAGACTCTAATAGAATGATAGCCAAAGACTTTAACATCCCCTTTCCACAGCAGACATATCATGTAGAGAAAAAAAAAATCAACAAGAACATTATAGCTAAATGATACTATACATCAGATGGACCTAATACATTTAAAGAACTTTTAAAAATGGCTTCAGAATACATATTCTTCTCAACCACCCATCGAATAATCTTGAGGATAGGCAATATGTTAGGTGGCAAAACCAAAAACTTATCATGCTACCTTTTCTGATGACTGTGGAATAAAACCAGAAATCAACTAGATGAGTGTTAGAAACTAAATCACATGGTCTTGAATGAACAGTGGTCCTCAAGGGAATCAAAGATGAAATAAAAAGAAATTGTTGAAACAAGTCAAAATATATGCACCACAGACCAAAACCTATGTTGTATTAAGCAGTATTAAGAAAGGACACTAGAGCAATGTATCAGAAAAGAGAACATTTTATCTAAATAACTCCAGATGAGAGGGAAATGAATACAAAAGATTAAAGTCAAAATAAATGAAATAGACACTAAAACGTATAAAAGATCAATTGATGAAGAGTTGATTTTTAAAAATTCATAAAATTGACAAACTTTCAGATGTACTTATGAAGAGAATTGAAAGAACACTCAATAAAATCACAGTTGAAAAAGAAGACATTCTAATACATAGCACAGAAAAACCGAAAGATTAGGAATTGTTATGAACAATTATGTATCAACAAGGTGGAAAAATCTAGAAGAAATGGATACATTTCTAGAAGTTATAACCTACTAGAATGAATCCATGAAGACACAGAAAACCTAAGCACATCAGTGAGATTGAAGTGTGAAAATGGAAAGTAATGAGATTGAAACAGGAATTTAGAACAGTTCCTTAACTGAGAAAAGCCCAGCACCAGAGGGCTCCACTGCTGAATTCTACCCAACTTTTTTTTTTTTTGTAATTACCTGCTTTTTATTTCCTCTTTTTTTTTCTTTAATTGTGAGAATATTGTACAGTGGAGTTACAATTACAAGGGCAAGATAATGAGTACATTTCTTATCAAGCTTTGTTGCCTCCTCGTTGTTTCCCCTTCCCATCCCTTCCCATACTCCCCCCCTCCCCCCACCTGGTCTTCCCCCCACCCCCCACCAAAGTTGTTAAGTTCGTTTTCCGACATAATGACTTGTACATCTTGTTGCAATGGGTCCTCCTGTATTCTACCCAACTTTTAAAGAACTACCATTGATTCTTCCCAAACCATTCAAAAAACTTGAAAGAGAGGGAACTCTTCTAAGCTCACTCTACACAGCCAATATCGCCTTAAAACTAAAACCAGACAAAGACAATGACAACCTAAAGACATAATGAAAGCCCAATGCAGTGGGTCATGCGTGTAATCCTTGCTACTTTGGAGCTAAAATCAAGGGGATTGTGGTTCAAGGCCAGACTAGGAATAAGGGTTGTGATACTCTATGAACAGGAAAAGCTGGGTGTGGTGGTGTGTGCCTGTTTTTCCAGTTATGGCAGGAAAGAAGCATAAATAGGTCGAGATGGAAGTCCAGGTCAGTTTGTTGATGGACGGACTTAAACTGTGAGGAAACATTGTTATCTCTGAGTCTGATTGCTGCTTACACAGATTTAACCTATTGTTCTCCACTTTATCCAGATAAATGCCCTGAGACCAAACCTCATTGTCTAGCATCTCCCGAGAGAGAAGAGCTGGGGATCTTTGAAGCTGAGATTGCGCCATATTCCTCACAGTTCGTGCCAGCTTTTAAGGAGATGTGTGTGGTCTCCTTCCTAGATATTCTTCCTCTAATGGATGAAATATTAAATTTTATGTGTCAACCCTGCGTTGAGCACATTCCTTTGATATAAGCATATTAAAGGCACTTAGTATATTTGTTGATGATAGACCAATAATATGTTTTCTCTCCAGTCCAAGGTGTGTTCAATAGTGTCAAGGCATGGAAAACTCTTGCTTAACAAGAAGTAATATTCACATGTCTTTAACATGCTTTGAGAAGCATGGCTTCTGCCATTTTTCTTTTGGAGGTAGTATGTTTACGAAGGCATCTAAAACAACTTGCACCGATATTGAAAAGAGGGTGTGAATTCCTAGAATTATTAAAGAAGTATTAGGTGTACTTGTTGAAATATTCACACCCCAGGAAAGAATATAGACTTGATAAAGTCAGGAGACCTACTGTGAGTCTGTGTGGGGCTGTTGGAAATGAGATGACTGAATTCCAGGAAGGGGAACTGTCCAGAGGTGAGCTGCTGCCAGGGTCTGGACCCTCCCTGTGGCTGCCTCATTTATGACAGGACTTGGTTCTTTGTCAGGACATATGTTGAACTCTACGTGAGTTTTTACAATTGATGTATGTGTCTTAAAAAAGTGTTTGAAAACTTTTGACCAGAAGCTTCCTTTAAACATGTCTCTAGAGCTGAAATGAATTTATTTGTCTCTCATTTTGATCCAATATATTCCTAGTGGGGATTTGTTAAGTATTCACTCATCTACTCATTTTTTTAAAAAATTGTGCCAGTCTTGGGCTTGAACTCAGGGCCTGGGCATGCACAGTCCCTGAGCTTTTTTTTTTTTTGTCAGTCATAGGGCTTGAACTCTGAGCATGGGCACTGTCCCTCAGCTCTTCAGCTCTACCATTTGAGTCACAGTGCCACTACCAGTTTTCTGGTGGTATATAGGAGATGAGTCTCATGGACTTTCCCACCCAGGCTGGCTTTGAACCTTGATCCTCAGATCTCAGCCTCCTGAGTAGCTAGGATTATAGGCTTGAGCCACCAGCACCTGGCTCCCTAAACTTTTTTGCTCAAGGCAAGCACTCTACCACTTGAGACACACCTTCACTTTTGACTTTTTGGTGCTTAATCCAAGAGAAGAGTCTCTTGGATTTTTCTGCTGGGGCTGGCCTTGATCCATGATCCTCAGCTCTCCCTCCTGAGTAGCTAGGATTACAGATATGTACCACTGGCACCCAGCCATTAATTTATTTCATAATCTACTCATTTCACTGAATTTATATAAAGCATTTGCTAAACTTCAAGTCCGTAAAAGTGAGTAAAGTCAGTCTTGCCTCAATAATTTTATTACCTGGAAGAGAAAGACATGTTTATTTAAAGAAATAACCTAAAATGTTATAGGTAAGAATATAAGGATGAGTTGTCTAATGAAAGACGGAGAAAGGTAAGGGCCAAACAGTGGCCACTAGCATGTGGAGTCTTGGACTGAGTCTTAGAAAGATATTTATCAGTAAACAACTGAGAAGGCCTGCATGGATCAAACGGGTGAAGGCTTTCCTGGCAGAATAAAAGACAAAGTGCTTCTAGAGCTATTTTAGGGTTCTCATTTTTGTGTCACTGCAGAAGATGCCAATGTGACTGATGGTGAAGAAAGGTGGCAGAGGCATCTTGTGTGTTCTATTCAGAAATTTGTCTTTGTTGTGTAGACACTGCCAGACCCCATTTGTTCTAAATGAAGTTATAGATTGCATTAACATTTTGCTATTTTCTCCAACAAGGTCTTTTTCTTGTTTCAGGATTGAATTCATTTAGTTGTGACTTCTCCTTATTCTTTGCATTTAGTTGTGACTTCTTATTCTCCCACAGTCTGTGACAGCTCCTCAGGCTTTCCTTTGACTCTCAAGAAGAGTATGGGTCAGGTATTTGCAGACACTCCCTTGATTGGGCTTCATCTGGTGCTGTCTCTTAATTAGATGGGGATCATGGTTGGTTGGGAGGGGCAGTCCTCTTGGGGGCATTACATCAGGATCTACATGAGATCAACATGACTCTCTCATGATGCTAACCTGGACCACTTGGTTGGGGGGTGTCTCAGATTCCTCCACTACACTATTACTCTTGCTGTTCATACTCCTTTCTTTAGAAGTAACAAATCCACACTCAAAGGGAAGAGAATGAAGCTCTACTTCCTAAAGAGAGGAGTATCAAAGAATTGGTGGACATATGTTAGACCCACCACAGTAATTAATAAATGCTAAGGAGCTAATTTAAGGTTATACAAACATCTTGTTCTTCCTTAACATTTCATCTTGTAATGTTAATATTCATCCATGGATCTTGCTGCACTGGTGGAACCCTGACAGGCATTTCCTGTTTGTCATTCTCTATATACTTACTAGCAGAAATTCTTCTACAAAGAATATTTATTACTCCTTTTCCATTTATCTATTTATTCAGTCGCTTTTTATGTCAGTACGGTTTTAGGGTAGTTAGTCCAATTGTTTAGTTATTCTCTGAGCTATATTCTAGTGTTATTTATTTTGTTTCTCCAATTATTCTAGTCTTGGTCATGCAGAGTTCTTGCAGGCTCTCTCCTGTGCAAAGTTGACATGTTATTCCCCCAGGCCAGGCCATTCCCCTTACTATCCCCCCCCCCACCTCCACTGCCATTAGGGGTCATGTGTCTTGTGGACCTGGAACTCTCCCTTGTTTTCAAACATGTGGAGAAGCTCCAGGTCCATGCTTTATCTTTCCCGTTTTAGATCAGGAAGTGGCCATTTGATCTTTGCTTCCATTTATGAAGAATGGGGTTTTAAATCCACTAAGTGCTTGGTGGGCTAGTTGAGGCCACATAACAACTTCTCCGTTTTTAAGTAGAGAAATAATGCAGTCATGATTTGAAAGGACCTTGGCAGGTCGCTTGTCCCAGCCATCAATGATGTGGAGGTGCTGACCCTTGCCATTGGCTGTGTTGACAGAAAAGTGGGGGAGGGACTTCATAGGTGATTTAGCTGTTAGTCTTCGCAGGCAAAGCCTGAGTCCCTACCACACCACTGCAGCCATCACTGTGGACCACACAAATGACCTTGGGTGGGTTATTCAGCCTGCTTGAATCTTAGCTTTCTGTTCAGAAAGAAGAATCTAATAGGCAAAACGTGACAGTCCTTGGTGGTTCTGCCTCACAGTCCCAATGGAAGGCACTGAATTTTGCTGATAAATACTCCTCAGATTTCTGCCTCACATTTTTGTGGTAGGGAAGAGTCAGAGTGCCTTAAAGAGGGAAAGCAACACAGGTGTCTCATGGGACATGCAGGAGAAAAAGACCTAGGGAAAGGCTAACAACATTGCTGTAGCGTGGGTATAGATCAGAAGTTTGCAGGCCCCATGGGAGCTGAGCAAAGCCACAGAAAACATTTCAGGTGACAGCAAACAGCCAAGGCTGATGGCAGGGTGGGTGGCATTGCTCAAGCAAGGGCTGCAGTAAGTTGTCTAAGCTCCTGTGGGGTGGAGGCTTTCCCCAAGTGTGGCTGGCCCGAGGCTCAGAGATGAAAAAGACCAAGCAGGAGACTTGGCTTGGTCCAGCCTCTTTTAACTCAGCCCCTTGAGGCTCCAGAAGTTTCATCAGCAACATCACTTATCTGGGGCAGAGTTCAGGGAGTATATTTCCCTTCACATTGGAACTTGGGGTCTGGGAGTGACTTTTGCTGGCTTATATTTTACACGGAATGGAGAAACAACAACAGTATATGTCCCAGCACTCTGTCCCCATGTGGCAGGAGGGCCAGTAGAGACCTTGCCACAAGTGCTCTTGCAGTCAGCCAGCCAAGCGTCCATTCTAAGACCTGAGATGCCCTCTATACGGGGTTCAGATAATATATTCCAAACCAATATGGAGCCCTCAAGGGGAGCTAGAGATCAGTAGCACCACAAGAAATGTCCTTCAAAGGCTTGTGCATGGAAGGTGGTGGAACCTTTAAGAGATGGGGCCTAGTTGTAGTTATTGGTGGTGTGCCCTGGAAAGGTATTTTGGGACTCTAGCTCCTTCCTCTCTCTCTATTTCTAAGTCACTGAGAGCTGAGCAGATTTCTCTGATGTCCTCTCCTAAAACGATGCTCTTCCTCACCAAAGGCTATGGGGTCACGTAACCATAGGCTGAAACTGTATCCCAAATCCTTTTTAAAGTTGATTTTCTTGGGTATTTCCATTCTCCTGCTTTTGCTCCAACTGTCACTGGAAGTAGGGGGATATTTTTCTTATCTGATTCTTTTACTGTCTTCTTTACCATCCTTTCCAGAAGCCTTTTCTGTCCCCTGTGTCCTCACTGGTTCACTACTCTCAAGAGCTTATTTCTTGTGCTGGTGGTCAGATCTCTTACTCTCCTTTGCCACCCAGGAGGCAAATGGATGATTGACAGGAGCAGAGGGAGGGGAAAGGTATCTTTAGAGTTCTAGCTAATAGTTAAAAGTTTCCTGGGCCTCCACTAACAATCCTTTGAGTAATTAGGCTGCAAAATATCTCTGAGTATTTGGCCATCTTAGTTTGCAGCAGCTTAGTTTAGTGTAACTCACTGGAGAAAGATGATGTAAGGGTTTTTTTTTTAACTGTATTTTTTTGTCTTTTCTTTTTTGGTACTGGGGATCGAACCCAGGATGTTGCACTTGCTAGGCAAGCGCTTTGCCACTGAGCTACATCCCAGCTTGGAAGATGATGTAAGGAAGAGAACACATTATCCCATTATTTCCTCAAGAATAATATAGTACCTAATTGTCTTAGGTTGTTTGGGGTACTATAATGAAAGAGCTTAGACTTGGTAATTTATAAACAACAGATATTTATTGCTCACAGTTCTGAGAGGTAAGGAGGCCAAGATCAAGGCTGGGGATGGTTTGGGACCATGTGTTCGCATAAGGCAGAAATGGCTGTTCAAACTTTCTTAGGTCTCCCGTGAGGGCTCTGGCCCCATTCATGAGGGTGGAGTCCCCATGATCTATTACATTCCCCCCAATTCCCACCTCTTGAGACCACTGCATTGAGAACTAGGTTTTTGTTTGTGGTTTTGGAGTATAAGCCCAGGACCTTGCAGTTGCACTTGCACTTACTAAAGACACTCTAGGACTTGAGCCTTTCCCTTTAGATTTTTATCAATTGAGATGGGGTCTTGCAAACTTCATTGTCTAGACTGGCCTGGAATTATAATCCTCTTGATCTGTACCTCCCAAGTAATTAGGATTACAGATATGAACCAGCACACCTAGCCAGGAATTACATTTTAATGTACAAATTCTGAGGGAACACAAATATTTGAATCATGGCACTATTGGAGTGTATTTGATGTTGTAGGCACACTGTACATAAAATAGTCTCTGTAATACTGTAGGGTAGGCACATTAAACATTATCATCATCATTTTATCCATGGGGAAAATGAGTCTCAGAGAGGTGAAAGTTCTCACTGAACAAGGTTTCAAAGCCTGATTCCAGAACCTACACTGTGTCTGAATAGATACAGAATCAAATCACAGACACTAATGCATTGAACAAGGACAGCTGTGTACTTTTCCATCAAAACCAATAGTCTGGGAAGATGCTGGATAAGTGAGTACCGCTAAGAAAAGCTATGTGCCTCTGAGGAGGTGGTGAAGTGACATGTTGCAGAACCAAGGCCTGGCTGAGGAGGGAGCTCTGCTGCCGCACGGAGGTCCCAGGACCCATGTCCTGCAGCTGGGCTGTGGATCCAGAGCATGTTTCCTTGTCTTCCAATACCTAGCAGCTGTTTTCCACAGCTGTTCTATTCATCAACACAGTCTTCTACATCATTTAGGAACGTCTTTGATGTTGTGCAATTGGGTGTTACTGGGTTTGTAATCCAAATAATATGTAGAGAAAAATGTTGGTAAGAGGACACTTGAAATCTAAAGCCTAATCATTTTTATCTTCTTCCGGTGTTGGCACCCTTGGTTGACAGCACACATCCACCCAAGCAGTGTGGGACTACTTGTTCTCTATCCCTCGTGCCCACTTGCTTCATACTTGTGGCTATGCTAGAAATAGTTTACTGATAATAGTAAATTCTTTTGATGAATAGTAGAAATGTATTCTCTTTACTTATCTTTCTTTGAGTTTGTAGCTGAATAATCTGCTACATTTTGGTCAGACAGACAAGACACAAAATTTTGCAGTTCCACATGCAGAAAAAGTTATTTATTTTATTGCCCAGCCTTGGGCTTGAACTCAGGGCCTGGGCACTGTCCCTGAGCTTCTTTTGCTCAAGACTAGCACTCTACCATTTGAGACACAGCGTTACTTCTAGCTTTTTCTGAGTAGTTTATTGGAGATGAGAGTCTCGTGGACTTTGCTGCCTGGTCTGGCTTTGAACTATGATCCTCAGGTCTCAGCCTCCTGAGGAGCTAGGATTATAGGTGTAAGCCACTGCCACCTGGCTGAAAAGTTGTTTTTTTTTTTTAAATTGAAGGACCAGAAGTTCTGAGATATTTACAACTTACAATGTACAAATGTGTTTTTTCCGTAAGTATTTCTATTCTGTAACAAACTGATCTCAACTTTCTTGGCTTCAGAACAACTTAATATCATCTCTACAAATTCTTTGTGTTGATTAGGCCTAGCTGGAGGATTCTTGCAAGGTGTCTCTTGTGAGTGAACTCAGACAGAATAGGGGCTGAAGTCTCTCATAACCCACAAGGCAGGGACCCAGATGGCTTCTTCAGGCTCGTGCATGGTGCCTCAACTGAGACGTCAGCCGAACTGAGGCTCTTCTCTTCCTCTCTTTCCAGAGGCTTCTCCTTGACATGCAGTTTCAAGGTAGTTTGACTTGTTCCACAGTGAATGGCTTCCCCCAGAACAAAAGCCTCAAAGTGTGTAAGCATACATGTGACATAACTTTGCAAGTTATGTGACTTCTGCCACATCCTTTGCACTGCTTCCCTTAAAGAGGGGAGGAGGGTATCTTTGAAGGGTAGTTAACTTAGTGTACACTCTACTTCTAGTTAACTTATGGCCTGTGTAGTAAAGTATCTCAAAACTTGGAGGCTTAGGAAGCATGGTGGTATACTCTGTGATCCCAGCTACTTGGAAAGTAGAAGTAAGAGCATTGTGGTCTGAGGCTAGGGAGGGCAAAAATGTGAGATCCGATACCTATCTGAAAACAAAAACAAACTAACAGCAAAGGGGCAGGGGTATGGCTCAAGTCTTAGAGTGCTTGTCTAGCTGGTATGAAGCCCCAACTTCAATCCCAGGTACCACCACAATGACTCACTTGATCACTAGTAGCACAACAAATACTTTGTGGATTAAAAGCAACTATTACTTTATCATCATAGTTCTGTGAGTTGTTTGAGCTCTGCTGGACAGCTCTTCTGTTCCTTTGATGTTGGCTTTGGGCTTATCTGGGCTGTAAGACTCGAAGTGGTACACTAGGTGGCTGGCAGTTTATATCTGCAGTCCATATCTTTAACATAGACTGATAAATACCTGTAGACTTTATCTACTCCCTGGGTGGTTCTGGACTAGATAACATCTCTATTTCGCTAATTGGAACCAGACTAGTCTCAGCTAATGGACAGATGACTTCAATGGGGTTTCTATCTAGTAGACAACATGTTGTAATTAGTGGTTAGGGTTACATGGCACCCAGCAACCTAACGGGTGAGTACTTCTATGTGCCATTCACACCTCTATTAACTCAACTCTCAATAGCTCCTTTATTAACTGCCAAGGGTTGTCATATCTCTGTATCTTGTAGGCTCGTTGTCCTCCATTCATGGTAAGATACTCTCTGATAGAAGATACGTATTCTATAAAGAAAACTTACTAATGATCAGCCAGTGCCCTGATTAACAGCCATTGCCATCAGCATTCCCCATATCCTCCCAGCAGCTCTTTTGTATTTTGTTTGCCTTTGTGCTAGAAATTCACACTTAGCCTTCGAGGGATCTTTGTCGGGTTTGATAAGAACCTGAAAATGAACCTCAAATTGTCTCTCACCCTAATAACCTTTTTCCATTCAAGGGAGAAAAGCTAAACTTACCAATAACTTGACCATGTTATGGGAACTGGTATGGGCTATAAGGAAGAGTGCAAACTATAAGAACTTAAAAATTCCAATGATTTCTTAACACTGGACCACTTGTTACATATCACACTCTAATTTCCCCATGTGGAAGAGGAGGGAAATGTACCTTCTTTTACAAGTCTGGCAGGGGAGCAAATGAAAGTCTGTGCCAAGATATCTGTAAAGGTTTGGGATTTTATTTCCATAGAGTCCATCACATCTTTAACGTTACAAGTGCATGGGATGTGAAGGGCAGGTGGAATGGTTTAACTCTGTGTGTGTGTGTGTGTGTGTGTGTGTGTGTGTGTGTGTGTGTGTCAGGGTGTGTGTCAGCGTGCAAGTATGTGACTGCCACACTTTAAATGAAGCCTCAGAGGGTGGTAAAAGGCAGGCCTACTGGGACCACCAATTCCTTCTTCCCATCTGTGATTGCTGGGGTTTATGCCTCACCCTGAAAAGAGGAGCAGCAATGGCTCCTTTGTCTTGGGGTGTGGCTACCTTTAAATGATATTTGCATGTGTTGTGAGATCTGTGAGGGCTGCCCAGGAATGAGGCTGGTGATGATGTGGAGAAATGAAATCACTGCTTAATGAGAATCAGTGAGATCAGGCCCACCAATGGACCATTGGAAGGACCGTGTTTGAACTGCAGTATTCCATTCATTTTACAATACACCTGACTGTGGGCTTAAATTGCATTCTTGGAAAATTTAGCCCAGCATGACTAGTTTTTCTTAGAATAGCATCAGTAGTGTAATGTTGTGTTCAATAAGCCTGTTACTAAAAAAGGTTATCATGTGATTTTTTTTTTAATCATTAGAAGTCTCCAGGGCTTCTAGAACTTATCTTCAAAATAGGGCAAAGTGATATTTCATCTGTTAAAAATTACATTTTAGAGGGAATTTTTTTCTTTTTTTTTGTGCCAGTCATGGGGCTTGAGCTTAGGGTCTTTGTGCTGTCTCTGGGCTTTTTAGTTCAAGATTAATGATCTACCACATATGTCACAACTCCACCTCCAACTCTACTTCTAGCTTTTTGATGGATAATTGGAGAAAAGAGTCTTATTGATTTTCTTGCCCCAGCTGGCTTTGAACCCCAGTCCTCAGATCTCAGCCTCCCGAGTCACTGACACCCAGCTCTGAGTGAGTTCTTAAAATCTCTGGTTAGGGCTGGGAATGTGGTTTAGTGGTAGAGTACTTGCTTAGCATGAAGCCCAGGGTTTGATTCCTTAGCATCACATAAACAGAAAAAGCCAGAAATGGCGCTGTGGCTCAAGTAGTAGAGTGCTAGCCTTGAGCAAAAGCCCCAGGACTAGCATTAAAAAAAAAAAAAACTCTGGTTACAATTTCTATGCCTCAGTTTTCCCTTTGGATTTATTTTCTGTTTTTCATAGAAGTTTTTTTCATAAATCAGTTTTTGAAAAGAATATACCATAGGTATTTTCCAAGAGCTTTCAATCTTTGACTAAGAGTTTGTATTTTTCTTGATCCATTCATCTACTGAGGGGCATCTGGGCTGGTTCCATATCTTAGCTATAGTAAATAATGCTGCAATAAACATAGCTGTGCTGGTAGCTTTAGTATGGTCTTGTTTGTGATCATTTGGGTAAATGCCCAAAAGTGGGATTGCTGGGTCATAGGGGAGCTCTATGTGGAGTCTTCTGAGGAACTTCCATACTACTTTCTAAAGTGGTTGAACAAGTTTACACTCCTACCAACAATGTAGTAGGGTTCCCTTCTGGCCACATCCCCTCCAGCATCTGTTGTAATTAGAGTTCTTGATTCTAGCCATTCTAACTGGGGTGAGGTGGTATCTCAATGTTGATTCTACGCCTCCATCAAAAAGAATGACACTTCCCCATTTGTTAGGAAATGGAAAGACTTGGAAAAAATTATATTAAGTGAAGTAAGCCAGGCCCAAGAAACATAGGTCCCATGGTTTCCCTTATTTGCAATAACTAGTATATGTCTGAG
Organism: Dipodomys spectabilis; assembly: GCF_019054845.1. Classification (NCBI taxonomy): domain Eukaryota; kingdom Metazoa; phylum Chordata; class Mammalia; order Rodentia; family Heteromyidae; genus Dipodomys; species Dipodomys spectabilis. The sequence continues at coordinate 7,466,076 of NW_024870701.1, read as the reverse complement.
ACAAGCAGAAACAGTCAGATAAGTTGATGTTAGGTGAAATGAACCCCAAGATAAGGACTCAAATGGTTATTCTTTCTTGCTATTGTTTCTAATGTATTTATAAGATGATTTCTTTGTTGCTTTGTATGTCCCTCTCCTAAGGTATAACCCCTTTTTTCACTGTATTTGATGTTGGTATAATTTGTGGAGGGGAAGGGAAAAAAACAATTGTTTAAATGGGGATACAGATGGACCCATTGCAACAATGAGACGTACAAGACGTTATGTTGAAAAACGAACTTTACAACTTTGGCACAAGGGGGGGGCAGGGTGTGTGTGTGTGTGGCAGAGATGGGAAGGGATGGTAAGGGGAAGCAAATGCTTGATAACAATGCTTGCTAAGAAATGTACTTATTACCTTGTTCATGTAATTGTAACCCCTCTGTATGGTATTTTCACAATAAAAAAAGAGAAAGGAAAAAGAAAAGAAAAAAAAGAGTTTGTATTTTTCTTCCTCATTAATTTTGAAATACTGGAATTTGAACATAGGGCCCTCAGCTCAATCAGCTTGGTTGCTGGGCTGATGTTCTATTTAAACCATACCTCCAACCCCACTTTTTGCTATTTAATTAGAGATTGGGGTCTTGTGGATTTTTCCTTGGCTGGCCTTGAACTATGATCTTTCAAGTCTCAATTTCCTGAGTAATTAAAATAACAAGCATGGATCACTGGTACTTGGCCATGTTTTTATCCATGTATGACATTGTACTAAGCTTACAGTTTAAAGTATGACAAAGTAGGGCTTGAATTCCAACTCTTTTCAATACTAGCTGAAATTATAACATTGGAAATATTATATATACTTATTCATTATTAAACTATTAAATATAAATTATATATACATATTTTTTCCTCGCAGTGCTGGGAATCAAATCCAAGGCCTTGTGTTTGCTAAGCAGATGCTCTACCACTTAGCTACACCCAGCTGGCATACTGTTTTTAAGCAATTTTTTAAATGAAGTTGAAAGGATTTGTGATAAGGTAGGTCCAAATCACATAACACTGCCTATCACATAGAAAATGCTTGATGATTAACTTCTAGCAATTATTATAGTCCTACATAAGGATAAAAAACACTCTGGCTTTGATCCTCACTATGACTAGTTCTTTATTTGAAAACTTACCTTGCTTTGTTTTATCTGTGTGGGTAGTTATTGTTCTTATAAGAGGACCATTAATGTACAGCTGATTCCAGGTTCTTATGCACAGTGGGAAGCTAATGAATGAATTAAATACATATTTCAGAAGAGGTTGCAATGTGTATATGTGTATATGTAAACATAATTTTCAATGGTGAAAGTAGCTTGCCATTAGTAAGTCATTTTATGAGATAAAAAGGTAAGAAAACAATGAACAATATTCTAAAAGATAATTCTATGTGATGCAGATCCTCATGAAATTACAAAAGATCTTCTGGTTTTTTTTTTTTTTTTGCCTGTGTTAAATTAAAAAAGAATAGTAGATAACAAAAGTGCCAGTGGCAATGTGGCCTGTACCATTGGAACAAATTCTTGAGGGTTTTGAAAGGAGAGGAAAGCTTTCTAGGATGTTCTAATCACAGAAAATTTTAGACTGAAGGAATTTGCCATGCTGTTTCCTAAACCGGTTTAAAATTCTATACTGGGCTTAAAATCTGGTTTAGAGAGGGAGTGGCTCCTAAGACTGAAGCTTTTCCAGGATCCCACTTGCTTTGTTTTTGCTCGGGGCATTATTTTTTGTTTGCCAAGACCAGCTGCTTCCTAGCTGGCCAGGTTTCCCTTTAGCGGCCCAGGGCTGCCTGTCTGATGTGGGGGAATTTGCCCCTCTGAGCTTGGAGGGGCAGCTGTGTGTCCCCAGGCTGGGCGAAGGGGGTGAGTTGCCCTGAGGCCTGGATGGATGCGCTCTCTTACTGTTCTCTTACCAGAATTTCTTCTTGGCTCACACATGTGACCTCTTGCCAACCTTGCCGCAGAGCTCCTCTGCTTGCTGCCTCTGGGACCCAGGCCTGCAGACAAAGGGGCCAGTTCAGCATTAGATACCAGCCAGCTGTTTTTCTTCCACATAATCTCTGGGAACTGTTATCAGGCTCCAAATGATTTAAGCATTTTCTATATGTTAACTATGAGATCTATTCCTGGCATACAAACAAATCCCCAACTACCTCCCCAGGATATCACACACATTTTAAAATTTTAGTGTAAAATGTACCATTCATCAACCATCAACAAGTATTCATTCAGTTACTGAATGCTGTGTTTGGTGATGTGAGGGAGACAGTGGAAAGCTTGGCTTGCTTTCAAAGAGTTGCTCAGGGCATTGTGGGTAAAAGTGGTCCTCCCTGCCACCTGAACGGACTCCTCCCTCACAGAAATATTGCTGAGAGTGGGACTGTCTCCTTGGAATTCACCAAGTGCTTAGCTCCAGGACTTCAGGACGAAATACTCATTAGAAACAGGGTTGTTGGGAGTGTAATTAGTCAAGTTAGGTCACGCTAGACTGGAGTTATCTTTGCTATGGTTTGGATGTGGTTTGGGCCCCAGGGATTTGTGGACTAGAGCCTTGGTCCCCAGTGTGACAATGAGAAGAGGGGATGGCAACTTTAATAGGTGAGGTCCAGAGGGAGGTCTTTCACTCATGGCGGGCACTGCCCTCAGAAGGAATTGATGGAGTTCTCACAGCACTCTAGTCAGTTCTTACGAGAAAGATGTTGCATAGAGAGCAAGGTGAGCCATGCTCCCTGTTGAGGCCTTGTCTTACCCGGTGACCTTCCCCTCTTGCTGGTGTTCCTGCTATGCTGTGTCAGCATGGCAGGTGATACAACCAGGTATGCCCTCACCAAGAGCTGCTGTGATGTTGCTTAGACCTCCAGCTCCCTACACGATGAGCTAACTCCATGTCTTAACTTTATAAAGTAGCTCAAACTGTAGGTATTTTGAGACAGCAATGGAAATGGACTATCACAGGCCCCTAATGGAATATAACTGATGTCCTCATAGAAAAAGGATATTTGGAGACAGCCACACAAGAAGAGCATTATGTGATGATTGGAATTTTGTCACAATCCAAAGAGCTCTGAGAGCTAGCAGGGAGGCCTGAACCACATCCTTCCCTAGTTCCTTCAGTAGGAGCATGGTCCTGATGCTACATTGGCCTAGGACTTTCAGCCTCTAGACCTGGGTGACAATGAATACAATTCTATCTTTAGGCCACCTGTTTTGTAGTACTCAGCCGTGAAAGCCCTAGTGAACTAAGACCAAGGTGAAGCACGCCCTCTCACAGGTTTACTGACTTCCTTGTCTAAGGAGGGCCTGTGGCCTCTGTCTTAGTCTTGTTTCTCATGGGCTTGTCACTGCCACAACCTTGCTAACTTTGAGTTTTTTCAGTTATCTATTTTCCATGCCACAGCTTATGACCAGAAGGCTCCTATCTGTTCAGTTCTCTGCTTGGCACTCAGTGGGTATGTGAAAAAAAAATCCACTTTTTGCAAGATCAAGTCAACGAGAGGGCACAGTCTAACTTGGGAATATGGATTTTGAGTGTAGTTGGAGCTAGGATTCTGTAAACTATTCATCATGTCCTCCACCATCTTTTGGAGGTGGGTAAAAATACTTTGCTCAAGGGATGGGATAGTAGGAGAAAAACAAAGGAGCGGGTAACGCTGCTCGACAAGAAATGTCCTCATTACCTTACTGAGGTAACAGTAACCCCTCTGAACAGCATCTTTACAAGACAATAAAATAAAAAAGTACTTTGCTCACTGTATGGTCTCATGTCTAGAGCCTGAGCTACCCAGGCCCTGCTGTAGATGAGATGGCTTGGCTTGGCTTCCTACTTGGGTATCACTTGGATTTGAGGAGGAAAAGACCCACCAGTTTGTGACTATGCCTTGCCACTTCTCCTAGGAGGAAAGGTACTAGGAGGGAACTGGAGCTTTAATCAGCATGAGTATGAGGCCTCAGGACACCCTCAAGAAAGGATAGGGGTTCTATCACATCTGCATTGTTCCAGAAAGTGAATACCAGGCAAAAGCTTAGCCAGAGTGAGGAGGTGGCCTTTTGTGAGAACCTCAACTCTGAACTCCAGCGGGAGTCTGGAAGGGCCTCAGGAACTTGCTCTGGTCATGGGATGATAATGGGACTAGAGTGTGTTTGGGCTCAATGTCTAGTGAAACCTAAGCCTGTCAGGATAGGCAGTGGGTGGAGGAAGCTCCTGGGGAAATTTTTCAGATAAACACTGCTAGGATGAAATCCTCCACAGTGCGAATGGAGAGGGAGGGATTTACATAATAGTTGATGATATATTTGGTGGCTGATTAAATGCTATTTGTATTTACAGATGGTTTATATTTCACCTCTTTCCCCCAAGGATTTGAAGGATCATAGAAGGTGAAGGATAAGTACTCAAGCATGAGTAATGACAAATAGAGGGCCCCCTATCACAAGCAGGAAGGGCTGGGAGGAGACAATCTCTCTGAGCAGACAGCGATGTGTTCAGTTTTGGATTTGTCACTCTTGAGGTGATGAAAGGACATTCAAATAGAAGAGTCTACTAGACTATTGTAAACATATTACTCAGAAAATTCCTATCTCTCTTAGGCAAGACGCCTGAACAAACAAACCTATGTGATTAGCATGTAAATGTGAACTCCTTCATTTGAAGCTGAAGGTATTTTTTGTAATGCATTTCAATGTCCTCTGTTTGTTCCAAAGGAGTTGTAATTTTGATGAGCACAAACATGCGTGCCCACATATGGACACATGCAACCAATTTTCTGCAGTTGTATCCAGAGCCTTGAAATTCCAGCAAATTGCTCAAAGTTTGGTTTTCTCCAGTCCTGGGAGAGCCCTTTGGTCTCCTGTCTTCTCTCTGTGCGGTCACTCCACTTCAGTTCACCAGCAGGCACGTTCACTATCCTCCTGTGATCTCTCCCTTGTTTGTGTCTGAGCAGCAGAAATGCGTGCTAGCAATACTTTCCCTTTTGCTGTGACAGATTGCTACACTACAGAGCCCATTCAAGTCACTTTTCTTCTGCCTGCCTTCATTCCAAGAGCAGCTTTTAGTGCCCTCCTTGGAAAACCACATGCAATGATGTGCAAGATCCTGGGTGAGAGCTCACAAAATAAGCACCAAGTTAGGACTTAGAAGCAAAATAAAGAGGTTACAACCATGAGAAGTTTCCAAGGTTGCTGATGTGTAAAAATGTCTAATTGGCAAGTATATTCTCCTTAAAGACTCAGAAGAAAAAGGGCATTGATTTATGGCTTCCCTCCAGAAGTGATTTGGTCATAGAATCCAAGACAAGATTTTACTTCCTATGTAGTATGTGTCAGAACTTAGAATATGCTGAACTTTCATCAGTAAATATTTATGTCTTAAACTTTCTTGGTTTCCACTGGACCTCAATGAAAAAAAATATTTCTTGCTTTGGTTTCTAAGATTTTATAAACATAACTTATAAAACAATTCATAATGAAAACATCCAGACAAAAGAAAATAAAGATTGGAAAGTAAAAGACGTCATCTTCTGTCACCCTAGAATTAGGTCCCTCTCCCTAGAGGTAACCTGTGAATGATTAGTCTGATATACAACTTCCTGTGCCTATTTTTCATATGTAAATATGTTCCTAAAATGCTCTGCTCAGGTGGTCACACGACTGATCACTCTGTTTAGATGCCACCTTGGTTTGGCATCCCTAGAGACACAATTTAAATCAGCATCTCTCTCAGGCCATTTCCCCCCCTCTAACCATTGTGGTTTTCCTTGTAGAATTCATTTATGACTGACCAGTGCTCCCTATCTTCCAAAGATGGCTATGACCAACCTCTAGGCCCTATGAATATGTTATCTTCCATGGTGAAAAGACTAGAGATGCTATGATTAAAGGTATGGACCTTGAGATTGGGAGATAATCTTGGACTATAGCGTGGATCCAGTCTAATCATATGAGTAAAGTGGTAAGCCTTTCCTGGCTAGGTCCGTGAAGAGAGGAAGATGAAATTCAGAATTTGAGAAGGTAAGAACCAGGAGTGCTGGTTTTGAAGGTGGAGGAAGTGGCTACTAGCAAGAAGCTGCAAGTAGCTTCTAGAAACTGGGAATAGTCCTCTGCTGACACCTAGCAAGGATACCGAGTCTCACTTCTACAACCACAAGAGACTAATTCTTCCCATAGCACAAATGAGTAAGGAAAACAGCACTTTGCTAGAGTCTCTAGTAAGGAAAGCATCCATGGCCTGGAGAGACTGGGCTGGTCAGTTATTTTGTTATAGAGCTTAACATACATCATTCCATGATTTCCTGGGTTTTTGGAGTTTCTGTTCAGTTTGTCTTTGTGAGTTGGTGTTTCTGTCTCACAACTCTCAGTGTTCTTTGTTCTGTATTACTGACATTTTAACTATAAAATAGTGAGGGGAGGTTCTTTTGTGGTCATGACAATTTAGGGTAATGATTTTCTCCTCCAACTGGATATTCCAAAGCTTTGCAAAATTTCCTGCTATTATTCTATTAAGACTTTTATGCTTTTAGTGCCTTCATCTACACCAAAAGCATGTAGATTTGGCATTTTAATTAATGTCTCAGAGGTTTTGATTTTTTGATTTATAATTATTTTTTTCTCTTTAGTATTTTGGGATGTCCTAAATCATCAACCTTGTACCCTGTCTTCTGTTTCATCTAGTCTATTAATGAGTCTATTGATACTTTTATTTTTTTAACTTATTGAGCTTTTCCCTTACATGACTGCTTTTCTCTGAAAAAATTCACTGGATCTTTATTGAAACATCTTGTTTAACATCTTGTTTATATTCTGTATTTCCTTTTTAATTTGTTCAGTTGTTTCTCTTTATTTTCTTGGAACCAATCAGTCTTTTATAAAATAGATTTTAAAAAATATTTATTCAGCTTTTCATCCGCTTCAATATCTTCGGAGTCACCGCTAGAAACTTATCTTTTGGAAGAGTCAGGTTATTGTGGTTTTTCATATTTCTTGTATTTTTTTTTTTTTGTTAGTCTTCGGGCTGAACTTGTCCTGGGCGCTATCCCTTAGCCCTTCAGCTCAAGACTAGCGCCCTACCATTTGAGCCACAGTGCCACTTCCGGCTTTTTTCTGCTTATGTGGTGCTGAGGAATTGAACCCAGGGCCTCATGCATGCGAGGCAAGAGCTCTACCACTGAGCCAATTTCCCAGCCCTACTTCTTGTCTCTCTATGTTGAGATTTGTACATATGTGGGACTGGTTACTTTTTCCACTTGTATTTGGGAGCCATTTTTAGAGATAACTTTTCTTGATGAGGAATATTAGTATTGTCATGAAATGCTGAATATATTTCCAATTGGATTTTGTGATATGAATCTCCTGCTACTTCTTTGGTGAGCATCAGTTTATGTTGAACTGGTGTATACTGTGTTGGAGCTCGGAGTCTTGTATTCTCTGTCTCACAAGATCTGTGTCTAGTAGACCAGGCAGATGTGTTGTAGATAATATTATATATATATTTCATATGTAATACTTAACATATGTAGGATACATAACATATATCATATATGTAGGGTATATAACTAACATATCTGTATATAATTATAGAGAGTGAGCCATAAACTTGTTGGATGCATTAATATGTGAGTGTAATGAACGAGGTAGCATATTTAGATATATTTTCCTTAGAAATGATCTCTAGATAGTGCTAAGAAAATATTTATCTCAGCAAAGATGAAGATGGAGAAAAAAATTTTCCAAATATATTTTTTTATCCTTGATTATTACACAGCACTTTTGGATATATGAGAACTAAAGTAATCTTTGATGCCTAATTCCTTATTTCCTTCATTGTTCTTGTGTAATGGTAGGTGGTGAAGCATGCTTAATTTCTGGGCTTTGTGTCTGGAAAGTGTTTCTGACTCCAGCAGATGCCTTGCAAAGAAGCCAGAAGTGTCTTGGCCAATGGACTTCTTGGGAAGAACTTGGGGGTACTTTCTGGGGAGCGGTATCATTTGGGAGAATTCTGGCTCATTCTTAGGCTCCAGTTTCTTTCTTATTCTTCTCTGTCCAAGTTCTTAAAATTTGTGGAAGCAGAGGAGAGATTGTTGCTTGCTTTCTTCTTTTCTTTTCATTTATCTCTTCTCTCCTCCCTCTCTCCCTCCCTCTCTCCCTCCCTCCCTTCCTCCCTCCCTTCCTCCCTCCCTCCCTCCCTCCCTCCCTTCTTTCCTTCCTTCCTTCCTTCCTTCCTTCCTCCCTCCCTCCCTCCCTCCCTCCCTCCCTCCCTCCCTCCCTTCCTTCCTTCCTTCCTTCCTTCCTTCCTTCCTTCCTTCCTTCCTTCCTTCCTTCCTTCCTTCCTCCCTCCCTCCCTCCTTTCCTCCCTTCCTTCCTTCCTCCCTCCCTCCCTTCCTTCCTCCCTCCCTCCCTCCCTTCCTCCCTTCCTTCCCTCCTTCCTTCCTTCCTTCCTTCCTTCCTCCCTCCATTCCTTTCTTCCTTCCTTCCTTCCTTCCTTCCTTCCTTCCTTCCTTCCTTCCTTCCTTCCTTCCTTCCTTCCTTCCTTCCTTCCTTCCTTCCTTCCTTCCTTCCTTCCTTCCTTCCTTCCTTCCTTCCTCCCTTTCTCCTTTTCTTCTTCTTCTTCTTTTTTTGTGTGCCAATCCTGGGGCTTGAACTCAATGCCTGGGTGCTGTCCCTGAGCTTTCTGTTGTTCAAGGCTAGCCATTGCTCCACTTCCAACTTTTTGGAAGTTTATTGATTTAAGAGTGTCATGGACTAGGCCAGGCGCCGGTGGCTCACACCTGTAATACTAGCTACTCAGGAGGCTGAAATCTGAGGATCGTGGTTCAAAGCCAGCCCAGGCAGGCAAGTCTGTAAGACTCTAATCTCCAATAAATCACTGGAAAACCAGAAGTGGTGCTGTGGCTCAAGTGGTAGAATGCTAGCCTTGAGCCTTGAGCTGAGAGACAGTGCCCAGGCCCAAAGTTCAAGCCCATGACGGACAAAAAAAAAAATGTCATGGACTTTCCTTCCCTAGCTGTCTTTGAGCTGCAATTCTCAGATCTTAGCCTTCTGAGTATGTAGGTTTACAGTCTTGACTCGCTGGTACCTGACTGCTTGATTTTCTTCATGGAAATAGTGAAGCAGGATGAATATTGATGTGGCATTTGAGAAGACAGTTTAAATTAATAAAATCTAGACTTGAAGAAAGATTCCATATCAAAATTTTTTGGGTTAATTTGATTTTGCAAAGGAGAACGTTGGTACCTAGAAAACAAAGTCTTCTGGAATCTGCTCTTTTATTTGATAATATTAGTCATATTCTTCTATAAGTAAGGACACTGAGTCAAGGTGTAGAAGGAATTTATGACTTGAGTTTGTGATGTTTTAAAAACAAGGCAGCAGAGAGTAGAGAGCAGCAAAGACTCATTGTCAGAGTGGGAATTGAGACCAAAACTGCTTCCTGTGAGGCCCAAAGCATCACACAACTCTGTGTGAAATGTTCCCTACTCTGGAGGATTATGAAGACACAAATGGGGACAAGATATCAAATGCGTTAAAACATACCTTTCTTTACCAAATAGGGTTCCAGTCCTCTGGTCATGTGAAGAGGTAGAGGTTATTACTTCAAGGATTACTCAAGATACGGTCACTAGCCTGTGGCTCTATTGGAAAGTAGTGGAAAAATCATCAGTAAGTAGAGCCTTGTTGTAGGAATTTAGATGGTTGGAGGTGTGGCCTTGCCAAGGGTATTGTGACTCTCTCTTCCTCTTTCCTTTGCTTCCCAGATGTCATGAAGTGAGCAGGTTTCCCCTACCCCATGCTTCCACAATGTTGCATTCCCTTGCCACAGGCCAAAAAGTAATATAGGCAACTGACCACATACTGAAACCTCAGAAACTGTGAGCCAAAACAAGCCTTTCCTTCTTATGAGTCGATGACCTCATGCATTTTGTCACAATAATGGCTAAAACAGACTTATTCCTGAGTATTATATTTCAAAGAACCAGTTATTAGCATATACCTATCTATATCTATCTATAGATGTAGCTATATCTACCTATACCTATGTCATCTATGTCTATATTGCACAGAGAAAATAGGCCTCTTTACCTATATAAAGCACATTACTAAATTGTCGGTTCTGCTGACTATCTCCTCCATGGTGCAGTCCTGCTCTCACACAATGACGACTAATTCCTAAAACTCTGAGGCTTAGAATGCCCAACTCCTCCATCTTAAAGCAACCTCTCAATTTATAGTGTCAACACTTAAATTTGCTTCAAAAGAGTTGATTCTCCTGTTTTTTTTTTTTTTTTAATTGTTAGGAAAAGATTATCCCATTTTAGGAATCTTCAAATAGTTAAGAGGGTCAATGCCTTTGGGCTGGCTCATTCTATCTGAAACATGTTTGTGAGGAAAGTGACAGGGCATGGGGTAGAGGACCGACTGAGGAAGGAGAGAAGGTAGCTGCCTGGAGAGAGATTCGGTGAGAATGCCAGGAAAGTAATGGTAGACTAGCTCTTCAGCTGTCCTGTCAGGTAAACTAGGTTGATGGCTTCACTCCAGGTATTTCACCTTCAAGGTCTCAGCCAACAGGTTGTTGATGCATGAAGCACACGTCACATTTTGTCATTACAGGCAATTGGGTCTTTCAGTACCTTCCCTGTCAATGTACAGGTCACTGTGTTTAGTTTTTGTGACACATTTCACCCATATACACCCCGAGTCAGATAGTAGAGGTAGGTAAATGGCCTTAGCTGCCCACATAACTTCTCTTCTCCCCGCTCCTTGGTCAGACTTGTTTTTATTTCTGACAGTTCAGACAGCGCTTCACATAAATCAGCAGTGAAATCTCCCGTGTTAGCAGGCAGTGAAAGGTTTAAATCATTTTCTGTGAAGTCAGTTATGTGGTTCTTTCTCTGATGCTTTATCACTTCTTTCTAGCTCTTTCTTTGGAGAAGCAAGTATATCTATATTAAGCAAATGAAAAATGAACTGTACTCTTATCCCCCTTGTTAATACAGCTGGTCCACTTCCAAAAATCATATACACTACTGACAAATCACTGTAATAATCACAAGCCTAAGCTTTAATTTCTTGGACCATTTTTACAAAGCATTCATTTTTTTTTTAACTCTGGAGATGGACGAAATTGATGGTTTTGAAAAAAAAAATCTATCTAGGGTTCGTAATGCTTTCTTTCTTTGACTCAGAAATATGCCATTAGGAACCTCAGTTCTACTGCTTCCACTACATTGCCCCAGGAAAGATTTTGTGTTGCTTTGTGCCTCAGTTTCCTCATTTGTAATGTTTCTGATCTCCAGGTTCTGGGATGGATTAAATTACAGAAGACTATAGTCAGGATTTTTAAAGGAAGATGTTTATTGTCTGGTATTATTGACACTCAGATGTTTATTTTAAAATGGAGAACATGTACTCTTTCCCTTCAGAAGGCATCTTTGAGAATTTAAGAATTCAAGATTAAATCTCCAAATAAAACAGAGTTTCCCCCAAAGGATCACCTTGAGAGAATCGATTTGGCTCCAACCCAAATGCCTATTTCTATAAGCAAATACCTTAGAACAAAGATGAAATAGAAAAGCTAGAAGAGGAACAGACCTTTGATGGGAAGAGAGGATCCCTGATTCCTCGTTCCATCTCCCACAGAAGCCACTTAGTTACTGTCATTCAGCTGAATTTGAGAAGGGGTTATGATTTGTTTCTGGAGATATTCCTTTGTTTCTTCCGTTCGTACTATATTCTCTTCTCTGCTGGCCTCATCCACTGGGGGTCCAACAGTCTCCTGTAGCTGCCCAGGTCTGCCTGGGTGTTCTGTCCACACCTGTTACATCATGGTGGACCTGAAGCTTGATTCCATCGAACCCTGTTTCCTGCCCACATTATTATGTGACTTTGCTTTATGAGTCTGTCAAATAAAATCAGCAAGCAACCAGTAAAACTCTATCTCAAAAACAAAATACAAAACTGAAAGGACTGGAGATGTGGCTCAAGGAGTACTGTGCTTGCCTAGCATTTGAGAGGCTCTAGGTTCATTTAATTCATTAATAAATAAATTCTGTCTTCTTTATGTATGACATAGTCATGGGAGTATCTTTGGGAGGGCGGGGAGGAGGGTACAGAACTTGAGGGGGAAAGTGTGAGAGAGTGCAGCAGTGGAGTTCACCAATTGGACACGGATGAAATTGAACTATGCAGCTTGTGGGTGGAGATCAGAGGGAGGGACTGAGAAGGAGAGAGGGAACAGAATACACTTCATGAAAGGAAGTGGACTCATTACTTGACTCATGTGATTGCAATCCTGCTGTCTATCACCTTTATAATAGCAATAAAGAAAAATAATTAAAATAAATAAATATATCAATGAAAATAAAAAAGCAAGATAAAGGAGAAAGGATTGCGAGGCATAATTGATTCCAGTTGAAGAGATCTTTCATATCAGATCAGTCTTGATACTATTCCCTGTTGCTATTCCAAACAGATAAGAAATCCAGCTCTGTTGCTAGTTCTTTGGAGGACAGAGGACTCTAGATTCATCCTAACATCTCAATAAAGAGAAAAAGAGTTACTAGGACCTTGTGCAATTGATGGACAACATAAGTCCTTCACTTTCCCATGTGTGTAAAGAGATGGACCAAGGCAAAGATGTGTGAGCCCAGCCTGAGATGAGTTTCCAGGAAATGACTGACCCAGAAGCCACAAATGCTTTCAGAAGCCCTCACTAAAGCTACCAGCACAACTATGTTTATTGCAGCATTATTTACCATAGCTAAGACATGGAACCAACCCAGATGCCCCTCAGTAGATGAATGGATCAAGAAGATGTGGTATATATATACAATGGAATTCTATGCCTCCATCAGAAAGAATGACATTTCCCCATTTGTTAGGAAATGGAAAGGCTTGGAAAAAATTATATTAAGTGAAGTAAGCCAGGCCCAAAGAAACATAGGTCCCATGGTTTCCCTTATTTGCAATATCTAGTATAGGTATGAGTCAAGCGGAGAAAGTCAGATAATGTGATGTTAGGAAAACGAAACCTCAAATATGTATTTTAATGTTTTTGTTTCTTTCATGCATGTGTTTCTAACGCATTTATAAGATTATTTCTTTGTTGCTTTGTATGTCCCTCCCCCACAGTGTAACCCCCGCTTTCACTATATTTGATGTCAGTATAACATGTGGAGGAGATGGGGACAAACAAGTCGTTTAAGGATTCAGGTGGACCTGTTGCAACAATGAGAAGTACAAAATGTCATGTCAAAACCAGCTTTACAATGTCGGTGGGGGGGGGTGGAGGGGGTATGATTGGGTGGGAGGGAGGGGGGAGGCTGGGAAGGGAGGTGAAGGGTAAACAAAGGAGGAGGCTGCAATGCTTGGTAAGAAATGTATGCATTATCCTGCCCATGTAATTGTAACCCCTCTGTACAGTATGTTCTCAAATAAAATAAAATAAAATTAAAAAAAAAAAAAAAAGAAATGGTAATGAACTTGTAAATGGGTGAAGGGGAAGGATTCGCATGTGAGCTGTCCATTTCCATGGATACAAGGCTCCTTTCATTTGTTATTACTGGGCTTTTACAGGGGACTTGGAGCTCCAAATCTGATAGGACATCTGTGCTTCATTAGCTGTGTTTCATTAGGTTTATAATGTGATTTAAACGGACTCCTCTAAGCTGCAACCAGGGAGGCTCCTAAGAGTCCCAAGTTCCTGGCCACACTTTGCAGGGGGCCTGAGAAATGGCCACATGAATGGAGATGGACATGGTGGTCATGGAACCCCTGGAAGATGGATTTTAGACCAGGATAAAGTTGCACACATCTTTGCTCACCAATTATGATTTTATAAAGGGGACCAGTAAATCTGAGCTCATCTCTCCAGGGAAAAAGAGGGATTTGGCTATAGGATTTGGAAGGTTCTACTAATTCTAGCAGTTTGGGTCCTCTCACTTTCCCTTGTAGACTTTCTTCTCTCTTGCTTTGGAAGTCAGAACAATTAACACGTGTTTCGCGGGAGGAAATGTAAAACATGAGGGCAGTTTGGTAGACTGCAACAGGAAGCAGGAAGCAGCCACTTTTTGAGTGTTCCCTCCAGCAATGATTAAAGTAAAAGCAGGTAGTCAGTCATGTGACAGGGCTGAAATGTATAAACTGAGTATCACACTGCTCTGAGAATAGTTGCTATGGTAACCCAGACAGAGATGGAACAGCAGTGAAGGAGAGCTGCCCTGAAAGCAAATGTTATTGATTAAATGAGATTTTTTCTTTTTTTGGGGGGGGGGAGTGAGCAGTGGTGAGAATGGGAGTAAGAAGCAGGTGAACCTAGTGTAATGACTATGCGGAGAGTGTGGTTTGGTTGTATATCGACAAATCTTGTCGGGAGTTCACATAGAAACAGGAAGTTAAATAATCATCAGCACAAGCTCCAGTTTTCACAGCTGAACTTCGTGAGTTCAACGTTATATAGTAAACACATTGTTTCTTAAGAAAACCTAAGATGTTGGCGACCGATGGTCTTGCTAGTCTTGAAGTCAAAAGCTTCCTTGTTGGAAGTAGATTATTTTCCTACAGGGATGATGGCTGCAACTACTCAGCCACCTGGCTATTTCTAACTGGGTGCCACATTGTCCTTTGGGTAGTCATATTGACCCTGTAGGGGTGGCTGTTTGATTTAGGAGGTAGGGCTCTGCCTTCCACATGTGCCTTTGTTCTGCCTTCAGAATGCATATTGCCTGTGAACGTCTCATATTGTCTTCCCTTCTTTATCCTTAAATACAACAGGGAGCAAAGAACTCTGCCTTACTTCTCAGGATGCTTGTGAGAAGTAACTTACTAATGATGATAAAGTTGGCTCCAGTGCTCCACAAGTGCAAGATAATAGAAACTGCATCTGGACAACAATAGTAATAATCATATCAAGGCCATTGTGAAAGCAGCTGGAGCTTGGCCTAGCATCCAGAGGTAGGAGGACCTAGTAATGGGAATATCTCTTGAGGCAAACCACCTGAAATATGCGGATGGCCAAGTACCAGGGATTCTCGGAATTGTCCACTTGTGGGGAAACTCACTTGTGTCTGGGGACGCCTGGCAGATTTGGTAAAAACGTTCCTGTTAAGAAATGGAATTGTTGGTCTAATATCCTCTCCAGTCTCTTGCCCTTGCCAGGAGCTGTTTGGAATGACTTTCCCAAACAACTGAACCCTCCCCCTTGAGGCCGATGACCTTCTCTTTGTCCTCTTGCCTCCTCCCCTTCCCCGCCCCCCCAAAGCTATAATACAATAGATCCCACTGCCAGCGGATCTGTTACTGAAGGAATTCATGCATCTTGCATCTTGAAGATACATTATTAATGCCTGGACAAATCACATCAGGTGAAACCCAGCAAGTCCCTGGCACTGAGAAAAAGGAACAAAGGCTGGTTCTACAAGAGAGCGATGGATGAGACAAATTATAACAGCTGGGAGTTTCTTGTAAGTAAGATGGCATAAAAACCAGAAATGCTAAAATTGTGTGCACAGACAGCAAGTTGGTATTTCCGTGATAAAACAGATTATACATGGTGCTGGAAGAAAGCCACTCTAATTGTGGCTTTGTTAAAGTCATGGCGATGCAATTCTTTGAATTTCCCAACAAAAGGGGCCAGCTTGCTGGTGACCAAATTACTTCCAAGCAAAACCCCAGGCTCTT
This sequence comes from Dipodomys spectabilis, assembly GCF_019054845.1. NCBI lineage: Eukaryota > Metazoa > Chordata > Mammalia > Rodentia > Heteromyidae > Dipodomys > Dipodomys spectabilis. The sequence continues at coordinate 7,450,384 of NW_024870701.1, read as the reverse complement.
TCTTGTTCATGATTTCTGAGATGGACTAGAAAGGATAGATTTTTCTAATAGGGCCAGTAGTCAACTGGCTGCACAGGGAGAAAAATGAAACGTGGCTTGGGAGAGTCCACTGGGGAGCTCTGGAGCAGGGGAAACCATCTGAGACAGGAGCTCTGGAGTGCCTCTTGTCATCTCTCCTTGCCGTGGCTGGGATGCTTCGGTAGCTTAGCATGAGACAGTGGTTCACTTGTGTGTAATTCATCCTCCTGCACAAGAACTTGCAAACTGGGAGAATGGAGATAGACAAATATCAGGTTGATTTCAAATGGATTAGAAAAGGCCACGAGTGCACAATCATTTAGTGTGCAGAACCCTGGCTGTGCTCACTCCCAGTGGTCACTAATGACACAGGGCTTGCCAGAGCACCGAAGAGTATGAGCTTCGCCTGCTCTTTCCTGTAGGAGCCAGGGCCTAGAGGATTTGTTTGTGATTACAGCAACTGATGAAGTATAGGATGATATTAAAGAGAGATATTTTTCAAACCTATTTGTACCTAACCAGTTTATTAAATATAATTTTTTCAGACATTTTGAGAGATAGAATATTCTTTTTAAATATGGTAACTGCAGATGTATTAGAGAAAGGGGCAGTGATCTATATGAATGTATGTGCATGTTTATGGTTACTTGTGTGCATATATGTGTGCATATATGTATGGATACCATGTAACTCACTGCACACACAGGTGTCTTGTGGTTTTTGGATAATATTATCCATATTTTTCTATTTGGAAAATCATTTTCCCCTTCATAAACTCAATGACAAACATTAAACCTCTAATTATGTTTTCATAATTATGATTCAAAGTGATCTAAATTATCCAGCTAGATGTACTCAAAAGAGTTTGTTGATGGCTTCTTGATGTGTATTAGAGCTTTATGCTGAGCTACATCAAATGATCTGTTTCAAAATGAAAAAAAGGGAGCCTTCCTATAATAGGTATACATGTTTACTTACAATATAAATATAGAATTTATATTTGGCTAACTAGCACCAACCCAAATCCATGGCGATGGGCAGTAATTGTCAATGGCTGATAACATTCAAATAATGCATTATTCCACACTTCAGGTAATATATATGTATACATTTTTCTACAGTATTGAGTCAACCTTTTGCAGATGCCAGTCAGTCATCTAAACAGTCAATGCCTCTGTGTTTTTTCTTCCTTCCTTCGTTCCTTCGTTCCTTCGTTCCTTCGTTCCTTCGTTCTTTCTTTCTTTCTTTCTTTCTTTCTTTCTTTCTTTCTTTCTTTCTTTCTTTCTTTCTTTCTTTCTTTCTTTCTTTCTTTCTTTCTTTCTTTCTTTCTTTCTTTCTTTCTTTCTTTCTTTCTTTCTTTCTTTCTTTCTTTCTTTCTTTCTTTCTTTCTTTCTTGCCTTCTGGCAAAGAACTGTGACTGGCATTTGAACTTCAGAATTGTTTTATGACAGATATCATGTAAATGATCCTGTTCCATAACCTACCTTCCTTGGGATAATAGAAGGACTCAGCCAGTTCATATGATGGGGCAAGAATGATATTTTCTTGGTGATTCCTCCCAACATAAACAGCAGAAAAACTAGGAAGGGTATTTAATGTTAATATGAGGAAAGAGTAGTTTATGCACTTAAGAAACCCCAAGAATTTTTTTGAGGGAGGTGCTTTGGCCTCACATTCTGCTTAGCTTTTTTTACTCAATGCTGAGCCACACCTCTACTACCAGCTTTCTGTTGGTTAATTGGAAATAAGATTTGTGTACGTGGGCTGGTTTTAAACATTGATCCTCAGAGCTCAGCCTCCTTAAATAGATAGGATTATAGAGTTTAGCCATAGTGCCCAGTTTCTCAGGAATCTTTGTTTTCTTGGGGTAGGGGGAGAAATCTACTATATGTAATTTAATTATGAAAATCCATGATAAATAAAAAATATGTATTTATTTTCATGGGTGGGGAAACTACATGTAAAGAGGGAAGGAAGGCTTTGGTGGGGGGGAGGATTGGGTGGGGGGGGGAGGCTGGGAAGGGATAGGAAGGGGAAACAAAGGAAGAGGCTACAATGCTTGATAAGAAATGTACTCACTATCTTGCCCATGTAATTATAACCCCTCTGTACAGTATTTGCACAATAAAAAATAAATTAAAAAAATAAAAAAAAGAGGGAAGGAAGGAAGGTAGGGGAGAGGAAACAGAAAGAAAACAAAGAAAAAAGATGATAAGCAGTTTAGAATTCTTGTTGGGAATCTATAAACTGCAACTACAGAATTTAATCTCGTGATGACTTTGCAATGTAGATCCCAAATATAAATGACAAGGGCCTCTCAAATTCATTGTCATTTGAACTTATTATATCAAATCAATTGTTATTTGAACTATTATATACATTTTATTGTCACTTGAATTTATATATACACATATACAGTGTATGTGGATATGCACGTATTTGTGTATATGAACATTACATATGTAAAATAAATGCAACAAAATCCTTCTTGCTATCATCGATTTGACTAAGGTAATCGGACATTTCCTGTCTACTTGACTTCCTGTTGTGGAATCAGAGCCACTGAATTTGTTGATTTAGCTCTCCATTCTTGGGTTATATGCTGTCAGAGAGATTTTAAAAATGTAATTGTCATTATTATTATTATTGTTATTTTATCTTCCCATAGTTCACTGTAGAAAATGCAATGATGGATCATTACTGAACAGAATAAAGAATAATTTTCTTTTCCTCTGGTTCTTGTTGTTTTTGCTGATTCTATTCAACACTCTCCTGAACTCACTATAGTTAGGAATTTCTCCTTTGGTTTTTGACTGCAGAGATGCTTAGGAGATCCCGACATGCTTTCCAGAAACCCAGGGTTTTCTCTTTTCGGTGGTTTCAGCAAAGTTCTAGAGGGAGTCTAATTAAATGGAGTCTCATCTTGGCTGTGTCTCCAAAGAACTTGGTGACTTGAGAGCTCACCTTAAACTTTGGAACTGTGCTTTCTTTCTGTGACACAAGATACTAGGACTCAGTAGCCTAATAATCTTTTTACTTTGAAACAATCTATTTTCATTATAATAATGCATACATAGACATTTACCAGCTATTTGCTTAGAGATAAGCCCTGTAGTAGGCAAGACAGGAGGCAACTGCAATAAACAAAACAAACCATGCAAACTTGCTTTTGTCATGGTTGTTTTGCTTCTGGGATTTTGAGGTAGTAGGTCTTGTTTTTTTCTTGAGGATTGGTGCCATATTATAATAAAAGACCATGCAGCTTTGGGCCATTTGGAGGTTGTGTACTTCAATCTGCATCTCACCATAGAAATAATTATGTGAAGCCAGATGCCAGTGGCTCACACCTGTAATCATAGCTACTCAGGAGGCTGAGAGCTGAGGATCACCGTTCAAAGCCAGCCTGGGCAGGAAAGTCTGTGAGACGCTTATCTCCAAAAAACCACTAGAAAACCAGAAGTGGTGTTGTGGCTCAAGCCTTAGAACACTCAACTTGAGCTGAAGAGCCCAGGGACAGCACCCAAACCTAGAGTACAAGCCCCATGACTGACAAAAAATAAAAAATAAATCATTATGTGAAGGGGCCAGTTTCTAGGTTCTTCTCAACAGTTTCACAATGAGGATTTTATGATTTCAAAGTTTAGAGATTCTTAAATATAAGAAAGCTCATCCTTATACTGAGATGAAATTGCATCTCTGTGCCTATATGTGTTTTTTTAAATAAGTTTTTTTTTTATTGTGAAAATACTGCACAGAGGGGTTACAATTACATGAGCAAGGTAATGAATACATTTCTTATCAAGCATCGTTGCCTCCTCTTTTGTTTTTCCCCTACCATCCCTTCCCTTCCATCTGTCTCCCTTCCCCCACCTAAATTGAAAAGTTCATTTTTCCACATAGCATCTTGTACATCTCATTGTTGCAATGAAATGTATCTCTATTTAAACAATTTGTTTTTTCCCTTCCGCTCCCCAAATTATATCAACATCAAATACAGTGAAAACAGGGGTTATACCATGTGGGAGGGACATACAAAACAACAAAAAAACCACGTGGTACCTTATAAATACGTTAGAAACAATAGCAAGAAAGGAAAAACACTTGTATCCTCATCTTGGGGTTCATTTCACTTAACGTCATCTTAGCTGACCTTTTCTGCTTGTCTCAGACATTTACTAGTTATTGCAAATAAGGGAAACCATGGGACCTATGTTTCTTGGTGCCTGGCTTACTTCACTTAATATAATTTTTTCCAAGTCTTTCCAGTTCCCAACAAATAGGGCAATGCCATTCTTTCTGATGGAGGCATAGAATTCCATTGTGTATATATACCACATTTTCTTGATCCATTCATCTACTGAGGGGCATCTGGGTTGGTTCCATATCTTAGCTATGATGGATAATGCTGCAATAAACATAGCTGTGCTGGTAGCTTTAGTGTGGCCTTGTTTGTGATCTTTTGGGTAGGTACCCCAAAGTGGGATTGCTGGGTCATAGGGGAGCTCTATGTAGAGTCTTCTGAGGAACTTCCATACTACTTTCTAAAGTGGTTGAACAAGTTTACACTCCCATCAACCATGCAGTAGGGTTCCCTTCTGGCCACATCCCCTCCAGCATCTGTTGTTATTAGAGTTTTTGATTATAGCCATTCTAACTGGGATGAGGTGGTATCTCAATGTTGTTTTGATTTGCATTTCTTTTATGGCTAGAGAGGTTGAGCATTTCTCCATGTGTCTATTGGCTATTCTTACTTCCTCTTCAGAGAAGTTTCTCTTTAAGTCTTTAGCCCACTTATTTATTGGACAATTATTTCTTCGAGGATTTGTTATTGGGGGATTTAATTTTTTGAGTTCCAGGTATATTTTAGATGTGAGACCCTTGTCTGTTGTATAGCTAGTGAAGATCTTTTCCCAATCCATAGTCTTTCTATTGATTTTTGCTAGGTATGTTCTTTGCTACGCAGAAGCTCTGCAACTTCATGTGATCCCATTTGTCCAACCTTTCTTTGATTTGTTGTGTTTCTGGGTCTCTATTAAGAAAATTTCAGCCTGTGCCAAGGACACCTAGGGTTTCTCCTATTCCTTCCCGTAATGTTTTCAGAGTGTCTGCTTTGACTCTGAGATCTTTGATCCATTTAGAGTTGATTCTGGTGCAGGATGATATATACGGATCTAGCTTTAGTTTTCTACAGGTGATTAACCAATTTTACCAGCACCATTTACTGAAGAGGCTGTCTTTCTTCCCTTTTATTTTTATTTTTAGCTCCCTTATTGAAGATTAGGTGGTTATAGGTCTGTGGATTCATTTCTGGGTTTTCAATTCTATTCCACTGGTCCTGAGATCTGTTTTTGTGCCAGTACCAAGCTGTTTTGATTACTATGGCTTTGTAGTAGAGTTTGAAATTTGGTATTGATATTCCTCCAGCACTTTTCTTTTTGTTAAGGATTGTTTTTGCTATTTGGGGTCTTTTATTGTTCCATATGAACTTTTGGATTGCCTCTTCTATTTCCTTGAAGAATGAGGTCGGAATATTGATAGGTATCACACTGAATTTGTAGATAGCCTTGGGAAGTATTGTCATTTTCATGAAGTTGATCCTTCCAATCCAGGAGCATGGGAGTTTTTTCCACTTTCTAAGTTCTGTTTTGATTTCTTTTTTCAGGTTTTTAAAGTTTTCATCATAAAGGCCCTTCACTTCTTTGGTTAAGTTAATTCCTAGGTATTTTATTTTTTGTGGGGCTATTATGAATGGAGTTGCTGTCCTGATTTCATCTGCACTCTTCTCATTGTTGGCATACAGAAAAGCCATTGATTTTTGAGGGTTAATTTTATACCCTGCTACTTTGCCAAAATTTTGAGTCAGCTCGAGTAATTTGGGAGTGGAGTCTGTGGGATTCTTTAAATACAAGATCATGTCATCTGCAAAGAGGGAGAGTTTTACTTCAGCATTCACTATTTGGATCCCTTTGTTGTTTGCATCTTGTCTTATTGCTGTAGCTAGGCATTCTAATACTAAATTGAAGAGAAGTGGAGAGAATGGACATCCTTGTCTTATTCCTGAGGAAATGGCTTTAGTTTTTCACCATTAAGTATAATGCTCTGTCGGTTTGTCATATACAGCCTTTATTGTATTGAGGAATGTTCCATGGATTCCTAATTTTTCCAGAGCCTTCATCATAAAGGGGTGTTGGATCTTGTCAAATGCTTTTTTTGCATCAATTGAGATAACCATGTGGTTCTTATCCTTGCTCTTGTTAATGTGATGAATTACATTAATTGATTTGCATATATTGAACCAGTTTTGCATCCCTGAAATGAATCCATTTAGATCGTGGTGTATGATTTTTTGGATGAATTGATGAAATCGATTGGCCAAAATTGAGAAGATTTGCAGCAATGTTCATCAAAGAAATGGGTCTATAGTTCTGTTTCTTTGATGAGTCCCTGCCTGGTTTGGGGATGAGGGTTATGATGACTTCATAGAAAGAGTTCGGTAGTGAACTTTCTCTTTCAATTTAATTGAAGATTTGGAGGAGTATTGGTGTGAGTTCTGCTTTGAAAGCCTTGTAGAATTCTGCTGTAAATCCATCCAGTCCTGGGCTTTTCTTAGATGGGGGGGTCTTTTATTGCTGTTTCTATTTCAATGCTTGATATGGGCCTGTTAAATTGGTTCAACTCATCTTGGTTTAGTTTTGGCATGTCGATATTTGCTAGGAAATTGTCCATTTCTTCCAGGTTCTCAAACTTAATAGCATAAAGGTTTCGGAAGTATTTCCTTATAATGTTCGGAATCTTGGTTGTTTCTGTGGTGATTTTTCCATTCTCATCTCTAAATTTGTTTATTTGGGTGTGTTCTCTTCTTTTTCTGATAAGATGTGCTAAGATTCTGTCAATTTCGTTAATTTTTTCAAAGATCCAACTCTTTGTTTTGTTAATTCTTTCTATTATTTTTTTGGATTCTAATTTGTTTAATTCTGACTTAATTTTAATTATTTCTTTCCTTCTACTGGATTGCGGGTTAGCTTGCTGCTCTTTTTGAAGGAGGTTCAGCTGTCTCATTAAATTGTTGGTTTCAGATCTCTTCAATTTGTTGATGTAGGAACTTAGAGTTATAAACTTGCCTCTGAGTACTGCGTTTGCTGTGTCCCAGAGGAGCTGATAGTTTGTGTGTTCATTTTTATTGAATATCATGAACATTTGAATTTCCTTTCTAATCTCTTCCATGATCCACTGGTGATTCAACAGTGTGTTGTTCAGTCTTCATGTGTTACAGGACTTTCTTTGGTGGCTTTTGGTGTTGAGTTCTAATTTTATTCCCTTGTGATCTGAGAGAATTCATGGCATTACTTCAATGTTTCTGAATTTGGACAAGTTTGCTTTGTGACCTAAAATGTGGTCTATTTTGGAAAATGTTCCGTGTGCTGCTGAGAGAAGCATGTATTCTGATGCTGCTGGGTGAAATATTTAGTAGATATGTGTTAAATCTAGTTGATCCATGCAGTTGTTTAGATCTGTGGTTTCTCTTTTGAGGTTTTGCTGAGTTGATATATCTAGTGGGGATAGTGGTGTGTTAAAGTCCCCAGCAATTAATGTCTTTGGATCTATGTGAGATTTGAGGAAAGTGGTGTTTCTTGGATAAATTTGGGAGCTCTGTTGTTTAGTGAATATTTATTTATTTATTTATTATTTGGGTCTGGTCGTGGGGCCTGAACTCTGGGCCTGGGCGCTGTCCCTCAGCTCTTCAGTTCAAGGCTAGTGCTCTACCACTTGAGCCACAGCACCACTTCCGGCTTTTTTCTTTTTGCTTATGTGGTGCTGAGGAATCAAACCCAGGGCCTCAGGCATGCAAGGCAAGCACTCTACCACTGAGCCAATTTCCCAGCCCTGGTGAATAGATATTTAGAATTGCAATATCCTCCTGAAGGAGAGACCCCTTAATTAGTATGTAGCGACCTTCTTTATCTCTTCTCATTAATTTTAATTTGAAGTCTATTTTATCTGATATTAGGATTGCAAGTTCCACCTCTTTATGGGGACCATCTGCTTGGCAGATTTTATTCCAGCCTTTCACTTTCAGAATGTTTGTTTTTATGGGCAAGGTGTGACTTTTGAATGCAGCAGATAGAAGGATCTTGCTTTTTAATCCAACTAGACAGTCTATGTTCCTTAATTGGAGAGTTTAGTCCATTAATGTTGAAAGTTAGGACTGAGAGGTGTTTGGTAGTTCCTGCCATGTTATTCATCTTCTTGGGGGCAGTGATAGCTGGGTTCTTCCTATGGTTCTTGGATTCTCAGTTTGGGTGTGGTTTAGTGGCCTTTATTGCGGTCTTGTTGGTTTTCTATGTGTAGGACATCTTTAAGTATCTTTTGTAGGGCTGGTTTGGTGGAGATATATTATTTAATGTTTCTTTGCTATGGAAAGTTTTTATTTGATCTTCTGTTTTAAAGGAGAGTTTAGCTGGATACAATATTCTTGGTTGATAGTTGTTTGTCTTTAGGGCATGGCATACATAATTACAGGCTCTTTTTGCTTTAATTGTCTCTGCTGAGAAATCTGAGGTGATTCTAATTGGTTTCTCTTTATAGGTGATTAATTTTTTCTCCTCAACAGCTTTAAGGATCCTTTCTTTGGTCTGAATTGATCCTGTGCACATTATAATGTGATGGTGGGATCTCCTGTTCTGGTCTGGTCTATTTGGGGTTCTAAAAGTTTTTTTGTATCTGAATAGGTCTATCTTTTTGCATGTTTGGGAAGTTCTCTGCTAGGATCCTGTTAAATAAATTTCCTAGACCTTTAACTTCTGTCTCTAGGTGCTCCTCTACACCCATTATCCTCAGATTAGACCTTCTGATGGTGTCTTCCAAATGTTAAATAGATTTATCATATTTCTTGGATTTGTCTTGGATAGTCGTATGTTCTTTCTCTATAATATCTAGGCTGTCTTCAATCCCCGAGATTCAATGTTCTGCATGGTCCAACCTACTGTCAAGACTTTCTACTTTGTTTTTTATTTCCTTTCCTTCTAATTGGTTGCCTTTGATGGGTTCAAATTCTTTGTTGGAGCTTTGTTTTAGGTCTTGTATGAACTTCTTTACTTCCTTAATTTGGTGTTCAGTGTTTATTCCCAAATCACTTAGTTGATTGGTTATGGTTTCCTTGGAATGCCTTTCCCTCTGAAGAGCCCCATTCAGCATTCACTTTGTGGTCTTCCTGGATTCCTTCAGCTGTCTGTTTATGGATTCCATGAATGCCTCTATTGATCTTTATTCTCATCCCGCTCACGCAATTCCTGTATTACTGTTTGATTAGCTTCTTCATGCAATCCCTGTGTTTCTCTTTGACTGTTCTCAGCCTGCTCACACCTGTATTAATCTTTGAATAGGTTCCTCACGCTTATGAGATTCTTGTAGTAATTTTTAGTTAGCCTCAACATGCTCCTGAAATTCCTGTATTAATCTTTGGTTTGCCTCCTCTCGCTCCCTATCACACTCACACTGAGTCCTTTGCAGGTTTTCAATCGTTTCATTCATTATGTTTACCAGTAGTGTTTGTAGAGCTTTTTGGGAACTCACCTCTGGATTATTCATTAACTGTTCTGTCACCTGATTATCCTGAGTGGGAGCTGAGATACCTGGGACTTGCCATATTTCTTGTGTTTCTCTGGCTTGTTCTGCCCATTTGGTATGAAAGTAATACCAATTTTGTGCTAGAACATTATATTAAGGCAAGCATCAACCAGAGTCCTGTAGTTGCACAGTCAAAATGGCTGCAGATACAATCTAGTTCAACAGATACAATCTATTCAACATCAAACAACTATGGATTAATGGGCTAAGAACATCCAAGATGTATTTGGCAAACCAGAAATTATTAGGTGTAGGGAGAATTGTGGAGAAAATAGGATTAGAGGGATGAGGAGAGGTAAAAGGAGAGTGGATTTAACCAAGTCATAATCTCAGAGAGGGAAATGGATAGGACAGAATAATAGGAGAGAGATTAAAAAAAGAAAAAAATGGAAAAACAAAAATTTAAATTAAAAAATGAAACACCTAAAATTATGCAAATTAAAGAAATGATATTGATAAAAAGGATAGGATGAGAGGAAGGGAAGATAAAGAGGAAAAATAAAAAAATAAAAAACAAAAATCTTAAAATTGGAATATTTGAAAGTTATATAGTTATAAAGAAATAATATTACTATTGAAGAAGTTAAGCCTAAGAGGTTGTGAATTGAGTAATGTGTTTCTGGATTAAGGATGTACACAATGAGGGATAAGGTATAATAATCAAGGATGGGTATATATCTGGGGATGAGCAGAATACCAATTAAGTCACACAAAAGAGAAAGAAGGAGAAAAGAAAAAAAAAAAGAAAAGAAGAAAGAAAAAGAAAAAAGAGGACCAAAAGGTCAAAGGGATTTTTTTAAAAAAGCACACATACATGCATACACTCCTAAAATAAAAATTATGAAAGAAAAGAAAACAATTAAAAAATAATAATAAATATGTAGAAAAATGACTTCTTTGATTTTTTAAATCTTTTATTATTTTTATTTATTTTATTTTTTATTTTTGGGTCCGGTCGTGGGGCCTGAACTCTGGGCCTGGGCACTGTCCCTCAGCTCTTCAACTCAAGGCTAGTGCTCTACTACTTGAGCCACAGCGCCACTTCTGGCTTTTTTTCTTTCTGCTTATGTGGTGCTGGGGAATCGAACCCAGGGCCTCATGCATGCAAGGCAAGCACTCTACCACTGAGCCACCTTCCCAGCTCCCTTTGATTTTTTTTTTTTTGATGGGGGGAGTTCTTGTATCTCCCCTGTGTCCATAGCCAGTCTCTTGGTGGAGTCTCTGGTCTGCTTGTAGTGTTTGGTTTTCCTGTGGCTTGATTGGTTTCTTAAGTCTGTTTGTCTGAGCAAGCAGACAGCTCTGTCTTACCCAGGACTTTGTGATCCTCCTACCAGGCTAGTTCAGTGGGAAGGAGATTTGCTTTGAGTATCACAAAAGAGGGACATGGATGTTTCCTCTAGTTTGGAGTTTCTGTGATGAGGTTAGGTTCTGGGTAGGGTTGAGGCCTTTCAGCAAACAGTAATTTTTCCCTGAGAGCCTAGCTCCTGAGACACTCAGAGAACCCAGCCTGGAGCCATTCTCAGGGTTTATGTTTACTGAGTTTCAATTCTTTGTCTAGGCTGCAGTGGGGAGGAGCAGCCTCTGGCTCTGTTTACCTCGAGAAGAAAGTCACTCCTCTGGGTGCAGAGCTTTCTCTGGGGGCAGAGCTTTCTCCGCCTGGGCAGGGTGACTTTTCCCTGGGTGGAGCTGAGCCTGGCAGATTAGATCAGGTTCCTGTGACCTGTTAATGGCTCTAGTTTTTTCCTTCCAAGGCCTGGGTTGGAACTAGCTGCTCGGCCGGCCTTTGTCAGTATCAAAGATGGAGATCTTCTCCAGTGGTGGGGGAGGTGCTGCCTTCCCATCGGCTACATGAGAAGGAGTGAGGATGTCAGGGTTCTACTCATGCCAGACTCTTGGTTCCTGGGCCTTCCCTGGTCTGTGATCAGCAGGATGAAGATTTCTATTAGTTTTTGCTGGTAGTGAGTAGGATCTGCTTGCATGCCGTGGCTGCAGCTACCGGCAAGTGCTCAGATCTGTGTCCTTGACCAAGCTGCCTGGATTTTCCCTCTCTGGCCAAACTCTCTGTACTGTGATGGCACACTTGGTTTGATTCTCTAGTCTAAGACTGTTCAGTGGAACACTAAATCTGGTTTGTATGTGAGAGCTTGTTTAGCCTCCAGCTTCTCTTCCACCATCTTCCCTGTGAGCGCCTATCTGTGTTTTAAAAATTCTTTTATTTACTCATTCATTCCATTGGCAAGTATTAATAGACAGCCTGGGATGTGATATTAGATCTCTAACTTGCTCTATGGGCTTTATAATCTACTGGAGATGTGCACAATGAGGCAGTTGCAAGTATGTGCTGACATACTCCACAATAATGGAAATATATACGCTTAATCACAAGATATGGGAGTGATCTGAGAGCTTCCCCAAGGGTTCTCCAAGCTAAGATTTGGGATACATCGCTGAACAATGCTTTAACCCCTTATGTCACCTTTAAAGCACCTGAGGATACATTTTCCCTGAAATCCTTTTTTTCTAGGCCAAATTTAAAATTATGTTTTCAATTTTCATTAGCTACATCACTAACATCTTCCAAGCTACCATTAAGTTACCTTGTTAGAAAACAAATGAGATTTGTTCAGCCAAAAGTAGTGAATCCATTGGACTCCAAGTGCTAATTGTTTTTCTCTGAGCGTACTTATTAAACATATATTGAATTGTAACTACAGAATTTGATTGGGTAACAATATCAAGATTTATTTCAAAGTGTTTACTATTCAGAATTAACATTTTTGTCTGTTTGTAAGTTTTTGGATGGTTTGATTCTATGGGATTTTTAAAAAATAAATTTTCTGACAGCGTTTCTCCAAATTTATTTGTAAATTCTTTGTCTTGAGGGTAATTGCTTGAGTCAAGATGCATTTTTTCTATTATCTCCACAATCTTACTCTTTAATTTGCCTTAATTATATTCATTCTTCTCTATCCTGTTTGATGAACATCTTTCTCAGTGAAGATATTTTGGTTTTTTAAAAAAGGAAGTTTGTTTCATACTAACTATGACATTACACCAAGTTTCCAAATAGAGACACGATTTTCAAATACAATATCATTTTCCCCTCCTTTGAAACAGAGTCTTGATGTATATTCTATAGTGCTTTTTGTCTCTTTTTGTTAAGTTACTTCTGGTCTGGGGATTCTATGACCTTCCTTCTTTTTAAAATTGTTTCCTTTTTCTTCCCCCCACTTCTTTCCCCCTCTTCCTCTTCAACTTCCTCCTCACCCCTCTTCTTCCTCTTCGTCCTCCTCCTCCTCTTCATTTTTCTCCTCCTCCTATTCTTCCTCTTCCTCTTTTTTCTCCTCCTTTTCCTTCTCTCATTGATAATTAATTGATGATTAAACTGTTGTTAATTTTCTTTTAGAAAATTTTTTGTTGTAAAGATATTGTGCAGTAGGGTACAGTTACATGAGTAAGGTAATGAGTACATTTCCTATGGAGCATTGCTACCTCCTCCTTTGTTTTTCTCCTACTATCCCTTCCCTCTCCACCTCCCCAACTCCTCCTCCCTCCCCCCACACCCCGAAGTCATTGTTTTTTTTAAATGTACTATGTGATTTTTTTTTGTTTCTTTTGTATGTTCTTCCCGCATGGTAAAACCTCTGTTGTTAGTATATTTGATTTGGGTGCCCTGCATTTTGTATATGCATTTTTCTAATTTGGGGAGGGGAAGGGAAATTTTCTTGCTTAAACACATTGAATTTATTGCAGGACACACAAGTAGTTGCCACAATTCTTGGGGACATTTCTCCATTAATATTTTCATGATTATATAATCTGAGTCTGAATCTCTCTTATTCTGAAGTTCCTTCTAAGCTGCCATAGGCCAAGTACTTCTTCCTTGTTCCACAGAGCACAGACTGTGTTCTGATTCCTTTAGAAAGTCAGATTTCATTCCCTTTGCTCTGTGGATGGATCAAGAATGTTACTATTACTTCCATGAATCACATTGTTCTGCTCCACAATACCTTTACATAAAGTGTCACCCTCTATGGCTTCTTCAGATTTATTTTTATTTTTATTATTATTTTTTATTTATTTTTGTTGGTCTTGGGGCTTGAACACAGGGCCTGGGCACCTGAACTTTTGTGCTCAAGGCTAGCTCTCTACCACTTTGAGGCATGGCTCAACTTCCAGTTTTCTTGGTGGTTAATTGGAGCTATGAGTCTCATGGACTTTCCTGCTCTGGCTGACTTCTAACCGTGATCCTCAGATCTTGGGTTCCTGAGTCACTAGGATTATAGCTATGCATGAGCCACTGGTGCCTGGAAGATAGTTTTATGATGACTTTTTAAGTCTTGAAGAATGAAAAATAGCAGCCACAGCTCCAGAATATCTCTAAGTTCTGTTAATGCTGTGTGATTAATATCACAAATTTAACTGATACCAACAAAAATTTGTGATTTCAGTTTCTACAGGTCAACAGTCTGGACACAGTTTGTTTGGGTCCTTTGCTCTCAAATAGAAAGGGGATGACACAGGGCACAGACATGGGGAAATGGAATAAGGATTGCATATTGAACAGAATTGGCTCAGCATTCATTCTTTTGGATGTCAAAATGAATTTTACAGTTCTCTGAAGATTTTCCTTGTCAATGTGCCCTTTAACTATCATGGACATACTGCTGATGTTTTTTTGCCTCCCTCAACTCTTTTTTTTTTAATCTTATCTTTCTCTAACATTAAATCTGCTATTGTTCAATGAACTTCAGCATACACAATTTCTGCCATTATAATGCTTTAATTTTATTATTTCACACATGGTAATATGCATGCACACACTTGCAGGGAATACATCACCTCCCCACTGGTTGGTTGCATGGACCATTCTGTCTCTGACCTATTGCAACCATGCATATGTCACTTCCGAGATTTGAATTCTTTTCTTCCCATAAATATTAAGGGAAGGAAATTTGCTTCTTTCACGGTGACCTTTCTAGTCTTCAAAGCTTGTTTATGTGCTTTAAAGAATTCATGTCAACATTATATTGCTTGCAGGAACTTTAGCCAATTTCTTCATTATAGCCTGCAAGAAATAGCCTGTGGTCAAGTTAATTCAAGGGAGAATGCATGTGGTGGAAAGCTCTGGCAGGCAGGAATGACTGTATTGACCCAAGTCTCTGCTGCCATCAGCCAAGTAGACTACTTATGTCGTAAAGGAAATCAGCACTGCTGGAAACTCAGTTGTTTAGGACTGCAGTTGATATTTGCCTTTTTGGACTTTTGTTTCTCACATAATACATTTTATTTTATTATAGGAAAATCATATAAGACTTTGGCAAAAACAATGAAATAATGCAGAGACTGGTGATTTTTTTCCTTCAAATTTCTAGCTGGAGCAAATATTCATGAGATGTAAATTTGTAGGTATATGTATCTTAGGTGAGACATATGAGGGACAACCAACATTTCTTCACAATGGGGTCAACAGAGCTTAAAAACTAGGTGGCTTTTGGCTTGGAATTCATGTCAAAAAACTTACCTGGCTGGGCAACAATGGCTTACACCTGTAATCCTAGCTACTCAGGAGGCTGAGATCTGAGGATCATGCTTTAAAGCCAGCCTGTGCAGGAAAGCCCATGAGATCTTTATCTTCAATTAACCACCAGAAAACTGGAAGTAATGCTGTGGCTCAAAGTGGTAGATCTTTAGTCTTCAGTGCAAAAGCTCAAGTTCAAGCCTTGAATTCAAACCCAATGACCTACAAAACAAACAGACAAACAACCTTGTCAGCCCTACTTCCTCCTAACCCATTCTCCACTTTGTAGACCTTGAGTCTCGTTACTTGATGTGGCTTCAAATATATCATTTGTCCCCTGTGGCATTCTTGTGCCTCTTTCAGTAACTGTCTTTTCTTTTCTTCTCTTTTTTTATTTTTGTCAGTTGTGGGGCTTGAACTCAGTGCTTCTTACTCTTGATAGGCCTTTTAGGTTCAAGTCTGGTGTTCTACCACTTGAAACCTACCTCCATTTTGGGCCTTTTCTGGTTAATTGGAGATAAAAGTCTCATGGACTTTCTGGCCCGGGCTGGCTTTGAACCATGATTCTCAGATATCAGCCTCCTGAGTCATTAGGATTACAGGTGTGAGTCTCTAGTGCCTGGCCTCTTTCAGTAAATTTTTTATAACACTTTCAATTATGGGCCAAGCAACATCTGACAGAATGCACCCTTGTCTGCTCCTAGCACTTAGACAGGAGTGTTGATTCTAGATAGCAATTACTATCCACAATGCTGTCATGGTGTTTGTAAACAAATACCAGATTTGCTCACAGATGGGGTGGCTTTGCTTTTATGATACCAAGGAGAAGCTGTGGGTTGGGGTTTTAATCTGAAAGGACCATGCTCTTGTATTTGTCCCATGTGAACCTGTGGTTTGCTAGAACCAGACGGGTGGAAGATCTTCCCGCACATCTCCAGTGTGGGTCAGTGGTGCAGTATGGGAGACAGCCACAGCTGTTGACTGTGAACTCTCAAGAAGGAAAAGCTGTGAAGACAATGTGCTCTGTGGATTTTTAGGTGAAACAAAAGATCTTCTAGAAGTTTCTGGAAACTACAGGGCCTGACACATTGTCTCAGACTATGTTTCGGCTGACCCATAAAGCCATTTTGAATGCCCTCAACAGTGCATAAGTTTTGTCCAGATGCAAAACTGCTCTGACCTTTGGCCCATAGGAAAGCTGAGATTTGAGTGATTACTCAGCAAAATAGCCTTCCTCTAGGAACAAAGAGAAATGAGATTGTATGTTGCCATTATTCCTAATTATTCTGTTGACCTTGGGTGGGTTTTCATGATAATCAATGACTATAGGACAAACTATATGTGCAGATATCCATTAGAGGTTGGGTCTCTCTGGTTAGGGCAAAGCAATTTACCCCAGCATTCAGAGAAGATGCACACCATCTCCTGACTTTTTCATGAAAAAGCAATGAATAAATTATCTTTTAGTCCTGAATCTTGAGTATAGTGATTTTTTTTTTTACAATTAAGTGCTTATGGAAGCAATGTTTTTTTTTTTTTTCTTGTTATCAATTATGTGTCCATTTAACTACAATGTTGGAGTCTACCATTGGTTCTATTTTTTTCTATTTCTATTTTCTATTTCTCTTTTTGAAGTTTTTGATTTTTAAAAATTATTTTTAAGTAGCTGTACAGAAGGGTTGCCATCTAACGAAGCAGCTTATGAATGCAATGTATTTTGGTCAATGTCACCCTTTTCAACATTCCCCTATCCATCCCTTCCCTCAGTCTTAATTTTGTAGGATATACATTAGGTTTTTTTCCCTCCCACATTCAGAAGTTGAGTTTTGACTGGTCTATGAGGCATGTGCCTCTGTGGACATAGGGGAATTCATTGGCATTCAATGATGTGATCCTTGCTCAGGTTTGTTTTTTTTCTGTCTCCAGATTATATTTGTGCTTTCTCTGTCTGTTTTAGTCTCTTCACAAACTGAGATTTGAGGTCCAACTAAGGATTACCTCATATAGTAAGAATTTCCTACTTCCCGTTTTTCCAAAGAAAGTACTTTCCATTTCCTCTTAATCTTTAGGCATATTCACATACATTTCTTGCTGGGTTGCTTTCTTTTCTGAAGAATTCCATAATCCCTTCAGTCACAAGTTCTTTGCACCTCTATTTCTTCTACCTTGAATGTTCTCTTCCTCTCTTTGCCTACTTAATTAACCTTCAATATTTAGTTTAAAGCAGTTTTCCAGAGACTTACATAAAACTCTCTAACCTGTCACTAAACTATCTGTGTCTTAAATGTTCCACAGCTTTGCTTGATGGTCATAATTCCATATATAATTCAATAATATAATATTCAACCTGTTTAGCATGTGACCCCCTCCCCCCACAAACACACACACACACCTCATTCCTGGGGCTGTAATCAGAGCCTGGGTGCTGCCATTAAGTTTCTTTTGCTCAAGGCTAGTGCTTGAGCCACAGCTCCACTTCCAGCTGACTTATTTTTATTGTTGTTTATTGGAAATAAGAGCTTTATGGACTTTCCTGTTCTGCTGGCTTTGAACTACAACCTTCAGATCTCAGTTTCCCGAGTAGCTAGGATTACAGGTATGAACTACTGGTGCATGGAGGAACAATCATATTTTGAGAGCAAATATAGACTTATTCACAATGCTTCCAGAAGCTTTCCACTCAGATCCTGTCTTGCACTGGAAGGGCCTCAATTTAGTACTTATAATAAACAAGTGAATAAATATTGTTGGAGGGATTTTATTGTAACTGAATCTAATATCCTCTTAAAAATCAGCAATGTCTACCTTAAGTCTAGTTTGTGGCTACTGATTCTCTCATGTCTCATAAGTCTCTGCCTTCAAATTCTTCCTCAAGCCATAGATCCATTTAGTTAACCTTTATAGAACATTCTTGTCTGATCTTAAAGGATGTTTTTCAATCTCAAGTGGCTCAAACTGGAATCCATCACAATCAATTTTTCTTATCCTCTCCCAAGTCTTCTCCTAATATATTGTCTCAATAACACCATCATTAAGCTGGTGCCATGATTTATGCCTGTGATGCACACTATTCAGGTGGTAGAGAAGGGGAAGACCTCAGTGCAAATCATGTCATGCAAAAACCTAGTAAGATTCCATCAAGCTGGGTGTGGTCCCAACTCCTCAGGAGGCAGTAGTAAGATGATTATTGTCCAAGTCCAGCCTTGAGGCCAAAAATGTGAGACTCTAACTGAACAATAAACGTAAGCCAGAAGGACTGGAGTGAGGATTGGCTCAAGTGGTAGAACATTTTTACTTGACTAGCAAGTTCAAGGTCTTGAGTTCAAGTAGCAACAATAAAATAAAGAACATCCAGTTGGCATTATGTGTGATGTGACTTTGACACCTCAGCCCTCAGGGTTCACTTTTCTATCCATTCACACTATGTTTTGCTCCACAAGTTTTCTGATCTATAAGAGGAGATTGCCATCTTCCCAGGTTATTTTTCCCCCAAGAATAATAAGTGATAGTGACAGCATTTCACAGGTAGACCCTCCAAGCAAGGTCCCAAGCAATCTGAGAGTTGCCACCAGCTCTTTCCTCGCTTCTCACATCCTTATCTACCTACAGGTCTTGCCCCTTTCACCTGCGAAATGTCTATCAGGATCCTCTTCTCTTTACTGTTTGGTATATATCCTGATGAACTCCATCAAGATGATTGCACAGACTCTTAATCACTCTTTCTCTGCTGCTAGCCTAGCCTCCTTTCAGTTCAGGTCTGTCCCTATTGCTATAGAAATAATTCCGTAATCTGGTCCTGTTGGTGTCCTACTTGAAACCATTGGGGCTCTCTTGAGTGAGCTACCTCACCATGTCTTTCATGATCTGGTCTTTGCCTGTGTTTGGGACCTCAGTTCCCAGCACTTCCCTTCATGAACCTGAGGCTCAGCATAAGGAAGCACTTGACCTTCCCATGCGTTGTGTGTTCTTTCCTGCCTTGAGATGTTTACACTTGGAGTCCTCTGTCAGAATGACCTTTCTCAGTAACCCCTGACGTTTTAAGCAAAGTTTAATATAAAATTTAATATCTTCTGTGAAACATTTCATGATTCCCCATGCTTTCTTAGGCATCTTCTCCTCTTATCCCCATGAGCCCTGTGTAGCCTAAGGTGTCACTGCTATGTAATTGTTTAATTACTTCTCTCTCTTATGCATTAACAGAGAAAGCATTTCTTGAGGTCAGTGGCTGTTATATTTGTCCCCAGTTCTTAACTCAGTAGATAGTCTGTAAACATCTATTGATGCAAAGAATGAATGAATATGTATTCAATCCAACTTTTCAAATGGGTAAATCTTTGATAGAAATTAACAGATTCAATTTCACTCTCAGAGGTACTAGGGCGTAGGGGACTCTACAGATTGAGGATTTTATTTATCAAAATGATTGTTATCTCAAAATGATTGTACAAGAAGGGGTTCAACTTAACATTTCTATTTATGTGTACAATTCATATTGATCAAAACCATCCCTTCATCTACCAGTCCCTTCAAGTTTTTTAGGTCTACTTTCATGTATGTACATTGATTGTATTCACCCAGTATTCCTCTTTCCACTCATCTACTCTCCTCCAAACTGGGGATTTTATAGTCATAGATTCATTAGAATTTGTGATTTGAAGGGGATAAATGACAGAATTGCAATATAAGTTTAGTCGAGTATTGCTAACTCCTAATAATGGGAGTATGGCTCTAATTTGACTTAAAATAGAGCTGGAAAAAGCTATTGGGAGATAAAAGGAGGCATTTTGCATGCAATTTTGTTCAAAAAAGAAGAATATGTTTGGATCTTTTTTTGTTTCTTAAGAAAAATTGCATGTTAAAGACATTTAATATGGGACAAGCAAATAGTATCTAACGGAGGAGAAGGGGTATGCTATTTGTCTAAGTATCTGAAATTGACCAAGAAGCTGAAGTTAACTAACCATCTTTTTTATTTTTTGCATCATGGAGCTTGAACTCAGAGCTTGGGTTCTGTCCCTGAGCTCTTTTGCTCATAGCTAGTGCTCTACCACTTTGAGCCACTGTGCCACTTCCAGATTTTGAGAGGTTAATTGGAGTTAGGAGTCTCATGAGGACTTTTCTGTTCCTGGGAACCTCAGACCTCAGCTTCCTGAGTAGCTCAGATTATAGGCATGAACCACTGGCTCCTGGCTGGTTACCTATTTTTTATTGACTAATTTGAACTGTAGAGACTTAGCATCGGAAATCTGTGAAGAGTGGGCTCATTTATCCCTGGTTACTTGTCCAGATGGTTTCATCATGAGTCCTTGAATCTTCTCACCCCAAAACAAATGCACAAATGAAAAGCAAGAACAAATGCATACAAAGGGAAGGAAGCAAAAAAAAATAATAAGAAAAAAAAGGAAAGGAAGCTTTGAGTTGGGGATGGATAGCCATATGAAGTTAGACTCTAAGTTTCTAAAGGGTCCTATCACCCAACCAAACCGATGCTTTGGGGCCTTGAAAGATGCTGTGGTTTCTTTCTAACCTTCCCAGACTTTCCAAAGAAAGAAAAAAGCATTTTTTTTTTCTATTCCAAAACCAGTACATGGTCATCTAGAACTTGGCACAACAACATTTTATGCATTCTTTTCTAATATCACTTAACTTTATGCCACTAATTTCTGGTTACTGCTAACTCCCCTTTGAGAGTGATATGTTTTTAAGGTAGGAGCTTTATATTAATTATCCGCCTGTCTTTTGTAACTCTATGTCACATCTGCATGTGTCTAGACCGAATGAGAATGTGAGGATGCTGTAACTATCACATCAGGCCAACAGCCATGCTGCCAATAACAGCTCCATCACACCAAGGGGTTCCAGCTGTTCTGTAAAACAAGCAGCATAGTTCTTTAGAACAACTTTAATTGAGAAGAAGACCAAGTTTTACTTACTTATTTTTCTTCTGGAACTAGAGCAGGTGAATGTCCAGCTGTAAATTCTCTCTATTGATTTCAGCTTGAGAACTGGATTTACTGACAGAGAAAAGAGTAAAATCAAGTAGTACTAAGAAACAAAACATATTTTCTAGAATGAGCCATAGGATGTGGGTTTCACATGTTCCAGAGTGAGCTATGAATGTGAGAACTAGTAGTTTGGACATCAGTTTCACTTTGAGTTTCTTGGTAAATTTCACCAACATTATTTATTTATTTATTTTTTTTTTTTTTTTAATTTAATTTTATTTTATTTGAGAACATACTGTACAGAGGGGTTACAATTACATGGGCAGGATAATGCATACATTTCTTACCAAGCATTGCAGCCTCCTCCTTTGTTTACCCTTCACCTCCCTTCCCAGCCTCCCCCCTCCCTCCCACCCAATCATACCACCCCTCCCCCCCCCCCCCCCCCCCGACATTGTGAAGCTGGTTTTGACATGACATTTTGTACTTCTCATTGTTGCAACAGGTCCACCTGAATCCTTAAACGACTTGTTTGTCCCCATCTCCTCACCAACATTATTTAAATGCCACAACTTATGCCAAATTGTAAAACAGGACACCTAGCAGTAGAAGCTTACAACTCATCTGTAGGAGAATGAAGATTGACTGGACACTGGAAAACCATTGCCTAGTGACAGGAAGGGCTGAAAGGCTGAGCAATGTGATTTCTATTAATACATAGTAAAAAGTTTCAAACTTTACACTCTGGGCCTAATCTTCTGGGAAGTGGTAGACAGAACAACTAGATACAGGAGAGTCAGATTAAGAACCAATTCGTTAAGAAAATTTCGGCCTGTGCCAAGGAGCCCTAGAGTTTCTCCTATTCCTACCTGTATTGTTTTCAGGGTGTCTGCTTTTACTTTGAGGTCTTTGATTCATTTGGAGTTGATTCTGGTTTTCTACGGGTGTTTAATTTTGCCAGCACCATTTACTGAAGAAGCTATCTTTCTTCCATTCTATTTTTTAGCTCCCTTATCAAAGATTAGGTGGCTATAGGTATGTAGGTTCATTTCTGGGTCCTCAGTTCTATTCCATTGGTCCTTAGGTCTATTTTTGTGCCAGTACCAAACTGTTTTGATTACTATGGCTCTGTAGTAGAGTTTGAAACTTGGTATTGATATTCCTCCAGCACTGTCCTTTCTGCTAAGGATTGTTTTTGCTATTTGGGGTCTTTCATTGTTCCATATAAATTTTTGGATTGCTTCTTCTATTTCATTGAAGAATGAGGTTGGGATATTGATAGGTATAGCAATGATTTTGTAGATTGGCACTATTGCCATTTTACAATGCTAATCCTCCCAATCCAGGAGCATGGGAGGTTTCTTTACTTCCTTAATTCTGCTTTAATTTCCCTTTTTCAGGTTTTTAAAGTTTTCATCATAGAGATCCTTCACTTTTTGTTGTTGTTGTTGTTTTGGTTGGTCATGGGGCTTGAACTCTGGGCTTGGGCACTGTCCCTGCACTCTTCAGCTCAAGGCGAGCACTCTACTGCTTGAGCCACAGTGCCACTTCCGGTTTTTTAGTGGTTTTTATTGGAGATAAGAGTCTCACGGACTTTCCTGCCTGGGCTGGCTTTGAACGTTGATCCTCAGATCTCAACCTCCTGAGTAGCTAGGATTACAGACATGAGCCACTGACGCCGGGCTGGTCCTTCACTTCTTTAGTTAATTCCTAGGTATTTTATTTTGGGGGGGGGGCTATTACACAAAGAGTTGCTTTCCTTATTTTAGCAGCGCTCTTCTCATTATTGACATAGAGAAAAGACAATGGTTTTTGAGGGTTAATTTTATGCCCTGATACTTTGCCAGAGTTTTGGATCAGCTCAAATAACAGGAGTGGAGTCCATGGGGTTCTTTAAATATAAGATCATGTCATCTGCAAAGAGGGAGAGTTTTACTCCATCTTTCCCTATTTGCATCCCCTTTATGTTTGCATCTTATTGCTTTAGCTAGAAATTCTAGTACTAAATTGAAGGGGAGTGGAGACAGTGGACATACTTCTCACATTCCTGAGTTTAGGCAAAATGTCTTTAGCTTTTCATCATTAAGGATAATGCTAGCTGTAGGTTTGTCTTATACAGCCTTTATTATATTGAGGAATATTCCCTGGATTCCTGGTTTCTTCAGAGCTTTCATCATACAGGGGTGTTGGATCTTATCAAATGCCTTTTCTGCATCTATTGAGATAATCATGTGGTTCTTATCCCTGCTCTTGTTGATGTGATGAATTATATTGATTGATTTTCATATATTGAACCAACTTTGTAACCATGCAATGAATCCTGTTTGATCATAATGTATGATTTTTTTTGTCATTGAGAAATTGGTCTGCAATTTTCTCATTTATTTTACTGGAGTTTAAACTCAGGCTTGTGCTTGCAAGACAAGACAAATATTCTACCACGAACAGTCATGCCTTAACCCCCCCGCTTTTTATCTTTTTTTTTTTTCAGGTAAGGGGTAGGTTTATTCATCATTCCAGCTGGCACCAGGCCATCTTCGTCCTCCACGCAGTGGGGAAAGGCCTGGGAAAGAGAGCTGAGAGAGCTGGGAAAGA
The DNA here is from genome assembly GCF_019054845.1 of Dipodomys spectabilis. Taxonomy (NCBI): domain Eukaryota; kingdom Metazoa; phylum Chordata; class Mammalia; order Rodentia; family Heteromyidae; genus Dipodomys; species Dipodomys spectabilis. Next base: position 7,426,678 of record NW_024870701.1, on the reverse strand, counting down.
GAGAGAGCTGGGAAAGAGAGAGGAAAGAGAAAGAAAAGAGCTAGAAAAGAGCAGAGAGAGAGAAGAGCTAGAAAAGAGGAGAGAGAGAGCTAGAAAAGAGAAGGGAGCTGGGAAAGAGAAGAGAAGGAAAGAACGAGAGAGCTAGAAAAGAGAAGGGAGCTGGGAAAGAGAAGAGAAGGAAAGAACTGAGAAAGAGCTAGAAAAGAGCAGAGAGAGCCCCCCTTTTATCTTTAAGTAATTGTACAAAGAAGTTCCCATTTTACAAAGCAGTATATGAGTACAGAGTGTCTGTCAACATTGTCACCCATCTCTCCTAACCCATCCCTTCTCTCACTTTTTTTCTTTAATTGAGATTAGGTGATTACATAAATTTCACATACTTCATAGTATTGTGGAAAAGTGATACTTGGTTAAAGTCACAACAATGTATGATTTTTTAAAATGAATTGTTGAAGTTGATTGGCCAGAATTTTGTTGAGAAGTTTTACATCAAGGTTCATCAAAGAAATAGGTCTGTACTTCTCTTTTTTTGATGAGCACCTATCCGGTCTTGGGATGAGGGTTATGATGGCTTCATAGAAAGAGTTTGGTAGTGAACTTTCACTTTCAATTTTATTGAAGAGTTTTAGAAGTACTGATGTGAGTTTTGCTTTGAAGGCCTTGTGGAATTCAGCTGTGAACCCATCTAGTCCTGGGTTTTTCTTGAATGGGAGGTGTCTAATTGCTGTTTCTATTTCAATGCTTGATATGGGTCTGTTAAGTTAGTTTAAATCATCTTGGTTTAGTTTGGGCATATCAATATTTGCTAGAAATTCTTTCATTTCTTCCAGATTCTCAAATTTGTTAGCATAAAGGTTTGGTAAGTATTCCTTTATAATGTTCTGAATCTTGGTTGTTTCTGTGGTGATGTTTCCATTCTCATCTCTGGCCCAGAAACTTTCTATTGATCTTGCTATGCAGATCAATATAAAGCCACAGAGTGGGAGAAGATCTTCACTAGCCTTACAACAGACAAGGGCCTCATATCTAAAATATACTTAGAACTCAAAAAATTAGATCCCTCTAAAGCAAATCCTCAAAGAAACAAACAACTGACTAGTAAGTGGGCTAAAGACTCAAAGAGAGACTTCTCTGAAGAGGAAATAAGAATGACCAATAGACACACGAAGAAATGTTCAACTTCTCTGGCCATAAAAGAAATGCAAATCAAAAAAAACGTTGAGATTCCACCCCAGTTAGAATGGCTATAATCAAGAAATCAAATAACAACAGATGCTGGAGGGGAAGTGACCAAAAGGGAACCCTACTGCATTGTTGGTGGGACTTTAAACTTGTTCAACCACTTTGGAAAGCAGTATGAAGATTCCTCAAAAGACTCCACATAGAATTCCCCTATGACCGAGCAATCCAACTTCTGGGCACGTGCCCAAATGATCACAAACAAGGCCATACTAAAGCTACCAGCACAACTATGTTTATCATAGCATTATTCATCATAGCTAAAATATGGAACCAACCCAAATGCCCCTCAGTAGATAAATGGAATACAATGGAATGGAATACAATGGAATTCTATGCTTCCATCAGGAAGAATGACACCACCCCATTTGTAAGGAAATGGAAAGACTTGGAAAAAAATCATATGAAGTGAACTAAGCCAGACCCAAACAAATATAGGTCTAATTGTTTTTCTTATTTGCAATAATTAGTATATATCTAGGATAATATTATTAGATTAGCAGAAAAGCTCAAAAGCTATAGACATATGACCATATGAGATGATGCCAAGAAAATGAACCCTATATGAACATGAGGGTTTTCTTTGTTGTTGTTTTTAATGTACTATATGATTTTTGGGGGGTTTCTTTTGTATGTCTTTCCCCCTATGGTATATCCCTTGTTGCCTCTGTATTCAATTTTGGTACTCTGCATTTTGTATATATATTTATCTAATTTGGGGAGTGGAAGGGGAATAGCAAAATTCGGAAACAAGGATACAGGATAATCCATAGCAACAAAGATACTAACAAGACACTATGTTGGAAATGAACTTTATATCTTAGGGGGAGGGGGAGAGTGGGGGAGGTGAGGGATGGAAGGGATAGTAGGAGAAAAAGGAGGTGGTAACAATTGTCGACAAGAAATGTATTCATTACCTTACTCATGTAACTGTAACCCCTCTGTACAGCATTTTCACAATAAAATAAAAATTTACAAAAAGAACCAATTCATTTGGAGTAAAAAGCTTAAGACAGAGAAGTATGGCATCAGCAAAGAAAGTGAATGAAAGGGGCAGGGCTAACTGCCGGAAGGCACAAGCAAAGGAAGAGGCATGGATCTTGGCTATACTGTATCAGCCCATAACGGTTATTCTGCATAAACTGTAGTCAGAGTATGCAGAGTAACTCTAAATTCTCAAAGAAATTCTATTGCAGGGCTCAGTTTACAAATGCCTTCAAGAGTGTTGTTTTTGCATCCTGACTCTTGGAGCAATTAACAGGTGGATTTTGTGAAAGGGGCACTGGTGGCTCATGCTTGTAATCCTAGCTTCTCAGGAAGATGAGATCTGAGGATTGTGGCTCAAAGCCACACTGAATATGAAAGTTCATGAGATTTTTTAAAATCTCCAATTAACCAGCAAAAAACCCCAAAGAGGAACTGTGGCTCAACTGGTAGAATGCTAGTTTTGAGTGAAAAAGTTCAGGAACAGTGACTATGGCCTGATTTTAAGTCACAGGACCAATACACACGCACACACCATATACAACTGATTTTGTGAATGTTACTTAAATTTTTCATGCCTCACTTTCCCTCTTGGGGAAGTAAAGGAAATAATTGAATTGAAACACATAGAGGTGGGTTTTGATGATTAACTGACAAATACAAGCAAGGAACTTAGCTGTATTCCTGGCTCATCTGACTCAACTGAAAATTGGATGAGATGAAACATTTTCCAAATAAGAAGGCTAGAATCAGCAATGTTCTTCATGTCATAAGATTTAGAAAGAAGAGTTTAAGCATTTCTTCTCTAGCAGCAACAAGCATACACAATCATTCCAAGTATTTGATCCTTATACTTCTATGTGTAAGTTGTATGTAAAACATTAAAAATGTCAATCCCACCAGATTACTCGTCCTGTTTGCTCTATCTCCTCCTTCCCCAAGATTTATCATTTTTATTAGCTTTTAGTTTACCCTTCCATTATTTAAGTAGAAGCAAATATATGTAGACATTTCTGTTGTACATCTCTCCCAGACACAAGAGAGCTTGTCAGATAAGCTCCTCGGCACTTCATTCTTTCCAGCTATCCAGAACATCACTCCAAAGCAGTGTACAATGGATAATCCACATTCCTTTTTACAGCTGCACTATAGTCCATTGTGTCATTGTCCCATAGGTGATTCTTCTAAATCTTTGTTGAGATTTCTATGTGTAAGTGGTACTGCATACTTATTGCAACACAGACCTGTATTAGTCTCTTCCTAGTGGAAAAACTTTCATATTTCTTTACCTGGCATACGTTCTCTCGTTTCCTTTTATCTATGTCTCATTTATCAAGTTTCCTCATTTTCCTTTTTGATCAGCAGCAGGGAATATCAAAGATGTTAAGTACTTCATGTGTTTTGTCACAGCTGGGTGGTCTAGGACTAAATTTCACACTGACCAGGGATAATTAGACCTGTTATAGTATAGCTTGCTTCTTACCATATTAGGCATGTTCCTAGGGGGTTGGTGTTGTAGCCCAGTGGTAGAACACTTGGATAACAATTGTGATCCCCAATGTTTAACATGGTAAACCTATATTAAAAGGTGTTTATAGAACTTTGCTAACCTTCAAACCCATATTATAGCCCTCAAACATATTAAAGACACATAGTAGGTTTGTGGTAGATACTCTGTAAACTTTTGATGAATGAAAAGAAAGCCTTACTAATAACCCCTGTATCTTTATTCACTTGAATTTTAGGAAGGTATGTTTTTTTTCTTTTTTTCCAGAGAAAAGGATATTCAAGATTGGTAATAATAATATTACTGAGCTGGTTCCTGGGGTGAACACTTAGATAAAGCAAATTGTTTTCCTACATGGAATATGGAGCTGGTTCTGATAAGTAGGACTTGGGAGACTGACATCATACTGGCGAAAATCCAACATGATGAACAAAGTCTTTCTTGGTAAAGCCCAAGGGGAAACAGGCATCCTCTTACAGAGTTGGAAGTAAGGAAAAACTATATAAACCCAGTAGAGATAATTGAGTAGTAGCTAGCTGAAATATATATATAGGTACCACTCATCAGCAGCCCTAGAAACGAGCTGATGAGTTAATATATGTGTGCATCCATTGTCTAGCATATCCATTGACTTGAAATCCCCTTTCTAGGAATCGATTCCAAGGATAATCTGCAAAAATATGAAAAAGACAGATAAACAAATCTTCTCATTGCAGTACTACTTGTGTTTTCACAACACAAAAAGAAGATCCACTGCCTCCCAACAAGGATTTAGAAGAGTCGCCTATGGGACAATGACACAATGAACTATGGTGCAGCTGTAAGAAGGAAATATGGATTATCCATTGTACACTGCTTTGGAGTGATGTTCTGGATAGCTGGAAAGAATAAAGTGCCGAGGAGCTTATCTGACAAGCTCTCTTGTGTCTGGGAGAGATGTGGGACAGAAATGTCTACATATATTTGCTTTTACTTAAATAATGGATGGGTAAACTAAAAGCTAATAAAAATGGTTATTCCTGGGGGAGGAGAAGGTAGAGCAAACAGGACGAGTAATCTGGTAGGATTGACTTTTTTTTTTTTTTAATGTTTTACATAATCATAAGATTAAATCAAAACCAAATGAAAGAACCTTCTGAATCAGAAGCAAAATGCAACAAATTGAGTTTCTGAAAATGTATGCCTTTATCATACAACAGAATTCAAGCTATGAGGGGCATGACAAACTGTATTGTGTCCAACCAAACCTGGAAGCTGAGGTGTGGAGAGCTGAGCTCTGTCCTATGAAAGACAGCATCATGGAATGGTGTCTCTCTGGTATTGGCTGGTCTACATCATCTTTCTTTTGTCTTAACTCCTTTTGCTTTTGGAAAATAGGCAAATACCTTCTCTTGAGAAGGTAACACAAAGCCAGTGATAAGGTAAAGACATATCTAAAGATCCCATCTGGTCTGTTTATCAGACTTACCAGTGGATGAGGAAACACTGACAACAGTCCATTGAGACTTCAGAAACTTATCACTGTGTTCCGGGCAAGTATGATTTGAACTCATAGGGCTGAGGCTCTGTTGAAGATACTGTTGGAGCCTCTGAGCTGCCATTCCTTGGACACTGTTCTTGGAGCCATATGCCCCACAAGCATTTGTCTTGCAGAATGACATCTTCCCCCTCAGCAGAGGCAGCCAGAGAAGTCAGGCCCAATGTTTAAGGTAGCTTTCCTCAAAGTAGTTCTGCATGAAGATTCTAAATCAGTGTTCCTAGCACTTTCTCAAACTTTCTTCAGTGGAGAGTGGATCGTTCAGCCTAGCTGCCAAAACAGGATTCAAGTTTCCCTCCTGGAATGGCTGAAGTAGCCAGCTTCTTAGGAAGCTGCCTGCTGCTACTGGGTGACACAGGGTCCCCAGCAGCACTGAAAAGCCTCACACTACCCAGAAGTTGGAGGCCATCCCAGGGAATCTATGCAGCGAATGCTGGGGTGGGCCAAATGGCCACTCAGAATTGCCAAAGGCTGCCTGGATCAGGAGTTCACATAAGCTTGGGCTCAGCAGGCTAAGCTGCTGGCATTTGTTCAGTGGGTGGGTGGAGGAATAAAATAAACTTTGTGTGGCAAGTGATAACTCTGGCATTTTAATATTTCTACCACAATGTTGTTTTCCTAGAGTCTCGGAGTAAAACAAATTAGAATTATAAATACCATCCAATTTTCCAACAAGCTCTTGTGAGTTATTAGTGGAAATCAAATCACCTTAGTCAATCAGAGGCAGCTTAAATGCCACTACACTGCTCTCCCCAAAGATGCACGCACACCTATCATTCCTACAGAGGCTCAGCTCCTCTTGGTGTGGCAGATGTGAAACAGAGCTGCTTGAATGTGAAAATCAAGTTGATGATTTGTACTTGTGAATATTGCTAATACTAAGTATTATTAAACATGGTTACCTTTCTGAACTTGGACCAAAATTTCATCTGATGCAATGCTTCAGTTTTCTCAGGAGTTCTGGGAACCTATAAAAACACATAATTATCCTTTGTGCACCGGGAATCGTTAGATTAAAGTAGAGCCATCAGCATGTATAAAGGCATTTAACATGGATGTTAACTGAGAATTTACCTGAGATGTTAAGTGAGCAGCCTATTACAGTTTCACAAGGAGTTACTCCTCATTGAAGAGCCAAATAGTCTGCTGGAAGGAAACCTTTAAATTCTAGGCAGCCTTCACCTGAGAGGCTCACTCACGTACTTTTCAGTGCCACGGGCTGTGGTAATTGCTGGATACTTGGATGAGCTGTCAACTTGATAACTGTTTGTCATGTCCTACTTAATTGGAGCCCCTAGAACAATAAGGAAGGATTCTCTCTATGCAGATGACTCTGTGATTGATGACCCAGCTAAGGAAATCATTTACAAATTCAGGCCCAAATTCAGCCAGTTGATGGATCTCATCTGATATTCTTTTGGTCTTCTGAGTGTGGAGGACTTTGATTGACACCCCCAGTATTGTGATAACCCAAGAGAAAAATCTTGCCTCTAGACACAACAAAGGCCCCCTAAATTGACTCACTCTTATTGAAATAGAGTGAAACTTCGTTAGTTTCTTTTCAAGCTGACTGAAGGTTTAGTGCATATATATTTTTAATGCTGTGTGAGTGAAAATATTACATTGAAAGTAATATCAGTTGACTGACATTTAAAAAAAATTGAGTTCCATTTTTTTAGGGTCATTTTCTCAGCTCACTGTGCAGTAGCAAGAGGGTGCTGGAGGCTCTGGTAATCCCAGCACAGTGATGCCTCCTTTGGGAGAAGGTTTAAAGGGCACAGAGGCTGTTGATTTCCTGATCAATTTCCATTGGCAAAAAGCTTTCCTAGCACCCTTCAATAACAAAGTAAGTCACACCAACACATATTTTTCTTTCTGTTTAAGATATTCAACTCACCATTAGAAATAACCGGGGGAAGGTAAAACAATATAAAGAAAAGATAGCATACTCTAAGAAGAATGTGACTCAGTAAACCTAGGGAAGTCATTTGTAAAGAAAGATGCTATTTACCCTAATAAGGGGGATTGGATAATACTTTTTTTCTTTAAAAAAATCAGATGGCTAGTATCTATGAGGGGCTGTTTTGATAGCTTGTTCTCATCGAAGGCAAAGGAATCTGCTCAGGCAAGAAGGTTCCATAAACAATGGTGAGAAGTAGAAGATTGTCACACTGTGTGATGAGCGTTGTCTGTTGCAATGTAAAGCGCAGTGTAGTTTTATATGGTAGATGGAATTTTACTTCTACCATAAAACTATGTTTAAAAAGAACTACTGTTTTACTATTTTTGGAACCTTTCTCCACGATCTTGAGCAAAGACAGTGGCAAGAACATAGGGAAACTGACAATGATGTAAAATGACCTATGATATCTCATTCAGTTGAAAGTGAGTATTGGAAAATCTGTCCATTCATTACTCACTCATCAATTAATCTACACAATCACATACGGAGGAACTATGATAACAGAAGTTTCAGGTTAGGGTTAGATCTATTACCAAAAATTTGTTTACAAAAGTCCACGTGTCTAATGTACATATAGAATCGCAAGTTCTCATGCATTCATTTGCCTATTTTTCAGCACCTCCTCTGTGTGGGAGGTAATGTACTGGGCATAATGGGATTATAACAATAAACTGGAAAAGATGCCCTGCTCCTTTGTGATCTATAACTTAGCAGAGTACCAAAATGACTTCTCAGATCCATAGAAGGTGGACCTTGCTCTACAAAAAAATGCCATAGGTAGATAGCATTTATACAGGACCTTGAAGGCTGGATTGGGTTTCTTTAAGAAGGGAAGGTAACTTTTTAGAGGCAAAAACTGTCAAGGAATGCTCAAGAATGATTATTTGGCACAATGTCAGTGCATTATGGCATGTGTCGAGGGGACCAGATCATCTGATGCTTCCTCTAAAGGTTAGATAGGAGAGTTTGAGCTCTGCTTTTATACACTGGCATACCATTTATGTTCCACAGGGAAAATATGAGACCAGATCTGAGCTGTAACAACTCTTATTAGATGGTAATGTAGAGAATTTCTTTGTGTGTGTGTGTGTGTGTGTGGCAAATCTAGATATGGAGACCAATTAAATTGGTCTCTGTAGAAAAATAAGAGGTGGGGACATGTGATAGGATTTGATAACTCTCTCCACATGGAGGAAGAAGGAGATGCAAGATGGTAGCACACTGTTTGTTTCTGAATCAGCAGAAAGAAAAAGAGATGGGAAATGCTTGAGCCTGAAGATGGTTCAGTTCTGCTTTGCACTCCAAATGCACAGCAGTTTCTCCTAAGAGGAAGAAACAGCCTTTTTTGTCTAGAATTAAATAATGGTCAATAGTTTTCTAACGTTGATAATTGATCAGAGAATGACTTTTACTATGATAGGGTAAAGCAGTTTTAAGGTTGCTAATAGCCTTTCTAATTATTTAACTTCCTGGAACCTAAAAGGAGATTGGTGAAATGTACTTAACCAAGTTCCCAGCCCTTGATATAGAGTGCTGTGAACAATGAGAGCAGAGGTACTATGACTGAATTCTCCCATCACCAGCACTGTCTCCTGGGGAGCCTGAGTTAGCAAAGAGGGAATGAAATGGTATCTCATGCCTTCATCTCTCAGACATTAGACAGCTGTTCCTTTCTTTTGCCCATTTCCTGATCACCTTTAATGCCAGTTTCCTTCTTCTTTTTACTTTCTTGTATTTGTTTCTTTTCTCCCTTTTTTAGTAATTCTAACCATGTTGTCCCTTCTGCCTCTTTTCTTTTAGTCCATAATTTTTTCATTTTCTGGCTATTTCTTCTATATTTTTTTTCTTTGTATTATGAAAAACTCAAAATAGAAAAAAAAATCAGCAAGAGTAGATGATATAGCAAACACTTATCTATAAAATTTTAAGAAATGTCTTTTTTAGCTTAAGTTGCTTTGGATCTTTAGATCTATCTATCTATCTATCTATCTATCTATCTATCTATCTATCTATCTATCTATCTATCTATCTATCTTTGTAGCTATCTATGTATCTATCCATGTATGTATGTATCTCTATCTATCTATCTATCTATCTATCTATCTATCTATCTATCTATCTATCTATCTATCTATCTATCTACCTATCATCCATGTATCTATGTATGTGTTGTGTATGTATGTATCTATCATCTATCTAACATCTGTCTAGAGAGTTAAAGTCTTCTGTACACATCTTCCTGGACACTAGAACACTGCCTTCTCAGTTATGCAGCACTGTCTTGAAGTAGTTCTTTCAACTGTTATACGAATTCACATACTGTTAGTAGAATTTCTTCTTATATACTACTGTTTTGCATGCTTTCATGTTGATAAAATATTGTATATGTTCTGAATTTGGCATTTTATTTGCTTAAACTAATATTTTGGAGCCTATCTGTGTTGAATTGCAGTTCTAATTTGTTTATTTTGGTTGTTGTGTATGAAAATGTTGCAGCGGATTTTTTCAATTTGGTCTTAATGAACATTCAAATTGTTTCTGTTCTTTTGCTTTGCTACAACCAATGGTGCTGCAGTGATCATTTGTGAGCATGTCACCTGTGCCAGAGAATTCATGTGGATTATGCGCCAAGGGCTGGAATAGTTAAGTCATCAGAAATGCCATACTCACTGATGATTGCCATATTGGTCTCCAAAGTTGTGGCATCAGTTTGTATGCTCACCAAGAATGCATGAGAGCTTGATCTGTCTTGACATTCTCCTCAACATGAGGTATTACTTGGAATTTAGTTTTGTCAATATGTTGAAAATGAAATGACATCTTGTTTTACTTTGTATTCTTTGATTACTAATAAGATCAGGCATTTCTTCATAAATTTATGTCAAACCTCATTTACTCTTTGGTGAATTCCTTGGGCATAATCTTTGCCCATTTTTCTATGTTTGCCCTTCAATTTGTGATTTCATAAGTTTTTTATATACATATTCCTTCATTTGATATTGATATGCAGCACCTCTTCTTCCAAAACTGTGGGATAGATTTTTATTCTGTGGCATCATTCATGTAGAAAGCTTTAATGAGCTAAATATGTCCATTTTTTCATATGTTGTTTTGCTTTGCTTCATTTTGCTGTCCTACCCTTCCTTCTACTGTCTTTGTTCTCTTTGACTGTGTGGAATAGTAGTAACTGCTAATTTAATGGACTTGCATTCTTACTTTTTTCCAACAGGGCTTGAACTCATGACTCCACAGTTGCTTAGCTGGCTTGCTACCACTTAAGCCACCCCTCCAACCTTCTCTCCTATTCATTCCTTGAAAATGTTTTTTTTCCAAGATGGGGATCATGCATTTCTTGAGTTTGTTAACTGTCACCTATAAAACTGCTACTCTTTTATGGGGGGGCAGAATTTGGGAGTAGGAGAGAGTATGTTGTTACTTTTTGGTAGTGTTTTTCAATACTTTTTTTGTGCTGGCTCTAAGGTTTGAACTTGGGGTCATGGCACTGTCCCTGAATTTTTGTGCTCAAGGCTAGCTATATACCACTTGAACCATTGCTCCACTTCCAACATTTCCGTGTGTGTGTGTGTGTGTGTGTGTGTGTGTGTGTGTGTGTGTGTGTGTGTGTGTATGTGTATGTAGTTAATTGAAAATGAGAGTTTCGCAGACTTTCTCGCCCAGGCTTGCTTCAAACCGAGATCCTTAGATCTCAGCCTCCTTATTAGCTAGGATTATAAGTGTGAGCCACCAGGGCCTGGCATGCTTTGCAATTTTTATAGCAATTGTATCAACTTTCATTGTGATACATAAAGGCCTATAACATGATTGGATCAAATTCATATTCTCTGTTACTCTTTCTTTTTTTTTTAATCTCTTCTGCCTTTCTATTTAATCAGTCTTTGATGTTTATGTTATTTTCATACATGTACGCGCGCACACACACACAGGCCTATGTTATTTACCCCTGTCACCTCTCCTTTCTTTCTTTTCCTCTTCCTCTTCTTCTTCCTCCTTCTTCCCACTGTTCCCTCCCCCAAAGAGTGCTCCTTTTACTATCATGTCATTTTTTTTACATAGTCATTAGTAAAAACATATTTGTCTTTCTGAACTTGGCTTGTTTTGCTTAACATGATCATCTCTAGGTGCACACACTTTTCTGCATGTGAGATAACTCTACTGTTTTTTTATTGCTGAGTAAAACCCCCATACCTGATTCCATAGCCTGACTAGTATAAACACCGCAGCTACAGACACATGTGCAGGTATCTTAACAGAATGTTTTAGTTTCTTGATTTCCATACTGATTTCCATGATTTATATTTTCACCAGCACTGAATAAGTGTTCCTATTCCTCACTTCCTCTCTAGGCCCTGTGATTTGCTTGATGATAGACATTCTGATTGGGGTGAAATGAAATCTCAATGTTGTTTTGATTTGTACTTCTTTTCTGGCTTAAGGATGATGAACATTTTTTCAAGTGTTTATTAGAAATTGATACTTCTTTTTGGAACTGTTCAATTTGTTTGCCTGTTTATTAATTGAATTATTTTTATATTTAGTCTTTGAGCTTTTTATGTATTCAGGATGTTGCAAAAACTCTCCCCTTCTGTGAGTTGTAGATTCTGGAAATTGCTTCATTTGATGTAAAAAAAAGCTTTTTAATTTGATATAATCAAATTTATAAACAAGAATTTGTCACGTCTTGTTCTAATCTGGAGCAAGTGATTCTATTCAGAAATAAATAGTCTAGACCTATATCTTAAAACGTTTTACTCTAGTAAGTTAAAAGTTTTACCATTTTGAATATTGTTTGTACTGGTTGAGAGTTAGGAATGCAGTTCCAGTCTTCTACAGGTATATATACTCTTTTTTTTTTTTCCTGTACTGGGGATTGAACTCAAGACATCCCAATTGTTTGTTATGCAGACATTTTACTTCTTGAGCCACATCTCCATCATTTTTTATCCTTGGTTATTGTTAAGATAGGATCAGCCTGGGCTGGGAAGCAACTCTACTTTGGATATCCAGTCTGCTGGATTTTCTGATGAATTGAATAGCAAGTAGAAGAGCAACAAGAATCAAGGTAGTTTTTAGGGGTTTTGTCTGAGCAACTGGATGAATGGTATTGCCACTTAGTGAGAGGGGAAGAGTCTTGGGAAGAGTCAATGATAGGGGTAAAAATAAGGAGCTCTGTTCACAATATGAACCTGGATCGTATTAATTATCACAGTGCCCATTTCATTGGTTTGCTTTTCTACACACTTCCTATGTGCTTGTTCTTCCCTGAATCACAGGGAACTAAATTGTTTCCCCCTCTTCCTTCTCTCTTTCCACCTCTCACACCACTAACGCTGTTCTCTGGTCATTAGAGATGTGAAGGCATCTGAAATCGGAGCCTTGGGTTCCGTTAGCATTCAAGGCTGGCAGAAGGTGAGTCAATGGGGAGAAGGAAGGTGATCAAAGTGTGCCTATGTCTGTGTTGGGGAGGGAAGTGGAGGAGGCTAGGAAGTTTGAGCTGGAGGGTTCATGTGTTTCTTCTTGGCTTGGATGGCTATGTTCTCTCTGTGTATCTTACATAGTTTTCTCTCTGTATGTGCCTGAGTTCTAACTTCCTGTTTTTGTAATATATCAGTTTCATGAGATTAAGGCTCCTGACTTAACTACCTCTTAAATGACTCTTCCCCCCCTCTTCAAATATGGTCACATTTTGAAGTACTGGGAGTACTGGAAGTAGCACCTCAACATAAGAATTTTGAGGAGACCATAATTCATCCAAGTTAGCATTTCTCTAGTGCCTTTTTTTTGTGGCTTTGTATTAGCCATATTAAAAAAACAAACAAGGCAGCAAATGATTGGATTTTTAAAACATCTGATTATCAGATTCAGTTTGAGCACCCTGATTGGTCTTTTAGTATGTGATTGACTTCTTTCATTTTATTGTGATATTTATATTTAGACCTAGTTGTGTCATATTTTTTTATGATTTTCCTCTTTCTTTCCATCCTTTCTTTTTTTTTTCTCTTCTCTTTTGGCCATAAAATCGAATGCTGATTGGGCAGTTTTTTAATATTCACTGTCCTGTATCGTAAAACCTTGACATTGTTTTTCTATTCTTCTGGCATTCTAAATTGTGTGTGTGTGTGTGTGTGTGTGTGTGTGTGTGTGTGTGCCTGTGTGTGTGTGTATTCTTAAAACACTTTAATATTATTCTGTATTTCAGTGATTCCCAGACTATTCATCAGCTCTCCATGGAATATATTCTATGTTATTGTTGCCTAGAGATTTAGATGTTCATTAAAAATTAGTATTTTTGTTTCAAATTGATTTTTAATTAAATTTCTCAGTGTATTTTATCAATTTCTGTAGTCACTCCAATATTGTATAATTGTTCTTCATGGTCACAAGACCACAGTAAAAAAACAACTTTAAGAGAAGTTACTTATACCACATTGTCTTATTTCTTGCTTATATTCCACGGTGGCTAGGCTTCAGCCCTCAAATGGATGAGGGGTTGCTGGGTGGAGGGGACAGGGCCCAGGAACATGTATTGACCCTTGAAGTTTTCAAGCAAGGGAAATTTATGTCACATTTGCTGACATTTCTTTGGCCAAAATCACATGACTAAGTAGACTTTAAGAAAGACAGGAGAGTATAGTTTTCCCATGGAGAGGTGTTGGTTAACTTACACCTGTCACCTACGTGTGCTTTCAATCTGGCTTCTTTTTCCTTCTTACTGAAACATATTCTTTAATAAGTTGTTCCATTAGCACCTATAAGTAGTAAACTCTTATTTATCTTTTATTTTTATTGTTATTATAAAGGTGATATACTGAGGTATTACGATTTCATAAGTCAGGTAATGAGTACATATAATCTTTTATTTTATATGTATAACAAAGCCTTTATTTTGCCTTCACTCTTAAGTTTTTAGCAGCATGTAAATGTAGGATTTACTGTTTCTTTCCCTGAGCATTTTGAAAATACTATTTCATACTTTTGTCCTCTATTGTCACTTCTTTATTTTTGTTTTAATTGTAAAGGTGAAGTACAGAGAGGTTACAGTAACATGTCAGGTAATGAGTACATTTACTTTGTTTTTGGTCCGGTCATGGGGCCTGAACTCTGGGCCTGGGCACTGTCCCTCAGCTCTTCAGCTCAAGGCTAGCGCTCTACCACTTGAGCCACAGTGCCACTTCCGGCTTTTTTTCTTTTTGCTTATGTGGTGCTAGGGAATCGAACCCAGGGCCTCATGCATGCAAGGCAAGTGCTCTACCACTGAGCCACCTTCTCAGCCCAAGTACATTTACTTTTGAACAGTGTCACCCCTCCCTCATTTTCTCAGTTTTTCCCCTCCTGCCTCTGAGTTGTATAGTTCATTTCCAACATAGTATCTAGTGAGTATTACTGCTAAATTGGTTCACCCTTTGTCCGACCATTTCTGTTCACTTTTCCCTGTCCAAATCAGATAGACTTATATACAAGATAGTACAAAAGTCAGGGAATAAGCCAAATTTTTAAAAGAGAAAAAAAAAACTGCAAACAGTACAAAAAACAACTCCTGTGTAGTTCTCTATTGTTCCTATGAAAGTTTTGTTGACAGCTTAATTGCCATCATTTTGTACTGTACTTCATCTTTTAAAAATATAAAACATTTAGATCTCTTTCAAACTGAGAACTTAAAGTATGCATTTAATGTATGTATTCATGTCTTCCACTCTTGAAAGTTTCTCAACCATGATTTCTTTAGTTCTCTTTGCTGGAACTCCAATTGGATCCATGTTGGACTATTCAACTTCCCTAACTCTCTTCAGTTTGGATTTTATCTCACATATCTTTTTCTACTTCTCTGATACAGATTTTCATTTACCAGATTAATATATAGTTATTTTACATAAATATCAAATCTCATAATTTCCTTCCTTCCTTCCTTCCTTCCTTCCTTCCTTCCTTCCTTCCTTCCTTCCTTCCTTCCTTCCTTCCTTCCTTCCTTCCTTCCTTCTTTCCTTTCCTTTCCTCCCTTTCTTTTTCTTCAGATAATGAAGGCCTTGTACATGCTGTAAGGCAAGTACTGTGCTACTAAGTGACATCTCTGGCTTAGCATAAGACCTAATTCAAATTAATCAGTGTCTTTGTAAGTTTCTATAGAAGGCAGAACACATTTATATACAGAAGGAAAACCATGTGAAGACAGAGAAAAGATAGCCAGCTGCAAGCAAGGAGAGAGGCCTCAGACGAAAAGCTACACTTCTTACACCTGGATCTAAGACAACCAGCTTTAATAATTGCATGAAAATAAATCTCTCTTGCTTGAGCCACTCTTTCTGTGGTATTTTGCTATAGCCACTGAAGTGTCAACTTACTACAATGAGAAGTATCTATAGTCCTCCTTCTCATCTCTAACCTAATGAAAAATAGCAAACCATCCTGTCTTAACCTATCCTTGGTCTTAGGACTAAGGTCAAGAATTCTCTTGAGCCTTTCAGTGACCAAGAATTGTTTTTAGTGCCACAAAAATTACCACCACTCTACTGCCCACTACCTTACCTTCTTCTTGAACATTCTGCTTAGACAGGAGGCACTCAGAACAAGTACATTGAAAATATTCCTTCTCATTACCAGTGAGAGTGGACTGATGAATCTAATTCACTCTGCTTATCTACTTCTCTTTTCTCAAGTTAGATATAGACACTTGAACTTGAGATTTGTTTATGATGAATTTATTCTCCAATTCTAAACAAGCAATGCATTGTAGATGTGTTGGATTCTAAGCAATCAAAATATGTTATGACTCTATTGGTTCAATAGGCATACTGAATACTTATTTCCACTCTGCTTTTCTTTTGGCTGTTGTAGAAATAGCTGCCGATGACTGGTGGCTGGTGGCTCATGCCTGTTATTCTAGCTACTCAGGAGACTATCTGAGGATTGCAGTTCAAAGCCAACACTGGCAGGAAAGTCTTTGAGACTCTTATCTCCAATTAACCACCAAAAAACCTGTAAGTGGTGCTATGGTTTAAAGTGATAGAGTACTTTCCTTGAGCAAAATAGCTCAGGGATAGCACCCAGGCCCTGAGTTCAAACACAACTGACAAAAAGAAAACAAAAGCAACAACAAAGAGAAAAAAATAACTGCCAGTAGATTTACTTATGTACAAGTATGTGTGTGTATGTATGTATGTGAGTGTGCATACAATAGCACATACTAGATGATCTTCTTCGATAAAGACTTTGTAGAAAGACTTGGTGAGGTATGCATGATTTTCTCTTCATGTAAGAAAATTCCTGACACACACAGACTGTTTAGAGTTATGCTCAAATGACGTTCCCAGTTGTATTTACTGGGAATGGAATTTTTCTCAGAGCCACCCTATCTACTCAGTTTTACAAGGTCTTGGTGCTTACAGCTAAGATGCTTCTATTTTGAACACTTGGGGTTTCAAAAATCTAATTTACCCTGAAATCCCTTCTGCATTTTAAAAATTGTGTCTGAATTCTCAATGCAGACAGAATGACTGTTTGGTAGACAAAATGTATCCCCAAACCATCAAGGGATTTTTATAAGCAATTGGGATTACTCCCAAATACATTGCAGATTTGGTATCAACTATCATATTTGAATTTGTATTCTGGTGCTGAGAGCAATTTGTAACACATTATAAATCATGGCGCCTCCCTCACAGTTTCAGAATGCTCCTGTCTGTGACAAGCACTAAATATGCTGTTGCTACAGTAGCAACGTCAGAAATGGCCCAGAGACATCACACAAAAGTGATTGACAGGAGAAAATTTCATAATCACTTTATAAGTACAACCCTGCAGTAAGAGCCCAATCTACTTCAACTGGAAAAATTTTGAGGAGTTGCATGTGTACTGAGAATGTAAATTGGAACCTGATATGCTTGGCTTTTTGGCACAGTATTTGAACGTTGTCAGGGCTGCTTCCTAGCCAGGGGAGCTGCAAGAAGTTAACTTATTTTCCCTCCAAAATGAAGGCTTAGATCCATAGAGTATAAGCCAAATCCATAGAGAAAATCCCAAAATTGCAAACTCTGTAGTTATGAATTGACCCTAATAATGGCTTTTATTATTTAGATGTAATAAGAATTCTACAGATCGCAGAACAGTAAGAGCTCTAGTTTTGCAGATTGAAGTGTTTTTTGGACTGTGCTATATGAAAGCCATCAGAGACAATAGAGTCTTGATAGATATCCATTGTAACATTTGCAGAAAAGCATTAACAATACATCACACTTCACTGCTAGCTGCAAACCCATAATATTATTCACAAATTATGTATTTAAGACTGGGGAGCTGGAGACATTTTTGTAATGCTAATATTAAGACATCCCCTCAAGAGGTTCCGTGGAACCTCTGCCTGCAGTTTGATATTCACCTTACTGCTTGACCATGTGATAATTTTGCAATCGTTGCCTGGCTACGCCAATCCCTATTTCCTATGGTGTTATGTGAATGTGTTCAGAGGGTTAGGTTTAGAATTGTTACTTCCGAAAAAACTGGACCGTGATTCATAGAATTTGTCTAAGAACCTTTCCCAAACCATTCAAAATGCTTTCAAGTATAATCTAATTCAATCTGGGGAGAGAGGAAAGTGTTACTTTGAATAATGAACTGCAAATAAGACCAGGAAAATTGAAATGGAATGTTATGGAAATGCCATGGGGATGGGGAACATTTTTTTAAGATATAGTTTCATTCTTATTGTTTTGATTTAAAAAATGATACAGAAGCTTCAGAAAAGATGAAAAAACAAGGTAAATTTGTAGCAGATGCATTTATAGAGACCTAAAACTTTTAAGTATCCCAGAGGAAGTAGAATTAATTTATGATGAGATTGGAGCCTTTGATATCTCTATTAAGATTAACAAGAAGAAGGCATATGGTGGGGAAATAGCAAGAAGGTAGACATGTCTGGCTAAATGGTGTAAAATGAAAGCATTAATTAAGACACAAGAACAATAATAATAACAAATGAAGAAGCAAAAGCAGCTTAGTGATAGTAATAATATTTAAAAGCAAAGGTGATGAGCAAGGGAATCAAGGCTGAATCAAAGGCATTCTACTTGAGTATTGTCTTCATTTAAGAGCAATAAATCACTGAATACAGCCCAAGAACTGATGGCATTAATAAAATTCCTTTCACTAGAATCTAGCTTGCTTAGGGATCAGCTGAGGCCACCAGTCAGAGCAAGAAAGTGGGGACAGAAGAGAAGGGATGGGAAGAATTCGTAAAGTCATCTTTCAACTTTCTGTTGTGCAGAGATGTTACAGAAGGCTGTGATTTTAAAGTAATGCCACAAATTAAGTGTAAATGCAACTTTTTCTCATTAGCCAACATTTATTTGAGCCTCCAACAAATGATAGAAATGATAAATGTGACTCGTAGTTTTCTCTATTTACCTGTCTGTCTCAGTAATACAATTTGAGGAGGAGCAAGATGTAGGTATCTATCAAACTGGAAATCAATGCATTCACATTCATCTAGCCATTGTCATAGCTAAGGGTATTAGCAAGGCTGGGATATGAGCTGATGCTCAGTTCTCTCATCATTACAACCAGATCCAGAATATGGACTCACCCAGCTGTTGTGATGGCTCCGTGAGATGTGGTATAAAACAGTAAGCACTGGGTGTTAACAAAATTTGTTAAGCATTTATCAGTAATTAGACATTGTGGTGTTAACATTAATATCATGTTATTAATGGCAGTTTGTAAAATGAAAGGGAGCAGAAGGATTTATGTTTAAAACGAACTACAGCATTCAAAAATTCATTGCATGCCTTTAAACACTTGACAGGATTATCTTCCCATTCAAACCTGGATAAATAATAACTTCAAAATAGCACCCTAAGAGAGATATACTCATATAAATAACTATGCAATCTATGTAATTTTCATATCCTAATGAAATTCAGATCAGAATTAATGTGCAATAAAAAAGTAGTTTTTATGAATAACTTAGTCTATGGTGGAAGAGTTGGCAAATGATGAATGTAGTATATTTAAGAAATTCGATGTTCTCAACCACACCATTTGACATTTAGTTAATGGGACTGAGAGTTTCTGCTTGACAGTGAAAAGAGAACATTACATAAGTCACCATGTATTGCAGATCTTGCCAACTTGCTTTATGTTCATTTGACTGATTACTTTTTATAATTGTCCCATGCCTGGCTAGATTTCAAAGTGCAAGGGTGCCATTCAGTGCTGCTATTCTATGTTGCTCTGGCTTTTAAATAAATTGGATTTTAAAAAGTGAGTATTAGCTCTAATTCTTCCTTCTAAAACTACCAAAGGAAAAGGAAAGTTCTTCAGATGAAATCTGTGTATTCAGAACCCTTTCCAAGAAGCAAGTAATTAAGCTTATGGATTCTAAAAACAGAGATTATGGCTTTTCAAATGGAAACTGAGGGCTTCTATTACATGATAGAAGGAATATTTTGAGTTAAACCTATGTTCTTGCTGAAAAAAATCAGAGAAGATTCATATACACATTAAAAAATGAGAAACAGAAAGTATAAAATTCTTGAAGAAGAAAAAGCTCTCTGTGATGTGTTGGTAACCTTTATTTTCTTTCTTTTTTCTTGTGGGGGTAGGACTTTTATCAAATCTGATCCTAGGCTGAAAGTGCTTGGCTCAGAAAGTTCCTGCTGGAATTCAAATAAACTAGTAGAGTTTCTGGAGTGATATAAGGCTAGAATAACAAACATGAAATAATTGAGGGCCTTGAACACATGGTTTCTCTTTTCTTCAAGGATTATGCCAAATTCTGAAGATATTTGTGAAGCTAATAAATCTAAGCTTAAAAACAGATGGGATTTCCCAGTTTCCTTGTCTTAGAGAATCAAAGACTCATCAGAGTCTCAATTAACACATTACTTTGATTTATAAATAGTTAAATTTGAACTAGATTAAGTCTTATCAAATCTTCAACCTAGACTTCACTCAGTGTGGTCTCCATTGTACAGGGGGTCTACCTTCCTGGAATCTACTGGGTCTAGCAGAAAATGGCAAATTTCTTCTAGTGACAGATAATATTATCTGGAATAATCAAGTCTGTACTTCAAATAAAACTGATTAGGTTTTCCAAGAAACATGACCAAGAGAAAAATCAGACAGTAGACACAGATCTTTCTTTTCTGTTTGTCCCAAGCATATACTGTTATTGCAAAAAAGGGAAACCATGGGACTTATGTTTGTTAGGGCCTGGTAGAAGCTCAGATAAGATGATGTTAAGTGAAATGAACCCCAAGATAAGGACACAAGTGTTTTTGTCTTCCTTGCTATTGTTTCTAATGTATTTATAAGATATCATACGATTTTTTTTTGTTGCTTTGTATGTCCCTCCCCCATGGTATAACTCCTGTTTTCATTGTATCTGATGTTGGTATAATATGGGGAGGGGAAGGGAAAAAACAAAATGTTTAAATAGGGATATAGATTGACCCATGACAACAATGAGATGTACAAGATGCTATGTTGTAAAACAAACTTTACAATTTAGGAGGGGGTGGTGGGGTGGGAGGTGTAGTTGTGGAGGTGGGAGGGAAGGGATGGTAGGAGAAAAACAAAGGAGGAGGCAACAATGCTGGATAAGAAATGTACTCATTATCTTGCTCATGTAACTGTAACCCCTCTGTACAGTATTTTCACAATAAAACATATATATATATGCTCAACCTCTCTAACCATAAAAGAAATGCAAATCAAAACAACATTGAGATAACCACCTCACCCCTTGGCTATAATCAAGAACTCTAATAACAATAGATGCTGGAGGGGATGTGGCCAGAAGGGAACCCTACTGCATTGTTGGTGGGAGTGTAAACTTGTTCAACCACTTTGGAAAGTATTATGGAGGTTCCTCAAAAGACCCCACATAGAGCTCCCCTATGACCCAGCAATCCCACTTTTGGGCATTTACCCAAATGATCACAAACAAGGCCACACTGAAGCTACCAGCACAACTGTGTTTATTGTAGCATTATTTACCATAGCTAAGATATGGAACCAACCCAGATGCCCCTCAGTAGGTGAATGGATCAGGAAAATGTGGTCTATATACACAATGGAATTCTATGCCTCCATCAGAAAGAATGATATTGCCCCATTTGTTAGAAAATGGAAAGACTTGGAAAAAATTATATTAAGTGAAGTAAGCCAGGCACCAAGAAACATAGGTCCCATGGTTTCCCTTATTTGCAATAACTAGTATATCGCTGAGACAAGCAGAAAAGGTCAGATAAGATGCTGTTAAGTGAAATGAACCCCAAGATAAGGACACAAGTGTTTTTTCCTTTCTTGCTATTGTTTCTAATGTATTTATAAGAGACCACGTGATTTTTGTTGCTTTGTATGTCCCTCCCCCATGGTATAACCACTGTTTTCACTCTATTTGATGTTGGTATAATTTGGGGAGTGGAAGGGAAAAAACCAATTGTTTAAATAGGGATACAGGTTGACCCATTGCAACAATGAGATGTACAAGATGCTATGTCAAAAAAAGAACTTTATACTTTGGGTGGGTGGGGGATTGGGGGAATGTAGTGGGGGAGATGAGAGGGAAGGATGGTAGGAGAAAAACAAAGGAGGAGGCAACAATGCTTGATAAGAAATGTATTCATTACCTTGCTCATGTAACTGTAACCCCTCTGTGCAGTATTTTCAGACCTTACTGAGTACAATATTAAGAGGTATGATCTTCTTTACAACTCTATTATGTTCAGGAAAACAGAAGGAAATAAAGAAACACAAATTAATAACAAATTTCACAGAGGATAATGCAAGTAGAAATTCCAGAAATGAAATTTTAAACCTGTGAAATAAAATACCCAATGGGAGGTTTGAACATAAGCTAAAAATCATAGTATGTTAAGATTAAAGAACTTGAAGACAGGTTAACTGAAAATATCTACAAACAAATATCTAAAATGAAGCATAGATATGAGTGGACTTTATATTGGGAGTACAGTGAGACCATCCAACACACTGGTTAGATTTAAGTGAAGGAAAGGGGAAAGACTAAATTATATGAATCAAACAGAAAGCAATAGTAAGATGTTATTAACTCTTACCAAAACTGCAAATCAGACTTCAGTCAATATAGTATCCATTAAATCTAAATGTCAGTATTATCAGGGAAAAGACTAAGATGGTAATAAGGATGAGTAAACATCTCAATATATGCTAACTGCAATGGGTACACATTATATATTGGAAGAGAGATTGTAAAACATTAGTGAAAAGGAAGATGGTATTATTTTTTTTTTACAAAGTAAAAGAATGTACTTTAATATTAAAAAAAACTACAAAATGTTTGTTGCTTGGGTATTGAACTCCACATTACAAGTTATCTTTAAAAAAACAACTGTCATTTTATTTATTTATTTTTATTTTTATTTTTTGTGAACATACTGTACAGAGGGGTTACAATTACATGGGCAAGATAATGAGTACATTTCTTATCAAGCATTGCAGCCTCCTCCTTTATTTACCCTTCACATCCCTTCCCAGCCTCCCCCCACCCCCTCATCCAATTCTCCCCCCCCCCCCCCGCCCCCCATCCCCCTTCACCCCCCCCACCCGCACCAAAGTTGTAAAGTTCGTTTTCGACATGACAACTTGTACTTCTCATTGTTGCAACGGGTCCACCTGTATCCTTAAACAACTTGTTTTTCCCCATCTCCTCCACAAATTATACTGACATCAAATATAGTGAAAGCAGGGGTTATGGAAGATGGTATTATTAACACTAACATAAAGTAGCATTTAAAGAAAATATCAGCAGAGATTATAAGAGTTTTATATTATAAAATGTGAGAATTCTCACAATTCTGAATTTGTATGGGTACAAAAATGTAAATGAAATATAAAACAAATTGATAGACTTAGCAGAAAGTCTAGAAATCTGCCATTATCACTGAGAATTTAGAATAGTTGTATGGCTTGACCTTATGGGTATATATGAAACATTGCAGCAGACAACATCCACATTGATATTCTTTACAAACATGCAGTACACCTTTAGCATAATTGATGATGCATTGGATCATAAAGCAAGCCCACTGAATGTCAAAAGGTTGAAATTATTCAAAGTCTGTTCTTTGCCTACAGTGAAAATAAGAGATAAAGAAACCACAAATGTTTAATTAGGAAATGCTCAACTACTTTGAAGTAATGAAATTTAAGGATGTACATTAAAATATAATAAAATCGCAAGACCAATGATCTGAGTTTTCAGGAAGACATAAAGTTATAACAACAAGTAAAATCTGGAGATTAAGAGTAAGAAAACAATGAATATAAGTAATAATTTTGCATCCGTTTAGAAAAAGAAATCTTAAAAATTTAAAGAGTCAAATCTAGCAATATGGCAATAGTATGACATATCAGAAAATTATTCCATAAATGCAAAATTGAACCAGAATAAACATACCTAATTTATACTATTAATAGACCAGAAGAAAAGTCCATGGAAAAACCATAGACCAACACCAAATTGCATGACATCTAACAATAGAAATAGTGGGACGATTCTTTAAATTGATAAATATAACCTTAAAACGTTAATTGCTATAGTAAATTTCATACTTATGATGAAATAGTGAAATATTTCCATTGAGACTGTGAAAAAGATAAGCCTACTATACTTCTTTTTTTTCCTGATTTTTTTTTTTTTTTTTTTTTTTGGTGGGTCGTGGGGCTTGAACTCTGGGCTTGGGCTCTGTCCCTCAGCTCTTCAGCTCACCGCTAGCTAGCGCTCTACCACTTGAGCTACAGCACCACTTCCAAGCCTACTATACTTCTATATACATTGAAAATCTTTGTCGGTATGTTATTTGAAACAAGAAACATTTTAAGTATGTAAATGACCTAAGAACAGGTGAAGATATTTTAGACAAGATAAAAAACCCTATGAAAAGGTTTCAATGAATTAGACTATATTAAAAATTAAGAACATTTATTTATTCAAAGATTTAGTAAGAGATTAAAAAGTGAGTCAAGCCACAGTGGAACAGGACTTTTAAAATACATATGAGTATATATATATATAGAAAAAAATATATATATATTGAAACAATATATATTTTCAATACAGAAAGTTAAATCAAGACTGAAGAAAGAATTCCAGACATCAATAGAAAAAGTCCAGATAACACAAGTCCATTTCAGAAACAGCCAAAAAGTAACAAGAGCACCTAAAATTTTGGAATTACTTTGTTTCTTTATTTGAGTATTGCATAGATTTACTTTGAGAAAATCATTGTGATTTTTATAACTTTTGTATATATGTAAAACCAGTAAAAAGTAAAAAATTAAATTTTAGTGCTCCCAGGCACTAAGGCTCTATTGTGTGCCAGAAAGACCTAGGAGAATAATATATTTCTTGCCATTCAGCAGCTCTGAATGTAATGGCCAATGGCTGGCAGGAGTTGCAGGTCACAGACAATACACAATAACAAAGTAGTTTGTGCAGTTTCACAATAGGTATCTAAGGTTACTTAGACATGTACTTCGAACATTGTAAAACATGTTTGTTACACATGTTGTACATAATAATACCTAAGAACAATGTGAATGTACCAAGGGTAGGAGATACTCAAAAATACTTTTTTTTTACTACCAATAACAAACCCTAGCAATATTTAAAAAATGATTTTTTCCTAGCAATAACAAAATTGTATGAGATTTTCTCTGTTCTGAAGAAAAAACATGAGAGGAATATGATTCAGTATATCAGATATAATTAGATTACCATTGCTTTTTACCTCATACTGTGTTATGTGATGAGTTTATGTTAGAAATAAAAGTTTAGTTCAGCAATTTTCCTATGTACTTGGGCTTATATTATTTATATGGTCTCTAATCTGAAGTTCCTTTAAAGAATCTTTTGTTTTGTGAGGGGTATCATAGTTCAGACTAGATATAAACCATACATTTACTCAAGCAGACCTACAGTATAAATCAAAATTCATGGCCTTACATTTTTTAACAGAAATTGTTTCCATTTCTTGGAGTTCATTTTGATAAGAATCATTTTATATGATCACATGCACATAGCTATTGCGCCCTTGTGATTCTCTCCAAAGAATATAATCCTTTGGTCTCATTGTGTGAATGTTTATAGAGTCCTGTATAATTTATCATGCCCAAGTGAAATTTTTTTCTTTTACCATACAGTGATTTTGCTTGTAGATTTATAGGCACATTCTAGTTACAACAAATGAGGGAAACCATGCAACCTGTGTTTCTTTGGGTCTGGCTTACTCCACTTAATTTTTTCTAAGTCTTTCCATATCTTTACGAATGGGGCAATGTCGTTCTTTCTGATGGAAGTATAGAATTCCATTATGTATATATACCACATTTTCTTGATCCATTCCTCCACTGAGGGGCATCCAGCTTGATTTCTTATCTTGGCTATCGTAAACAATACTGCAATGATCATGGTTGTGCTGGTAGCTTGAGTGTGGCCTGGTTAATGGTCTATTGGATAAATGCCTAGGCGTGGGATTGCTATGTCATTGGGAAGCCCTATGTTTAGTCTTTTGAGGAACCTCCATATTGCTTTTCAGAGTGGTTGAACAAGTTTACATTCCCACCAACCATAAAGTAGTGTTCCCTTTGGCTACATTCCTGCCAGTATCTGTGATTATTAGTTGCTTGATAATGGCCAATCTAACTGAAGTGAGGTGGAATCTCAATGTAGTTTTGATTTGCATTTCTTTTATGGGAAGAAATGTTGAACATTTCTTCATGTGTCTATTCACTATGCTTGCTTCTTCTTCTGAGAAATCTCCTTAAGTCTTTAGCCCATGTATTAATTGGGTTGTTGTTTCTTTGAGGTTTTGTTTTTTTATAGAGGAGGTAATTTTTGAGCTCCAAGTATATTTTAGATATGAGGCTCTTGTCTGATGCACAGCTAGTAAAAATCTTCTCCCATTTTGTAGGCTTTCTATTTATCTCACTAGTTATGCTTTGCATGGCCATAGTTTTAAGTGTCTCTTAGAAAATTCCTATTGTTGTTGTTGCTCTTGTTTTTTTTTTATTAGATCCACATAAAACCTAACTAGTATCAATCTATTCAAGTGCAGTGGAAGTTTTTTTATTACTTTGCAAAAAAAGAAGTTAATAATATAGATTTTCCAGTATTTCCCATTTTAGGCAGGCTGTCTTGAGGGCACCTGGAATTTGTGTATTTCTGGATAGGTAAGCAAGACATAATTTTGCTAACAAATCTGAAAGCAGAAGTCAGTGTAACTGTGCCTATGGACAGACAGCTTCAAACACTTTATATTAGAGCTGCATTGGAAACATTGGAAATAAAGCAAGATTTTTTTCTCTTTCCATTTATTTTTGTCTGTTGTGGGGTTTCAATTTGGGGCCTGGTTGTTATCCTTGAGCTCTTTTGCTCAAAGCTAGCACTCTACCACTATAGAGCACCACTTTCTTTTTTCTGGTGGTTAATTGGAGGTCTTATGGACTTTCTTGCCTGGGCTGTCTTTGAGCCAGTATCCTAAGAGCTCAGACTCTTGAGTAGCTAGGGTTACTGGCATGAGTCACTGGTGCTTGGCTTAAAGCTTAATTTTCATAAAACTACAATTTGTTTCTTTAGCTTTTCAGAGAAAGAAAATGGACTAGAAGTCACAGAGACTTTTCTTTAGTTCTAGTTCTTCCTCTAATCCATTCTACCGCTACTGTGAATTTCTCTGTGGGCATGATACCTCATCTCTCTGGACATAATTCCTTCATCTACAAAATGAGAGATTCGCTAAGTGCATGTAGAGTCTCCTTTGCTTATTATTAGTTTTGTGGGTGAACTAAACTGCTCTCCAAGTCATCTCCTGAAGTCCTGTCCTCAGAAGCATCTCTGAGGGAGACTGTATAAAGGAACATGGTCTCTAATGAAGAACAGTTATTAAGGTGGGCCCTACCCTCATATAATTTATCTCCTTATAAGAGAACAATATGAGGATGTAAGTAGTCACGGTGGGAAGACCATGAGAAGACACAGTGGGAGAAGGTGGCCATCTACAAACTGAGAGACAGATCTAAGAAAAACCAACCTGGTAACACCTCAGACTACTAGCTTTTAGACTTGTAAGAAAACAAATTTCTGTTGTTTCTGCCAATTAGGCTATGATATTATGTTATGACAGCCCTAGCAAGCTCACAAAAGGAAATCTGAAGTATACAGAATATTCTGTGTGTATAGTAGAACTTCACTTTTAAAAACATCCTGGCTTTTAAGCTTTCAAAACACTTTGCTTGTTGGGTATAGTGGCATATGCCTGTGTTTCCAGCACTTGGGAAGCTGAGGCCGGAGCCAGTCTGAGATGCATAGTGTGAATCTATCTTGAAACACCAGAATAAAAACAAAAAACAAAAAACAAAACTCTTTCACTGGCTCTTCCCCCACCAAAAAACTTCCTTAGCCTAAGTTATAACTGTCAAATAACTGAGTCTTAGAAAAAGTTACTGAATTTATTATCAGCCCAAGCATAAATACTTGAGCTTTTATAATTGCTCAGTAAGAATCATATTTCCATCTCTTACTACATGCAGCATTGGAATCTCACTTTACAGCTTTTCTCCTTATAGATCTCATGGCATTAGATGGTTAGACAGTGTTCCAGTGTTCATGGGAAGATGAGAGAGTCCAGGGGTGTTGCGGGTCATGGCCATGGTGAGTTTTATTGTTATTTCTGAATATTCATAGATTGCCCAAAGCAATGTGGGAAGATTACACAGAGCTTTCTTGTGTGCTAACTGCTTCATTAAATGGGAATATTCTTTGCCTGTTCACTCACCAAAGATTTTCTCAAAGAAAAAATAATCACCACAAGTTACCTTATTTGAATTTGTAACAACCTGATTAGTTTTCATTCTATTTGTATTCTAGTAACTATTTTCAAGTAGAACACCTGGTGTCTAGATAGGATGGCACTAAACCTGAGAAATTGAAAGAATGTGAAATACCAAAAAGGTTGTTTGATCAAGAAGAATGGACTCAAGTAACTAATTGGGTGCTGTCTGTCTCCCATGGCCAAAGGCTAATTGGGAAGTGAATAAAAAGTGTGTGTGTGTGTGTGTGTGTGTGTGTGTGTGTGTGTGTGTGTGTGTGTCAGTGGGGGGGGATGCTGTTAATAATTCTAAAGCATTTTGCATAATACATTTAACAAATCACTTATTTTAAGTGAAGGCATACAGTCAAATGATGAGAAGGAATTAAAGTAAATGTTAAAGGCATAACTTAACCTCTCACTTTATTTTGAAGAACAGAAACCAGATAATATAATTAAGAGGAGAAGGAGGTATTGGGGCTCTAGGGTTCCTATTTGGGACTATTCTGCTATTCTCCTGAGAACTGAGGAAAAGATGAGTATTTGATTAGTCTATGGGCTCACTGACAGGTTTTCAAGTGTGCTTTCTCCAAGGGCAATGAAGTACGAGGTAAATGGTGGGATGTGGAGCTGGCAGTGTATTGTGTCTCATGCATTCAGTAAACCAGGGATGTTCTACTTCCGCCATATTACATATTGGATATTGATGAAAGTATCTCAAGACCCAAAACACATTGAGAATTGCTTTTAGAATTACTCCTGCTAAGTAGAAAAACAAGGAGCTCTGAGCAAACTAGCTAGGACCAGTGACCATTAATACTGCAAGAAATCTGACTTAGAAGTAACCTTAGTGCATGAGGGTAGTAAAAGCTGTAACACACAAGTAAAGATGCATTTTGAGCAGTGTATACAGTGGCTCAGGTGTAGTAAAGTCCCCTCCTTTTCCTAGGACAGTGTGAATATTCAAACCCTTCATCAGTAAATGAAATCTATTCTCTAGAAGCTACTCAGCCTACTATAGAAGTCAACTGGACTTCTTTGCTTTAAAAACTTGTACTTCTCTTTGGATTCAGAAAAAAAGAATTTTTATTGCTAATCAGAGTCAAATCTGCTCCAACTGAAGACCTGGACATAATTGTGACAACTCTCACTGATGCAGTACAGATTTTTCAAATGCTTTGTACTTGTTGTTGGGATGGTTTTCCCTGTGATGGAGAGGTTTCTCTCCATTGGTTTACCAGCTAATCATCCCATGGACCCCTTTCTCAGCCTAAAATTGTTCTTTTGTTTATCAAGTAAGTTTTCCTACAGTAAGCTAATTGTTTATATATATTGTTTGTATATAATATTTATTTTACATACACAATTTCAGACTTCAGACAACAAGAAACATAGAAATGTGATCTCTCAAAGAAGGGATGCTGGGAAGGGAATCAATGAAACAAATTCTTTAATATCTGTACTTTAAGCCTGTCAACTATATCCAGGCGACAGGAACAGAGAGAAGGTGAAATTGGTCACCTTACAGAGAGTGAGGAGCTGGTAAGCAGAGCCTGGGAAAGCAGAAATGTCTGGAATTTGTAGATAGTTGTAGAAAGGAAGGAGCTATGCTGAACAAATGCTGTAAAAATCTGTAAGGAAGTCTTCTTACCTCTTTGCAGAATACCAAACTCTGCACGAGTAAAGAACACCCAAGGACTGTAAGTTCAACAGTCATCAAAGCCACACAGTAGCAGTAGAGTTGAATACATGGATTAAAGGCTATTCAATAATAATTTTAGAAAAGATTAATAATAGTATTTGTGGAGACCCATTTGATCTTCAAATAATACAACCATCATAATAAAGTCTTATGCCCTTTCAAGGAATGTAACAATATCTAGTACTCAGCAATGTGAAAACCGACCATGTCCAGCATCCAACAAAAAGTTTAAAAATGCATCAAGAAGCAATAAAATATGACCTAAAAAAGAAAACAAGAAAAAAAGAGAAGAAATTGATCAGAAAAGACAGATGTTCTAACTATCAGATAAGAAATTTAAAAGTTTGTAACAGTTAATTTGAGGACATACCAATCAAATCTATGAAAAAAATGTAGTAGAGAGAAAAAACATAAAACTTAACAGAATTCATCCCTCCTATCCTCCTTCCCTCCCTCCCTCCCTCCCTCCCTCCCTCCCTCCCTCCCTCCCTCCCTCCATCCTTCCTTCCTTCCTTCCTTCCTTCCTTCCTTCCTTCCTTCCTTCCTTCCTTCCTAACTTCCTTCCTTCTGTTTTCCTTCTAAACTATGGATATAATTTGAAATGACTTATTTTTATGTTTACAGATATGTGTTATATATACACAATGAAATTCTATTTACCCTGGAGGAGATTCTGCCATTCCTGAAAAAAAAGGATGGCATTATGCTAAGTAAAATAAACCAGAGACAGAAAGGTAAATATCACATGATCTCACATGAATGTGAAGTCTAAAAACTGAACACATCCAAGTAGTGTAGCATATAACGTGATTGCTGGGATGGATACCAGGATTATCAGGGTGAGTCAAAAGATGCACAATCTGTTGGGTAGGAGAAATAAGTTCAAGGCATCTACTGTACAACATGATGACCATGGAGCAGTGGTAGGAGTGGATTTGATCAGGGGACATTGTATGCATGTATAGAAATATCATCATGAAACTTTTTTGTACAACCAACAGATGCTAATAAGAAAACATGATAACAACAGTTAGTAACAGCACAGTCTATGCTTGAAGTAACTGAAAGTAAAATTTAAGTGTCTTCACCACAGAAATGCCAAGTAGGTGAAGTACCGCTTATGTTCATTAGCTCAGCTTATTCATTTCACAATGTGCATGAATTTCAACTCATCATGTCATGCCTAATAAATATATATTACAAAAAGTGTAAGGAAATTACACTTTCAAAAATAACTTGTTTAAGACAATGAACAGGATTTCAGAGGCCTGAAAAACACCGAGCAGCTGGATCCTCTGGAGAATGGGAAAGATATTTTCATAAATAATAGCTGATTCTGTCCCCCTCAAATCTGGCAAAAACTATAGGTTTGTAGATAAAGAATACAAGTAGAACAAATACATGGAAAAATACACACACATGCACAAACAGACATACCAATACACATCTTAAACTGCTAATGATCAATGACAACAAAATTTATTAAGACAGGTTGAGGAGGAAAGACATGTTACACACAAAGGAATAAAAAAAATTGCTACACATTTTCATCAGAAGTAAACAAGCCCAAGGAACTGAATTCCTTCAAAGTGCTAAAGCAAACAAGCAAGGAGGCAAACAAACAAAACCTATCTATCAATGTAGAAATTTATACCCAAAGAAAATATCCTTAAAAATAATGAAAAGATACATTCTTCAGCCAAACATTGAGAAATTTTATTACAAGCAGATATTCACTTTACAGATCTTTAGGCAGAGGAAAATAATAGCAATTAGAAAAAAAGTATAAAAAGGGACACATACATTACAAATATGTTGGTGACACTGATCAAGAGGCACTGTACTCAAAAACTGAAATGTTCAATTGAAATATCTTTGTATCACTATTTTAAAGATAATAGAAATTAAGTTAAAGATAAATAAATAAAATAGTCTTACTTAACAAATAGAATATGTTTTCCACTTATATTTGTATTTCTTTAAATGATAATGGCCAGTGTAAAGCCATATTAATAATAATGATAATGTATTGTGGGGTAAATAAAATGAATATAAGCAAAATATATGGCAAGAGTAGCACACAGGACAGGAGGAGAAAAATGGATGTTACATGGAAATGTATATATTACATGAGAGTTGTATGGTGTATATATGATGACACTGTGGTATATTAAAGATGTGTATTATAAACCCTAGAGCAACCACTGGAAAAAAGCTAAAGGGGCACATACAATATGCCAATACTGGGGACTGGAATAGTAAAAGTTTTTTCTTTATGTAACATTTTCTGTACCTTGTACTCTGGACTATAGCCTTCAGCCAGTGTTTGGGCTGCTCATTCTTATTCCAACTGATCATTGCTCTTCAAATAATCAACTGAGGAATTGGGGAACATTAACTGCTTACCTACAGCTCCTGTTTCTCTTCTCTGTGGCTCACTTCAGAATTGGCACCCACTACTCACCTTTGCACCCTGTCATCACAGACCATCCTCCCTAGAGCACAAAAATGCACAGAATCAACATCAATAAAATCAGACCCAGTCACTCCATGTGGCTCCTTTAAACTTCAAGAATGTTTTTATGAATGAACGAATTAATGAATGAATGAATGAGTGAATGAGCAAATGCTGGTTGGGCATTAAAGTATTTGTTACTTTCCTAGACATGTTGGCTTAGATTACAGGACCCAGATCAAATGTGAGCTCTTCTCTCAAACTTTCTTTGACGTGGGTTTCTGGAAGGCTGTTTTCTTTCTTTGAGCTACTCTTTTGACTTTGTTCAAAAGTAGAAGGTCACTCTAAATTTTTTCAAGGAGGTATTTTTGCCTAAGTTAGCAATAGCTGTCATCCTTGAAAAGTTAACGTGTCATTGTGCTAAGTTTTTCCTTGCTATGGCTATGACGAAATACCAGACATAAATAACTTCAAGGAGGAAAGCTTTACTTTGCTTGTGGTTTGTGAGGGCTCAGTCTGTGGACCCTTGGCCTCATGTGGTCTTACAATCAGAAAGAGGTGGTAGATTTAGTGTTTTGAGTTCCAAGTATATTTTAGATACGAGACCCTTGTCCATTGTATGGCTAGTGAAGATCTTCTCCCAATCTGTGGACTTTCTATTGATCTTGCTAGCTATGTCTTTTGCTACACAAAAGCTCTGCATCTTAATGCAATCCCATTTGTCCAACCTTTCTTTGATTTGTTGTGTTTCTTGGTCTTTTTTTTTTTTTTTTTTTTTTTTATTGTAAAGCTACTATACAGAGGGTCACAGTTACATGAGTGAGGTTATGAGTACACTTCCTCTTGAACATTGTTACCCCCCTCCATTGTTTTCCCCCTACCATCCCCTCCCTCCCTCCCTTCCCCGAGGTTCTTTTTTTTTTTTTTTTTTTTTTGATTGTGATTAAATGATTACATAATTTCAAAGTCACAAGTTCATTCTAACTTCCCTGGAGCAAATTGTCTACCACAGTCTGTAATATATAACAGTGTTCACATGTTATATACCATATTTGTGATCAGCAGCATGAGGATATTTAGTAGTGGTTCAACCAGATGAGCGGGAGTTCTTTGTTTCTTAAGTCCTGTTAGTTTTGTCGTATCACTAACCTTTTGGATTTAGCATCCACTTATGAGGGAGACCATGTACCGTTTGTCTCTTCGTTCTTGGCTTACCTCGCTCAACATGATTCCTTCTAGCTCCATCCATTTCCCTGCAAATGCCATTATTTTGTCATTTCTAATGGCTGCATAATATTCCATTGTGTATAGATACCACAATTTTTGGATCCATTCATCTGTGGTGGGGCACCTAGGTTGTTTCCATATCCTAGCTATTGCGAACAGTGCTGCAATAAACATGGAGGTGCACGTGTCCTTGTATATTGGTTCCTGTTGTTCAGGGTAGATGCCTAGAAGTGGTATGACTGGGTCGTAAGGGAGGTCAATCTTTAGCTTTCTAAGGACCCTCCAGACTGCTTTCCAAAGTGGTTGTATAAGTGTACATTCCCACCAGCAGTGTAATAGGGTTCCTCTTTCTCCACATCCCCTCCAGCATTTGTCGTTGGCTGATTTGTGGATGTGGGACATTCTGACTGGGGTAAGGTGGTATCTCAGGGTTGTCTTTATTTGCATTTCCTTCACCACCAGGGATGATGAACATTTCCTCATGTGTTTCTTTGCCATTTTTATTTCTTCATTTGAGAAGTCCCTCTTTAGTTCCCTTGCCCATTTAGTAATTGGTTTGTTAGGTTTGGGAGGGATTAGTTTCTTGAGTTCCCTGTATATACAGGATGTTAACCCCTTGTCTGATATATTGCTGGTAAATATTTTTTCCCAATTAGTTGGTTGTCTTTCTAGCTTAGTTGCGATAGATTTAGCTGTGCAGAAGCTTTTTATTTTAAGGTAGTCCCATTTGTCGAGTCTCTCTCCAACTTGTTGTGACCCTGGGACTCTGTTCAGGAAGTTCCTTCCTGTGCCTATTAGTTCAAGTGTCTCTCCTACTCTGTCCTGCAGTAGTTTCAGAGATTCAGGTTTAATGTTAAGGTCTTTAATCCATTTTGAGTTGATGTTGGTGCATGGTGATAGGCTGGGGTCCACTTTTAGTTTTCTGCATGTGGCTGCCCAGTTTTCCCAGCACCAGCGGTTGAAGAGGCTGTGTTTCTTCCATTGTATGTCTTTGGCTCCTTTGTCGAATATCAGCTGGCTGTAGGCCTGTGGATTTATATCTGGATCTTCTATTCTGTTCCATTGGTCTTCGGGTCTGTTTTTGTGCCAGTACCATGCTGTCTTTGTGATTATAGCTCTGTAGTAGAGTTTGAAGTTCGGCATGGATAGCCCTCCCATATTGTCTTTATCCCCTAGAATTGTTTTGGCTATTCTAGGTCTTTTGTTGTTCCATATAAATTTTTGGACTGTTTTCTGTATTTCAGTGATGTACGTCATTGGGATTTTAATAGGAATTGCATTGAATTTGTATATTAATTTTGGAAGTATCACCATCTTTACTATATTAAGTCGGCCTATCCAGGAGCATGGGAGGTCTTTCCATTTCCTAGTGTCTTCTGCAATTTCTTTCTTTAACTTTTTATAGTTCTCATTAAATAGTTCTTTTACATCTTTGGTTAGGTTAATTCCTAAATATTTTATTTTTTGGGAGGTTATTGTGAATGGGGTTGCTCCCTTTATTTCCCTCTCTTCCTGTGCGTTATCAGTGTATAGGAAGGCAACTGATTTTTGTGGGTTTATTTTGTATCCTGCTATTTTGCCGAAGTGACTTATGATTTCTAAAAGTTTGGGGATGGAGTTTTTGGGATCGTGGAGGTATAGTATCATGTCGTCTGCAAAAAGGGATAGTTTCACTTCTTCTTTCCCTATGCGGATCCCTTTAATGTCTTTTTCTTGCCTTATTGCCCTGGCTAAGGGTTCTAGGACTATGTTGAAGAGGAGTGGAGACAGTGGACATCCTTGCCTTGTTCCTGTTTTTAGGAGGATTGGTTGTAGCTTTTCCCCATTAAGTATAATATTGGCTATTGGTCTGTCATAAATGGCTTTTATTGTTTTTAGAAATGTTCCTTCTATTCCTATTTTCTCCAGAGCTTTTAGCATGAATGAATGTTGAATTTTATCAAAGGCCTTTTCTGCATCTGTGGCGATAATCATGTGATTCTTGACCTTGGCTCTGTTGATATGCTGGATTACATTTATTGACTTACGTATGTTAAACCATCCCTGTGTCTCTGGGATGAAGCCTACCTGATCATAGTGTATTATTTTTTTTATGTGTTTCTGGATTCTGTTAGCTAGAATCTTGTTAAGGATCTTTGCATCTGTGTTCATCAAGGAGATTGGCCTGTAATTCTCCTTTTTGGTTGGGTCTTTGCCTGGTTTGGGGATGAGTGTGATATTGGCTTCGTAGAATGAGTTTGGGATAGCTCCCTCCTTCTCTGTTTCTCTGAAGAGCTTGAGGAGTATGGGTATTAGTTCTTCTTTAAAGGTCTTATAGAATTCTGCTGTGAATCCATCTGGTCCTGGGCTTTTTTTTGTTGGAAGACTTTTGATAGCTTCCTGTATCTCATTATAGGATATTGGCTTATTTAATTGGTTAACTTCTTCTTTGCTCAGTTTGGGTAACTTGTATTTCTCTAAAAATGCATCCATTTCCGCCAGATTTTCTTCCTTTAGAGAGTATAGCTTTTGAAAGTAGTCTGTTAGAATTGTTTGGATATCTTGGGTACGTGTTGTGATGTTTCCCGTGGCATCCCTAATCCTATTAATATGGGTTTCCTCTCTTCTTTTTTTAATTAATCTTGCCAACGGGCCATCAATTTTGTTTATTTTTTCAAAGAACCAGCTTTTTGTTTGGTTTATTTTGGTTATGGTTTTCTGATTTTCTAATTGGTTAATCTCTGCTCTCAATTTGGTTATCTGGCTTCGTCTAGTAGCTTTAGGTCCCATTTTTTCTTGTTTTTCTAGCTGTTTTAGTTGCAACATGAGATTATTTACTTGGTCTGTCTCCATTCTCTTGATGTGGGCACTGAGGGCAATAAATTTGCCCCTCAGGACTGCTTTTGCTGTGTCCCACAAGTTTCTTTGTGAGGTGTTTTCATTTTCATTGAGTTCTAGGAAATGCTTTATTTCTTCTCTGATCTCTTCTGTTACCCAGGCCTTGTTAAGGAGTGTGCTGTTCAATTTCCATGTATTAGAGAAATTTCTGCGGTATGCTTTGTTATTGAGAGCTAGCTTGATTCCACTGTGGTCAGATAGGATACAGGGGATTATGTCGATCCCTTTGTATTTGCTTAAGTTCCTTGAATGAACTATGATATGGTCTATTTTGGAGAAAGTTCCATGAGCTGCTGAGAAGAATGTGTACTGTGTTGTTTTAGGGTGAAATACTCGGTAGATGTCAGTTAATTCCGCTTGAAGTATGGCCTCACTTAATTCGGTAGCTTCTTTGCCAATCCTCTGGTTGGTAGACCTGTCCTTTGGTGAGAGTGGCGTGTTAAAGTCTCCTAGTATTATCGTATTGGGATCTATTTTATTCTGTAAGTTTGAGAGCATTTGTTTAACATATCTGGGTGCACCGATATTTGGGGCATATAAGTTGATGATGGTTATATCCTCCTCTTGGATTGTTCCCTTTATTAATATGTAGTGTCCGTCCTTGTCTTTCTGTACTGATTTTAATGAAAAGTTTATTTTGTCAGATATCAGGATAGCTACACCTGCTTTCTTATTGGGGGAATTTGATTGGTAGATCCTTTTCCACCCCTTCACTCTGAGTTTGTTTGTATGTTTGGCTGAGAGGTGGGTCTCCTGAAGGCAACAGATGGATGGGTCTTGTTTTCTGATCCAGTCCTCAGTTCGTTTTCTTTTAATTGGCGAATTCAGCCCATTTATATTAAGAGAAAGTATAGAGAGATGCATTGTTGTCCCTGCCATTCCGTTTTCCTAAGTTTTTCTTCTTTCCTTTCCTCCTGTGCTTGCTCAGTTAGACTTTGAGTAATGCCTGTTTGGGGCAGGTCCCAGTTCCTGGTTGCTTTCTTCAGGTTGTGTCCCCCCTCTTAGAATTCTTTGTAATGCTGGCTTAATGTTTATGTATTCATTTAGTTTTTCTTTGCTATTAAAAGTTTTCAGTTCTCCATCGAATGTGAATGCTAGCTTTGCCGGGTATATCAGTCTGGGTTGGCAGTTATTGGCTCTCAGGGCTCGTATGGTGCTTTCCCAGGCTTTTCTTGCATTCATTGTTTGTGTGGAGAGATCTGCAGTGATTCTAATTTTTTTCCCGTTGTAGTATAGCTCCTTCTTCATTTTTGCTGCATGCAGGATTGTTTCCTTATTATTCAGATCCATCATTGTTACTATTATGTGCCTAGAAGTGTTTCTCCTGGGATCTTGCTTGTTGGGTGTTCGATAAGCTTTTGTGATGTAGTTAAGATGGTCGTTTTTGAGGTGGGGAAAATTTTCATTGACTATCTTGTTAAATAGGTGTTGCATTCCCTTGCTCTGGAATTCCTCACCTTCGTCCACTCCGATTATGCGAAGGTTAAATTTTTTAGCATTATCTGCTTGTTCTTGAATTTCCCTTTGGTTTAATTTGAGTGATTTTTCCATATCTGTCACTTTTTGGTCCAGTTGGTGTATTCTGTCTTCTGTATCTGACACTCTACCTTCCATTTCATTCACTCTGTTGACCGTGGCTTCTATTGTGGTTTGCATGATGGAAATGGATCCCTTTATGGATTCAATGTTGGTTCTCAGAGTACTGATCTCACCTCTCAATGAGGTGATATCAGTATGCATTACCTCTAATTTGGCGTTTATCTCACTTCTTACTGAG
This sequence comes from Dipodomys spectabilis, assembly GCF_019054845.1. Taxonomy (NCBI): domain Eukaryota; kingdom Metazoa; phylum Chordata; class Mammalia; order Rodentia; family Heteromyidae; genus Dipodomys; species Dipodomys spectabilis. The sequence goes on along the minus strand of NW_024870701.1, from coordinate 7,388,552 downwards.
GTTTGTGCAGCTTCTATTTTTGCATCCAATTTTTGTTTGATATCCTGTATATCTTTTGATAGTTCATCCTTGTGCTCTTTCAATTTCTGATCCATTTCTCGCTTTATTTCTTGAGTCATTGCCTCCAGCAACCCTTGGATGTAGTTTTTGTCTTCCATTCCTGCTTTGCTCCCACTGGGGCTCTCCCCTGCGTGGCTGCTGGCTTTTGAGGTGAGCTTGCTGTCCTGGGTAGTGGTAAACCTTGTGATTTTTCTCTGTGATTTTCGCATGGGGGTTCAGGAGACTGCTCTTCAATCTTGTTTTGGTGTGTCTGTCTTTGCTTGGTTGCTGATTCTCTATTGGTAGAGAGAGTCTGTGTCTGATCTGGATTCTGTTGGGAGCCTATTTCCAGCTGCTATTCACTTAGGATTCTCAGCTCTCTGCTGTAGCAATTCCCGCCTTTGGAAGGGTTGAGCAGCCTAGACTGCTTGTGTTTGCTCCTGCGGGTGCTCTTGGGAAGATCAGATGCTCTGGATGCACTCTCCCAAATACTGGAGTCTGCTATGGGCTCCTGATGTGTTTTTGTTTGTTTTGGGCTGGTTGTGGGCTTGAACTCTAGGTTTGGGTGCTGTCCCTCAGCTCTTCAGCTCAGGGCTGGCACCCTACCATTTGAGCCACAGCCCCACTTCTGACCCTTTTTGCTTTGTTCAGGCGCCGGTCCCCTGGCCTGGTTCCGGCCCCAGCCTGGAGCGCGCTCGTTAGGCCTGTGCTAATGTGTATACCACCTTGGTTATGCAGCCTGGAGGACACAGTTCAAATTTCTTCTACTGTTGGTAGTCTTGACCCAGGGGCACTGTTCCTGGCTTGAGCATTTAAGCTCCCTTCCCGGGGCGCTCTTGCTCTGGCCTGGCCAGCAGAGTGTGCTCCACCGGCTGGTGGGGCTCTCGAACAGTTCCCAGTTTTAGTGGGTCCTGTGGTCCGGGTGTTGGGGTAGGGAGTCTAGGTCAGGGTCTGGGGATTCCCTCCAGCTCTGGTCTCCCTTGATGGATTCCCTGTCCCCTGATGGGTACTCACCCTGTAGGTCGTCAGTTGTTGTTGCAGTCCGTCAGTTGTTGTTGCAGTCCGAGTTCAGTTGGAGTGGTTGCGGGCTGGGTTGGGCGGCCCCCCGCCGGGTCGTTGCGATCGCGACAGGTCCCTTTGTGGCGCTGCTGGTGCCGGGCGGCTTTGGCGGGATGGAGCCTCTCCGCTCCGGTGGAGAGTGATGGGTGGGGTGGGATCCTCCTGGAGACTCCCGGCTGGTAGGTTTCTCTGTTCCTGGCGATCCGCTGTTCTGCAATCCGGTACCTGGTGATCTGCAAGCAGCCCCCTGTGTCTCTGTGGCTCCGGCAGCCCCCGCCGGGCCGGCTGGCCGGCGGCTTGGCGCACTGCCGCGCGGCCAGTAAAGGTTGGGGGAGGGGTCTTCGCTCTTCTCTGTTCTGAAATTCTTCTTTTCCTCTCTTTCTTTTTTTGTTATTTTCCACCTCTGGTTTTTCTCTGAGTGTTCGTCTTTTTGTTGTCGGTCTCTTGGGGAGATTAAAGGTTGGAACTCGAACTCTCTTTTTGGTTGGAGAGAGCTGTGGCGTTTCCCTACTGCCCCGTCGCCATCTTGAGAACTCTCCCGTGTTTCTTGGTCTTAAGAAAATGTAAAACAAAATGCTTAAATAAGGATACAGGTAGACCCATTGTAACAATGAGATGTATAAAACACTATGTTGAAAATGAATTTTACAACTTTGGCGGGGGTGGGGGGGGAGTAGTTGTGGAGGAGGGAGATAAGGGATGGTAGGGGAAAACAAAGAAGGAGGTAACAAAGCTCAATAGGAAAGATATTCATTACCTTGCTCATGTAACTGTAACCCCTCTGTACAGCATTTTTACAATAAAAAAAATGTACCAAAAAAAAGAGAGAAAGAGGTGGTAATGATGTTCAAACCCAGATTTTTCCATCCTGGATCTTTTTCTTCCCTGATTTCTTTACAGTTCATCTGTTTCTGTCTTCTTAGTAACATTAAGTACATACTTGTTGAATGAGTATGTTCGTTCGTAAGTGTTATGCATTTTAACAGGGGATTCTGGCAGATATAGTCCAGACCCACAAGAATGCACCCTGTTGTAAATAGAATAACAAATGCTATCCAAGCCAGGGGTGGAAGAGGAGACGTTTTCCATTTCTTTTACCTGGGCTTCTTTTATATGGGCTTCCAGCCTCTTTTGCCTAGACCTAGCTGCAATCATGATGAACATGTGGCTGCTACGATGAGATCTCCAGGAGGCTGCACTCACTTTCCCTGTGTTATCAACCTTAGGCAGCATGTTGATTACAGTACACAGATTTGTGCTTTTTCAATTACAGTTTTTTAAAGGGGTAAGTTTGGAAGAAACTTTAAAAAACCCATCCAACCCTGAATATCAGATTATGAAGATTATTTCTATTTCACTATAAATACAATATGATGCAAATGCAACATAATGAATCATTCTTAGTGAAATGTCAGGATTGAAAGTAATGAGTCCTCTTAAAAAGTCTTTGATTCTACAGAGTATTTATTCTGCTTAAAACCTCAACTTTGACATTTCAATAAACACAGTTTATGGATGCATTATTAATGATACTATTAAACTTTTCAAGATAACCAGATGCAACTTTTAGACTTTTAGTTTTGATTTGATTCGTCTTATTTTATATATATATAATATATATAATACATTATACATTATATATATATATACATATATATATATATATAAAAAATGTATAATGTATTTTTGCCTGTTTTGGGGCTTAAACTCGGTCTGGGCACTGTCCTTGAACTTTTTAGCTCAAGACTAGCACTCTACCACTTGAGCCACAGTTTCATTTTCAGCTTTTTGGCAGTTAATTCAGATAAGAGTCTCATCAACTTTCCTTCCCAGGCTGCTTTTGAGCTGTGATCCTCATATCTCAGCCTTCTGAATAGATAGGATTACAGGCATGAGCCACTGGTGCCCAGCTTCAGTTAGATTTTAAAGTAGTATGGATAATATTTTAGAACATTTTACTGAAATAGTGTCAGAATTTTCACTTGTTATGAAAAGCAAGCCTTTGCTGTTTGTCCCTTTTAGAATGATAAGGCTCATTTCGCCTAATGTCAACTTATCTGACGTTTTCTGCTTGTCTCAGACATATACTAGTTATTGCAAATAAGGGAAACCATGGGACCTATGTTACTTTGGGTCTGGCTTACTTCATTTAATGTAATTTTTTCCGCATCTTTCCATTTTCTAACAAATGGGGCAATGTCATTCTTTCTGATGGAGACATAGAATTACATTGTGTATATATATGACATTTTCTTGATCCAAATGAACCTCAAGATAAGGACACAAGTGTTTTTTGCCTTCTTGCTATTGTTTCTAATATATTTATAAGGTGATTTTTTTTTGTGGCTTTGTATGTCCCTCCCCCTCGGTATAACCCCTGTTTTCACTGTATTTGATGTTGGTAAAATTTGGGGAGGGGAAGGGAAAAAACAAATTGTTTAAATAGGGATATAAGTGAGAGCAGGGGGGGCGGATTGTAGTCGTGGAGATGGGAGGGCAGGGATGGTAGGGGAAAAACAAAGGAGGAGGCAACAATGCTTGATAAGAAATGTACTCATTACCTTGCTCATGTGATTGTAACCCCTCTGTACAGTATTTTCACAATAAAAAACTTATTAAAATGATAATGCTGTTTGGAAAGACTTATTTTGTTTCTCTTTTTTTCTTTTAAACATTTTATTTTATTTTATTGTAAAGGCAGTGTACATAGGGGTTAGAGTTACATAAGTCAGGTAATGAGTATATTTCTTTCTGAACAGTGTCACCTTCTCTCTTGTTTTTTTTTCCCCAGATTTTCTTCTTCTTACCCTCCTCTCCCCCAAGTTGTATAGCTTACCCAAATTCTAAATTAGATATCATCTTAAAAGAATTAAAGTGTGGATTATTAATATATTAGACTTTAATTTTTTTTAATTCACCAAATCCAGGCATGGTGATGTATGCTGTAATCTTAGCACTCCTGATGTTGAGATAGGAGGATATCAAGTTCAAGGCCAGACTGAGCTACATACTGAGATACTGTCTTTTAAAAAATACCAATAAACTAGGTGTTGGTGGCTCATGTCTGTAATCCTAGATAATTATAAGGCTGAGATCCAAGGGTCATGGTTCAGAGCCAGCCTGGGCAGAAAAAGTCTGTGAGACCCTTATATTTACCAAACTACCAAAAAAGCTGGAAGTGGAGCTGTGGCTCAAGTGGTAGAGCACCAGCCTTGAGGAAAAGAGGCTCAGGGACAATGCCCAGGCCCTGAGTTCAAGCCCAAGGACCAGCACCAAAAAAACCCCAAACACACATACACACACACACACACACAAAACACCATTAATACATTCTGATAATAAAACATTGCAAGAATGCAGCAATCTTGTTCTAAAAATGTTTTTCCAAGTTCTATAATCTAAAGTATAAGTGATCTTAATAGGACTTCTTTCTCTAATTGGAAATTTTAATTTGATTAAGATTATAATTTTGTGTGTGTGTGTGTGTGTATATATATATATATCTCATATTTATTTCTACTTGAACCTATAAATGGTCTAAAATGGTTTTGGAATGCTAAATGAGGCCATAATGAGTTTCCTGTGGTTGAGTAAGGATGTACAAATTAGTATTACAACATTGCAATTAACATTTATCTTGACTAGGTTAAACTTTGCCAAATTTCTCCTTTTTTTTTGCTCCTGAACAATGCAAAAATAGTGATTCCAACATAAAAACAGGACTAGGAAAAGAAAACTGTACTGGTAACTAGAGAGATTGAGTAGCACAAGTATTTTTTTTTTAATTAAGTACCATGATCCCTTAGGGAAATAAAAATGTACAAAAGAAAATATACAAATAAAATATACAGGGGAAAAAACATCTAGAAACACAACAAATCAGAGAAAGACTTGAAAAATAAGATTATATCAAACTTAAAAGTTTCTGCATGGCAAAGGATATAGCTAATAAGCTAAACAGAAAGTTCACAGAATGTGAAAAAAGTTTTCTTAGACAAATGCCTAATGTTTAAAATATACTTAGAGCTCAACAAATTAAAACCTCAAAAAATAAACCCTCAAAGAAACAACAACCCAAATAATGAATGGGCTAATGACCTGCAGAAACACTCCTAAGAAAAGGTAAAAATGGCAAATAGACACATGAAGAAATGCTCAGTATCACTGGTCATAAGCAAATGTAAATCAAAACAACACTGAGATTCCATCTCACCCATTAGAATGGCCAATATTAAGAAAAAAAATAAACAGAAAACATGAAGAAAATATACAAAGTAAAATATACAAAAGAACCACTTTGCATTTTTCTTTTTATTTTATTATCAAATTTTTTTTTTTACTCCAAATGGAAACAACCTCTGCACACTTTACCCAGCTGTGCACGAATGGGCTGCTGCTTGCAGACTTTACACATGCCTGGTGGAGCAGTTCTGGTTCCTGTACTTTTGTATATTTGGCTGTGGTAGGTAACATCTTTGATCCCTTTTTTATTGTAATCTTGGTTTTTACTGGCAGTGAAACATAACCCTTCAAATATAGTACTTGGTTTAAGTGAGGTCTCCTTGTGGATGCTTAATAATATTTATTTAGTGAAGATAATGACCATGAAGGAAAAAGACTACAGTATAATGGGTGATTTTACTAAATACCTGACCAGATTTTACTGAGTAAAAATTTCCCAAGAAGCAATAAAAATGACAGTGTTTTGTTTAAAATCCAATCTCTCCTGCTAACTTACCTCAGATGAGACACTTAACTTGCTAGGATACTGTTTCCTCATTTGTAAAATAAGTAGGTCTAGCATCTTGATTTTTTAGTTATTCCTATCTCAGATGATGAAATTCATCTTGTTTAAAATCAACTACATAAATCTGTGCACCATTTTGGCTTTATAAGTCCTGCCTATCCTAGTCTTTTGGTAATAGGGAATTAAAAGGGTTTCAATGATTTTTTTTATTGTGAAAATACTGTACAGAGGGGTTACAATTACAAGGGCCAGATAATGAGTACATTTCTTATCAAGCATTGTAGCCTCCTCCTTTTCCGCCCCCCCCCCGCCCCCGCCCCGCCACCAAAGTGGTAAAGTTCGTTTTCGACATAACAACTTGTACATCTCATTGTTGCAATGGGTCCACCTGTATCCCTAATTAAACAATTTGTTTTCTCCCTTCCCCTCCACAAATTATACTCACATCAAATACAGTGAAAGCAGGGGTTATACCTTGGGGGAGGGACATACAAAGCAACAAAGAAATAATCTTATAAATGTGTTAGAAACAATCACATGAAAGAAGAAAAATATTTGAATACATATGTTAGTGTTGATTTCCCTAACATCAACTTATCTGACCTTTTCTGCTTGACTCAGACATACACTAGTTATTGCAAATAAAGGAAACCATGGGACCTATGTTTCTTTGGGCCTGGCTTACTTCACTTAATATAATTTTTTCCAAGTCTTTCCATTTTCTTACAAATGGGGCAATGTCATTCTTTCTGAAGGAGGCATAGAATTCCATTGTGTATATATACCACATTTTCTTGATCCATTCATCTACTGAGGGGCATCTGGGTTGGTTCCATATCTTAGCTATGGTAAATAAGGTTGCAATAAACAGTCCTGCTGGTAGCTTTAGTGTGGTCTTGCTTGTGATCATTTGGGTAAATGCCCAAAAGTGGGATTGCTGGGTCATAGGGGAGCTCTATGTGGCGTCTTTTGAGGAACCTCCATATTACTTTCCAAAGTGGTTGAACAAGTTTACACTCCCACCAACAATGCAGTAAGGTGAAAATGGCAATACTTCCCAAGGCTATCTACAAATTCAATTCGATACCTATCAATATTCCAACCTCATTCTTCAAGGAAATAGAAGATGCAATCCAAAAATTCATATGGAACAATAAAAGACCTCGAATAGCTAAAATGATCCTCAACAGAAAGAACAGTGCTGAAGGAATATCAATACCAAATTTCAAACTCTACTACAAAGCCATAGTAATCAAAACAGCTTGGTACTGGCACAAGAACAGACCTCAGGACCAATGGAATAGAATTGAACCCAGAAATGAACCTACAGACCTATAGCCATCTAATCTTCGATAAGAGAGATAAAAAAATAGAATGGAAGAAAGACAGCTTCTTCAGTAAATGGTGCTGGCAAGATTGGTTAACTACTTGTAGAAAATTAAAGCTAGATCCTTATATATCACCCTGCACCAGAATCAACTCCAAATGGATCAAAGACCTCGGAGTCAAAGCAGATACTCTGAAAACATTACAGGATGGAAAAGGAGAAACCCTAGGTCTCCTTGGCACAGGCCAAAATTTTCTTCATAGAGACCTAGAAACATAATAAATCAAAGAAAGGTTGGACAAATGGGATTGCATGAAATTGCAGAGCTTCTGCATGGCAAAGGACATAGCTAGCAAGATCAATAGAAAGCCCACGGATTGGGAGAAGATCTTCACTAGCCATACAACAGACACGAGTCTCCTATCTAAAATATACCAGGAACTCAAAAAATTAAATCCCCCAACAACAAATCTTCAAAGAAACAACTGCCCAATAAATAAGTGGGCTAAAGACTTAAAGAGAAACTTCTCTGAAGAGGAAAGAAGGATGGCAATAGACACATGAAGAAATGCTCAACTTCTCTAGCCATAAAAGAAATGCAAATCAAAACAACATTAAGATACCACCTCACCCCAGTCAGAATGGCTAAAATCAAGAACTCAATGATTTCTTTTAAAGATATAGTTTAATATCAGCATTCAATGTGCAATTTTTTTCTTATTGATCTAGTCCTTTTCCCATGAGGTTTTGCTACCATACGAAGTACTACAAAGTGATTTTTTATATATAGTGGTCAAAAGGTTCCTATGTTTGTGTTCTCCAGTAGTATCTAGTAATTAAAACCATCAGTGTATTCAAACCACTCCCACATAAGTAAGACTGTTACTTCATGCTGCCCACTAAGGGTGTCAAGAATTCTGATATTAATTATCAGGTTCAGTTGGTGTAATACTTCTAGAGCCAAAGATAGTGAAAATGTTGCTATCAAGGATAGACTAATGATAATATTCTGATTTTGAAATTATACAGCATATCAAAAAGCATCTTTTACAAATATTTGATTCTCACAACTTTTTGTGACTTCTGGAGATATGGTTATTTGAAAGCCCAGAACATCTTCTCTACCACCACCCTGCCTCAGCTCTTAGACCCCTGGCTTCCTCAGTAGAGTGGAGAGGAAACAAGTATTCTTCACATTTTCAGATATACTGAAGATTTTACTTCGTTTTGCTGAGATTCCCTTGACCCCAAGAAGAAAGGAAAGAATCGCAGTTCCATGCAGATTCGTTTCAATCAGCTTCTTTAGTATGATCAAAGTCATCCAAAAGACAGGGTTGGGCTGTTATTTCAGAGTCCTGGTGAAAAAAGATATCCCTGCTCCAATATTTCTCTTTCCCAGGTCTATGGAAAGTAGGCATGGGTCTGATGTTGACAAGAGCTTTCTGGACTTCAAATGAAGTTGACATTTATGTGAACAAGATGTCTGGACAGTTGATTAGCCACACAGTGTTGGTCTAAGCTTGCTTTTGTCAGCAATAGCTTCCCAAGGAGATGGATTATAGCCAGCACAGCTTGTCAACCTTCTGGAGTAAAGGTGAAAAGAATCTCTTTCTTTGGTGGTGGTCCTCCCACCCTGGCCTGCACATTTTTGCACAGCTTTTTCTTGTTCCAGTATCTGCCCAAGCATGTAATAAGTTGAGTTCCAATGAATCGGAACCTCCTGGTTTAGGTGATGTTTCAGCAAGTTGCTTTTCAACAGGAGCTGGAACAGGCATAATTTTTTTCTTCTTCTCTGCAGACATTGACAGGACAGCTGAAGTGTTCAGATTGCCCGTGTCATCGCTAAGATATTTATAAGCATTCCAAGTATGATGGAGAAAATCATCTTGCAGGATGGTTAAGGAGATTGCACAACCCATCCAGCAAAAAATGGTCATCTTGTTTGGTTTAAGCTGCGTTCTGTAAGCGAATCAATGGCTGCAAGCTGGAGAGAAGAGATGCAGAGGCATGGGGGATTGAACACAAGGAAACAGTCATTTTTCAAGGCACTAAGGACAGCTTGTGTTTTCCAATGAATCACCTTGCAGGTAACAATGCTTCTGCTGTATCCCATGTTACTGAGGAGAAATGCATCATGCCTCATCTGCTGAGAGTTCTGTTTTACTCAAAGATATTTCTGGACTGACTGTTGTATTATTTAATTGAGTTGACACATTTACCCAAATATTCGGTCTAGTCAATAAAAGTTCACCAGATTCAAAGGGAGTTATTGCTTTAATAAATGCTACATCTCATTTGTTTGTTGACTTAAGTGTCAGTCCTGGAAAGAACATTCAAAAGCCTTTCATGGGGTGCTTGGATGATAAAGTGGCAGAGATTTTGAAATAATTCAAGCTGAACTCATGCCTTCTGCAGGTAAATTATTTTAAAGAGAGTGGAGAAAGAAATAAAATGGTGATGGAAGATAAGGGCAAGGTAGGAAGGAAGGTGACAGAGAGGGACTGGCACAATCCAAGAGTGATAAGAGAAAGACATAAATCAAAAGGAAAACACACAAAAAGGAAGAAAGGCAGGAGATATGGAAAGAGGAAATAAGGAGAACTTGAAAGAAAAACAAGCACTGGAAACATTGACATGAAATTTTAAAAAGCATGTGGTTGCCAAATGACCAGGTATCAAGACTGCCCACTGCCGACTTAATTTTTCATTTTTTTCTTTTTTGTCAATCATGGGTTTTGAACGCAAGGGATGTGGGTACTATTCCTAAGCTGTTTTTGCTCCAGGCTAGCACTCTACCACTTTGAACCACAGCACCATTTCCAGTTTTTGAGTAGTTAATTGGAGATACGAGTCTCACGGGGACTTTTCTGCTCGGGCTAGCTTTGAACTGCCTCCTGTGTAGCTAGGATTATAGGTGTGAGTCACTTGTGCCCTGCTTAATTTCTCTTTATTTGAACTAAGCTTCAGGGGTAGAGCTAGGACACTTCTTATGTGATGGGGCTCTGGCTTCTGGGGATGGTACTCCTAGAGACCCAGGTATACTGCCATTCACACACAGACTGCCAGGGTGGCCAATAGAAAGGAGGGGACCTGGAAAAGCCCTGATTTGAGCAAGGGGGCCTGGCTCACGCACTAGAGATGTCATAATTCACCTAGAAGCTGTCCTATCTGTGGCATCTCTAGTGATGACCTAATCTGTTTGGGAACAGCTGTCTCATCTGGAACCATTTGTAAAGGAAGTTGTTACGGACATTATCTTTTTTAGCGTTGTTGTTTGTTGATGGTACTTGGGACTTGAACCTAGAGCTTCATGTTTGCTAGGCAGTTACTCTACCCTTTGAGCCATGCCTCCAGTCCCAAGGACACTATCTTTTCATAGTAGTTATAGGGATGGTAGTGAGAATGATGGTGGTGTGAAGAATAGTGGTGAAACAAACACACTTCCTCAACACCTAGAAAGCTACATTGAGGAAATTGGCACTGAATTTTTGGATGTCAGTGGAGGCATTCTGGGCTGTTTGTCTATGCTGATCATTTCCAAGACAGCAATAGTTGACTGGTTGATTTTGGTTAATCAGGCAGCCATATCACTCTGGTGCCCACTACCCTTTGCTCTCTTGAGTAAGGGAGGGAAAGCCAAAATCTAAACTAATCCTTGATGGCTTTTGATATTCTTCAGATGTCTTTTTGCTGACCAGTGACCACAGCCAATTGCTTTATATCTATTTTTCTTGGATTCTCAGTAGACTAGAAAATAAGCCAACAGTGGTGTTTACTGACTTCACTCTATTATCTCTACTGTTCAGCTAGACATGATTAAATCTCCCAGGTATCAATTGTTTAAAAAGGCAGAAGTCTAAGATGATCCTCACTGATCCATGCCCTTGGAGTATGGGTGGACCTGTGACTAGCTTCTAACCAATAGATGATGGGCAAGTGTGAGTAGGTTGTCCTCTGTGACAACATTGTGCTAACCTAATTAGGCTTCCTCTTCAATGAACTTTATGTTACCAGGGAGATTTTCCTCAGTGAGCTTGTCCTAATCAGGAGAGCCCTTTACAAGTAACTACAGATGTTGGAGAGTGAAGAAGTTAGAGTTTCTTGATGTGAGCTACTATGAATTCTATAATGATAAAAACTGAATGGTGAACAACCACATGGGCTTGAAAAGGACCTATGAACCATAGCTAAGACTAAAATCTTAATTGAAGTCTTCAGCAAAGGATACCCAGCACCAGAATTGTGCCCAAACTACTGACTCAAAAACCCTGTGAGATGAGAACCATGTTGGCATAAGTAATTCAGAATTAGAAACATCAAAGCGTTAGTTAGTCTGTGTTGGTAAAGTAACCTATCCCAATGGAAATGTTCAATGAGAAGTTTGTCAAGAGCCAAGCTCCATGGTAGAGCACTTGCTAGGATGCCCTAGGCCCTGGGTTTGATCCTCAATACTGGAAAAAGAATAAAAATGTTTGTCATTTGTAGGTGGGGAAGTTGTAGTTGTTTTTCAGTGTTAGAAAGAGAGTTTATGATCACTAAGGAACATTGTCCTGACCTTGTAGGATAGAAGGACTCTGAAGAGTATGTATAGGTGGTTAAAATAAGAGCCTCTATTCAATAGAGAAGGTCTCCAGTGAGGACAGGTGTGTACATGAGGTATCCAGTCCTGCAGAGTTGATGCTTTTCAGTGTAGTCTGAAGTATGACATCCGCTCATCTATTTCCCTGGACAATGTATGTGTAAGCAGAAACTTCCCCAGAATGCTACAGATACCTAGCAAATGTATGTTGTGGGCTTGCCACTGTTCTAAGTGCTGGTCACAGTGAGGGACCAAAGAATAGAGATGGTGGTTTGTGGAGCTTTCCTTCTAGTTGGAGCTATGGACATTAAGTAGCAATGCAAGATGCAGCTTCTGGATCTGTTGGCCTGTCTGTAGAGACCCCACTATGCAGAGTGGGCATAGGATATGCTTGGGAGAACACAATGGAAGTATTAGCAGTAATCCCATTTGGTGAGGGATGGTAATGGCATGCGTAGAGTGGATATGATGGAGGAAAAAGAAATACTGAAGAGTGACTGATACGGGGTTATGGAGAGCTGCTAATGAGTAAAGGTGTCTCAGAAAGTTGCTAGGAGGTGTCTAGAGGATGAGAGACTTTGGGGTGTAAGGGCACAGATGTGCTCCTCTCCAACTTATATCCCCAAACAGGGATCCCATCCTCTTGCAAGCTGTGTCCACCAGTCAGACCTGGTAGCTGCTGGCCTTTATGTAATTTATTAGTGCAAACACTGTTTTAAGTCATAAATATTCAGGGTGAATGGAAGTAATTTCCCCAGTAGCAGAAATGAGAGTGTAGGTTTCTTTTCTGACAACAAAACAACAAATGTTACACCCTATTTGTTACCTTTGGCAGAGGAAAATTTTCATAGTGAATATTTGATCAAAATGTGAAATCGCAGCAGTCCCACACTGGGCCAGCCCAACCAGGTTCAAGCTGGATTTTTGTACTTTGGGTGAGAAACAAAGCAGAGGGAAAGTGACCTTAGGTCAGGCTTGAATATGTGGATGCTGGCTTTCTTTGCTACATTGCTTGTTCACAGAACATAATTGCATTGTCCTTTTGGCTTGGACCCTATGTTCTTTTTACCATCCCTAGATATGTTGTCGCTGAAATACTACCTGGTTGTAACCAGAAGGCAGAGGGCTGCCCTAAGTTTGGAATCATCTAATGGAAAGGGTTGAGTCTCAGAGGTAATTCCACCCATAGGTTGTCCCATCATCCTCTGTGCATCCTGCTTCTGCCCAGGAACCTTCTTCCATTGGTAATGTCTGTGATTGTTGGAGCTTGTTTTCTATGTTGAATCCTAAGCTGTTTTTCTATAATTTCTACTCACTCCTTCTGGCTCTTTCTTTGGGAGATATGTTTTAAAAAGTAGGTAAACAAAGTACCGTTAGATTGCTATATCTGATTCAAGTTTTGTTTGTTTTCTAAACCAGAAAGCCTTTGAATGTGTATTCACATTCAAGGGGAATGATTAGGCTTGGTATGGAACTTGTAAGTTTCCAAATTGTCTCAGAAATCTCATCAACTTAAATCAAATGTGAAGTGTTAAATGACAGCAGAGAAACTTAGATCAGTGGAAGGGAGCTAGGGTAGAGATTTTGTTTACATTTTTCTCCCCAGGTGGTTGCCAGCTAATAGTATTTCCCAGGTAAACCAAAGTCACTGTTATAAGTTGATGTTCAGAGATTGCAAGCTAGAAACGTGTTGTAAGAAATCCTTTTGGCTTTTGCTAAATACAAAAGAAACTACTGTCCCACTGAGAGGGCTACTCTCCTTTCTCAGCTTCCTGACAATGCAGAAGCCCTGGAACAGAATTTACTCCAATGGATCCAGTAATCCATTGGAGTCTAAATTTCTAATTTTAGTCTAAACTTAAAAGTCTAAGTTTCTCAGATGGCATTTGGTGGAAACAGAGGTTTGCTGAGATGATGATGGAAAATAGTCTAGAAAAAAATAGAGGGTCGGGGCAGAGACAAAAGATAATAGAATAGAGAAATTGTATTTATAAAGACTTACTTAATTTGTGGCGACTTCTAACAAACTCAATTTATTTCAATAGAAAATTGGTCAGAGGTTGCATGCATTCCTATATATTAGCTACAATGTTCATGGTGGCATAGTGTATAAAGACTAGGTTCTTTTGATGAGTCGTATGACAATGTTTTCATAAAACATATTCAAAGAGTTGTGTCTAATCTGCTCTTTGAGTGAGCATGCATAATCACATATATGAAACCTTCTATTTTATATGTTGAGCCCACCAGTAAGACTGTGAGTCTGCTCCCCCCCCTGCCTTAAACACTGCTAGCTTTGGAGTAAAGGCATTTTACACTTGTGAAGAACGGGCATGTATGTCACTTGTATACTTACCTTAACCTTCATGTTAGGTGGGACTTTTTATTGCTATGTAAACAAAGATGTTCAGGAAAAACTATTTTCTCTTCAAGGTTTTTCTTAAAGAGATCATAAGGCTAAGTATTTCACTCCCAATATAAATATGTCTCTCCAGCCATTTACTAGAAGATGAATCTAGGTGACAATAGATGTCTAAATTGAATATTTGGCCTGAGGAATAGACTCTGATGTGCATTAAGAACTGCATTGGGATAACCATACCTTTCAACTTGTGCAGATATGCTGTTCTGATTCTATTATGCGGCCATCTTTAGCACAATTGTCAGATCGGAGCTAGCTGAGCAAGCAAACTAAAGGGATGCTTCTTGGCATAAATCTGGCTAGTTAGGCAAGAAAAATCTTTGGAGGCATCTGACTGCTTCCCTCCCCACATACCACTTTAATTGTTTTCTCTAAATGGCTTATTTACTTAAGACATGGATTCCACCTTAGCTCTAATTTCTCTATTTTGCTCTCTTTTCGATGATCACTTGTTAAGAAAGCTCAGAAGGGCATAGATCTTTGTTAAGTGTTGACATATTGACCCAAGGACTCCGTCTTTACTCTTCCCCCTACTTGGTCTCTCTCTGGCCCCCTCCCCTCCCGTCTCCTCCCTTTTCTTCCCTTCTCATCACTCCTCTTTTCTCCTTTCTTCTTTTTTCTCTTTCTCCCCTGGAGGGTGGGGCTGGAACCCAGGTCCTCCAGCATGTGAGGCAAGTGCCCTCCCTGAGCTACACCTCTGGCCTCTTCTTTCCACGAGTATTTATGGAGAATCTAACAAGTGCCAATTGCTGTGCCAGCTGATGGTAGCAAACAGAGGCAAAAGGCAATGAAGACCTGGCTCGCTTTGAGTCTAGAATGACACTTCTGTGACTTCTGTTGTCCTCTCTGTCTCTCTGTCTCTCTGTCTCTTTCTGTCTGTCTGTCTGTGTCTGTCTGCTTGTCTGTCTGCTGTCTGTCTGTTTGCTGTCTGTCTCTGTCTCTCTGTCTCTGTCTCTGTCTGTCTCTGTCTCTGTCTGTCTGTCTGTCTGTCTGTCTGTCTGTCTGTCTCTCTCTCTCTCTCTCTCTCTCTCTCTCTCTCTCTCTCTCTCTCGTCTAGCCTTCTTTCCAAGCCTGGGGCCTCACAGGCACTAGAATCTGACTTGTCCCTGGGCTCAGCTGTGTGACCATTAGAACTCCTTTTTCCTTTTCCTGCCAGTCAGGAGGTGGAGGTAGAAAGAGTTCAGTTTAAGGCCAGACTGGGCACAAGTGCAATATTCTTGCTCAAGAAAACAAACTGGTTGGGTGACAATAATCTAGGTGCATAGGAGGTGATCATTTGGAGGATTGTGTTTTGAGGCAGCCAGGACAAAATGTTTATGATTCCATTTTAATAATAACAAAAAGAAAAGCTGGGTAAAGTATTTGTTGGCCTGTTATCCTGGCTATGATAGATAGTTCCTCTTGACTCAGGCTAAAACAAGACTAGATATACAAATATGAGTTGATAGTGTCTCCTCTTAGCACTTGAAATACTTTGTGCTTTCTTCTGGTTTGCAATTATCCTTATTCTTGTGCATTTTAGGTGTTTTCTTCTTTCTCTGTTGAATTTTTAAGACTTTTCAGATATCTCATATTGTCCACCTGAGCTGACTTTAAACAGATCTCAGCCTCCCAAGTAGCTAGGATTACAGGCCTTCAAAAACTTTTTTTTTATATCAACCTCATCAACTCTCCCAATGCCATCCCCACTCATGTCCCAAAATGATCTTATTGTATTCTTTTTTTTTTTTTTTTGGGTCCAGTCGTGGGCCTGAACTCTGGGCCTGGGCGCTGTTCCTCAGCTCTTCAGCTCAAGGCTAGCGCTCTACCACTTGAGCCACAGCTCCACTTCCGGCTTTTTTTTCTGCTTATGTGGTACTGAGGACTCGAACCCAGGGTCTCATGCATGCAAGGCAAGCGCTCTACCACTGAGCTACCTTCCCAGCCCTCTTATTGTATTCTTTAAAGAGTGATAGAGTCTGTCTAGATACACAGGTTAAGTTAGTGGAGATACGTTGATGTTTTCAAGCCTTATTTCTAAAGTTAACTGGGATAAGTTCAGAGTATTCTTTAGAATAGGGCTAATTTAGTTCTACATCCAGGGTGGAGCACTTCTGAAAAGGAAGACAAGGAGTTCAAGCCCTCAGTGAACTCTTGGACTTGTTCATCTTGTTGCTACTCAACTGTTCTCTCCTTCGAAGTTGTTCTTTGTTACTATTGTGGGGTATTGACCTTTGCATGAACAGATCAGCCAAAGCCAAGGGGGCTGCTATACAGGGGCTTTGTCTGCTTATCTTCCTTTGCCCTGAAAACTCATCTGTTTTGGCCTTCCTGAACTTCTGACAATGTTTCAGCAAGTTGGGAAAAAACTTCAGGCTTTGTTTAGTTCCTTGAACTGTGGCCTACAAACTGCCTCCAGGTTGGAAGCTCAAGACTCATCTTGTTTGTGCTTCCTCTCCTTGGGGATCATAGTTTTCATTAATTTTGCCCAGTGGCCAAAACCAGTTACTTGTCTATTTTATTTATATTTTGACTGTTTATGACAAGAGAAACAATTCCTATATAATGACCCTTCATGAGGAGAGATGTAATACCATGTTACATTTTCAGCCCTGTGGAAGATGCAGTTAGTTATGGGAAAAATAACCATTTTACCTTCCTCCCTGTGCAACAGGACATTGTAACAGAAGTTTGGGTTAGAGATACCAACCCTTGATAGGATTTGAAAGACAGCTTTCCTTATAGGGTAAGATAAAAACGAAGTAACCCAAAGCTAGTGATGTAAAAGCATTCTAATTAAAAATTCTCAGCTGTGTGAGGAGGAGTTTGGATTTGAGATCAAGGATTTTGTTGTTGTTTGCTTGTTTGTTTAAATTCAGAATCTCACACTTGCTAATCAGTTGATTTTCTACTGGAGCCACACCTCCCAGCCATTTTACTTACAATTATTTCTCATCCTCATATTGGCCTCTGACCATGATCCTCCCTAACGAAACCTCCAACACAGCTGGGATTACAGGCCTGTGCTTAAACACTTGATTTGTTTTTAAAATTGGATCTTACTAACATTTTTATTGGCACAGGCTGGTCTCAAGCTGTGATTTCCCTCTGTTTCCAAAGTGGCTGGATTACAAAGAAAGTTTTATTGAGATCTTTCTAGAAGGATCCAGTATTACACTGGGATCTCAGATTCACCAGGGCAAAAAGCAGAGGATTTTCCCCTTACTCAGTCTGTCGAGGAAGGGAGTGCTTTAATGTGATCTGTGTGGAGTTTTCCATACTTGAGTTCTTGAGTTTCTATACTTGAGTTTCTGTACTTGGAGTTTTCTATGCTTTCTGAACTTGAAGAGCTTGCAGGCCCCAAAGAGATCTGAAGAGTGAGAGAAAAGGCCAGGTGCCAAACAATAAGTGGCTGTTTGTGGAGTCTTAAGATTGCCAGGACAAAATGCACATGGATGCTTCCCGGGGACCAGATATGGGCATTTCTAGGAGAAATGGGGGGAGAAAGAATTTCCCACAAGACACAAGTCTTGACACATCTGTGTGTCTTCCACTTGATCTGAACCAAAGCACATATTGAGCCAGGCCACCTGAGAAAGCTTTCTTGCGCCTTTACTCCGTTTGTGAGTAGAGCTAGCACCAGAGAACCCATTTAAGAGGTGAGTGTATTCCTTGAACCAACAGGTCATGCTTATTTTTACCTTCTTGACAGCAGAACCCGAAGAGGTGATTCAACCCTTCTGCTTAGGAGTGCCTTTGGCTAGACTTCCTTGAAAGTTGAGAGAGTTAATGGGAAGAGCTCAAGTCTAGATTAATGAGAAGTAGAAAAAAAGTCCGCTCACAAATTAGTGGAAAATTGTTACTTCCTGATAAAATGGGAAAACAGAGAGAACCCTGCCAGCAGTGCCTCTTGCTTATTTTTCCTGATTGGAAAGTGATTTTGTTTAGAGCACTGGCATCCCTTTTCTGACTATGAGGAAATAAATCAAAGGACAAAAAGCATGCTGAGGTTGGCAGAGTGACCGCAGGTAGAGTTCTTAGTACAAGAATGGATCAGTAATATGAAGCTCAACCTCCTCAAAGAGGGTGCAGAGCAAACCTGAGGTCTCATATTAAGTGAAGGCGGTAGTAGAGCCCCTTCCAGGCTTTGTTGGGGATGTTTATTAGAATTGGCCTCAAGTTTCACTTCCTACTTTGACATTTTGTGAACTACTCACCATCCTTACACGAATATTCTTTTCTAAGATAGGTAAGGGTTGGCTTCTTTCATTTGCCATCGAGAACTCGAATTGAATACAATGCCTGTAGAATTTCCCAGAGATTGGCATTTGGGTCAAGACCCACATATTTTATGTGGGTCAAAAAGTCCCATGATTTAGGACCAGAAATCTGACCAGTCCTCCTGGTGTGCAAGTATCTGGGAAGTAACCCAGTAGCAGCAAGAGTGTCAGGGAAGCATCTTTCTGAGGCATCTCAAGAGACAGGAAGTGGTGAATGGCTCTTCAGCTTACTGTTTGAATATGCGCTGCTCACTTACAACTTCTACAGTGGCCTTGGTTACTCTTTCTCAGGGTGGGCATGTCACACATTAGAACATAACCTGGTACTTTCACCTGATGACAGGGTTGACATGGCCAACCCCGTAGCATTTGCCCTGGCAGTCAATGCAACTCTGTCCTACTTGTGAATTGCACTTTTGCTTGTGAGTTCTTTTGCAAGCCTACAATCTCACAAGGTGATAGAAGCAGCCAGGCTGTCCTGACAGTTTTGTGAGTGTGGCATCTAGAGATGCTGTCTCGGCAGGTGGCCAGCAGTCAGAGCATCACTGTCCTAGGTGGGTGATGAGTGACAGGAGTCAGATGGCCCTGTGCTGGGCTATAAGACCAGTCAGTCCAGTGCTAGCAGAAGCCAAAGGATAACAAAAACTTGATCAGAACTTCTCTGACCAGAGCCCCCAGGGCTGCCTCTGATGAGCACTTAGTGTAACTTTGAGCTGGCTGGCTGCAGCATTTGGCTCTGAGGAGTCAGGTTTGAATACAGAGCATGCTGTGATAAAGAAAAATCCTTGATGCTGGCAGGTCGTCACAAAGCCACCCACTGAATGGCATGAGGACCACAGGTTGGACTTCTGCTGCTATAACCATTCACTTGTAGTTCATTGCTGTTGACCAAAGGGTTTGCTTTCCCCCCCTCATATATTCCCCTTGGCATAAAATTTAGAGTACAGCCTTTCACATGTATACTGTTAGTGTGGACCAGCCTGCCTGACTGCTTGCCTACCTGCCTACCTTCCCTCCCTCCCTCCCTTCCTCCCTCCCTCCCTCCCTCCCTTCCTCCCTCCCTCCCTCCCTTCCTTCCTCCCTCCCTCCCTCCCTCCCTCCCTCCCTCCCTTCCTTCCTTCCTTCCTTCCTTCCTTCCTTCCTTCCTTCCTTCCTTCCTTCCTTCCTTCCTTCCTTCCTTCCTTCCTCCCTTCCTTCCTCCCTTCCTTCCTTCCTCTTCTGTCTCTTTTTCTCTTTCTCTCTCTTTATTCTCCTTCCTTCCTCCCTCCCCCTCTCTTTCTCTCTCTCTTCTTTCTGCTATTGAAATTACAGTCTGAAAAATAGGATAGCATTCATATACTGAGACCCTACTAAATTATTGTTTTAATAGTGGAAATGTTTCTCAAATTGACTGCCACAAGGTAGATATGCTGAGAATTCACTATATTATTACTTTTAGGGAGTGGAAGGGGCCAGGGAAATAGAAGAAATCGGTTCTAAAAATCTCAGCAGTATGTGGTTGGAGCTCTAAACACGTACTTATATTTAAAAAAAAAAAAGACCTAGACAATATGGTAGGGAGGAAGGTGTAGCTGAGAAAATTCACTTTGAAAGTAACGTGGTGACTAAATTATTACTATTGACAACAAGGTGGCTTGCAAGAAATGCACTCATCTTAGTGCTAACAACATGTTGGTTGCTTTTTTAGTCCAAAACGTGTCTAGTTTCTACCTTTTCCTACTTTGCAGAGTTTGCTTTATGTAGTTAATGACTTTAAAATATTTAAGTCATCCTAAATAGGTACCTTAGGATCAGTGGCACCTGGTTAAGATGCGAAAGAAACGGACAAAGATCAAATCTCTGACCCTGACCCTCAAGATTGCCTGCTACATTTCCCAGCTTCCCTTGCTGTGCACGATCCGTTTATTGCTCCCAAGTGAGATACTCAGCCTGATGAATCACGGGCTGCACCATCAGCCACCAGAGTGGGCAAGAAGAGGCCAGATGGAAGGGAGCATGGATGGCCCTCTGTCACTACTGGCTGGCTGCCATCACCTGGACACTCAGCACTCCTTGCCGAGGGAATGTCACTGTCCTGATTGCATGGAGGCCTGGCTATCCTGGAGTCCTCAGAAGCGGGATGCAACACTGAGCCACGTTGTCATGGTTACTTAGCCATTTCCCCAGAGTTGTGACATCAGTATCTCCAAGGGGCACGAGCTCTACCTCATACATATGCATGTGCTCGGCAGGGGCCTGGCCACATCTGAGCATCTCATAAGGATTTTAGTAGGAAATGGTGTTGAAGGAGGGAAAGGTGACACGGAGAATGGAAGTCAAATGACAGGAGCCCACAAGATGAAATGTGTAAATGAAGGTGCTTGCTAGCCACATTGGGAGAAGGGAAGGGTTAATGCTGAGTTGGGATTTCTAGGCTTAAATTGGCCATCTGCTTGTTCACGCTGGGGTCTCACTCACATTTTAGGAGGTTTATACATTTAAAGTCACTTTCCAGACGGTATCTCCTATCACTCTCAAAATGACCCATGACAAAGTGTGATCCAGGCTCCATATTGCTTTGTTTACTTCAGAGACTATAGTGTTAGGTGTAGGGAATGCAGAGATGGAGACGCCTTGAAGTATGCGGGCTGATAATCTCAAGTTCTAGTCCATGGCTTGTCCTGTTGTCATGGATTCTACCTTCTAGTGAACTGAGACCTTCCAAGAAGCAGAGATTTTTCAGTGGATAGATTGAAATGGCCATTTTCTTCACTGGACTGGGAGTGTTATAGGACTATCAGTGTTGTCAGAGCCATTTTGAGTTTGTTATGCCCACTATAGGCACTTAGTCACTTGACCTTGACTATCAAATGGAAGAAAGTCCATATCCCGAGGGGGCAGAGGTCAAAAAGCCAAAAAAAAATCTGCTGTTCTGGATGGTGTAAATGGATCCAATACCAATGAGAAGTTAACATTTTCCCAAATCACACAGTATTGTTTAAAATTGTTTAAAAGTATTGTTGAGGGAATCTCAGGATAATGCCAACAGGTTCCAAATGCCCCCTACCTGGACTGATAACCTGTTTCACAGTCTCCTTTGGACCACATCATTCACTGACAGCCCACATAGCTCCCCATGATGGCATGTGAGGCCTATACTCAGGCTTGGGCAGAAAGGTTGGGAGCTGAGAGACAGTATGTAGATGAGGTAGTGCTGTGAGATCCTGCATTTTGTCTGAAGTTGTTTAGCAGTTGGAGTAAGTTAGCTGAAGCCATGGCAAGTAGACTAAATCAAGATTTCCCAAGTGAGTGGCACACAGGGTGTTGTTCATTGAAAGATTCCTGTCACTCATTCAAAGGCAGCTATGGCATTTGGGTTGTAAATGAACCCTTGAGCTGTAGGGACAGAGATGCTAACTCTGGAGAATTCTCTGCTCAGAAAGTACATTTGGAATAGATGAGTAGGTCAAGTTTGTTGCCAATAAGGCAATCATTGGGTCAACATTATCCTTAGCAGGTTTCCATGGCAGAGATTTAGGGGGTTAAAAGTGTGTCTCTCTCAGGAGTTTGCACAGTAGTAATTCAAATTTTCTGTAACTTTCTTATCAGGGTGACATGATGTTTTGTGACCTTTTTTATTCAATCCCAAATGAATGAGATTCAATCTATTCTGGTATTCTAGATGCCCACTGCTGCCCAATAAATAATCCCAAGGCTTACTAGCTTAAAACCACAACTCTTTTATCACATCTCATGATTTCCTATCAAGAATTTAGGTAATAATTGGCTGTACTTATCAAAAACACTCAGTAGGGACAAAAGCTTCATGGACATGTTCCAGGACCTTTGGTGTCAATTGTTGGAAGCTAGACATGACTGGGAGTGACCCATGTTCTCTGCAGATCACCTCCTTGTTTGGCTTTCTCAAGGTGGTTCAGGTCTCAAAGAATATGTGTTCTAAAAACCAAGGAGGGTATGGCAGATTTTCTACAAACTTGACCTTGGATATCTGAAAATATTTTTTCTAAAACTTTCTACCGGCCAAGCATCACTAAAGATAAGCAATCACCTTCTTCCCTTTTTTTCCCCTCACATTTTTGATAAAATGTAGGCATTTCAGGAAACAGGGCTGCAGTAAATGCTATGAAGTAAATAAAGTTACAAGTATTCTGGGTACTCTCGAGGGCACATCTGAACTGTCGAATGACAAAAGGATCCAATCATGAGAAGCATGTGGGGCAGAGAGTTCCAGGTGGTGAAATCACACATACTGATCTTGATTGGCCAAGCTTATCTTGGAGGGATAGAGAAGCAGCCAGCTGGGAGCAGCAAGTAGGAACCAGCAAGAGGGTGGAGCAGAGCCCAACTCCACAGGCTAGTGTGGAGTCCTTGAGAACATAATAGGAGTTTATTCTAAAGGTGATGTCAAACCACTAAAAAGTTTTAGCCAGAAGAATAAAATCAGCTAGGAAGTTTTATAAAGAGTATCGGTGTCTTCCATGTGGAAAATAGAGTGAGCTTGAGAGGTAGCAAGAAGAGAAGGTCAGGCAAAATACTCTAGAGCAATCCAGGTGTGAGGAAAATGGTGCCAGGCTGGACAGGTAGAGTCAGGATGCACAGAAACTGTAGTTTCTAAATTCTAACTTTTAAACTGTAGCTTAGAATTCGATGGCAGGAATTTGCTAATGGGTGAAAATCTGTATGAAAGAAAACAAAGTTAGAAGTGTCCTCGGTACTTTTGACTTGAGCAGTGGAGCAGGGGTTATTTTTGATAGGGGTCATAAATAAGGAATGACTTGGGAACAGGACTCAAAAATTCTGTTTGACTATGTTAGTTAAAGTAACGTCTGGAAGCCAAAGGTAAGATCAAAACTATAAACAAGCTTAGAAATTAGTAGTTTCCATGGCATGTAAAACCATAGGTCTTCATAGGCTTTGCCTCTGAGTTATACCCCTGACCTTCCCATGTGTCAAATTTAAGTAAGGAAACAGCCCATGAAGGAGAGGCCAGTGAAGGAGAAAGGTAACCAATACATAAATTGTTACAGGGGTAGCCAGCCTGGCTTACTATTTCATGTTGCTAAGAGGCAGACTTGGTAGCGAGAGAGATGACCATATTGGCTCTTGAGAAGAGATAAGAACAAACACACTGGAACAGAAGCCACCGATGTGGTGAGGTAGTGAAGGCAGAGGCTCTTTCCCAATGTTTGCTGTGAAGGGATAGGTGACAGAGGAAGAAAGGCAGACATACAGTGTCTGCTGATAGGAATGAGCCAATGGTCAGGGGGCAGAGGGAGACAATGACTAAGGAAAGAAGGAACAGAAATACTTGCCTTGAAGTCTGTGGAAATGTGACGAGAAGGCTTCAGCTCTGATAGAGTAGCCTTTGTACCAAAAAGCCTCTCCAGAAGCCTAGGGGGAGGGAGGGCTCAGTTTGAGAGAATATATGCCTAATTGGTACTCACTTGCCTTCCACTCTTCCATAACAGAAGCTTCCTGATCTCAGCTATATAAGTTCAACGTGTTAGGGTCTGGATCTGCTACAGATCTAGCTTTAGTTCATATATATAAGGCCATACCTCCAATGGTGACAGACCTTGTATTTACTTTCAGCCACATCCCTATGAACCACTCTCTCTCTCTTTCTCTCTCTCTCTCTCTCTGTTTACCAACAGGTATAAGGTAAGTTGCTCCCCTCCCATCAGCTTCCACCAAGATGTTATATCTCACTAAGGACACAAGAACAGGGCTAAGTGACCAGGCACTGATGCTGATGCCTCTGAACCTATGAGCCAAATAAATCTTTCCTCTTTTGCATTGTTTGTCTTAGGTATTTTTGCCACAATGATGGGAAACTAAGAAACAACTATTGACAGAAAGAAAGCCGAAAAAAATATTCTCTCACCTGGTTCCAGATTGAAGACCTCCAAGAAAATAAGGTGAGAAGTTCTATAACCCAGATAGGAAATTTTTAATCAGCAAAAGGCTTTGGTTTTATTTCTCTTCCAACTATTTATTGAGTGTCTCTCTGTTGTAGCCCTACCGTCTTGCTAGGTGCTTACATGGCCCTGATGTATTTTATTCACATATTTTAATCCTGTTATTCCAAGGTAGCAGGTAGGTACTTTTAGACCTGTTTATAGCTGCAAGTTCAGATAGGGGAGAAGATCTGCTGAAAGTCACATAGAAGAAAACTGGCAGAATCCAAACCAATAGGAATCTACCTCAGAACTCCTATCAGGACCCATTGCTGAGGCCAACCTTACTGGAGACTTCTGTTTTATGTGAGTTTTCTATAACAAATTAATGCCTTTTTAAAATGTTATTTCAAAGTTGTGATCTTTATTTTTATTTAATTTTATTGTTAAGGTGATATACAGAGGGGTTACAGTCTTAAACAGTATAAAACAATACAAGTTCACGATCAGAGAGTTCTGTATCTCAGAATTCGACGTGCATCTCCACTGTGACTAAAATCAAATCTGGCTCTGGTAACATCTGTGTGTCTCCTTACTTAGTCTAGTTACTTCAGGTTGGAAGGCTGAAGTTGCCTTGTACTTACTGGTTGTAGGTGGAGAATAATGCCTTGCTTCTGGAGACTGGGCATATTTGGTAGCTCATGACTTGCCCCCATTTTCTTTTTTTTTTTTTTAATTTTATTTTATTTTATTTGAGAACATACTGTACAGAGGGGTTACAATTACATGGGCAGGAAAATGCATACATTTCTTACCAAGTATTGCAGCCTCCTCCTTTGTTTACCCTTCACCTCCTTTCCCAGCCTCCCCCCTCCCCCACACCCAATCATACCCCCCCTCCCCCCCCACACCAACATTGTAAAGCTGGTTTTGACATGACATTTTGTACTTCTCATTGTTGCAACAGGTCCACCTGAATCCTTAAACGACTTGTTTGTCCCCGTCTCCTCCACATGTTATACTGACATCAAATATAGTGAAAGCGGGGGTTACACTGTGGGGGGGGGGACATACAAAACAACCAAGAAATAATCTTATAAATGCGTTAGAAACACATGCATGGAAGAAACAAAAACATTAAAATACATATTTGAGGGTTCGTTTTCCTAACATCACATTCTCTGACTATTTCCGCTTGACTCATACCTATACTAGATATTGCAAATAAGGGAAACCATGGGACCTATGTTTCTTTGGGCCTGGCTTACTTCACTTAATATAATTTTTTCCAAGCCTTTCCATTTCCTAACAAATGGGGCAATGTCATTCTTTCTGATGGAGGCATAGAATTCCATTGTGTATATATACCACATTTTCTTGATCCATTCATCTATTGAGGGGCATCTGGGTTGGTTCCATATCTTAGCTATGGTAAATTATGCTGCAATAAACATAGTTGTGCTGGTAGCTTTAGTGTGGTCTTTTTTGTAAACATTAGGGTAAATGCCCAATAGTGGGATTGCTGGGTCATAGGGGAGCTCTATGTGGAGTCTTTTGAGGAACCTCCATACTGCTTTCCAAAGTGGTTGAACAAGTTTACATTCCCACCAACAATGAAGTAAGGTTCCTTTCTGTCCACATCCCCTCCAGCATCTGTTGTTGTTAGAGTTCTTGATTTTTGCTGTTCTAACTGGAGTGAGGTGATATCTCAATGTTGTTTTGATTTGCATTTCTTTTATGGCTAGGGATGTTGAACATTTCTTCATGTGTCTATTGGCCATCCTTCTTTCTTCTTCAGAGAAGCTTCTCTTTAAGTCTTTCGCCCACTTACTTATTGGGCAGTTGTTTCTTTGAGGATTTGTTGTTGGGTGGTTTAATTTTTTGAGTTCCAAGTATATTTTAGATATGAGACCCTTGTCCATTGTATCTTGCCCCCATTTTCAAAGCCAGAATTGGTGGATTAAAGTGAGTCTTGTACTTTGTGTCCTTCCTACCATCTCTGAGTCTTCTCTTTCCTTTTTTCCACTTTTGAAGGATCATGTAATTAAATTGGGTGCACCCAGAATGTCTGCAAGAATTTCATCTCTTGAGGTCTGCAAACTTAATTCTATCTGCAACGTTTCCTTAAAATCATGAATCTTTAGCATGCTTACAGGTTCAGATTATTTATTTATTTATTTGGAAAGCCATTCTTTTGTTTACCACATACCTTTCTTTCATTGGCAGGTATCTTGACAAGACAGTAAAATACTGATGAGTTTGAACTTTTCCCTTCTCATGAGTGACAAGTTGTACAATAGTTTTGGCATATACATCCACCTATCAAAATTTAGAGGTTAAGAAAGGCCAGATGATTTTCAAATATATTTCTGAGCTAGGTTTGAGAAAAGCCAGATGATTTCCTTTTTGTTCTCCTCTGGAAGGATGATAAGGAAGCAGTCTTTTTTTTTTTTTTGAGAAGGGAACCCATTTACAACACAGCCAATGGTTGACAAAAATCACAACGCCAGGGGGAGGAAATGAGGGAGAAAAGTGAGGGTAGGGGTGACAAGTTAGACAAGGAATGAACTCACTACCTTACTTACGTAATTGTAACCCCTCTGTACATCACCTTGATAATAAAATTAAAATAAATTGCAAAGCCATCACTTGGTAGATCACCCCTCACCCCCCACTAATTCACATGTCAGCTCCATCAAGGAAAATTTCAAAGATGCCCCTAGATAGATGTGAGAGCTATCCTTGTGCTTTGTTTCATGGGTCTTGTGATATGTAAAGACCCACTGTCCATCCCAAGGCTCAAACAAGTTGTTGTTTCCATATCTCCCCCTAATAATACACCATTTTGTACATTTTGTACATCTTTGTGTTGAACTGTTCCTGGTACTACATCTTTTAGAAGCTTGTCAGGGTGCAGGATAGAGGTCTATCAAAGGCTCTAGAGCTCTGTCACACCTCTCTATTTCTTGGAATAGGCATCAGTTTTAAAGAGAATCAGCTATTGGTAAGAGGCAGTGTGGCTGCTTAGCTTAAAATGATGTATATTGGGAAGGGACTATGCTAATTCTCACTACACTGAGCTGTGTCATGACCATGCTTACGCATTCTGTCAGAACACACTGTTCACTTATGGCAACTGGATTCTGAACTGCATGTTGATACATGTGTGAATAATTCCAGTGTCTTCCTGGAACACAAAGAGAGATGGACAGATATGTCTCAGTCTAAGAAATGCTAGAGGTGTTTGGGGGAGGGGGGGAAATCATTATCATTAATTGTTTCTCTTTTGCTTTTAAAGTTTCTATTAAATAAACTATCTCTACAGAAAATTGCACAAATTTTAAGTGTAGAATTCAATGAACATTCACAACTTAAACAACCTGTAGAATCAACAATCAAATCAGGGAATCAAACACTACCAGCACAGTGGTGTGCCCTATTATTCCAATGCTCACTGCCGCTAGTTTAGAGTGCTTGAGTGATACTGAACCTCAGTTTGAGACATGGACCTGAGTCTACACCTTAAGTAAATAAATCAGGCAATGAACTTTTCCCACCTTGGAAGCTATTCCCTGCTCTACTCTTGACATTGACATTCAAACAGTAACTTCTGTTGGGAAAATATGTCCAGTTTTCTTTTGATTAAGACTCATGAGTATCCCCAAATATGGTAGAGGGTAAACCAGTAAACATTTATTTTATACCCTCCATGTGCAGTGTATTGTGGGATATAAGCAGTATGGCATAGTCCATTAAGAATAATCTACTTAGAAGAACAAAATCTATAAAACAGTAGAAAATTCATATATTGGAGCAGTATATAAAAAGACACTGGCTGGGTATCGATGGCTCACACCTATCATCTTAGATATTCAGGAAGCTGAGATCTGAGGATTTTGGTTTGTAGAAAGTCTGTAAGACTTTTACCTTCAAAGAACTTCTAAAATGTTAGAAATGGGGCTGTGGCTCAAGTGATAGAGCACTAGCTTTGAACAAGAGAGCTCAGGAACAGCACCCAGGCCTTTAGTTCAAGCTCTAGGACAGGCACACACTTACATTTTCCTCCACACACATACATACACATATACACACATACACTGATGAAGACGGACAGCAGAACGGCTCTCCTTCAATCTTCTCAGTGTACAGGAAGTTCAAGTAAAATATTATTTAGGAAGCTGGGTTTGTGAGTGAGGATAGCGCTAATGGCACTAGTGTATGCTGGAGGTATCCTTGGTAGG
Source organism: Dipodomys spectabilis (assembly GCF_019054845.1). Lineage (NCBI taxonomy): Eukaryota > Metazoa > Chordata > Mammalia > Rodentia > Heteromyidae > Dipodomys > Dipodomys spectabilis. The sequence goes on along the minus strand of NW_024870701.1, from coordinate 7,359,982 downwards.
CAGAAGAGGGAGCGTTCACTGAGATTTAGGCTGGCCAAGCAAGCAAGTATGAACATCTGGGAGGGAGAACGGAGGTGCAGCCTGAAAGGAATCTGAAAACATGGCTTTGGTGAGGCCTCTGAGGGCCATCAGATCTATGCAAATCCATAACACCCAAAGGTGAGTGGAACAAGATAGGTTACATTCCCAAGGAGCACAGGTCATAGGCTAGCTTAGAAGAACGTTTGAACTAAGAAGGGGAGCTGCCGTTTAATTTTAGTGTCTCTATTTCTACCGGAATTTCTATGGGGAGCTAAAGTTCAGGTTTTTTAAAGGATGCTGAAATATCCTGGTTATTGTTAGTAAATATCCCTATATTTTAAACCATTTGTTCATCTTGTTCGCTTACAACTCTGGGAACGCAGAGCTTTGTGAGGAAATGAGAACAAAAGGGAGCTTGAGGCTTTGACTATGGAGGAAAATTGTCATGTCAGTCTTGTGACCAGAGGCCCCAGCTGTACCTGGATTTGGGGAGTTGTTGGCCTTGTTAAACTGAGCCATAGACATATTGTGATAGGAGCAAGATAGCATGATTAACCATGGAAAAACACACAATGGCTGCCTTTCTTAACAAACAACCAGAATCTGCTAAGGAAAAAACAAGCCTCCTTCCCTTTCTGGGCCTCTTACATTTGTAACTACAGCTGAGGGTTAAGTGTCATTTTCCTCCCTGATTAGATGCTTTTTTTTTTTTTTTTGCACCTCTGCACTGCTTCCCTAAGTATTGTTTTCTGTTATTTTCCACAAACATAGACTACCTCTGGCATTTGATAAACATACTCCTAAGGATTTCTGATTACTCACATACTATATTACCTGCCTGGCCAAGTAATGACCGGAAGTAATGACATTGCCACAACAAGGTCTAGTGTGTAAAAATCCAGTTAATCTTGTAAAGTGGTAAGTGGTCATCGAAAAACCTGCTTTTCTAGCTTGTTTGGTGCAGCCCAAATAAAATTCCAACAGCTGCTTCAACTATGCTAGAGACTAAAGTGTTAATGCTTTGTTTCAAAAATCCATTATTCTGACTACAGCTCTTTTAAAAGCTGTTAATCATACAGATATGACTCGGTGGTGATAGCATTTGTTTTTTTTTTATATGAGTCTGACTTAGATTTCAGCAGACACAACTTTATCTACCATACCTGCAAATGCAACGTTAAGGTAGGGCTCTGGTTATAAACAAAACAGCACAACTCTCAACCACTCCTTCCTTCCCAGCAACTATGCACACAACTCTCTCTCTCTCTCTCTCTCCCTCTCTCTCTCTCTCTCCCTCCCTCTCTCTCCTTCTCTCTCACCAAAGTCACCATCAAGAGCAATCATCCTACCTTCCTAGGCCCCAGCAGAACTTAAGTGTACAATATGCAGTGGAGATTGGCCTCAAACACACATCATATAACTAATTTATGGTCCTTTTTTTTTATTTCCCTAGTCATTATCTCTAATCAGAAAGTAGCTCTCCATTAGAAGCATTGTGTTCATTTGTTGTAGTCAATCTGCCCCTAACTTCTCCCTGGTCATCGGTGTGTCCAGGCCTGCATTCACATCGACAGAATAGTTTACCTCACCTCTGATTAGCTCACATGATCATCCCACTATATCCCATAATAGTATCATCCTGACAACTATCTTCAGCGGTACTTGTTCCATTTGTCCTGACACCCATGTAGATGGGTCTACTCATTTTCCTCTCCTGAGAAAGCCTAAAATTATGGGATATACCATTATATAATAGTTCTTGGTAAAACACTTGAGCATCAGGAAAGTAAAATATGAGAACTCATATTCAGTTTTAATAAACTGAGGTAATTAGTCAGTGGAATGCAATAGAAAGTGACAGGCTGTGACATATGAAAGACGGCCGGCTGACAAAGACAGAGCTGTTCTCCATTGCACTAATATCCGTTTCTTCATCAGCATTGAATTCTCCCATCTTTTGGCATTTCAATTTACATTGTAAAATGGATTTATAAAATTTGCACATCCATGCCTTCTCTTTCTCATTCTCCTGAAAACTTGAAAAGAAACTTTTCAAGCATATCCCTTGTTCCCTCAACCTGTATACAGGCTATGATTTAACTAGAGTTTTCTAAGAGCTGTGTGGTTTGCATATAAACATATATCATCGAGCTTCAACAGATGAGTGCATCTAAAATGAAGTTGCCAAATAAATGGGAGTGAGTGGGGTGATCACATGCAATCTCTGTGAGGTTGGGGGATGCTCCTCATCCGGAATTGTGTCTAAAATATTGTAGGGTTTGATAATGTCTGTTGAACAAATAAAGAACTAGAGAGCCTGGGAAGGTTTATAGAAGGTTTAATGGAGGCACCCCAATAGAAATTTCCACACCGAAATGCCTAGAATCTGCAAATATTTGGAAAAAGTGTCATCTTTTGCTAAGTGTCATCATTTTCCAAAGGATCTGGAAATGAGAAAATTCTGGAATATCAGGGTGGGTGAGCCCAAAATCTCATGGTAAATTTTCTTTAAGAGAGGGATATATGACAAGCAGAAAAGGGGTTCGCAAGACCATAGAAGCAGTGACTGCAAGAGGTAGGTACAAGCCAAGGACTGCTTAGAACCACTCCAAAGTGGTAGAGTCAAGGAAAACCTACTGTGACCTCCCAACACCTTGATTTCATCTCTGTTGTTTTAACTTACCAGTTTGTGCAAATAGGCTATGGCAGCCACAACAAGCTAATGGAGAAACTAAAGTGGCTGCTTTGTGCTAGAATGTGTCCTTAGCAGAGATAGGCACCTTCTAAAGAATTTCAGATAAGACTGTGGTATTGGACATCACCTCTTGTTTTCTACATTTCTTGGTCTGAGCATGGCGCCGGGCATGCTGGTAAGAGACACAGTGATGCTCTGCGGGGGGGGGGGGGGGGGAGGGGGACAGACACTGCCCAGGTGAGGAGATACAGGATGCAGAAACATCCTTGTCTTTAGTAGAATGTTACATGACTTCATTACCTAAATCTTCACATGAGCAATCAGAGGGTCGAGCTTCCATTTGTCCAGCAGGAAGAACTTTCTTTCTCTTTTTGCCAGATAATTTTCAGAGCTAGATAAGGCAAATAAGAAAGCAGGGAAATGAAGACAGGCTCACTGCAAATTCTAGGGAAGGAAACCTGGGTAGACCAGGAGCACCGGCTCCTGACACAGAGGGCTGCTCCACATGCAGTAGTGAGATGGAGAACTTTCTGATGATGGCCTCTACATCATAGTTTGCATGTAACCCCAGAAACCAGGAGGCTGCCATTGAAGTCAGCTCATAATCGTTGATAATGGCTGTGATTGTGGAGGAACGAAGGGGAAGTGTACAAACCCGAGTGGGCTTTTTCACCTGAGGCAGCCAAGTGGTGAAGGCCTTGGCTTGGGACCAGCTCTGTATATCTATGGTGCCCTTCTGGTCCAGTGGGACCCAGCTTTGATCCTGAGAGAGGTGGAGAGGGTTTGTTTTTCACAGGGGCTTTAGCCTACAGTTAAGTGCAAACACCTGCTGAAGTACTGGTAATTAGTAGGTAATTAGTAGTTAATGTTCTTAGAATTTAAAAAGAAAGCTTACATAAGTAATTACTTACTATTTCTTATAATGTGCTGCTTTTCTTGAGATTTCATATCCCCAGAACATTTGCCAAGTTCCTAGGTTCCTCAACATACTAAATTGTTTATTAATTACACACATATATTGCTTTCAGGAAACAAAAAGAGAGCGAGAAGAAAAATACATTCAGTGTTGGAAATAGGAATGAGTTATCTTTTGAATTACCACAGAGAACTCATTTTAAAATTATAAAATTGGTGATGGGTAACAGCTCCGGAAAGTTGGGTCTTGATTTAAAAAAAAATTGCATGTGGCTGTGATGGAAGAGATGGATAGAGAACAAACATTCAAAACCATTTAATAAAACACTGAGTGTTCTATGCTTTTCACAGAAGGGCCTTTCCATGGCAGCAGACATACGTCTCTGCCTTGGCTTGTCAGAAACACCACCAGGGCTCCCATTCTTAAAGAAGGAGGACTGCCAAACCGAGCTAAGTGCTACTAATGATCTCAAGGCTCTCGAGGTGACTGGAATGGAGGGACATTGGAACACGCTAATTAGTGTGCTGTAACTATATTTTGGAAGGATTTTTTTTTTGTTTTAGCATTTTGAAAACACAATTCCAACTCCTCAGCCTTAGATTCTGTCTGTGCCAACTGGAAATAGGCATTCTGCTTAGAGGCCAGAGCTCTAGGAGTTACATCTGAAATTGGTTTCTCCCTTTGAACAGCCTCAGAATATTGGGCAAAGCAACCTTACAACTATAGTTGTTGGCTTTTTTCTTTTTCTTTTTTTTCAGCTTTGAAATGGGATTAGCAAGGATGTTTTCTTCTCTTTTCCTTTCCCCGATGCTACAGACAAACATCCCATAGTGACGTGGGGTGGGGAGAGCTCTCGAAGCATCTATTTGTGACAGTCAATTCTAATAATACACATATGTAAGAAAAATATCAAGTAATAAATATATGTAGATTTAGTGATTGCTTGTTTCTGTGTGTCTCCATTAGGTTGGCTAATCACTGGTTGTCTCAGTAGAATTCCAAATTAAGAAAATCTCTAAAGACGCTCTTAAGGCAGGATATTTGAATGGACTAGAAACCACCGAAACTGAAATCAGGATTCTGAGAATAAGAGGGGTCAGCATAGAAAGCCCTTCATCACACAATGCTCTAACAAGCTTTTTCCTGATAAGAACATTGTAGAAATTATGCAAGGAGCAAAGGAAAAAAAGGGGGGGGTAGGAGAAAAGAATTTGGGAAACTAAACTCTGAGCTGGCAGACATTTTGTTTGTTTTTCTCTTAGCATTTCAGAAACTAATCCTAAATAGAAGATATTCACCCCTTCAAAGATCAGAAGAGAAATATTTAACCTTCCTATTTTTGAAGACACTTTTAAACTATGTAAGTGACATGTTTAATGTATTTCTCTATTTTCCCCATTTTTATCTTGGATCTCTTCAATTAAGAAAAAGAATCTGAGTATTCAAGAACATTTAAAATTCTCTTCCTGCTCCTTCTCCAAGGAAAAAGTGCATTCTTTCTCCCCTAGTCTTTCCTTTCACATCTGATTTTCCAATTCTTTTGTCATGCGCCCATGAGTATGCATAGAAGCATGTGTGTGTGTGTGTGTGTGTGTGTGTGTGTGTGTGTGTGTGTGTGTGTGTGTGTGTGTGGTTATGTGGTTGTGTCATTGTGTTACTGTGCTCTGCTTCCTCTCTCTTACCACCATTTGTATAATTTTTACTCTTTATCAGTTCACTGCTGGCCTCACTTTTATTAATGCCACCAGGCTAGAGACTCAAGAGCTCCTTAGTATGAAGCTGAGCTTGGGCCACAGCAGGGTCAGGTAAAGAACAGAATGAATGTCATAAGTTTTTAAAATGCTAACTATATTTCAGTGCTGACTGTATCAAGATTACTCCAGGACACCTGTATTCCATGTCTGCTTTTAAACGAACAATGGAAATTCAGAATAAGGCAGATAGGCACTGTGACAGTCAGACTCTTCTGCCATAGACAGATATTCATAGTAACAAGGGTAGACACTAATTCTCACCTGTTGACTACAGCCTCCACATGCCACTGTGTACACATGGGCTACATATTTACCTCAGCCTTACCTGGGTAACTCCTCTGATATCCTAGTCCCTGGAATATCTATCATGAATTTGTGGTGTGTATGCAAAATGGATCAGAATAAAAACATTATTTATATGTTTATATACAAGTAGGTAATAAGGATAAATCATATAGGAATATTATTAAGAGCTGTGGCATTAAGTGGTAACTTCCAAGATGCAGCAAATATAGCATTTTTTACAGAGCTCAAACATATTTGTAAAAAAAAATACAGAGAAAAGTGAGCATATGCCATTAATAAAACAATTTACCAAGGCAGAATAGATTAGTTAAAATATACATGGAAAAATGTTCCATTTCACATGTCATTTTGTTCAAATAATACAAATTGAAATGATTTGTGACATATAATATTTGCAAAAATAGACTTTTCTGATATTTTTATCCTTGAAAGATTTGCAGATCTGTGTTTTTCACTCGATTTTATCTTACTTTTTTTCTTTCCTTTGTTTCTCCTTTTTCAGTCCAAAAATTCCCTTTTCCCTTTGAGTTTCTTTAGGATTATTTTAGGAGATTTATAAATCTTAATTTTAGAGCTTCTCTCTCTTAAATGCATCTGTTCTCACACTGTCTTCCTCTCCTACAATTTTTTCCTGTTATTTTTATATCATTGAGCCTGTTTACATTTGACATTTTAAAAAATGATTACTCTTTTAGCTTACATACTGAACAGTGATATTCATTGACCAAGTCATTTCCATAAGGAAGAAGGTAAACCTCTCTATAACAGTGTGAGTTTGCTCTTCTTATAACCTGTCACTCATTCTGATCTTAAGTAAGGAGTGTATTTTTCCTTTGCCCATAGTCAGATTTTGACTGCTCTAGAATTGCATATGAGACATATGCTTACTCTAGAAAGGGGCATATGAACAGCTGCATTTCAAGTTTTAATGTGTCATGTGAGGAGGGATTTGACACATCCAGTTGAGCCAGAAGATTTGGTGTCATACAAGTGGCAAATGCCTAATGCTTGAAGTCACAGTGGAGAGAACACAGCCACTCACATGTGTTCAGAAGAGTCCCATTTCATGAGCAGGAGAGGAACAAATGTGCCCTCTTGGTCTCCAACTCTGGCTAAACTGTAATGGCACAAATCCAAGTTGCAAAGAAGTATCTTAAGCCTCTGATTCTTTTGGAGTAGCCGTCTGTGGTTTTACAGTGCTGAGATTGCCTGAGTTTATGACACTCTGGAGTGTAACAAGGACCCGAGGAGTTTCACGCTGTGGCTAGTGCTGTTGCTCAAAGCCATCTTGGAAGTCCATTGAAGCAGGGGCCAGATCTTTTCTTTCCTGAGTGCCTTGGGGGGTACTCACAAACACTGATTGGGATCAGAATGGCCCAGACACAGACAATATAGATATAGTCGTGTCCTGACTTAGAGCAAAATGCTGCATCATGTTCAGGATGAAATTAATGCACTAGGCTTCGTTTATTTCTTTTAATGGAGAACAATAGTGGCTCTTTTTGCTGTCTTGTTCCCAGTGAAATAGTCTATGTATAGAGTTTCCCTTTTCAATGGCAGTTGTGTCTACAAATGCTATTCTCAAAACGACAGCTATTCTCAAAGCCACCAGGCATGCTATTGCCCGAACAAAGAGGTGCATTAAAAGAGTCTTGTCAATTTCAGCTCCTAGAAACACAGGGGTCACAAATCTGCCAAGTTGAAAGAAAACAAATCACTAGGGCAAGACATTTTATTTAGTTCTAAACAGCACCTAGCACATGGATAGCATTCAAAAGCATTAATACAGCCATAATGTAAATCAACATGGGCCTGTGGACCAGCAGCTGAAAGAAGTTAGACTAAACCCTAAAGAAATCAGACCCTGGGTAAAAAGAAATTTCAATAAAATTATCAAACATTATTCACTAATATGGCAGTCAGTCAACCATGTAGATATTATATACTGGGGTAAGTGACAGAGGAAGTCAACACTTCTAGGGAGAGGGCTCCAGTGTAATGAACACAGGACAAGCACAAATAAATACAAACAAAAGGGCAGAAACCATGAAATCACAAATAATTTTAGCTGTATGGATCTAGCAAGAAGACATTAAGCTATTTCTGGAGGTAGGAAGGTTGCTGGAGTTTTCAAGAGATAATTTCTGAATTGAAGGGGTAAGCTTTTATTGATAAAGTATCACAAAAACCATACTATACAAAATGTCACACACCGTTTTGATTGAAGTAAACGGAAAAGGACTGGCAACTCTATTTCATGTATCTACCTAAAGGAAATACAGTCAGTACCTCATAGATACGTCTGAGCTCCTGTGCTCACTGTGGCATTGTTCGCAGTAACAAAGATGTGGAATTGACTTAAGTATGCATCAGTGAGTATTTAAAGAAAATTAATACAGAGATTTGGAGTAGAGCTCATTGGTAGAGTGCATAGTTAGCCTTTACGAAGCCCTTTCAGTCACCAGCTCAAGAAAGAGAGGAAGAAAGGCCTTCAAAGCAGAGCTCACATCAATTCTCCTCCAACTCTTCAATGAAATTGAAAGAGAAAGCTCACTACCGAACACATTCTATGAAGCCATCATAACCCTCATCCCAAAAACAGGCAGGGACTCATCAAAGAAAGAGAACTATAGACCCATTTCTTTGATGAACATTGATGCAAAACTTCTCAACAAAATTTTGGCCAATCGACTTCAACAATTCATCCAAAAAATCATACACCACGATCAAACAGGATTCATTTCAGGGATGCAAAGCTGGTTCAATATACGCAAATCAATTAATATTATTCATCACATCAACAGGAGCAAGAATAAGAACCACATGGTTATCTCAATAGATGCAGAAAAAGCATTCGACAAGATCCAACACCCCTTTATGATGAAGGTTTTGGAAAAATTAGGAATCCATGGAACATTACTCAATACAATAAAGGCTGTATATGACAAACCTACAGCCAGCATTATACTCAATGGTGAAAAACTAAAGCCATTTCCTCTTAACTCAGGAACAAGACAAGGATGCCCACTCTCTCCACGTCTCTTCAATCTAGTATTAGAATGCCTAGCTACAGCAATAAGACAAGATGCAGACATAAAGGGGATCCAAATAGGGAAAGAAGAAATAAAACTCTCCCTCTTTGCAGATGACATGATCTTGTATTTAAAGAATCCCATAGACTCCACTCCCAAATTACTCAAGCTGATTAAAAACTTTGGCAAAGTAGCAGGTTATAAAATTAACCCCCCAAAATCAATGGCTTTTCTGTATGCCAACAATGAGAAAAGTATGGCTGAAATTAGGAAAGCAACTCCATTTGTAATAGCCCCACAAAAAATAAAATACCTAGGAATTAACTTAACTAAAGAAGTGAAGGACCTTTATGATGAAAACTTTAAAATCTTGAAAAAGGAAATCAACACAGAACTTAAAAAATGGCAAAACCTCCCATGCTCCTGGATTGGAAAGATTAACATCGTGAAAATGGCAATACTTCCCAAGGCTATCTACAAATTCAACGCAATACCTATCAAAATTCCACCCTCATTCTTCAAGGAAATAGAAGAGGCAATCCAAACAATAAAAGACCCCGAATAGCAAAAACGCTCCTCAGCGGAAAGAACACTGCTGGAGGAATATCAATACCAAACTTCAAACTCTACTATAAAGCCATAGTAATCAAAACAGCTTGGTATTGGCATAAGAACAGACCTCAGGACCAATGGAATAGAATTAAAAACCCAGAAATGAACCTACAGACCTATAGCCATCTAATCTTCGATAAGGGATCTAAAACAATAGAATGGAAGAAAGACAGCCTCTTCAGTAAATGGTGCTGGCAAAATTGGTTAACTACATGTAGAAAACTAAAGCTAGATCCTTATATTTCACCCTGCACCAGAATCAACTCCAAATGGATCAAAGACCTTGAAGTCAAAGCAGACACTCTGAAAACATTACAGGATGGAATAGGAGAAACCCTAGGTCTCCTTGGCTCAGGCCGAAATTTTCTGATAGAGACCCAGAAACACAACAAATCAAAGAAAAGGTTGGACAAATGGGATTGCATAAAGTTGCAGAGCTTCTGCAGGGCAAATGACATAGCTAGCAAGATCAATAGAAAGCCCACGGATTGGGAGAAGATCTTTACTAGCCATACAACAGACAAGGGTCTCATATTTAAAATATACTTGGAACTCAAAAAATTAAACCACCCAACAACAAATCCTCAAAGAAACAACTGCCCAATAAATAAGTGGGCGAAAGACTTAAAGAGAAACTTCTCTGAAGAAGAAAGAAGGATGGCCAATAGACACATGAAGAAATGTTCAACATCCCTAGCCATAAAAGAAATGAAAATCAAAACAACATTGAGATATCACCTCACTCCAGTTAGAATGGCAAAAATCAAGAACTCTAGCAACAACAGATGCTGGAGGGGATGTGGACAGAAAGGAACCTTACTTCATTGTTGGTGGGAATGTAAACTTGTTCAACCACTTTGGAAAGCAGTATGGAGGTTCCTCAAAAGACTTCACATAGAACTCCCCTATGACCCAGCAATCCCACTTTTGGGCATTTACCCAAATGTTTACAAACAAGACCACACTAAAGCTACTAGCACAACTATGTTTATTGCAGCATTATTTACCATAGCTAAGATATGGAACCAACCCAGATGCCCCTCAGTAGATGAACGGATCAAGAAAATGTGGTCTATATACACAATGGAATTCTATGCCTCCATCAGAAAGAATGACATTGCCCCATTTGTTAGGAAATGGAAAGGCTTGGAAAAAATTATATTAAGTGAAGTAAGCCGGGCCCAAAGAAACATAGGTCCCATGGTTTCCCTTATTTGCAATATCTAGTATATGTATGAGTCAAGAGGAAAAGGTCAGATAATGTGATGTTAGGAAAACGAACCCTTAAATATGTATTTTAATGTTTTTCTTTTTTTCATGCATGTGTTTCTAACGCATTTATAATATTATTTCTTTGTTGCTTTGTATGTCCCTCCCCCACAGTGTAACCCCCGCTTTCGCTATATTTGATGTCAGTATAACTTGTGGAGGAGATGGGGACAAACAAGTCGTTTAAGGATTCAGGTGGACCTGTTGCAACAATGAGAAGTACAAAATGTCATGTCAAAAATGAGCTTTATAATGTCGGTTTTGGGGGGGGAGGGGGGGAAGGATTGGGTGGGGGGGAGGGGGGAGGCTGGGAAGGGAGGTGAAGGGTAAACAAAGGAGGAGGCTGCAATGCTTGGTAAGAAATGTATGCATTATCCTGCCCATGTAATTGTAACCCCTCTGTACAGTATGTTCTCAAATAAAATAAAATAAAATAAAATTTAAAAAAAAAAAAAGAAAGAGAGGAAGAGAGGGAGAGATAGAGAACTAGAGCGGAAGAGAGAGACAGTGAGAGAAAGAAGGGAGAAGAGGAAGAGAGGATGGGAGAGGAAGGAAGATAAGAAATTATTTGGTATTTTAAAAAAGATACTACTCAGGAGGCTGAGATCTGAGAATTGCAGTTCAAAGCCAGCCTGGGCAGGAAAAGTCCATGAGACTCTTATCTCCAATAAACGACCAGAAAACTAGAAGTGGCACTGTGGCTCAAGCGGTAGAGCACTAGCTTTGAGCTGAGGAGCCAAGAGACAGCACCCAGGCCCAGAGTTCAAGCCCATGACCAAAAATAAATAAATAAATAAATAAACAAACCCCAATACTGCTGGGCATAATGGTGCATCTTACATTGAAAACAGAGATGGGAGGATCATGGTTCCTGGACAGACACAGAAGAGAAGTTATCAAGATCCTGTCTCAAAACAAAACTCTTGTATGCCACAGCCTAATTCTAACAATGGGGGAGGCATAGATAGGAAGATTTCAATCCAAGGCTAACACTGGGCAAAAGCATAAGACTCTATCTGAAAAAAAAAAGAAGAAAAGTTGTGGAAGAACTAAGGCACAACTTAAGTGGTAGAGCACTTGCTTAGCAGGTATAAGGCTGTAAGGTCAATTCCTAGAAGTTGAGCAGAAAAAAAGGAGACACAGGAGATATTGCTATTGGTAACAACATGGATAAATCTTCAGGCCATTGTACTAATAAGCCAGACACAGGAAGAAAACTACTATATATCCTTAATTATATTAAAATCTCAAAGAAAAGTTGCTGTATAAATAGAAAGAAAGAGAGGGAGAGTAGAACAGTGGTTTCTAGATGTGAGAAGGGAAGAAATAGGGACAATTGAGCCAATGGGTACAAAAAACATCATGTTGCATGCCTTACATATGTAAAGTAAAGAAATATATTGAAAAGAAAAAGCTCTATTGGACTTGAGACTTAGTATAAGCAACAGGGAGACCCAAAATTTGAAAGAATGCAGGACTAGTGAATTTGAGAAAAAAATTCAAATAAGATGTTAAGCAAAATGAACCCCAAGATAGGGACACAAGTGGTTTTTTTCTTCCTTGCAATTGTTTCTGATATATTTATAATGTACCACGTGATTTTTTTGTTTCTTTGTATGTTCCTCTCCCATGGTTTAACCCCTGTTTTCACTGTATTTGATGTCAGTGCCCTGCATCTTGTATATACATCTCTCTAATTTGGGGAAGGGAAGAGAAAAAACAAAATGCTTAAGTAGGGAGACAGGTTGACCCATTGTAACAATGAGATGTACAAGACATTATGTTGAAAAATGAGCTTTACAATTTAGGTGAGGGGGGGAGTGTAGTTGTGGAGATAGGAGGGAAGGGATGGTAGATGAAAAACAAAGGAGGAGGTAACAATGCTTGATAGGAAATGTACTCATTACCTTGCTCATGTAACTGTAACCCCGCTGTACAGTATTTTTACAATAAAAATATTAAAAATAAAAAACCCAAAAAACAAAAAAAAAACAACTTGGGCTACACATGAATAGCTTATTGTTGGATGACTGATAAATTATTCTATCACATGACAAGGTTGGTACTATTGCGAAGAAATTGAGGCATGGAGAAGTTTAATTCATACTGAGTGTGGAAGTGGATTAAAATTCAAGTCTAACAAGCAATTCAAAAGGCTGTGCTACAACTATGTTCATTGAGCATTATTTACCATAGTTAAGATATGAACCAACCCAGATGCCCATCAGTAGACAAATGGATAAAAAAATGTGGCACATTTATACAATGGAAGTCTATATTTCCATCAGAAAGAATGACATTGTCCTATTTGTAAGGAAATCATATTATTTAAGCAAGTCAGACCCAAAGAAACATAGGCTGCATGGTTTCCCTCATTTGTAATAATTAGTATTTATCTAGAATAGTCCAACGAGGATCCCTATAGCTCAATAGATATGCACATATGACCATATAGGAAGATGCTAATGGAAATGAACTCCAAGATATGGAAGCAATAGATATTTTTTGTTTCTTGGTTTCTGTTTTTGTTTTTTAATATACTGTATGAAGTTATTTCTTTTTTATATTAATTTCTTTTTTTATTGTGAAAGTACTATACAGAGAGGTTACAATTACATGGGCAAGATAATGAGTACATTTCTTATCAAGCATTGTTGCCTCCTCCTTTGTTTCCCCTTCTTTTTTCTCTCATTTTTTTCCTTTGGTTTATCCCCTATTGTAACTATTTTTGATTTTACTACCCTGTGTTTTGTATGTAAGGTTATCTGATTTGGGGAATAACAAAATGGTGAGACAAAAGACAAAGGGGAATACTCACAAGACACTAGGTTGGAAACGAACTTCACACTGGGAGGAGGGAGTGAGGGAGAGGAAAGATCAGATAAGATGATGTTAAGCAAAACGAACCCCAAGATAGGGACACAAATGTTTTTTTTTTCTTGCTATTGTTTCTAATGTTTTTATAAGGTACCATGTGATTTTTTTTGTTGCTTTGTATGTTCCTCCCCCACAGTATAACCCCTGTTTTCACTGTATTTGATGTTGGTATAATTTGGGGAGGGGAAGGGAAAAAACCAATTGTTTAAATAGGGATACAGATGGACCCACTGCAACAATGAGATGTATGAGACACTAGGTTGAGAAATGAACTTTACAATTTAGGCTGGGGGTGAGGGGCAGTGTAGTTGTGGAGATGGGAGGGAAGGGATGGTAGGGGAAAAACAAAGGAGGAGGCAACAATGCTTGATAAGAAATGTACTCATTACGTTGCTCATGTAACTGTAACCCCTCTGTACAGTATTTTCACAATCAAAAAACTTATTTTAAAAAAGTGAGAGTAAACAAGGGGGGGCAACAATGCTGGACAAGAAATGTATTCATTACCTTACTTATGTAACCTGTAACCCCTCTGACATCACCCTTACAACAAAATAAAATAAAATCTTTAAAATGGCTGTACTATTGACATAGTTTTGCTGTAAGAGGCAGCTAATTCCAAGGTGTGTGAAATATATATTGCCAGCTGAGTATAGTGGCATGTGATTGTAGTCCCAGCAATTTAGGAAAGAAATAGAGGTAGAATAGCCTGAGTCTGACCCCAGGCAAAAGCATGAGACCCTATCTGTCAAAAAAGGACGCTCTCTGCCCCTGCAAAAAAAAAAATCCCTGAAAGCAAACAGGATTAGGAACATGACTGAAGTGGTAGAGCTCAAGTATGAGGCCCTGGGTTCAATCCATAATACTACCAAAAGAAAAAAATCTTTACACACCTTTTGGTACAGTATAGTCCAGTTTGGCACAAACTGTCAAGTTTCTCTCTTGCATGAGGTGATGAGCTGCTTCCAAGATGCATTACATTGATTTTCAAGTGCTGAGCCACTCATTCCAGCCCTGTCTCAGTATGATGGTCCTTCCAGTATGTGAGTGATGCTATCATGTTGCAATCTCTCAGAACGCTTTATCCCCTAGCAAATCCAGGACTCTTCTCTGAATGAACACCTGTTTGTGCAAACCTTTCTTAGAATGTCCTTCCTGGAACAGAACACGTTATTCCTAAGTGTGGTCTGGCCAAAGGAGGATATGGTTAAGATCATCAACCTCTTACTTAGGGCATTTTTCTTCTTTTAATGGATTTTGAGATTCAGTAGGAATAGCTGGGCTTTGTGGGGCTGGGGCTTGGTGGCCGGAGTGGATACCACAAGATTAACTATAAGTGAATATACTGAAATGTGAGGCAGTAAGAAGGTTCATGATGAGGAACTTAAATCTGACTGAGACGTATCTGGAGTGCACTGAAGTATTCTGAGAAAGGGAGGGACACAGCAAAATAACCCCTGGAGTTCTTGGGGGTAGGTGAGGTTGGCTTCCTTCACTCCATCAAGCATTCTGGCTGGAAGGCTTGGAGCAGGCTCAGATGCATTTTGTGGGACCATAAAAGGTTTGGGGTAAGTTTCTGGTATCTGGTCTGAGTGAGGGTAGTAAATAAATGATGATGAGATGGATCTAGGAAGGTGTGTTGGTATTTGAGTTCAGGTACTGTGTTGGGCATCTGGCTTTGTCTGCTCTGCTCCTGGACTTGCTGTGTGGTTTTGGGGGTAGGTCAATTTACCTTCTTCAACCTCCCCATCATTCTTACTTGTTTGTATAGTACTATGTGCTCCTTAAATAAAAAGGTGCTATAAATCATTTAAAGATTTATTTGCTGAATATTTTTAAAATTGGAAATAGAGAAGGGAGAACTCAGGATTTATGAAGTCAAGACAAACTAATTCACCATTTTCAAATACAATCACACCAAGACTTAAGCACACAGGTTATGGAGGGGGTGATGTAAAAGGAGGAAGAGGAGAAAATAATACCAAAAATGATAAAAGAGGACGTGATGAAGAAGAAGAAACCTTTCTGGAACCTTATATCAGGCACCACCTTGGTAATAAAGATTTTCTCATTTATTCCTCCAAACAACTTTATACAGAAGGCACATTTGCTCTGTCTACATTTTAAAAGAAAACTGAAGCTCCTGGAAGTACTTGCAGCAATAGAATTAAAAATGATAAAGCTGAGATGTAAGCCCACAGCTATAAGATTACAAAGGTTAAACTTTTAAAAACTCTGTCAGGATTTCCTGAACTTTCCTGAGTCTGGAGACCATGTGTAGTACCTATTAGAAGTTATTCTCTACCCCCAAAATTCCAAGCTTTAGTTCCAGAGTGAAGCTTAACACTATATTCTTATAAGAAACACTCCTGGGTTTATTTCGTATAAGGCCAGCTGCAGCTGCCATATTATCCTACAGAACTGGTTGGTAAAGCCTTTTTTAAAAGGCCAGATGATAAGGAAGATCTTTCTGAGTTTGTTAGCAGTGCTGTGGTCACAGTTGCTCGGCTATGGTCATACAAAGAAAGCATAGGTAATATATATAATATTATAATATATGTATATAGCAGTGTTCCAATAAGGATTTATTAATGGAAGCATTGTATTTGGTCTATGGACTATGTTGCTGCCTGTACTATCTAAATTTTCTCTTAAGGAACCATTTAGTCCTTTAAGACAATCTGAGTACCTCCTAGAAATGGACCCTTACATGAGTCTCCATCAAGAACTACAGTGAACTAAGGGGAACAATTTTAGCCCAATTTAGCTTGTTCTTCTTTTAGAATTTGCCTTCTCTGGATTTTTAAGTATAAAGTTAGCCCTTTTCCTCTGATTGTTAGGGTATCATACCATCATTCCCTAAGCAGTTGACAAAGATGCATCTTTTTGTCTTTGTACCTACCATGGTGCCAACTCCATAATTAGTGAATAATGAGTATTTACTATATTCAATGTAGTGTATATATTATATTCAATTTAATTCATGCTTATTAAGCACTAATTACATACCAGGCATCACGGTGGTTTGAATTTGAGGTATGGTTGCCAGCAAAGAGTTGGAAAGGCAAGTCTGGTATTAGAAAAAGAGTTGAGAAATGCAGATTTGAGATTGCTATGATGTAGCTCAGGGAGTTACAGCTAGAACAGTGGAGAGAATGATGAGGGGGGTAGGCTGAGAAAAATCAGGGCAAATTTTCTGTGACGAAGTATAGAAAGACCTGCATTGGATGAGGAAAAGTGTGGAGAGTTTCAAGAAGAGCCAAGATTGACCCATTATGTCAGTTATAAAGAAGTCCAGCAGGGCTGGGAAGGTGGCTCAGTGGTAGAGCACTTGCCTTGCATGCCTGAGGCCCTGGGTTCTGTTCCTCAGCAACACATAGGCAAAAAAAGAAAAAAGCCGGAAGTGGCGCTGTGACTCAAGTGGTAGAGCGCTAGCCTTGAGCTGAAGAGCTGAGGGACAGCGCCCAGGCCCAGAGTTCAGGCCCCATGACTGGGCCCCCCCCCCCTCAAAAAAAAAAAGAAGTCCAGGACAGTGAGCACTAGTCATTAGGCAGGGAACATTCATTCATCTCTGAGAAAGAAGAGTCTTCAGAAAAGCAAGTGTATAAACCAGATTACTATGGGTATAGTCAGAAAAAGAAAGGAGGAAGTGAAAATATTTAGAAGCAGAGTGGATGTAGATGTTGAAGGTGATAGGAGTTCTTGGTTGTGATGAAATTTGGAATAGGCTGATATGCATGGTCATTGATCTGGAGAGGAGTTGGGCTTGGTTGGAATTATGGGAAGGATGGACAAAGTCAGAATTAAATAGAAAAAGGAGAGTTAGTAACCGTAATTCTTTAGGTAAACAAGTATCCTGGAGATCTGAAAGAGTTGGGAGAATTGTAATACTAGAAGACATTTGAGACTTCAGAAGAGCAGGTTACCTTAAATACTATGTCAGAACAGGGAGCAGAAATGACAGCCTTACATAAAATGTTATTGCTTGGACCTGAGCTCCCACTAAAAGCTTCTGAGCCTGGAAAACTCATGGTGGGTTTCTTTTATTTGCTCGATTTTCTGCTACCTGAGTATCTAACTAGATAACCTGTCCCTCTCAAGTGCCTAAAAAAAGCTTAAATAAAACAACACAACAGAACAAAACAACCTCCATGAAACCCACAATAGAAGAGTGTTAAACTCTGAAATACTGTAGTCACTTAATGAAAGGTTGTTTTCTCCAAATGTCTATTTTTTTCTGGAGATATATTAATTGTGTTTTGAATATGACTCATTACTTGAAAGAGAATTCAATCCAAGAGATTGAAAACATTACAACATGAGCAACATTGGGTAGTTCATTGGTCAAGCATCAGGTCAAGTGCCTTGATCTGCAAGGTCAAGGATGGTAAATTGACATACTTGGAAAGACTTAGTGCCAAATGGTAATTGTTGCCAGAGACAGATTGATAGATCTATCTATCTATCTATCTATCTATCTATCTATCTATCTATCTATCTATCTATCTATCTATCTATCTCTATCCATCTATCTATCTATCTATCATCAATCTATCACACTACTTAGGTTTGTGAAGTGGTAGCTAGAATTGCAGATGGAGATGGAGAAAGATGGACAAGTGATCAGCTAGAGAGAATAGGATTTGAAGAGGAAGAGTGAAACATGATGGTGACTCCCAGGAAGATGCATGCATCAGTGTTACCTGTTTGGGCTTCTAGAAAAAGCTCAGGACATGCTGTTTCTGTTTTATACAGTCAATCAAGATGGAGCTGAAAGTGTCTGGCATATAACAAGAATCTTGCCAGAAGTTGTAAAAGCCTTTTATATTTGGAAACTAGTAATCACAGCCTTCACAGCTCCCACTCTTACCTTCTAGAAATCTCTCTAGAAAATTTTAGTTATATCAGCAATAAAGATAAAACTTGTATTTAAAGCACAAATAAGAATTAATTGAATTTTAATTCTAAGAGTTTTGTTTCATTTTGTGTCTAGGACCCTAACTTCCCTTCCTTTAAGCCTTGTAATGCTAATAAAACATGCTCTCATCGGGCTGGGAAGGTGGCTCAGTGGTAGAGCGCTTGCCTTGCATGCTCAAGGCCCTGGGTTCAATTCCTCAGCACCACATAAGCAAAAAGAAAAAAGCTGGAAGTGGCGCTGTGGCTCAAGTGGTAGAGCGCTAGCCTTGAGCTGAAGAGCTGAGGGACAGCGCCCAGGCCCAGAGTTCAGGCCCCACGACCGTACCAAAAAATAAATAAATAAATAAAAAAATAAATAAAACATGCTCTCATTACTTTCATATAATAACATTTCACATGTGGAAATTCAGTCTCTAAATCACTGATTTTCCTACCTCTAATTAATCTTCTTTATAGTGTATTTACTAACCTTACATCAATCTCCTCTTCAGCCAACTAACAAAAATTCACAGTGCAGGAGAGCTATTCTATAAAAGAAATAGAACATGTCATTTCTACTCTTGGCACTTTAAAAACTTGATGCTTGATGGACAGCTACTTGATGCACATAAAAGTTATAAGCATACAAAAAAAGAGAATTAAGCAAGTAAAAAAAAATCAATGAAGCTTCATGAAAATAGCCAGCCTAATCAATATAAATGGGTTTGCTTGAATTCAGTGGTAATGAAGAAATTCAAAACAAGATGTTGGGCTTACAGGTGGAAGTCTGTCAATGAAGGAGCCTTGTACTGGATTCTGGGAGCAAGGCAGGAACAACGGATAGCCAGGGTAGGCTTAAAAATGCACACAAGAGATTTTAGTTATAATAACCAATATGATATTTGAATAAGGATTGAAATTGATTTGAGCTAATGTATTTGAATATACTACAACCAACATTTGTACAGACAAGTTTTGAGAAAATATATACAAATTGCTCTATCTCTAAAAGTCTTAGCCAGCCCATTCTTTGTAAATTGTGGTCAAGTTGTTTTTGTTTTTGTTTGTTCACACCCCTTGTGTATTCTTTCCTTATCCTCTCTGATGAACATCAGTGTTTCTTCCTGAATGGTTACGAGGAAGACTTTGGTGAGGTCTCGAGGTAATGTCAGTGTTGCAGGTAGGCCTGTCTCCCTTGATCACTTGTGTTTGTTATCTTCTGTCCTGAGATTTCTTAGGTGAATGAAATGAGAACCTCTTGAATAGGGAGTTATTGGATAGCATAGCATAAGTCTTATCTGGACAGCTGCATGCCAGGAGCTCATAGCAGGTACTCTGGGTTCACAGATAGCCAATTCTACAGTCATTTTCCTCCCTTAGGTTACAGGACAGGGAAAAAAGAAGCTTGATATTGATTTCTAGCATATCATAGATGCAGTCTACTGATAAAAACAGATGGAGGAGTTCTGTTTAGGAGGATGAATATATACCTTCTGCAATGGAAGTCTGAAGTTTGGCCAACTCTACCACAATACTGCTAGTCTCATAAGTTGTTATTATCAGTCCTGCAATTTTTAAAGCATTACATAGAGTTTTTAGCTGTTTGAGTCCCATTGACTTCCAGCTATTGTACCTTCACATAATGGAAGCAGTTTGTCCACATGAATAAAACATCAATCAGCTATGGATGTATAATACCATTTGAGTTAAAAAAAAAGTAGAGAAGGTAAAGCATACATATATATGAAAAAATAAGGAGGCAAAAGGACCAATTTTCTAGCTAACAATAGGTTGTCACCTAAGTAAATGTCTCAAATCACTCCCCTGTATCAGATTCAAGAGGGGAAATTATCTCCCACACACCCAGGGGAAAGCAAAGTTACCCATGTGAAAAGTGAGATCTCCTAAGACAGTATTGTTCCTACAATAGGGACTTCCATGTCTTTGCTCTTTTTAATTGATTTTTAAAAGAAGGACATGGCTGCCGGAACCTCAGGACTACCTCTTTACACCCTCCTCCTGAGCTGAAGTTAAAAGCTGGCAGCCCCAACTGGCTTTTCTCTGTCCCTAACAACACTTACTGAAATTAATGTGGCTCAAGCAGGGGCCAGGGCTGCCCATGGTCCAGAGACAAATCACTGGTTTTAAGGAAAAAAATCCCTCTTTTAATAATTCACATTTGAATTTGGATTGAAAATCAGCTCAACAAGCAAACAAAACAAAAATCTGCTGGAAAGGTTGGGCTCGTGGCTGCCAATATGTGGCCAGTTATGGAAGCCCTCAATGTGCACAGGGTTTGATGGGTTTTAGCATTACAGCACCAGAGCATGCAGGCCAGAAGAAGAAGCAGTGGCAAAGGCGGGCACTCTGGGTGTGCTCATGTACAATTTCTTCTCTTCCTGCCTTGGAAGATGCAGGATTCATTTACTGTGATTTTTATGGAGTCTTCACTGGATGTGGGCTGAGCAGATCACACTCTTTGTATAAAAGATGACTTCTGCCTCCAGGAGTTTAATATCTACCTAGAAAACCAAGGCTTATTCATACAAAATGCACATAAAACGGTGAAGATTCCTGATCCTGGCTGTGTTTAGATTACCTGAGATGTTTACTAATGCACACTTACATACACATTACATACACATGCCAACAACAAGCAACTATAATGACAACCATGAAACAATGCTCTGGTTTCACCCTAGTCAGCCTATTGAATTAGAGTCTCTGGGGTTGAGATCTGAAATGTTCTAGGTTTAATATATTCTGATTGATTTTTATTTGTAGTCAGGTAGAAGGATCGCCCATCTAGGTGGCAAATGGCTTCAAGGAAGAGATATAGGTAGTAATTAATGCCTAGGGACATATGGCTGGACTTGTACTGGTGACAGAACACTTTCCAGAGAAGACAAGGGAAGACTCACTTGTGCCTGTGCTCAGAACCAATGAGAAATGATGGAGCTTATGCAACTATAGGGATTTCGTACTCTTGGTGATCACATCTGTGTTCTGCCTGAACCTACTCTGATATGACTTTAGTGATAAACAGGGCAGGAAGGTGCACAGTAGGATGTAATGAAATCCAAAGCTCTAAAGCTTGGATAGAATAATGTATCTAGAGTGTACAAGATTACTGGATGAAGTGAAGGAAAGCTGCCATCTCCTCATTCCATCCCTTATTGAAACCACTCAGGAGTGGTTCATACCTGGGTCATTCCTTTCATGGGAGAGCTCAACCGCTTTCCCCAAAGACAGGCTTGAATCTAATACTAGTGGGGCCTAAGCAAGGGAACAAATGGAAGGCCACAGGCCATAAGTATAAATATTGATCACATGGATAAATAAAACATGCTTTCTCTATTCACTCACTTGGACATGTATTTCTTCCTAATGACTTTGTAGGCCAGGATTCTGGAACTTGAGGAAGTTCCATGCTGGAATGCAATACAACAGGAAAAGTGCCTCCCAGGCTTGCTGCAGATTTCCTTTTTCAATTCTGTCTGTCTTGTGGCACCAGGAGTAGGTGGGAGTGTGTGAGTCTACTCATCTAAGCTGCACTTTCAAGTCCTGCCCACAGTGGCTCTTTGGCTATTCTGGAGTCTAGGGACCTGTGCTAGCAGCTACTAAGCTATTGTTTAGAATGTGGAAAAGTCTAAATCTTCTGTGAATCCCTTGCATATTAGTATTGGAAGACACCTGCACAGCCTCCTACTCTCATCTTCTGCATGGAGATGAGAGTTCCTGCCTCAGCTTCCTTCCCAATCATTAATTTTGACTGAACCATCCCACATATTCTTTATTGCTAATGTTCACAACCGAGACAGGTGTGGCTTGCACTTTCAGTGTGCACAAGTGAGGAAACTGAGATCAAGATGAAAGTATCTACATACAGTGCCCAGTCACTGAGTGATGGCATGGCAAGGGGATGATAGCAAAGCCAAGGTATTGCTACTACTCTTTGCTTCCTCTTTTACTCAAAAAAGACCCCATATAATTGAATTATGAAGTGAGACCTTATCTCACATCTGTTCAAATCTTTGCCGGGTGTTTTGTGATGTTCTTTCTTTATTTTATTTTGAAAGCAAATATTGCTTGAGGAATATGAATCAAATAAAGTCAATTAACAGCAGCACAGGATACTCAGAAACATCTCCTACTGAATTAGCAGTGTGGGGGACCAGATACTCTGAAGGTCCTGTGTGAAACAATTCCATAGAATTGTTGATAAGCAATTAGGCTCATAAGAGATTACAGAGATATATAACAAAGCACCTACTATCTCCAACCTGTTTAATATGATCAGGGGTTTGAGAAGATCGCATAAGGGATAATAAGCAGTGGTAGGGTTTTTTTTGGCAAGATTTCCATTACAGTCACCAAACTGGGGACTTTGAGCTAAAATATTATATAGTCTCTTTAGGTTGACTTAAACTCTTTAAAGAGATCATTCTCACTGGGGGAATGGGAGACTACTTTGTGTCATCACAGATACAGAATATTTGGCCTTGTAAGAGATGTGTGGTAGGTATGTACTCAGTTATTACACTTTCTATATAGCTAGGATATATTTATGTCCTAGCTGATAGCTTCACCAACACTGCCACCCTGATTTGAGAGCAGTGAGAAATACTACACGTTTAAAGAAAGATGGTATTCTTTCTGTTTGAGTATGTGCATGACATAGCTTCTTTAAATACCTACAAATGTTAAACAATTCCTAACAAATTTGATGTGATTTTTCAAAAGGTGCTGGGAAAGAACGATACAACAGAGAATCTAAGGATGGAGGTTTGGTGGTTATAAATGGCTTTCTCTAAGGGTGGAGAGGACCTGATTCTGTCTGTTTTGCTTAAGATCCTGATGAATTACTTTGCAATCAAAGGAAAAGGCCTGGTGGGGAGGGTGAGGGATTTCCATCAGGAGGCTCAGCAAGGTGGCTGTAGCTGGCCTCATTTCTGGTGGCATCCAAGGAAAACTCAGAGTGATGCCTTGGAACCTGCCTTGAGCCTGGGTGTCGGTATTACCTGGACAGTGGGTTTCCACATAAGTGACTCTGATGTCAACATTACCTGAAAGCAACTACATCTTCAAGCTTTAAATGTTTTATGATTTGTCAACATCTAGCACATCAACAGTCAGGTGCTCTTTCCTAAGATAAACAAAAATGTTTGTAGGTCCTGACATCTAACAAAATCTGATGGCATTTTTTTTCAAGGGAACTTAGAAAAACAAAACACACCACTGTAACATTGTTTATCTTATTATATGACATTACTTTGGAATCTGTAAAAAAATCTATTCTGTGATAATCTGCCATTTTTTCATTTTCCAAGAGTGTGCTTTATTCATTTGTTTGATTGATAATATCAAAATTGATTGAAGTCCTATCCTCTACTGTATTTTTTTTACCCCATCATTGTAATTGGGGTATTAGTTACTAAATTTTTTCAGTAAATATGCTAAAATATGTCCTGTATAATATTTTGGTAGTGGGGAAAAAACAACTTAATTGCTAACAGTAGGGGCTCAGTGACCTTATAAGACAATGTCATGAAATAGACCCTTATTAAGCAAAATGGCTTCTTAAACACAATTATTTAATGATAGGAGAAACTGAAATATTTAAAAATATTTTACATAGTCAATTTATGTGAAAAAGATTTTAAAAACTTATCTAAAGTACTATCTCCATTAACAAGTAGATAGTGGGATTAAAGATGCTTTTTTTACTTTAACTGTACTTTTGGATGTTTCCCATTCTACAGTGAGTTTGTACCATTAAAATTATTAGACCTTAAAAAACTTGGCTGTTGTGTTTTGCTATTGTGCCAGTATTCAGCCTTGGCTCTTGCTTGGTTTTTTCACTCAAGACTGGTGCTCTAGCACTTGAGCTACACCTTCACTTCCAGATTTTTGCTGGAAGTTATTGGAAGTCAGAGTCTCTTGGATTTATCTGTCCTGAGTGGCTTCCAAGACCAGATCTCAGCCTCCTGAGTAGCTAAGATTATAGAAGGGAGCTAGCAGTGCCTGGCTGAAAAGTACTAAAATATAAAAAAGCATCTCCACTCAAACCCAGGACAATAAAACATCTCTACCACACACATTCAAACTTGTTAGAATGTTTTACTGTGCTGAGAGAAACTAAGTCCCTATTTGATTCCAATACCATTGTATAGCAGCTGAATCTACTTGTAATTGTAAAGTAATTGGCTCTATGAATGAATGATTCAAGAACAAGCTCAGAAGTGGTCAAAACTTTTGACTATATTTCAAAGGAACACATAACATGTTCATGTGAGGTAATTAAGAAAATGACACCTGCAGAAGGATTACTGATATAAATGTGCTTGTAGTTTAGCATCTGAAACTTCATTAAGAAATAGGACCTTCCCTCGTTCCCAGTTCAGAGTGATTTTAGTCTTGTGAATTCTAATACGCTTCATTCGAGAGACTTTTATTATTTAATAAACTAAAAAGGCCCGATAAAAACCAATGTTAATTCAAGCTAACAGAAATGAGTTGAGATATTTACTCAGGCATGGTACATATTGAAATGAACTCTCGGAGGGGAAGGAAATCAAGCAGCAGCTGCCCCTATAAGAGAGAAAGCTGATATATCCTGTAAAATGGGGGTAAGACATACTTTAGAGAACCTAGATCCTGTGGTTGCATCCAGGGTGCCTATCTATGTGGAATGCGGACATGTTTCTTTTGTTGTTGTTTCTTGTTAGTCATGGGGCTTTAATATAGGCCCTGGGCCCTGTCCCTGAGCTCTTTTGCTCAAGGCTAGTTCCCCACCACTTTGAGCCACAATGCTACTTCTAGTTTTCTGGTAGTTAATTGAAGATAAGAGTCTCAGGGACTTTCCAGCCCAGGATGGCGTTGAACTCTGATCCTCAGATCTCAGTCTCCTGAGTAGCTAACATTACAGGTGTAAGTCACCAGTGCCTGGTGAAATATATTTCTTTTTCTTTTCTTTTTCTTCTTGCCAGTCCTGGGGTGGGGTTTGAACTCGGGGCCTGGGCTCTGTCCCTGAGACTCTCTGTGCTCAAGGCTAGCACTCTATCACTTGAGCCATAGTGCCACTTCTGTGTGGACATGTTTGGTTTACTCTGTGTTTTCAATCCCAGAAACATTTAAAATCCAGAGATTTCGTATACAAATCCAGTCTGACAGTGGTGGCCCAGTCTTCTTAAGTCCCAGAATCTGAGTGGCAGCCTGTGTGCTCCCCAGCCCCCACAATTCCCCACTCACTTATGGCCAGCCATCCTGACTCAGGCTGTTTTGAAATCTAGTCTCTGTAGAGACTTAA
Source organism: Dipodomys spectabilis (assembly GCF_019054845.1). Taxonomy (NCBI): domain Eukaryota; kingdom Metazoa; phylum Chordata; class Mammalia; order Rodentia; family Heteromyidae; genus Dipodomys; species Dipodomys spectabilis. The sequence continues at coordinate 7,334,295 of NW_024870701.1, read as the reverse complement.
TACCCAATTGATTCCCAACCTCCAGCCCCGATCCCCACTCAATACTGGGATTTGAACTCAGGGCCCTGTGCTCTCACGTAGCTACCTAGCTCTTTACTGATGTCCTACCACTTACCACTTGAGACACATCTTTCTAGCCTAGCCTTTTGTTGGTTGTTTTGGAGATGGAGTCTCCTGGAACTTTTCTGCCTGGGCTGGCCTGACACCATGATCCTTTTGATCTCAGCCTCCTGCGTAATTACCATTAAAAGTGTGATTCATGGACACCCAGTAGCCTAATACAGTTTTGGACTCTTGCTCTCATCTAGATCCTTTCTCGTTTTCTTCATCCTACCCATGCATCTTTGTTTTTTTCCCCCCCTAAAATCTGCTGATAAACCTTCCTGAGTTTATCTTTTGCTGAACACCTCCCTTGTGAACCTGTTTATCACCCCCTCTGCTTACTTCTTGCTCCTCCTTTCTGGTTTAGCTCAGGAAAGACACCTTTCCTTAGTGTTCAAGATGGCCCAGTTACCTGCTAACTCTCATAGCTCCAGGTCTTCCCTTTGGGTAAGGTGAAAAGTAAGTGGTAAAATAAATAGTTTAGTATATTCCTTTCTTGGCAGAATAGAAGATCTAAGGAGACAGGAATGACGTCTGGAGTGGCACCTGTGTGCAGTAAGCAATCCATACACAGTGGAGGGATCCATGCACTCTTGTGTGGAGCTGGTGAGGAGGACATGCCAGAGGTGAAGAAACCCATGTAGGTTCACTTGAACCTGGGACAAAACTACAGACAGGTGCAGGATAGGCAAGGGAAGGTGTGTTTGATTGGAAGGATCCCTCACAAATCAATACTGTTTCTCATACTCCCCTATATCTGGACTTGACCTCTCTTCCATCCTAATGCTAGCTGCTTCAGTTTCTCTGAGACACCTGGCCATCTTTGTCACTTATTTACTTCTCTTCTTGAGCAATCACAGTTGAGACCATGAATCTCATTTTTATTTTTTTCCTGAAGCTTGTTGTCATATTAGGTGGTATTTGGAAGGACCAACTAGGAAGGAGTTACCTGCTTTAAAAAGCTAGAATCAAATCTTAAACAGTGGCTTTCTGGTTTTACATATTATTTTATTCAGAGAAACCAAAATATCTGAAATACCTTGGAGAGGCTAGGAGTGGTTTGTATCAATTTCTGCAGTAAATATTAAACCTCTTATTTTGTACTACTTATACAAAAGTAACTCTACAAATATTCATCATGAAAAATTCATTTTAACATAGACTTCATAATGATGCACAGGCAGGCAATATGCAGGTATCATGAGCATCCATGTTTAAGGAGAAGTATTGATTTTTCGAAGCACCTAGGGTGCAATTACAAAAAAAATCTGAGAAGTTGGATTCTTAGCTCCTGTCATAGCTCAAAATAAATTCAAACTACCATAAAATTTAAATAAATCTCTAACAGCAGCAAATAGCTATATAAACCCAGAAGTTGCCAATGAAAGATAAACTTGATCAAATATAAGCTTCTTAAAATATCTATATAGAAATGAAATGCCATCAGCAAGAATAAAAGCTTAAGCACTGGGAACATTTAATGGAAGATATATGATAGAGGGCAGATTTCTTTAATTCACTAAGCACTTCTTGATAAAGCAAAGGATGAGAAAGAGGAAAATAAAGAATAATTACAGAAAAGTGGTACAAAAAGCAGTGCATATACAAAATATGCTCCAGGAAATAGAAATGAAAGACTGAGGGAGTCCTTCAGGAAAGATGAGAGTTTAGTGATACCTATATCCAAGGAGGTATGAGGAGAAAGCTCAAACTCATACATAGTAGATGGGTAAATGGATAGTTTTTGAGAGAAAAATTTGGCAATTGGTTCAATGTATAAAACCTGAGATCCACATATTCCTTTGTCAAGCAATTCTACTTTGTGATATTTTTCCTTGACATTTACTTCCAACCAGGTCCAGATGTACAGATCAAAACATGTATTGCAGAATAATTGATAATAGCTAAAAATTGGAAAAAATGAAGTATAATGTTCATCTTTGGAGAATTGGTCAGGGGAATTATACAGGATCGAACCTTAAGCTAGTAAACAAATACCATGTAGCCATTAAAAATAATGAGATGTGTATTGACTTAAAAAGAGAGCTAGAGTATGTTGGTAAGTAGAATAAGTAAATTTATGATATGATTTGACTCATGCAAAGAAACTGAGTAGACATAAATGTTTGAAAACAGAAAATATGGACAGGTCAGAAATGATACCAGCAGCTACCTCTGGAGATGGAGCTGATAGAAGAAACAGGGACTTTTGAGTTCAGTTCAAGTAATTTTCCATTTAAAAATAAAATCATAGTTGGCACTGGTGACTCATGCATGCCTGTAATCCTAGTTACTCAGAATGCTGAGATCTGAGGATTATGGTTCAAAGCCAGCAACAGGGAGGAAAGTCTTTGAGACTCTAATCTCCAAATTAACAATAAAAAAGCTGGAAAGTAGAGTTGTAGTTTAAGTAATAAAGTGCCAGCCCTATCGGACAGTACCCAGAACCCGAGTTTAAGTCCCAGTACCAGCGCACACACACACACACACACACACACACACACACACACACACACACACACACACATCCTTAGTCCTCCTTCTCCCCCAAACAACTATATATAAATAAACAAGAAATTAAACCACCATATGAAATTTAATATTTTTCTTGTTCATATTTCTCAGAACGATGCTTGGAATTTTACACGACAAAACACATTTTTTAAAAAAAGACAAAAAAAAAGGCAAAACATCACTGACATAGTGTTTACTTTGTATAGGCATATTCCTCTACTCAATAATAATGTTATTAAATGCAATTAAATAAGAGAGACCAGAAAGACACTGTGGCTCACACCTATAAAATCTCAGCCATTTCAGAAGCCCAGACAAAAAGTTACAAGACTGCATTTCAACAAGTAAATCAGTATTGTGGTTCCAGCCTTTAAGTCCAGTGACATAGGAGGCAGAGGTAGGAGGATCACAGATGGAGAGTGGACCCAGGCAAAAAGTAAACAACTAAAACCCCACCCACATCAGGCCTTACCCAAAAAGGGAAGTAGCTGGGTGCCCTAACTCTAGCTCCTTGGGAGGCTGAGATCTGAGAATCTAGCAAGAATAGACAAATTCTTGAGACTCTTAACTCCAATTAACTAGCAAAAAACTGGAACTGGAAGCATAGTTCAAGTGGTAGAGGACCTGCCTTGAGATAAAAATTGTGAGCAAGAGCAAGAGAGCCTGAGTTCAAGCCTTGGTACTTACACAAAAAATATGAGAACAGCAGCTGAGGGCATGGCTCAAGTAGTAGAGCACCTACATAGAAAACTTTGCAGCCGTGGGTTTAAACTCCAGTACAGCCATGATAATAAAAACAACAATAAAAATAAAATTAAGAGTCCATCAATCAAGCCAGGTGCTGGTGGCTTACACCTCTAATCCTAGCTACTGAGGAGGCCGAGATCTGAGGATCTCAAAGCCCGCCCAGGTAGAAAAGTCCATGAGACTCTTATCTCCAATTAACCACTAGAAAACTGGAAGTGGTGGTGTGGCTCAAGCGGTACAGTGCTCACCTTGAGCTGAAGAGCACAGGGACAGCTCCCAAGCCCAGAGTTCAAGCCCCAGGACCGAAAAAAAAAAAAGAAAAGAAAAGAAAAAAGAGAAAAGAAAGAGTCCATCAATGAATATAGGGTAAGAAGGCTGACTTGATGGACTTTATTGGACAAAAATGGTAGCAAATATTTGCCATGAATCCTAAAAGAAGACTGTTATTTCAGGACTTAATTTTGACATGCTTCTTACTCTAATAAGTCAGATGAAGACCCTTTGGTGGATGTTGGCAGAAAACAGGAGGTTCTTGTTAACAAAGGATTTCGTTAACCACTATAGATAAAATGACATGAGCATCAGCATGTGTACCGTGTTCCCTTGTCTTCCAAGTTCAAGGGCCAATGTCGTGGGCCCTGGTGGGCTGGCACAGAAGCTGAAGAACACAGACCTCAGGGAACCCACTGTTTTAGAATAAGCGAGAAATAAGCTCCTTTGCTGGCTCAGAAGGGGGTCCACCTTATTTCTGAAGGGTACTCTGCACACATAGCTTTGACAAATGGCCCAGATGAAAAACGTGGTTAGAATTTTGCATTCTTCCATCCCTGCAGGATGTTTTGAAGCACAAGAGCCAAATGGATGAGTGTCTCCTACAGGGAGAGTGAGCAGGAGAAAGTGTCCTTGCAGAAGGAAGAGCAGAAGTGGAGAAGCAGGCAGACTAGCAAGAGACGCTAGGCCAGGAGCAGATGTGGACATTCTCAGAAGACCTAGCTTTAGCCCTACGTAGTTTGGGATGATGTTAAAAGATGTTTGTTTGATTTGTTTGAGCTAGATAAGATCACTGTTTTTGTAACTCAGAAACAATTAAATGATACTTTCATCCCATTCAACTTCATGCATTTCTGTAATGTTGTATGGAAAGTGAATAAGTAAAAAACAAACAAAAAATTATGGAAAGGTTTCAACTCAGTGAGGGTCATTTAGCTGTGAAGATAAAATCTGAGAGTATACATTGATATTATTTTAGTTTCATTGAATCACTGTATTTGATGCTGGTATAATTTGTGGAGGGGAAGGGAAAAAACCAATTGTTTAAATAGGGATACAGGTGGACCCATTGCAACAATGAGATGTACAAGAGGTTAGGTCGAAAAACGAACTTTACAACTTTGGCCGGGGTGGGAGGGTGGAGGGGGTAGGGGGGAGTGGGGGTGGGGAGTGGGGACATGGGAAGGGAAGGGAAGGGGAAACAAAGGAGGAGGCAACAATGCTTGATAAGAAATATACTCATTACCTTGCCCATGTAATTGTAACCCCCCTGTATGGCATTTACACACACATACACATACACACACAATATGTGCAACATTTCTGGAAACTAAAACTCCAGATAGTTACTCAAAAATAGTGGCTACAGCCAAGTATAAAGAAAAGCTGAGTAAGAGAACTAGGCCTCGAGTCAAGGCTTAGTACACACACACACACACACACACACACACACATACACATAAATGCATGCACACTCACACTGTTGGCTAAGCTTGTGAACTCTGGGAATAAATTGCCAAAGTTAAATTCCAACTCCTTTCAGTGGTATAATCTTCCAATGTCCCAGTGTCTTCATCTGTAATGACAATAATAATTTACCTTCAGCTCAGATTCTGAGCTGAAAGAGATTGTATAATGCTGTGAGATCCATGTCAGGGACTGTTTAATGCCATGTTTTTATCAGTGGAGATTGCTTAGAATGGGTCAGCAACAGAGGTCACTTCAAGCTCAGTGCAAGGCATGGAAATGCACTACAATTTTGAATCACTCAGAGAGTGAGTAGAACAGAGAAGTACGAATTAGATTGTGGGAACATGCTTGTGTGTGCGTGCGTGAGTGTGTGTGTGTGTGTGTGTGTGTGTGTGTGTGTGTGTGTGTGTTGATGTATCTTCCTGTTCTGAGATCAAGCTATGTCTCAGATAAAATTTATGAAACTAGGAAGTGTTTCTAAAAAGAGAGAGACAAGAAGTGGGAGTTTTCAGAGTAGCCAGATTTATCTGACCTGAAATTTCTGTTTCATCTAGTCAATAAACAGAGCAGTTCATGACTTCCTCTGGGCTATTAGGGAATACAACACATCCCCATGCAATTCAAATAATCTCTAGCTTACTTACAATACCTACACCCACTTCACTCTGGTCAACATAATAGTCAGAGCACAAAACAATCAAGTTTTGCATCTTGGAACTGTGAGGAACTTGTTCACAAATATATTAATTCATGATTGGTTAACTCTTAGGAATAACTTACTGATAAAGAAGGCCAAGTGACTCCAAGTTGCAAAGCCTACATTTTTCATATCCCAGACTTAGTTATGACATAACGATGTTATCTTTCATGTTCAAAACAAACCAATATTGCTCTTTTAAGATCAAACTTTTTTAAGATCAAACTTTCTCTATCAACAAAGAAGATTAGACATGTGCTGGCCATCACCATTTTAGATGCTTCAGGCTGCAGCATTTGTCACTGGCTGAATTATGGAGCAAGGATGATTTGATAGCAGTAAGCTCATCGGATGTCACTGAGTCTACACATGGCTTTGAGAGGTATTTGCTTATGGCTGACTGGTTGCATTCTCTCATTTTATAATTTACCTTAGGTTATTGATTAATATTTACATTTGTTAGTCATCTCAGTAGTTCACATTGTCCTGCGCAGCTCAGCATGTTAATTCTATTCAGTATTTTCCAGGATAGATAGATATTTGCTTATGCTTTTCTGCCACATGTAGGCTTTTCAGGTTACTACTTTATCCTTCTGGGGCATGGCTGTTACACATCTTAATTCATTTCACATACTTCCAATGGCTGGTCTGAAGGCTCAGTTTAGAAATATGTCTATATTCTTAACAGCTTGTAAATACGTTGATTTGCTTGTTTGCTTGAGATTGTGTCTTCTCATGTAGCTTGGGCTGGCCTGGACTCCAGATCATCCTACCTCAGCCACTGAGTGTAGGAATTATAGATACCCAGAAATGTATACATTCTTAACTTACGTTTTCAGAAAGGACACTAATGGATAAAACTGGGACCCATCAAAGCAAAGGTACCAGCAAGATATGTGCTACATTTTGGTGCCTTAGTAGGAGATTGCCACTGGCTGACTGTTGATTTCTTTGTAACTTTGGAACCATTGCAAGGAGATGAAAATGGAGGTCTTTGAACTGAGTTAAAACAAAGAACGTAACTGAAGGCAAGCCACCAAGAGGCAATTTCAGAGCCATAGAAATTCTAGCCGAGGCCAAAAGAGATGATTTCTAAGGCTTAGCATTGTTGTTGGACTTTCATAACGTTAATAACATGCTTCAAAGCCAGGGCCAAGAGAGGAGGGAATGTCACTTTAACCAAAGGAGTGAGGCACTCAGGTTAGCGCTGGCCAAGTGCAAAGTAGAAAGCCTAGCAAAAAAAAAATAATGGAAGCCCCTGCGAAATATTTCAATTTTTTTTATTGATTGAAGGCAATTATCCCTTAATTGCATATTTAAATGAGGTATTAGGAGGTTTAACTAAGCAATGCCTCTTAATTGCTGCCGCTCGCTAGGTGTCACAGGCTGTGTTTATTTCATATGTTAATTAAAGAGAAAGGGGTATTTTATTTTATTGACTACAAGGTTCTCTAAGGCTGTGTTGTTTAGGACAAAGTCTCAGGTGTTTATCGCACGCTGGGTATTAATATCATCATTAGTGAGATGTTAAAGTTTTTTAATGAAGAGGTGCGGCTCCGTCTTATCTGTTTTCAGCCACATAGGCAGCTCTGAATGGGGGAGGGAGAAAAGCACCAAATCCCATGGAAACAATTATCTTTATGAAAGAAATATTGAGCCCCTTCTTCCACAATAATAAAAGCAGAGTGGAAGTTCTGATAGAAATGGGGAACACAGCCTTGAATTATTGCAGAATTAGGACTGGTACACACAGAGCCCCAGTGGCCCATGGGTACTAGCTTCTGTTTTCGTCCTGAGCAGTCTTGGTTTCTGTGTTCCTTTGCGAGCTTCTGCAGGAGTCTGTGATGGTGAAGGGGTATTGCTGGATGGGAAGATCAGACTTGGGTCTCTATAGAGACCCATACTTCCCCTGGAAACAATATATGACAGTCTTGTAAAGAGATGTGTTTGCATAACTGAGCATATGCATGAAGTGGAATATCCTGTGGGGCTCAGTGAGCCTATGAGGAAGGGGTACAAACCACTTTCTAGCTTGCTTTCCTTCTTTATCCTGTAATGCAATGATCACATTTTACAAAACCCATGTTGGTTTTTGCAGTGTTCTCTGACTAACCCATCTGACGCTTCCGAGGGTAAAGGGATGGTCACCACTTGCATGCAAATGCAAGTAGCTGGATGGAAGGCTCGGTAGGATGCTCAGAAAACTTCATAATAGGGAAAGAGAAAGAATTCTGAACAAATAATAATATTATTATCATTTGATTGATTTCTCCCTGTCTCAGAACAATAGATCCAAGAAAAGAATATTTCTGTCGTCTAATCATTTATTCATCTACCTGACAAACATTATTGACTATCTACCATGTGGTCTGAAGTAAGTGTATAATGTCAGCCCTGCTTCTGTGAGCTCCATGGTTGATCAGAGGACAGAAATATGAAGCAAACAGCTTTACAGCTCCTGTCTTGTTTCAAATAGGGAAGGGGCCATGCAGGGCTGTAGCAATGTAGAACAGTGGGCCTGAGGACCAAACAATCATTTGTTTGTGCCAATCATTTGTTGGGACAGACATGTATATTTCTCCCGTGTTTCATGTCCTCACTCTGGGGCTGTCTGCCTGTACTGGTGATTTTGTGGGGCTTGATATTATACATATCCAAGTGACCCTTAGTAATAAAACAGTGTTCCCACCCCTAAATGAAAGGGCAACCTCATATGATGGGGAGGGTGGTTAAGATATGATCTCCTATATTTAGACTGAGGCTTAAAGAACTTGGGGCTCGGAGTAGCTTATCAGGACGCCCCACTTCCATGCAAACAAATCGGAATCCAGTTATTCTCTTTGCTTTCCAATTATACCACTTATCAGGTTTGATAATGATTTTAGCAAATTTCCTACATCAATACTTTATTGGAATGCTTTGATATTGCACCGATTCTAGAATCCATCAACAATTTAACCAAAGGCTGTTTCCTGTATTTTCTGCAACCAGTAGGCTATACTTGTGGTTTGTATCTCTTGCTCATAAATAGTCTGTGAACAAACAAGACTGAAGTAGTAGAAAAGCATCCAGCCATTGAAGAGAAGATAGGCTGTCAGAGAAAACTCCTGTCTTGCCTGTAAGAAAAATTTCTGTACTGGCAAAATGCTTTGTGTTGTGAGCGATGTTTCCAATTTCTGGGCTCATGAGCTTCTGAGTGGAATTTGCTTCAATCCTTATCTTTATGTCCCAGCAATGGTACCACACATGATAAGTCTTCACTGGCAGAATTTGGAAAAGTAATTCTAATGCAGTGAATATAAAAAAGTGCTATCATGGAAAAATATTTTTTCTTCTCTGGAATAGAAACCATTATTTAAACTTATACATGCCTCAGGGTTCGATTCATACACAATACATCCCTGCAGTCAAAGCAGATTCTTTTCTAAAGATTTCATAGAGATGTGTGGATTTTATGTATAGGTGGGTTGGTGTGTGAATATTTCTGTAACTGACACTATTTGCTTTTCCAAGTAGTCATAGAAATTCATGTTTATTTCCACACAAATCTTAGTCAAGCCAGAGATTATTAAATAAAAATAATGATCATCACTGTTTTTGTTATTACAAAATGGACTATTCAGTACCCAAGGATTAATTTGAGCAGACTCTTATCCATGACAGAAGGAGCCTGCACACAAAGAACAAGCATAATATGACAACTACTTTTTCTTTATAAACAACAGAAGTGAAGTGGGAGGCAGAGATAGGAGGATCAAACTCTGGGCATCAAAAGTTAGGAGCAATCTCTCTCAAAGAATAAGCCAAGCATAATACTTCACACTTGTAATTCCAGCTATGTATGATGCATAAATAACAGGATTATGTTCCTAAGCCAGGCCAAGAAAAAACCCCCACAGGTCCTGTCTGAAAAATGACTAAAATCAGCAATTATTGGAGTCCTAGTTCAAGTGGAAAAACACCAAGTGCAAAGCCCTGAGTTCAAACCACAGTAAAACCCTGCCCTGCCAAAAAAGAAAGAAAAAAGAAAATTAAATAAGGACAGTTATAAGCCATTTGGTTACTTTTTTTAAGTGGAGCTGGATATAATGGCTCATGCCTATAATCTTAACTATGTGGGTTTCAGGCTATACCTGTCATCTTGGAACTCTTAAACCATGCATACTTATTATACTATGCATACTCTGCCCCTAATTCTCCATTAAACCTAACACTCATATCTGTGCTCTGAAAATAGTTGAAGATGAACAGAAGTACTGTCTTCCTATGGTGTCTTGCATGTAATTTCCTTCTGCCATATTTCTTTCTTAATTAACTTTCACCTTCATTTTGTTTGCTTCTTACCAAATTTTTCTCTTGCTGAATGTAAGAACTGAGACTAACTATGTGGAGTTTCTGGTAATGTGGATGACTTTGGGAGCATAGATCTATGATTTCCAAATACATTGGAAATACCATGGAAACAGAATAATGTAAATACAATTGTTTAAAGGATTCACAAGAGAAAGAGGTCTGCACACATTCAGTAGAGGCACTTTTTTTTTTCATTTTTTGAATATTTTTAATCCTGGTTGGTTGAATCGATAGGTATGGAACCAACAGCTATAGATGGCTAACTAAATTCTTGCATTTGGATTTTGAGAAAAGTTTCTTAGATAAATAAGATGAAGTTGGTGATTCATGGAAGATTAGAATGATACTAGTACAGCTAGATAGAGTCTTAGAGAGTGACCTTTTAGTGTTTACTGAAGAACACTGCATCATAATTCAGAATGCCCATACTTTTAATGATGCAATACTTGCCAATCCAAATGTAAGTGATGGCCAAGTCCCACATTTTAAGATGCTCTTTGATAATTTTGACTACTTCGTATTTTGTGTACCATAATCTCAAAGCATCCTGGATCTTGTCCATTGTCTTTGGAAGTTTTGGAAACTAAGCTAATGCAAACTATGCTTATATTCAGTTGGCTGCACAACAATTTTTTTAAAAGGAAATGAAAGTAGCTCCTGGCTTCCTGGCTGACAGGGATTTTTGGAAGAAAATGGCATAGGAATGGAGCATGACTCAAGTGGTAGAACACCAGCCTCACAAGTAGGAGGTCCTAAATGCAAACTCCAGTGTTATTCCCCTATAACAGATACAAATAAAAAAGGAAGAAAGAAAATAGAGTATTTCAGAGACAGAGTCACACACTAAAGACACATAGAGGATTTGGAAAAGAGATCCTAGTGTATGTGTTACCTGGTGTTGGCAATCCTAAGGGGATCCACAGCTCTCAAATAATTTGGCCAATGGGCACATATAGGTAATCAACTTCTGTTACAATGTTGGAGCATTCATTCTCAAGGGTAATAACATATCCTAAGCTAAAAGGTCAGTTTTCTATTTAGGATATGCATGGCCGAGTGAATGAATAAAGGCAGATACTCCTTCCACCGAGAATATAGTAGTGATACAAAGACAACTGGTTTATATCTTAAGGACAAATGTAATACTAATGAGCAATACAATGTGATAAATGTCACACCCAGAAAGGGCCAGGGGATGAGGAGAGAACTTAACAGGGAAACCTAATTGAATGGAGGACTTTTTTTTTTTTTTTGTTCCAGTGGTAGATCCTTCAGGTTCCATTTTTTAAAAAGTATCTTTCCCCTTGAGCCATCAAAATAGGTATCAGATTAGAGATCCCTAAGGTCTTGCTCAAATCATGCCCTGAGAACACAGGCATACTTACAAACTAGGCTAGAAATGTCCTGGGAATGGAGACTTTTCTACAGCCTCTGAGCACTGTAAAGATAGCTATAGCAGCTCTACCAAAGCTGGCTGACTGAGGTTCACAGGAGAAAGGAGATAGGCAGTTAGAGGAATTGACCCCCTGGGACAGACCTAGTTCTGAAAGTCCAGTATTTCCAGTCTGAAAGCAGGTGCTTGTGTAGAAAATGCCAGTTGTTAGAGAAATACGTCTTCTATGCCCTTTCCTTTCTCTGAAGAGTTTCCGCTAGTAATTGGGACCATGATCGAGACAGTCTGAGTTTTATTATTTTTTTTTTTTTGCTTTTGTTTTTGTTTTTTCTTCCTCTGTGGACATTAGCTTTCTGAAAGTAACCTATGTGAATTAGAAGCAGAAACACCCTGGCTACAAAAGTGAATTGCTTTGGGGCCGTGAGCCATTCACACTCATTTAAAGGGGTTTCTTTGTGGTTTGAAGCTCTGTCATCCATAGTGTGTTACATTTGTCCCCAGAGAGCCAAAACGACTGTCACGGAGCCAGGTATTGTGTCTACACAGGACAGGAGCAAAGGACTGCTGAAAGTAACTCATTCTTAGAGTGGGCGATACTGGAGGGTAGGGTTTTTGATACTTTCTAGGGTTGGTTCCTCAGCCTATTAGAAAAAAATTAAAAAGTAGGAAAGTGTTTAAAGCAGACAGAGTAAGTTTAATTGAAAACAAAAGAAAAGCAATGAAACAGAACCTCCAAAGTGAGGGGTCTGAGAGCTGGGTTTTTCTTTGTGTGTGATTTTTTAATTTTTAATTGTGAGAATACTGTACAGAGGAGTTACAATTACATGAGCAAGGAAACGAGTACATTTCTTATCAAGCATTGTTGCCTCCTCTTTGTTTCCCCTTCCCATCCCTTCCCATCCTCCCAACCCAATCCTCCCCCCATTCCCCACCAAAGTTGTAAAGTTGTTGCAATGGGTCCACCTATATCCCTAGTGAAACGATTTGTTTTTTCCCTTCCCATCCACAAATTATACCAACATCAAATACAGTGAAAGCATGGGTTACACCGTGGGGGAGGGACATACAAAGCAATAAAGAAATAATCTTATAAATATGTTAGAAATAATTGCATGAAAGGAAAAAAATATTTGAATCTTATCTTGGGGTTCATTCCCCTAACATCAACTTATCTGACCTTTTCTGCTTGACTCAGACATATACTAGTTATTACAAATAAGGGAAACCATGGGGGCTATGTTTCTTTGGGCCTGGCTTACTTCACTTAATATAATTTTTTCCAAGTCTTCCCATTTCCTAACAAATGGGGCAATGTCATTCTTTCTGATGGAGGCATAGAATTCCATTGTGTATATAGACCACATTTTCTTGATCCATTCATCTACTGAGGGGCATCTGGGTTGGTTCCATATCTTAGCTATGGTAAATAATGCTGCAACAAACATAATTGTGCTGGTAGCTTTAGTGTGGTCTTGTTTGTGAACATTTGGGTAAATGCCCAAAAGTGGGATTGCTGGGTCATAGGGGAGCTCTATGTGGAGTCTTTTGAGGAACCTCCATACTGCTTTCCAAAATGGTTGAACAAGTTTACACTCCCACCAACAATGAAGTAAGGTTCCCTTCTGTCCACCTCCCCTCCAGCATCTGTTGTTATTAGAGTTCTTGATTATAGCCATTCTAACTGGGGTGAGGTGGTATCTCAATGTTGTTTTGATTTGTATTTCTTTTATGGCTAGAGAGGTTGAGCATTTCTTCATGTGTCTATTGGCCATCGTTTTTTCCTCTTCAGAGAAGTTTCTCTTTAAGTCTTTAGCTCATTTATTTATTGGGCAGTTGTTTCTTTGAAGATTTGTTTTGGGGGTATTTAATCTTTTGAGTTCCAGGTATATTTTAGATATGAGACCCTTGTCTGTTGTATGGCTAGTGAAGATCTTCTCCCAATCCGTGGGTTTTCTATTGATCTTGCTAGCTATGTCCTTTGCCATGCAGAAGCTCTGCAATTTAATGCAATCCCATTGGTCCAACCTTTCTTTGATTTATTGTGTTTCTGGGTCTCTATTAAGAAAATTTCGGCCTTTGCCAAGACCTAGGGTTTCTCCTATTCCATCCTGTAATGTTTTCAGAGTGTCTGCTTTGACTCCTAGGTCTTTGATCCATTTGGAGTTGATTCTGGTGCAGGGTGATATATAAGGATCTAGCTTTACTTTTCTACAAGTAGTTAACCAATTTTGCCAGCACCATTTACTGAAGAGGCTGTCTTTCTTCAATTCTATTTTTTTTTATCTCCCTTATTGAAGATTAGATGGCTATAGGTCTGTAGGTTCATTTCTGGGTTTTTAATTCTATTCCATTGGTTCTGAGGTCTGCTATTGTGCCAGTACCAAGCTGTTTTGATTACTATAGCTTTGTAGTAGAGTTTGAAATTTGGTATTGATATTCCTTCAGCACTGTTCTTTCTGTTAAGGATCGTTTTTGCTATTCGGGGTCTTTTATTGTTCCATATGAATTTTTGGATTGCCTCTTAAATGAATTTGACAAGATCCAACACCCCTTTATGATGAAGGTTCTGGAAAAATTAGGAATCCATGGAACCTTCCTCAATACAATAAAGGCTGTATATGACAAACCTACAGCCTGTATTATACTCAATGGTGAAAAACTAAAGCCATTTTTTCTAAACTCAGGAAAAAGACAAAGATGTCCATTCTCCCCACTGCTCTCCAATGTAGTATTAGAATGCCTAGCTACAGCAATAAGACAAGATGCAGACATAAAGGGGATCCAAATAGGGAAAGAAGAAGTAAAACTCTTCCTCTTTGCAGATGACATGATCTTGTATTTAAAGAATCCCATGGACTCCGCTCCCGAATTACTCATGGTGATTCAAAACTTTGGCTAAGTATCAGGGTATAAAATTAACCCTCAAAAATCAGTGGCTTTTCTGTATGCCAACAATGAGGAAAGCAACTCCATTTGGAATAGTCCTACAAAAAATAAAATGCCTAGGAATTAACTTAACCAAAGAAGTGAAGGTCCTCTATGATGAAACTTTAAAAACCTGAAAAAGGAAATCAAAATAGAACTTAGAAAGTGGCAAAAACTCCCATGCTCTTGGATTGGAAAGATCAACATGGTGAAAATGGCAATACTTCCCAAGGCTATCTACAAATTCAATGCGATACCTATCAATATTCCAACCTCATTCTTCAAGGAGAGCTGGGTTTTGATACTCTCTTTGTCTAAACACTCCTACAGTTCCCCTTCCCATTCCCTTTTAGAGGGAGTGTCTTTGGTTTGATTGGCAGAGTAGTGAGCCTGTGCTGCCAGAGTTCTCCCCCTGCTCAGAGCAGCATTATGGAATGGGTCCTTCCACAAGTAGGAAGGTGAGCACTCTACTATGGTACATGAAAAGTGATTGCAATCAAGACCCGGAGGCTATGTGGTCTGACCAGAACTGGAGAGTTTCCAGCAATGTTGTTAGCATTCGTCCCAACTACCCTTTTCTACCCCTAACTACCTAGCCAAGGTCAGCTAACGTTCCCTCATCCAATATGGAAGATTAGGGTCAATCATAGCACTTTCCTCTCTGCCTTGAATTGTGCCTGGAACCTAACTCATTCATAATGTGTTGAGCACTCACTGACTGAAGAGATGACTGGTTTGGTGGTGTTTTATTTTGGAACAAAACTTCTGGTATTAGAAGATGTGCAGCCCATCCTGACCCAGGGAATTGGAAGTGATTTTAAGAATGTAGTCCATGTCCAGCCCTGGGATAAATGCTTTCATTAGTGACATATCAGGAGCATTACTACCCATTGTTCCTACCACTTTCTGGGGGCATTTAAGAGTTTGCTTATTTCAGAATGTGTTATGCAATGTTCTCACCCATCGATACCAAAAAAATTTTTTTAATCTAAAAATTTTTTAAAAAACGACACAGTGTGAAATGGGAGGGGTCATGGGACAGGGTGAATATAATCAAAACACTTCATATTTATATATAAAAATAGTATAATAAAACTAGTTAAATTGATTTAAAAGGGAACGTGGGATTTTAAAAAAGAGTAATAGGGGGTATGAATGCATGTGTCTATGGAAACTGCCCATTGAAACCTCCTTGTATAATGAATATATGCTAATAAAAACACAAGTATTGTGCAAAAGAAAGTATTGAAACTTATCAAAAACAAATAATAATAATGTAGAATTCCAACTTAAAATCAATGTCAAAAGCAGGTTAAAAAGTAGTGCTCTAAAATACAGTCTATGGAAGAAGAAGCCTTAGTGAGAGAGCTGGAAATGTTAATTAAATTCTCAATCTAATTAATTGAATCAGTATTAGGGATTAAGAATACATGCCTTATTTTAGGAGGCCCAATGATCCATAGTATCTGTAGAATATTGTAGAATATTGGTGGGCATGTGCTGATTAGATTGCATATTAAATGTACATCTTCTAAATTTACAGTTCCATTTTTCAGTGGAATGGTTGCTTAGTTCTCGCATTGTGGTGAGACCATTTTATCAGCCCACTAGAGTACTCTTCTGTGCACAAATGAGATTGGCCATCTTTCTCTCTCATTCACTGAAAATAAATATTAATGTTTAATTTGTGTTAATAAGTTATTTTATTAATGTTAATCAAATAACTATTTCTCTTTTTAAAAGATGTTGAATAATTAGAGAGATGCAAATCAAAACCACTTCACATCCACTAGGGTTGTTAAAAAAAATAGATAAGAAGTGCTGGCAAATATCTGAAGAAAATTGAGCTCTCAGATATTCCTCTAGTAGAGGAATGTTACAGCTACTCTGGAAAATAGCTTGGTAATTTCTTAAGATGTTAAATAGCATGTAACCTGCAATTCTACTCCTAAGCATATATGCAAAACAAATGCCAGTGTACCCCCTATGATAACTTGCACATGAGTGTTCATAGAAGCACTATTATGCACATTAGTATTCATAGAAGCACTATTTCAACAGCCAAAAGATGGAAGCCAGGTAAATGGCCATTACTTGATGAATGAATGCATAAACAAAGTATAGTCTATCTATCTATCTATCTATCTATCTATCTATCTATCTATCTATCTATTTATCTATCTATCATTTATCTATCTATCTATCTAATGAAGCACTAGTTGGCCATAAATAAGAATAAATGATCAAGGCATGCTACTACACTACAATATGTTGTGTGGAAAACATAACCATTAAATGCTACATATTTTTGTTTAATTTACATGAAATGCTTTGAATAGTGATATACATACATACATTAATGATTATAAGAGGCTGAGGAGTAGGGAGAATATGGGAGAGACCCATATTCATAGTGTCCTGACAGTGCCCACTTTCCCATTGTTGGCTGACCCTACACAGAAGAACATGGCAGTGGAGGTCAGGAAGTTGAGTTTACTAGGATGAATGTTCCTGCTGCAAACGAAGCAGAAACATATAATGAGCACAGGGCATGACCACCCTTTTACCAGAAGAGTTATAAGCACAGCAAACTCCATAGAGCTATTGCAGAGACTGAATGCGATCATGGGAACCCAGTAGCACAGTCTAGCCCAGTACATCTGTACCCAGAGTCTTAGCTGATATTTCTCAGTGTGAACTTCAGTAATGATGCTCTGGGCACTAAAAATTCACTTTTTAAAACAATGCTTGATAAGAAATGTACTCATTATCTTGCCCATGTAATTGTAACCCCTCTGTAAGGTATTTTCACAATAAAAATAAATTTAAAAAATTCTAGAGCTATCTTCTATTCCTGATAAAAATTATTAGTGACAAAGTAGTTTGATGGAATTTTTATACAATGCTGATGTTGAAAAGCTATTGTGTAACAATAGCCAAATAGGATAACCAATGCATAAGCAAGTGGATAGTAAGAGTGCAGACCAAAGACCTGGTGCTCATCTTAGATGATTGAAAAGGAGCGATTTGGCCATGAACTTGGACACTTAATGGTATCATTGGTGAAGTCAGTAGCTGCGGCTCTGTGATGTTTAAATTCTCTCCTGATATTGCTATTCTCTGGTTGATATTCACCATGAAGGCTTCTGGGACTTGGAGGATGTTTGCTATGCACATTCATTCTCCTTTGCTACATGTTTCAATCCTTACAATGTCTTCATGAGATGGGAAGAGCAAGCACCACTCTTCATATTTTATCTACAGATAGAGGGAATATGGTGTCTGGTTTGTAAAACATTTGGTGGCTGAAGTAGAACTAGGCACAGGGCCTAGTTCTTCAACTCTTCTTTAAAGAGTTGTCAGAGACTGCAGAAGAAAGAAGCTTGTAATAATAGGGTTGGGCTAGTCTTTGTAGATACATTATGTAGGGAATTAGAAAGCTATTCTTGTGAATATTTGATAATATTATCAGTTACTTTGTACATCTCTGTTGATATGCTTCGGTGCTAAATGTGTTTCCAAAGGAATGATGCATAGCAAAACAGGCCACTATAGAATCCTTTAATGGGGAAAACTACTCTTGTCATCTCCTTTTGTTCTCATTCACTTAATGTCTGATTTCATTGCAAAGTTGTTCAAGATGACTTGTCGATCATGAAAAAGTTCAGAAACTGGGGCTGGGAAGGTGGCTCAGTGGTTGAGCGCTTGCCTTGCATGCCTGAAGCCCTGGGTTCCATTCTTCAGCATCACATAAGCAAAAAGAAAAAAGCCGGAAGTGGTGTTGTGGCTCAAGTGGTAGAGCGCTAGCCTCGAGCTGAAGAGCTGAAGGACAGTGCCCAGGCCCAGAGTTCAGGCCCCACGACCGGACCCAAAAAAAAGAAAAAGAAAAAGTTCAGAAAGTGATATTCATCTTGACATCCATACATTAGTCCAATAAAGCACGGTAGCTCACATTAAAATAAGTAAAATAGCCTTTCAATAGTTTCAAACTGAAAGAAGTTGGAATCAACTGAATTCATGTCCAACATAGTAAAAGCAAATTGCTTATAACAAATAACTTTGGTTTTAAAGGAAGAGTTCACCCAATTTGTCCATTATCTACCTCCAGAGTTGCTGTTAATTATTATGATCATGGTTAGGTGTGGTCAGTGTACAACACTCAGTCCTGTGCTGCAGATCCCATATCTAGCCTAGAACAAAGCCCAGCCTTGACTCTGAAGCTGAAGATTTAACTTCTCCGGAATCAAGAAATCTGCATTTCTAGAATTGAATTATAACTTACATCTTGGACTTTTCCTTCCAGGATAGATCTTGTTAACAAAAGGAAGGAGTGTTAAATTTTAGAGTTTATTTGAGCAGACACAGATTCTTGAACTGAGCAGCTCTATAATACAAGCAATCGGAGACTCCACTGAAGTGTTACAGGGGAAGCAAGACCAAGAATTCATGTCTACGGAAAACCCTCAGGCATTTTCTGATCAGTCTAAAATGCTTGTTCAAACTGAGTTGGGTTTTGGTATTCTATTTTGGAGACCAATCTGTAAGCTGCTTACCAATTGGCTTCCCAATTATTTTACTATTCTTTGTGAGAGAAAGTTCTGTTTTTCAATAAGCAGATTCAAGAAAAATGTTCTTTCATGGTTATGGATACTGAATGCAATTGATAGCTGCTTTACAGATGCATTCCACAGAGTAAGATAGAAATTACGTGATTGATTTGGACACATTAAGCATTTTCAAGTGCTAAACATTCATTTTATGCAAATGTAAAAGTAATATCATCTTGATATCAGTAGGCCATTTTTAAGAAAGTTATTCCTCTCCTCTCCTCTGCTTCCCTCCCCTCCCCCGTGCTTCGCTCCTCTTTCCTCTCCTCCTTTCTTCCCTCTTTTTCTCTTCCCTGCTGTCCCCTCCTTTTTGTTATTCATTCCCTTCCCTTCTCTTCATGTAACTTATTTCCCTAATATCTATTTATTCTGTCCCCTTTCTTTATCATTCCCTATTTACTCTGGAGTTACCTGTGTTGTCTACCAGCTGTTTCTTTTCTGGGTTCAGTTCTCTTCTTTCCTTGTACATCTGTCTTGTTGAATGACACATAAGAATGTGAATGCTCAGGGTCTCTCCATCAGCTGGGGTTGTTTGGGGGCAGCTAAGTAGTTATGTCCACAATATCATCAGCACCATAGTCTCAGCTGCTGAATCCTAAATAAATGGGCGATGCTTATAGGAGAGGAGAAAAAACAACTTGCAAAGCAAACGAGAGACTGTATGGCAGGCACAGAAGAGCAAGAAATGAACTCTGTCTTTTGGAAACGTATCAGTGGACAAACACCTTAAGAAAATCAACCCAGGTGTTCACAGAAATGGAGAAAGGATAAACTAAAAACAAAGAGAAGGCTGGCCTGCCAAAATCCAGCTTAACAGCTTCCAATCTTTTTGCTTTGTAGCTGCTTTTTGGAGCAGAAATGTTCTCTGAACCAAGAGTAGAAAAGCCTTCTTGCTTTGGAAAAGAAATGTAGATCTTCCAGACACCATTGTTGTTGTTGTTGTTATAAAAAAAAGGAGAAGATGGAGAAGGAGGAGAAGGAGAAGGAGGAGAAGGAGAAGGAGGAGGAGTAGGAGGAGGAGGAGGGGGAAGAGGAAAAGGAAGAGGAAAAGGAGGAGGAGGAGGAGGAGGAGGAGGAGGAGGAGGAGGAGGAGGAGGAGGAGGAGGAGGAGGAGGAGGAGGAGGAGGAGGAGAAGGAGAAGAAGAAGAAGAAGAAGAAGAAGAAGAAGAAGAAGAAGAAGAAGAAGAAGAAGAAGAAGAAGAAGAAGAAGAAGAAGAAGAAGAAGAAGAAGAAAAGAAGAAGAAGAAGAGGACGACGACAATGATGACAAGGAAAAGGAGGAGGAAGAGGAGGAGGAAGAGATGGAGGAGGAGGAAGAAGAGATGGAGGAAGAAATGGAAAAGAAACCATGTGGGAAGAAAAGCTGTCATGAAGTGAGGGGCCCTCATAATGACTGAGGCTGTCAGAGCTATGACTGTGAACTTATGAAGGTCCTGTGGCCATGGGGGCAGGGGGCGGGGACTCCCCATATGGGCCTGGGGATTCCTACTGATTCTCAAAACCTCTCGAAAAGATATACTGAAGTGGACAGTAAGGCCCGGATGCTGAGAAGACCCTATCTAAGAATGATGAATCTGAATTGGTCCTGGACCTGCATTTTTAGGATGATGCAGTAGTAGTTACAATAGATACTTTCAGAGCCCATGAATTTGTGTACCATTACTGGAATATATAGTCAGTCTCTGAGCCCATTATTTGTGTGTGTGTGTGTGTGTATGTGTGCGCACGCTTGAACTCAAGGCCTGGAGCTTGAACTCAAGGCCTGGGCACTCTCCATGAGCTTCTTTTGCTCATGATTTAACTCTTAAGCTACAGCTCCACTTCTGGCTTCTTTAGTAGTTTATTGAAGATAGGAGTCTCACGGACTCTCCTCAGATCTCAGCCTCCTGAGTCGTTAGGATGACACATGTGAGCCACTGGCCACTGGCTCTGAGGCTATTTTTATCCAAGTCCATGGGAGCTGAGCAGCTCTGGGGCCAGTACACTGCATTCTTCTTCTTCTCCTCATTTCCTGGTGGTTGGATATAGTCAGTGCACTTCTGTCTTAGCCCCACAGAGTCTGGAGCATGTGCTCTGCACTCAAGCTGAATTGCTTCACCACCTCTCCTCCATGACAGCCCTGCCCTTCTTTCACAAAATGGTCTTACTTATAACCTCATTTTTTTTCCTTGATTCATTTTAAACTTTATGTTATTGTTTATTAATTTATTAATTGCTTCCCAGCTTTGGCTTCATTGTTATTAACTATTGTGCATTTTAATGGTATTTGGTTCCCTCATTGCTGGTATTTATTGCATTGCTATCAATTCCCTATTCCCAGTTGTTGTTTTGAAATAGCATTATATATTATTATGTTTCTTCATTGCCTCTTGCCTCTGTCACAGCTGACTGCCTGTTTACCTCTCCCCCTGCGGACCTCCTTACTGTTCTCCATCTCCTTTCCCTTCTCCGAGTCGCTCCAAATATTTTGTAGTTCCTCCCTCTGCTTACTGCTCTTCCAACAAAATGTACCATGCTCCCCCATGCCCTTTACTTCCTCTCGCATTGCTTTCTCTGGGGACTTGGGGGTGACACACTACAGTGCATGTATTTCCTTGGCCATGGACAGGGTCTCTTTCCCTCTCGCTGGCCACTTTTCTGGTTCAATCCCCAGCTGTCCATTATAGTTCCTAGTGCCCTGTCAGAAGGAGGCCATTCACATTCTGGTTTGTATCCTGAAGTCAGGCTTCTGCCCTGCTTCCCATCTTACCGATTCCAGTCGCTTCCACATGTTCTGAGTTTATTGAGCATCGATAAGGTGATGTGTTTGGTTTTGTCTTTTATTCCTTCTTTTTTTGGGGGGGGTGGGCCAGTCGTGGGGCTTGAACTATAGGCCTGGGCGCTGTCCCTCTGCTCTTCAGCTCAAGTCTAGTACTCTATCACTTGAGCCACAGCAACACTTCCGGCTTTTCTATTTATATGGTGCTGAGGAATCGAACCCAGGGCCTCATGCTTGTGAGGCAAGCACTCTATCACTAAGCCACCTTTCCAGCCCAGTTTTGTCTTTTATTCTACATGCATAATATTCCTTTTCCCCTGCAAACGATTTTTACCCTATAGAATCTTTCTCTCTAGAACTGATTCATGTTGATATTTATTGAGCGTTTGCTGTATTCCAGACCTATGCTTAAACATTGGAAGACACTTGACAGAGAATGCCTCTTTCAATCCCACGGAGAAAAATAGCAGGGCCCCAGTGTGTTTTTCAGGTGGGGTGCTAAGCCTGGGAGGGGTTGTTCTTTCTTACATATTAGTGAAGTGTGCTCAGCTGCATAGCAGGTCCAACCCCAGGACCCAACTTTATAATCCCTTGTGCTCTGCCAGGGCCAGAGACCGCAGTCATCCAGATTGGGCTGAAATAAGGTCCCATTCATTTCCTTGGCTCTCGTCTTAAGCAACTTCCTTTTCCTAATAAAGGAGTTTGACCCTCATTTTTTCTTGCAGTTTAGCTGGCATTTTCTCTCTTTATACCACTTTGTTAAGAACATTCCATCTGTTCTTTCCACTCCACGGGGAGGAGAGCTGTCTGGCAGTAGACAATAGGGGCAGATGCAGGCAGGCAGGTGGATAAGCAGGCGGCAGGTGGCCTAGGGAATCTGTCACTGAACAGCAGGAAGTCACAAGGCTGGTGATCAGGCAAATCTGCGAATGGACTCAGGGATAGGAGGACCCAGTCCTAAGGGACCTGAAGCATGAGGCTGGGAACTAATGCGAAAAGTCAGGCAGTGGAGATGGTATTGACAGTTCCTGGAAAGAGGACCACGTTAGGATTGTACACCATGAGTGAGTCACAGCCTAGGAACTGGGACCAGGGTTCAAGGTCAGCCTGACTTGAGGTGGAACAGCTGTTTGGGCTTGGTTCCTGAGTCAGGGCAGGGGAGACTGTAATGGAGGCTGTGACTCAGATGTGATGTGTTAGGCAATGGAGACTTTCTTGGAAGGGGAAGATATGCATAGGTAAGAGAAATACAAGGGAAGTTGGACAGTATGCAGTGATTATGAGTATTATGATCTATTTCCAAAGAATCCTTTACTTAGTCCAAGTCTTAATCCTAATTTTGTGTTTATTTTTCTATTTATAAGACCTGTTAAAATTACTTTTTTTTCCAAGTCATCTCACATTCGGATATATAATTCACTAGGATGCCTCTAAAGATTAACACCAAATTAGTAGCAGGCTAAACAAGCAGTAGTTTTGATACCTATTTTCAGCCTACATTTTGTTTCTTGATAGGCTTAGGAATCATTTTTCCAATAATGGTAAATAATATTAACTCTACATAAGTCATATTTCTTATCATCCTTCTGTAACCAAGTGCTGTCTAGAATGAGAGGTCTAGTCTGTGAACATCTACTTGTTTTTTGTTTTTATTTTTCCTCTTTCTTCTGATTCACTCCAGTTCTATCATATTAGGAGGTAAGTAGCCAAAACCCGTGGCAACCATGGCTGTTGGACTTCCTATGTCTTCTCTACTGGCGTGGCTGCTAATAGCACCAAGCTTCCTCCTTTACCCCCTATGACCTGCAGCCATGGCCTGGCCTGGGAAGGGGAGTGCAAAATGTTTACAGCAAGGCTGATTTTCTAGTACAATTGTTGCTCCAGAGTTCCCTGGGGGGCTGGGGTTAGGTGTCCTCATACTCAGTCTGTGAAGAGTCCTTGCTCCCTTCATGGAATATGAACACCCCAAGTCCTGTACTGGGGCTGCTATGAAGCACTGGACTTGGGTGGGCTGCTCGCTATCCTCTCTGGACCTCAGCTCATAACTAAAGTGGTCATTAAAACTACACAAAAACCCTGTGGTGTGGTCTGAGGTATCTATGGGTCCTTTCAGGAAATTCACTCACTTTGCATTCTATGAGCTGAAGTTTTGAACATCTTTGATACATGGCAAATGGGTTTCTAATAGGACTAATAATAACATGGTAAGGAAAATAGCTAACTTTATTAATACTTAATGTGTCTGGGTGCCAGGTGGCATACTTTACAACTTTGCTTCATAATTTCTTCAGCTCCTAAAATAACCCAGCTAGGTGAGAATGGGGAGGGACTATTGATTTTTACCCAAACACCATCCTACAGCTGTTTTCACGGAACTGTTTTTGTTGCTTTATTTCTGGTTTTGAGACAAGGTGTAGTCATGTAACCTTGAATGGCTTGGAACCCTTAATCTTCCTTTGTCATCCTCCTGAGCATTGGGATTACAGCCATATGCCTCCATGAATGGCCACAGTCAGAGAACTGGAATGGGAGAAAGGGAAGCCTTTCCAGTTATACATAGCTGGACGGGGCTCATTGCTAAGGTTGAATCCTGATCCCTTTCGCCCTGCTGCAGTGATGCTTGAACCATGCAGATGACAACAGTGCCCTGAGACTCTTAAAGAACCTGTCTTTCTCAAGTTGAAGTAGCAGAGCTGAGCTCCAGTGTGGGCTATTCCATGAGATGAGTTTCAAGGAGTCCTTTATTGCAGTAGTTTACTCATTCTTTCTCAACGAATACAATAAATTACCATTTAATATAGTATTATAATATATAGCACACTATTAATATAATAAACATTTGTGTATCTGTGACAGAATTTTATTTGTACTGGTCTTGTTTGTGATGTATACCTCTGATGAAAACTTAGATGGAGCAGGAAATAAACAGAAGAACCATTTCCATTTTGTCTTTGAGAAAATAATGCTTATTAATTTGGATAAAAACTACACATGAATGCCATATGGATGTCTTGATTAAAAATTAACATAGTTTATATCCTTGTCATAAATAAAACTATATTTAGTGAAATAATTTTCAATATCATTCAATATATGCCCCTTCTTTTTGTATCCCCATCTGTAATTATAAATTCTTATAAAATTTCTGCCTCCAAGATTCTATAATACTATAAACATTATAATTTCCAATTTATAAACAAAGAAACTGAGGCCCTGAGAAGCTGGGGAAATTTTTCCCCCGCAATATTAGCAGATGTAAGATTTGGACTGAGATGTTTGTAACTGTAAGGCCATTTGAAAATTAGCTGGTCAAGTCTTCTAACAAGTAGAATCCTAAAAGGCTGATAATGAGAAGCAAAGGGTCAAAACCAGGCTTAGGCTGATAGGAGAAGATGGGAAGAGTTTGAGAAGCCAGGAGAGAGGGCTCTGTGGTCCTGAGATTCAGCCCTAGGGGTCACCTAAGGAGAAGGCATATGGCATATACATGGTTTTATGCACATAAGACACAACCAAACAGACTAAAGGGATGGTATGCTTAGAGAAAGAGGCCAAAGATAACTGTTATGAACAGCTAATGAATTGTTTTAACAAAATGAATACCAGGAATTGGAAGTCTGTTTGAAAAAGGGCAATGAGAGCAGGCCCAAGAAAGGAAGGAGGAAGTGTAAGCAAATGCAGTCATTATATTCAATGTACATTATGTAAAAACTGAAGGACATAACTTGAGGGTAGGGACGAAATGGGGAAAGTAACAGAAGTTGTGACATGGATCAAAATGCACTGTACTCATAACTTTATTTATGGAATTGTAACCTCTTTGTACAACTATTTAATAATAAAATTTAAGAAAAAAAACCCAACTCGATGACAGCCTTTCTTAAACTCTACAGTCTAGACCAGTTTCAGGAGGGTTTTTATTAAAATGCATATTCTACTTTAGGAAGCGAGGTCTGGCTGAGAACTGACTTTCTGGATTTCTTTTTTTAATTGTGAAAATACCGTACAGGGGGGTTACAATTACATGGGCAAGTAATGAGTACATTTCTTATCAAGCATTGTTGCCTCCTCTTTGTTTCCCCTTCCCACCCCTTCCCATCTCCTACCCCCTCAGCCCTCCAATAAATTACTTAAGTAAGTCTAATTTTTTTTTTGTTTTTTGTTTTGTCAGTCATGGGGCTTGAACTCTGGGCCTGAGCGCTGTCCCTCAGCTATTCAGCTCAAATCGAGCACTCTACTACTTGAGCCACAGTGCCACTTCTTGGATTTTTCATATATACTAGCTGATACCCATGCTGCTGACCAGGGGCCATTCTTGGAATAACAAGGATCTGTTGAAGTTCCCACTTAAAGGGCAAGCATCACAGACTTCAAGGTCCAATTCTCAAAGAACTCCTGATATTGAAATTAACAGTTATGCTTGTGTTCTAAATGACAAAGCTATAATTCCCCAACTGCTTTCAGAGAAGTGCCTGGCCCTCAGTTCACCTGCATGGTACCTTTTGGCCAATCTGAATCCCTGTTTCCACAGATTTTGCAGGTACTAGTCTGCAGATGATAGGATTTTATAGTCATGAGATGCAGTACTGTGCTATAGATCAAAATATTTTTCACTTGTTTGACTGTAATCTATGGGGAAGGGGTGAAATGGCCAATTGATTATAATGCAGAATATAAAAAGATCAAAGTCCTACAGCACACAGCCACAGTGCTGTCCGCCGAAAAGGAGCAGGAGCTCACGGGAAAATGTTCATGTAATATATGAGGCATTAAAAATTCTGTTACATTATTCTTGCCACCAAGATTGTAATGAAAATGGGAAACGGCACCAACTTAACCCATTCTCATTACAATCGTTAGATTGTAATCTTGTGTTCTCCCCTCAAGAGAATGCTAAATGAGATTTTAAACAAAAGAGAGGACAGAGAAGTATGGAAAATAAAGGAGCAAATAGAAATTGGAAAAGTTAAAAAAAGTGATGCATGATAGACTTCCCTCTGTTCGTTGGAAGCTCTCTCTTTAACAGAGGAGAGAACACAACAAAGACCAAATGAAGCCTATGGCCAATCCATAATACAACCCAGGCATGGTGACTGGTGGAAACAAAGGCAAAATGTCAACTACAAGTACCATCTTACTCTGACAGCTCAGTCCACTTTAAATTAGAGCAAAAACTTAATGAAACCATGAAATTGTTCCTGCCCAACAACTCTGTAAAAAGACAGAAATGACTGAAAACACAGAGGAAGAGCCTTCATGTCAAAGGTTATTATCTATTATTGTTCTGGTTTGAGCTCAAATCACAGGAAGACATTTTCTTCATTTTCTTTTAAGGGAATAGGGCTCTTCAATGGTAATATGTATAAGCTACTATGCATTCAGAGGGGGAAAAATCATGAAAGGTACATCCATTAGGGTTTATGGGAAACGCTGGTATCCCAGCAAGTGTTGTGAATTTTTCAAAGAAAACTTGTGGGCTTACCAACCCTACAGGTGTTTATTGAACAATTACTTAGAGTAAAATATGAAAATGATTACTATGAGTGGTCTAGTCCAAATTCACTTATTACTTAAAACAAAATGCATTTAAGAAGCATCTAATATGGACTGGATACAGTAGCCAAATTTGGAGGAAGGAAAGAGTGTTGAACAAGATGGATTACACTATGTCTAATTAGGTAGAAAAGGAAGACAGTTCACAAGCTGAACAAATTTAACAAAATGCATGATTATAGGGTGGTATAAGAGATGGAAATGAAAACAACTGGGAAATAGGAGAAAGACTGAGGAGAAATATGTTTAGAATGGGTGGGAGGGAAAGACCGTTAGAAAGAAGTCGCATTTAGAGAAAGACCTAAAACAAGCCCTCCAAGGGTAGGACATTCCCAATAGAGAGGAGTACAAGTTGCCATCCTTCCTCCCTACTGTGGAAGATACATGGGTATATCATTAAGTGCTAATCAAGGAACCTGTGCCTGTTCCAATGTTTAAGATAGAGAATTTAATAAGAAATGTGTTTCAAGTATTTTAGAAGTATTAGGAAACTTAGAGACCATTGAGCATCAACCTCCCAAAATTAGCTTTTGTCATCTCTGGGTCTGGGGAAGAGTAGGAAGATGCAATGCCATCAGAGCCCAGGAGAAAAGATGTTTCTGGGCAGCAAGGGAGAAATTACTCAGGGGAGACTAAAGTCATCAGGGAGACAGAAGACTGAGTTACTGCTACCAATGCTGTCTGAAAGGAGAGAAAGAGAGACTGAGGGAGGGAGAGAGGAAAAGAGAGAGAAAGACAGAGACAGCATGACAAAAGACAGAATGACAGAGACACAGAGATAGAAGGAAAATCTGAGAGACAGAGAAAGACAGAAAACACTTTCCTTTTGTTTGTTTTTTTTATTGTGAAAATACAGAGGGGTTACAATTACATGGGCAAGGTAAAGAGCACACTTCTTATCAAGCATTGTTGCCTCCTCCTTTGTTTCCTGTTTGTTTGTTTGTTTTTTCCCTACCAATCCTTCCTTCTACCTCACTATCTATGACTACCCCCTCCCTCGGAAGTTGTAAAGTTCGTTTTCTTTCTTTCTTTTTTTTTTTTTTTTTACATAGTGTCTTGTACATCTCATTGTTACAATGGGTCAACCTGTATCCCTATTTAAGCACTTTGTTTTTTCCCTTCCCTTCCCCAAATTAGAAAAATGTCTATACAAGATGCAGGGCACCGGAATCAAATACAGTGAAAACAGAGGTTATACCATGGGGGAAGAACATTCAAAAGAAACAAAAAAAAATCACATAGTACATTATAAGAACATTAAAAACAGCAGCAAGAAAGATAAAACCATTTTTGTCCTTATCTTGGGGTTTATTTTGTTTAATATCATCTTATATGGTAATATGTACATAGCTTTTGACCTTTTTTGTTTGTTCTAAATGTATACTAGATATTGCAAATAAGGGAACTCATGGGACCTATGTTTCTTCGGGCCTGGCTTACTTCACTTAATATAATTTTTTCCAAGTGTTTCCATTTCCTAACATATGGGGCAATGTCATTCTTTCTGATGGAGGCATAGAATTCCATTGTGTGTGTGTGTGTGTGTGTGTGAATATATATATATATATATATACATATATATATATATATATAATTTTCCTGATTTGTTCATCTACTGAGGGGCATCTGGGTTGGTTCCATATCTTAGCTATGTTTATGCTGCAATAAACATAGTTGTGCTGGTAGCTTTAGAATAGCCTTGCTTGTGATCATTTGGGTAAATGCCCAAAAGTGGGATTGCTGGGTCATAGGGGAGCTCTATGTGGAGTCTTTTGAAGACCTCCATACTGCTTTCCAAAGTGAACAAACACTTTTCTTGATTTCTCTCTTCTATCTTCCATTTAATCTCTAGCATATCATTCCTCCTATTGAGGATGTTAAGGGAAACCAAAGAAATGTAGTTTATAGAGAGGAGGAGAGACAAAGTGGATCTGAAAGGTACAAACCAAAACATGAATCAGTACACATCACAAAAATATGCAACATTATCTTTCAGTTAAAAAATGACAAACAGTGGTGTATGCCATAGGGAAAGTAGGGCAGGGAGAAGCATGGTGGTGGGTGCTCTGTTGATCAGAAGCATCAGGATGGTCTGAGGCAGGCCACGTGGGAATGTGAAGTGAGAGAGGAAGCCAGGCTTCTTCTATTTGGGCAGAGAGAAGCCAATGCGGTGACTTGAGGCAGAATAATACTTGCTTAAGTTTGAAGAATAACAGTGTGGGGTGTGTCTGAAGCAGGATGCACCACCGGCAAAGGAACAGGATCAGAAAAATGCGCAGGGAGTGTGACTTGGCAAGATGATATGGGGACTTTGGAGTGATGGCAAGAATTTTGGTTTGTAGCTGAGGGAGATGAGAAGCGGTTGGAGGTTTCCAGCTACTTCAAGGGTTTGAAGAATCACTTGGGCCACCATGTGGGAGCAGAAAGGGCAACAGGGAAAGCACCACGGAGCACTGGTATGCTGGCAAGTGCTTAAAACTGGCTCTGCAAAGACCAAACCAACAACAACAATGAAATGTGGAATTACAAGCGGCTAAAAGAGCAGGGAAAGAAAAAAAAACATGCTAATAAGAGAGAGACAAAGAAGGAGCAATCTAATTAGAATGGGTAGGAGGGAACTTCTCAACAGAAGTGACATTTAAAGAGAGACCTGAGCAAGGCAGGTCTACATCAAAGGGCATCCGGGCTGTCTCCCTAGATTCAAGTAGAACCATCTGTCAGAAAGTCCAAACGCTGGAGAAAATGTACTTAGGAAAAATAAACAAACACCGCAAGGGAAAACATCTTCTTCTGCTTCCTTTGGTAACATATTCCAGTGTTTACTAACCTAGGTTCTCAGGGGATTTATCTTTGTGTCTAAACTTGAGTCCACCCCACTGCACTTGAAGTTTTCTGTTTCTTTTGATTTTTTTTTCCTTTTCTGCTGAGCGAGGGATGGAGAATCGTTCTACTGAACCCAAAATTTTGGGCTCATTACATTCTTCACATGCTGTCCCACGGGACTGAACCCTGGTGTTGCAGACCTGCTCTGCTTGCTATGTTAGTCCTGATGGCTGACAACGTTATTCTGGCAAAGTTAGGGAGAATATTGACAAATTTGAATGATGTTGTGAGTCACCTGGGCTGCTGTGACACTGGCCTGTGCAGAATTACTTACAGCCTCTGGATACTAGCCTTGAATAAGATGCAGGAAGTGCCACAAAGGGACTTGCCCTGAGGGCTTCACAATTCCCACTGTCAAAGCCCAAGGATTCCTGAAGCGAGTGGAAGGAAATGAGAAGAAAAAGCAGCTGAAACAGTTCATTGAACCTGTTCTGAGTTTCTATGTCGTGTTGTTTTGACAGCTTTTTATGAGCATGTTGCATAGAGATGGGGAAGAGAGAAACAAGTTGGAAACTGAACAGGCTCCAGAATATAGAAAAAAAATTACCAACACAATGTATACACAGTCACATACTTAAATTACAGCTGGATTGCATTTCCATAACTCTGCCCTATTTACTGCTTTTTTAAATTTTTAGATAAAGGCTTTGGTTTTTAAATGAGAAACTTTGAAGGGGGAATGAGCAAATCCAGAAATTCTGAAGGAGAAGAATGGTAATATTGGAAAAATGTTATGGTATTGCAGAAAAGATGAAGGAGACTACCAAAGGTCCAGGCTGGTCTGATAAGTGTGTGGTGCTAGTATGGTGCTAGCCCATAGCTAAAGGCAGGCAATGCAAAAGAGAACACAGACTTGAGAAAATGATAAGGGGAGGCAGATGCAGATTTCAGTGCTAAATGGCATTGCGTGAGGACATTGGTGGGTGATAGTTGTGCCCATTTCACAGGTAGCATGTGAATGGATTGTTTATTCACTGTCTTATTGTCTTATCCTTCAGACTAGTGCTATACATGTTTTTGTGGGTGCATAAATAATGTGTACATATGCATAATAGCTGTCTATATCTATCTAATTTATCAACATATACCTATCATCTATAGTATAATTTTCTATTAAGAAATATGAAAACAGAATTTAAGCCAAGAACAGTTATCAACATTCAGGAGGAACTAAAATATGTTATGCCCTGGGGGAGACAAAAGCTATTTTGCTCTCTTCAGAATTATCCAGGAATCCATTAGTGATTGCATTTCTAATGGCGATTATGTGTATTCATGGGAATGTATGTTCACACACGCGTAGCCTTATTGAAGAGATGCTCAAAAAGAAAGTCAGGAAGGGTACTACGATAAAACACTTTTGACACTGAAGGCAGTTCAATATTTGAGTAGAACTAAGAAAGAAGGGCTGTAGAGAGTCTGTGGGCACCTTTAGATATAGTTTTAAAATTAAGCAAGAAAATCAGACAAATATCTGGATGAAAGCAGGCAGTGGACAGCTCAGAAGTGACTTCGTTGAACTTGACAACCAATTAGCCCTTGAAAATCACCACACATTCATTTCATTTGTAGAGACAAAACAACCTTTTGAAAGTAGAAATCTCTGGTTGCACAAACAGAAGCTTCTTTCCATATTCAGGGACTTCTCTGACTCCAGCCTGGTTGGGAAGTCGCATGTGTCCTAATTATGCCTCCCCTACCCAACTGCTTCCCTGAGGTCTCGGATCAGCTGTCACCTACTCAGGGAAGCCTTCCCTTAATTAGACATGCTCTACCTCTGTCCCCGTTATACTCTCTCAGAAAACCTAGGTTTTTATTTCTTAATTGCAATTATATATTTATTTTGGCATGAATCTCCTTCTTATCTATCTTTCCCACTGAATGTGAGCTCTATCAGGAGAGAGGCTGTGACTACCACACTTTGGAATGGGGTCTGGGTCATAATACACACTCAATCTTTGTTGAATAGTAGCACCATCTGTTTTTAAAATTCTGATGTTTTGTATAGATATAGATACAGACATGCACACGAATGGTACTAGTTTTGAATTCAGGGCTTTGGTGCTTGCTAGGCAGATAGTGAATTGCTGGAGCTATGCCTCCAATGCCTTTGGTTCTTATTATTTTGTCAAATAGGGTCTTGCTTTTTGCCTAGGCTGGCTGGCCTCAACCACAAGTCTCCTATTTATGCTTCTCTCTGTGTCTGGGATCATAGATGTATGCCAAACGCTCCTTCCCTGTCCCATCCCCCGCCCCCAGCTTTCTTTGTTAATCTGAATTTTTTCTTGGGCCATCTTGACCCACACACAATCCTTTTGATCTCCTCCTCGAAAAGAGCTAGGACTACAGATACAAACAGCTGGTATCTGGTTACTAATATTTCACTGGAAGTATTTGGCAATAGGACTAAATCCAGAAATTAAAGAATTTATTCAAGTCCTAAATCTTTTGATACGTAAGAGTAATTTTCTAGACAGAAATAAAAAGCAGACAACAAAGTAGAAAACCTTTTGTTAACATATTATTATTTATCTGTGTCAAGGTTGAATAAATACCCTTAAGGCAGTGAATTCTCAGATCAGATTTCTTCTCTATTTCTCTTAGTTTAGTTGGCTAAGGCTGCGATAGAATAGAAAACCAAATCCAGCATATCTTGTAATTTCCTGCTTGGTTATTTGGTACTTTCCAACTCTTCTATTAGCTAAACTCAATTGTCACATGTTCTTTTGCGTGGCTGTCTCGAAAAGGCCATTCTTACTAGAGTGTGAAGATTACTTGATGTAGTCATTCGATGATATCTTATTATCATCTGGAGTCTGTTCATTTTCCATTTTTCAAGACTAGTGAGTAGCCTATGAATGTTTACAGCTCAGAGCCACGGCCAGTGGTTTCTTTTCACCTCTGTTCTCAGATGCCCTTTGTTTAGCAGAAGTCTGCCTTCAATTGCTTGATAATAAATTCATTGAGACTCTGAGGGCTCAGGTCTATAAGTCTCATATGAAGACTGAGGAAGGAAGTTTATTAAAAGGAATGCCACATGATCCAGCAATCCCATCACTGGCAATATACCCAAAGGAAATGAAATCAAGATTTCAAAAGACATCTACACTCCATATTCATCACAGCACATTTCACAACTGCCGAGATGTAGAAACAACCTGAATGTCCATCTGCAGGTGAATGGATAAAGAGAATGTGGTGCACATGCACAGTGGAGCACCGTTCATCCTTACAAGAAGGAAATCTTATCATCATAACATCACAGCTGGACCTGGTAAACACTAGGCTAAGTGAAAGACGACAGAAATAGAAAAACAAATTATGTATGATCTTCTCTTAAGTAAAGTCTAAACAACGTTAAAATAATAAAAACAGAGAGTAGAACAGTGACTGCCAAAGGCTGGAGAAAGTGGAAATGGGGAGATATTGGGCAAATACAAAGCTATGAAAGACAAATGCTAGAAAGCCATCATGCAACAGTGACTATCATGTACCTGAAATATACTGGGAGGGTAGATCTTAGTATTCTTATTACATGCAAATGAAAGACAGAAAGAAAGAAAATAGCAGCTATATGAGATGTTTGGTATGTTAATTATCTTTATGGTGCTGATCATTTCACAATGTTTATAAACAGGAAAACATCAAATTGTACACTTGAAGTATATAAGATTTTTATTTTTTAATGATTTTGCAAAGTTGAGCATGGTGGCACAGGCTTATAATCACAACTACTCAGAAGGTGGAGTCAGAAGGATTGAAGTTTGAGGCTACCTGGACAAAGTTGGCAAGACTATCTGAAAAGCAAACTAAAAGCAAGAAAATATGAGGCAGATAGATAGATAGAGAGAGAGAGAGAGAGAGAGAGAGAGAGAGTGTCTTTACACAACTTCACAAATGACCTGCTCTTTGATCTTTATTATATTGCAGGTGCTGTACAATACATTATTATTAATAGTATGGGTGACGATGAATCTATAATCATGAATGTCACAGAATTAAAAAAAAGTACTAGGGTTAGAAAAGAAAGATGTTGCAAACAGTCCAAACAGGGTCTAACTAGACTTAGCATTCAGAGGTTTATTTTGAGGCAGATTGAAGGAGTTAACCTTGGTCAAAAATAGGTTACATGCAGAATTAAGATTAAGTAGTAGGATTGGAATTTTAAGGCGAGATATAATAAATCCTTTAGCAAATTTGACCAATATAGGCTGGAGGATTCTGACCAAATGAACTCTCTTCTTCACAGCCTCTCTCTGCCCATACTTCTAAGCTATTTGTTCTGAATTATTTAGAAATTGTCTCAACAATGGTCTCACATGTTTGTGTAGACATATCCATAAAGAGTTATTATATATGCAATATTATTATCATAATTATTGTTATCATTAGCTGCTTCATTTCTAATCATTTTCCTTGTGGTTTCATCTCAGGTCTTCTGAGGGCTATTAAAGAACTTGAAAGAATAAGGATCGTACTTGTAGATATTTCTTTTCATTGTATTATTTAGAACTCTATCCCAGGGAATCCTGTGAATTCCCAGTTGATGAATCCACAAAAACCCTAAATTCTCACTCTGCTCCTCTGTAAGCTTTAACAGCAGCAAGATGGAGGAAGGCTATTATTACTAAAACTTCGTTAGTCATACAAAATATTCGTGAGCACTCACTGCTGTGGTGTATGATCATAAATAATTAAAGCAGAACTATGCTTGTCAGAAGAGCTGAAGCAAAGACATCTTTCTCTGTTCACAGGCACTGTATAGGCAATGACTTCCTCATTAATGCAACAAGACACTAAGGATGACAGTAGTTAATGGAATTAGCCCAGATTCATTTTTGGAGAGGCTATCTAATATTCAAAGTGATGGGCTTGTTGAATGCTACTTACCAAAAGCATCTAATCTTAAGGTCTTTTTTCAAAGTGAGAGTTACACTTGCAAACTTATTACTGTCAGGCTTTCCATAGGAGCAACAGAATTTTAGAGTTTATTGAAAGCTATGGGGCTAGCTTTTCTGGATTCTTGGACTTCCTTCATTTTAATAAAGAGGTGTGATCTTTATAGAAATGTCTTTGGGTTGTGCTCTGTAGCCCAAGAAGCTGCTTATAGGTTTGCACAGTTGTAATCCACTAAAAACTCAGTATTTAATGAAGCCAGACAAATGAGGCAAGTACTGGTACAGTAGAAAAAATAACAATATTAAAAATAAAGTGGTTGTAGCTCAAAATTAGGCCAGTTAAAATGATGACCATTTCAAGAAATATAGTTAATTATTTGTTCATTCATTCAACAAATACCAATTGAGTGTTTACTATGTGCTAGGGATTGTATTAGGCACTATGCAAGACAGACAAAACTACTAACTTCAGGGAACTTATAGTCTACCATTAGTCTGAACTATAATGAATTATCTTCCATTTGACTGCTATTAAACTGTAACAAAGCAATTTTATGCCTTTCAACCTAATACAAAGAAAATGTGTTATAAGAGCCCAGAGGAGGAGATCTAACACAGTTCTTGAGGAAATGATGCTGGTACCAATAGGAGGAGGAAGAGAAAGCTTAGATGGATCAAGCAGGGAGTGAGTAAAACAAGAAGAGCTGGTAAAGCTCAGAAGCCAAGAAGAGCCTGTGTAATGACCTCAGAGTTGAGAAAATCCATGGAGGCACCGTCAAAGGTGACAAGGAATTTTTATTTGGCTGGCCATGACCACCTCATCTTGGGAGGATGGAAAGCAGCCCCAACCTCCAGCAGGGCAGAGTGTATATAAAAATCAGAACTACACACAGGGGGTGGTTTACAGAAGTTCAATATTACTTGGGGAGGGGTTATTCTTCAGCTGTGGTCAGGACCAGGCAGACAGCATTGTAGAGGCCAAAGATTCAGGACTAGAATTGGGGTTATCAAGGAATGAAAAAAAGCTGGGCTATTACACTTGATTGGGTTAGGAACTCCAGTATAGGGTACCAAAAGGACACTGTCTGGAGGAAGAGGAAGGACTAGACAGTGGGGGACTTGTGATTCAAATTGTTTAAACTGCATCTAGGCACCAGGGAACTAAACTACATCTAGGTGCCAGGTAAAAGTTTTAAGCAGAAAAACAAACATCTGATTTGTGTGGCTGGAAATCACTTTTGCTGCAAACTGGAAAAACAAACAAACAAACATCTGAAAGAGACGCAAGTCTGGAGACAGGCCATTATTGGAGAGCCTGGGAAATGGTTCTGGTTTAGTTCAGATGGACCATGATGGAGATGGAGAAAAATGAGGTTGCAGACATCAAGCTGACAAGTCTTGGTGAACTAATGTATGAGTGAAGGAGTGGGAAGAGAGGCCAAGCCTGGCTTCTGTTTCCATGAAGGTGTCAGTTATTGAGCTAGAGAACCCTGAGCAGGAATAGATCAGATATTGCTGAGTTGATGAATGCAAATTTGAACATCCCAAATATTGTTCAATCTGAAGGGGCTCTTGAGAAACATACAATGGAAAACTCCAGTGCTAATCAATCATGAAGATTTGGATCAAGGAAATATTGGAGTCTGGACAGGAGGTTGGGAACTTTAGAGTCAGCTAGAAGCAGATGGCAGTTGGTGATAGAAGAGCCAAAGAGATTTCTCAGTATAACAAGTATGAGAGAAGAAGGAATGGAAGGAGAAGGAAGAGACTATCATGGGGTTCAGGGAGAAAGGAGAAAAGGACATGGGTAAGGATTTGGTATTGGAAAGGGGGTGGTGGAGAATACTAATAAATGGTTATTTTCCCATAGTTGGTGAGTTAAGAAAATAAAGGTTGCTAAGTGGTTGAAAAATTTAGTAAGAGAATTGGACAATAAAATTGGATAACAAAATTAGAACCTAATAAATTAATTAGAACCTGATTATGATTACAGATTAATAAAAGCCTTCCAGTAGACTTCAGTAGTTTATTCAAATTTAAATTTTTCTGTTGGTGTTGACTTACCATTAAGTATGGGGTATATCATTGGCTGGGTAATTATGAGTCATATAAGGAGAAACCAAACACTGCGCATTCTGCCCAAGTCATTGTTGGAGCATACTTTGTCTGATTTTACTGGAATTATCACATCATACCTGTTACACCATTTATTTATTAATCATATTTCCTTTTACTCTCAGAAATGTATGGTTTCCACAATAAATGAAATAGCTTTCCAAGCTATAAATACACAGCTTCTACTTCCTTCCAAATTTCACCTCTTACTGCTCAGATGAGAAGGTGTTCAATTCACATAATCTGATTTTGCTACGTGTTCCATGGCTAATTATAAGAAAATTGTGGGAGACACATTTATGGATTTTTTTAAAAATGAAAACAGTCAGAAGCAATGTATAAAGGAAAAGATTGTTTTTTTTCTGCTTTGGATGAATAATGTTCAATCAGAAATAATCAATACTTATTGAACACTTATTATAGTTAGTCACCATGTTCAGAGTCTCAAGTTTCTGCTCATACTAGCACTTATTTTTAGTACTTTGATTTAGTCTGTAATACTTGGACCTTGTTTTCCACACCTCTATATCATTTACACTTTCTTTCTCTTCCATTTTTAAAATTTTAGAAATAGTTTTCCCCATGACACATACACGTCAGCAATCTAGATATATTCTACTCATGCTACTCTGACTAAGATAGATTAGTGTCAGATGCATGGCACACCATAATAAAGATGTTTGAAACAATAAAATTTAGAAAAGAGAAGCCTCTAGAACAGTGGAAAGAACATTTTTCACAAGAACAGTCATAATATTTTTCCTTGCAGTATTGTGGGGACAATGATGGGTCAATTAAAAAGGATGAGCAAACTAAAAAAAAAAAGAGAGATAGGGGCAGAAGAAAATTAGGAGAGATTTGCTCCTCTTTCATTCAAGTCCTCCCATCCACCTAGCCACAGATGGGGATCTGAGGACAAGCCCCAAAGGAAGTGGGCAGATCCACAGTAGATTCATAAGGAACACTGAAAATCAAAGCCTTTTCAGTCAGGGGTAAGATAAAGACTTTACTATAATCGTGAGGGATGATCATGTACCAGACAACGGGAGGACTTTATGGGCATAAAAAGAAGGCAAAGAGAAACAAGTAAAGGCCTTAAAATTTTGCTGCCAGGATCAACTGAGATGGTCCTTGACAATGTGGATTGGAGAATGGGTCAAGACCCTGTCCAGTCCTGCAGAGCCAAGGACAAAAATGTCAGAGCCTTTTGATTTTGCTCCATCAGTAAAATTATTTGAGCATGGCTTGTCCATAGATGTCCATTTATTTAGATCGTTATTTAATTAGCTGTAAATTATATCTGTACCATAGTAACAGTGTATCATTTTGTATACTGCAGTATATATAATATAGCATATATATATATATGTATATATATACATATGTCATATACAGTAAGAGAAAGATTTATTCTGACTCACACATGTACAGTTCACTCCATAGTTTTACATCTGTTCATTCTAGGTGTGGACATAGAGGTAGCAGAAACTACTCCACTCATGATATACACAAAGCAAGAGGGGTGGAGGGAAGGCAGAAGAGGAAGAGGAGCAGAAGGAGGAGGAGAATAATTCAGATTTGGGTAAGATTTTCAAAGGCATGCACCAGTGACCTACTTCCTCTATCTGGACCTAACTCCCAAAGTTTCCACAACCTCCCAACCACTAACTGGGGACCAAGCCTTCAATCTGAGCCTGTTTGGGAGAAACTCTGTATCCAAACCATAACAGAGCCCTTGGGGGAGGTTTCAGGAAAATGCCTGTTGGGGTCCTGAAAGAGGGGTAGCAACTTCTAGTTCTGATTCCTGCTAATTTTGAAAGAGAAGACTTGTTGACTCTGCAGATGGTTTGAATGTGCTCTTCCCAGCTGATAATCTTTGGTCACTATTACCCACTCTGTTGGTGGAAAGGTGAAATAGTACAGAAACTATAGAAAAGAATGTCTTTAGTAGCATTCCCCTTTGGCCACATCCCTGCCAGCATCTGATTTTGTTAGATTTCTGGATTTTGGCCATTCTGACTAGTGTAAGGTGGAATCTCAATGTTGTTTTGTTTTACATTTCTTTTATAGCCAGAGATGTTTAGCCTTTCTTCATGTGTCTCTTGGCCATTCATATTTCCTCTTGAGAGAGGAACTCTCTTAAGGTCTTTTGCCCACTTTTTAATGGAGTAGTTGTTTCTTTGGGGGTTTGCTTTTTGGGGAATTTAATTTCTTTAGGTATGAGACCCTTGTCTGTTGTATGGCTGGTGAAGATCTCTCAGTCTGTGGGGTTTTGATATATTTTGCCAGCTATGTCCTTTACTGTATAGAAGCTCTGCAGTTTAATGCAGTCCTATTTATCCAGCCTTTCTTTGATTTGTTGTGTTCCTGGATCTTTATTAAGAAAGTTTCAACCCGAGCCAAGGAGGCCTAGTGTTTCTCCTATTCCTTCTTGTAATATTGTCACGGTATATGCTTTTACCTCAAGGTCTTTGGTCCATTTGGAATTGAAGTTGATTCTGGTTCAGAGTGATATATATGGATCTAACATTAGTTTTCTACATGTGTGTAGTCAATTTTGGCAGCACCATTATTGAAGAAGCTGTCTTTCTTTCATCCTATCTTTTTGGCTCCCTTGTCAAAGATTAGATGGCTATAAGTTTACAGGTTCATTTTTGGGTCTTCAGATCTATTCCATTGGACTTCAGGCCTGTTCTTGTGCCAGTACCAAGCTGTTTTGAGTACCATGGATTTGTAATAGAGTTTGAGGTTTGGTGTTGAAATTCCTCCAGCATTGTTCTTCCTGATAATGATTGTTTTTGCTTTTTGGGGTCTTGTTATTCCATGTGAATTTTTGGATTTCTTTTTCTATTTCATTAAAGAAAGAAGTTGAGATATTGATTGGTATTGCATTGAATTTGTATATGCCTTTGACAGTATTGCCATTTTTACGATGTTAAGCCTCCCAATCCAGGGACATGGAAGGTTTTTCTACTTCCTGAGGTCTGCTTTAATTTCCTTTTTCAGATATTTGAAGTTTTCATTGTAGAGGTCCTTTACTTCTTTGGTTAACTCGATTCCTAGATATTTTTTTGAGGATATTGCAAATGGAGTTGCTTTCAGCCTCTCTTCTCATTGTTGGTATAGAGAAAAGCTACTGATTTTTGTGGATTGATTTTATACCCTTCTACCCTTTCTAGTTTTGGATCAGGTCAATTAATTTGGGAGTGGAGTCTATAGGATTCTTTAGATATAGGATCATGTCATCTGCAAAGAGGGAGAGTTTTACTTCTTCTTTTCCTATTTGGGTCCCCTTTATGTTTGCCTCTGTCTTATTGTGCTAGGAATTCTAATACTATATTAAAGGAGAGTAGAGAGAGCAAACAGCTTTGTCTTGATCCTGAATTTAGAGGAAATGACTTTAACTTTTCACCATTAATTGTTATACTGTCTGTAGGCTTGTCATATGCAGCCTTGATTATATTGAGGAATGTTCCATGGATTCCTAGCTTCTCCAGAGCTTTCATCATAAAGGGGTGTGGATCTTGTCAAATGCCTTTTCTACTTCTATGGAGATAATAATGTGGGTCTTGTCCTTGCTTCTATTGATGTGTTGAATTACATTAATTGATTTGTATATATTGAACCAGCTTTGCATCCCTAGAATAATTCCTGTTTGAAGTTGGTAGGAGTACAAACTTGTTTAACCACTCTGGAAAGCAATATGGAGGTTTCTCAAAAGACTAAACATAGAGCTCTTCTATGACCTAGCAATCCCACTTCTGGGAATTTACCCAAATGACCACAAACAAGGACACATTAAAGCCATCAGCATGAATATGTTCATTGCAGAATTATTTACCATAGCCAAGATATGGAACCAACCCAAATGCCCCTCAGTAGATGAATAGATCAAGAAAATGTGGTGCATTTACATAATGAAATTCTATGCTTCCATCAGAAAGAATAACATTGTTCCATTCATAAGAAACGGAAAGACTTGGAAAAAATTATATTAAGTAAAGTAAGTCAAACCTAAAGAAAAGTAGGTCACATGATCTCCCTCATTTGTAAGAACTAGAATATGTATATGATATTCTTATCAGGGGTTCTCAATAACCCAACTGCTTAGTGCATAGGACTATATAATGAAGCATATCAACATGAACTCCAGCTATGGAAACAAGAGGTTCTTATTAGACCCTTTTTATAGTTCATTCTTTTTCTTTATTGTTTTATTTTTCTTCATTTCTCTTAGTTTTTTGTACCTCATGTTTTGCATATTAGACAATGCAAATATGTAGAAGGGAAAGGGAATCACAGATACAGCAGAACAACAGATGAACCTCAGCAACATTCTCACTTGACACTACACTGGATATGAATAGTACAACTTGCCGGGGGGAATAAGGAGGAGTAAGTGGGAATGAGGTATAGGTAGCAATGATTAAAAACAAATGTACATTTTGCCTTACGTAACTGTAACCTCCCTGCTCATCACCTTTTCAATTAAAAAATAATGTCTTTAGGTTTCTCAAACTAGAATTATCATGTTATCTGGCTATCCCACTAGTGGATGTTGATGTAAAGGAAATTAAACCAGTAATAAAAAGGTATTTGACTATAGTTTTCAGTACACCATTGTTGACAGTAGCCAAGATGTAGAATAAAACAAGGTGTCTATCAACAGATGAATAAAGTGAAACAAATATACACACACAGAATGTGAATGGTAGAAATCATGGTATATATGTGTGTATAAAATAGACAAGGAGAATGTAGTGCATCATGCATGTACATATATGTACAAACAATGGAAAATAATTCAACAACAAAAGGTATAAAGTCCTGTCATCAGCTGTAACATGGATAGAATGGGAGAATATTATGTTGAATAAAATAAGCCAGCCCAGAAAAAAATACTGCATGTGTGGAAACTCAAAAATTGATCTATTATAAGTAAAGAATAGAGTAGTGGCTACTGGAGGCCAGGAAGGGAAGTAGAAAGGCATGAAGGAGTATGAATAATGGATATCACGGTGCCATTACAGGGAAACATCAGGTTCTAGCAATCTATAGCGCAATAGGGTGATGATTGTTCACAACAATCAACTCACTATTTTATAGGGGAGAGATGAATTTGAATCTTCTCAATGCAAAGAAATGATAAGCATTTAAGAAGGGAGAAATGCTAATTATTCTGATTTGATCATCAAACATTGTACACACATATCAAATGATCTCAACACATTCAATAAAATGTACAATTATTACATTTAAAATTATTATTATTATTAAACACAATTAAAATTTTCATTGAATTAAATAAAATACAATTAAATAAATTAAAATTAAAAATTATTGCAATTAAAAGTATGCATTTCAAAAATTAACTCATGATCAACAACTGAGCTCTGGGAGAAATGTCTCCTACCAGGTTGTGTGTTGAGTGCTGTATCTCCAGCTAGTAATGCTATTTTAGAAGTTCCTGGAAAAGTTAGGAGATGGGACCTTGTTGGAGGAAATAGATCACTGGGGACATGCTTTTAGAGGTTGTCTCTGGCCTTCAGTCCCTTGCTTACTCTCTAATTCCTTTCTGCCATGAAGTAAAGTCTCCTCCTCCTCCATCTGCTCCTGACACCATGTTGTTCTTCTTTACCATGGACCCAGCATCAGAGGAGCTGAAAACTATACACAGAAATTTCTGGAACTATGGCCTAATAAATAAATAATTACTCCTTTAACTTGTTCTAGCAAGTATTTTATTTTGTTTTTTGTTTTGTTTTGTTTTGTTTTGCCAGTCATGGGCCTTGAACTCTGGGCCTGGGTGCTGTCCCTCAGCTCTTCAGCTCAAGGCTAGCACTCTACCACTTGAGCCACAGCACCACTTCTGGCTTTTTTTCTGCTTATGTGGTGCTGAGGAATCGAACCCAGGGCCTCATGCATGCAAGGCAAGCAC
The DNA here is from genome assembly GCF_019054845.1 of Dipodomys spectabilis. Lineage (NCBI taxonomy): Eukaryota > Metazoa > Chordata > Mammalia > Rodentia > Heteromyidae > Dipodomys > Dipodomys spectabilis. The sequence goes on along the minus strand of NW_024870701.1, from coordinate 7,291,075 downwards.
TCTACCACTGAGCCACCTTCCCAGCCCTAGCAAGTATTTTATTATGGCAATATGAAAATAACTAATCTATCTGCTCTGGGTCATCAAGTGATCATGTGCTCAGTACTTCCCAGGACAAGATAGATACTATCAGACCTACTGAGTCATTGGGCAATCCCAACACAGTTATTTATTATTAGATGGAAGTGGCATGTCTGGGATCCAGCCTCAGTAGAAGCAGGGGGCAAAAATAAGTGGTAAGAGCAGGTACCATGTTATCCATCTGGTTATGCGAATGCCCTTCCCTTTGTCCACATTCTTAATACTGAGTGGTTTCAAGCATCATAATGGGTGTTGTATTCGCTACTGGATCTGCCTTCCTCTTCAGATTCCTTTCTTAGAACCCAAACCACCACATTTTGAGGAAGCTAAATATCTGTATTAAAAGGCATGTGTAGGTTTTTCATCTACAGCAGCAGCTGAGTTCCCGGTGACCAGCTAGCTCCAACCAGAAGACGTGTGAGAGAGTAGCCTGCTCATAATTCCATCCCCCAGCTGTCAGCTGCCCACCTGTTACACAGAGTACCCACAAGCTGTTCCTACTGAGGCTGTGCAAACTTAATGTACATGAGAAAAAACAAATGTTGTTTTAAGCTACTATAGTTTGCATTGTGTAGCAATAAATAGTAGGAACTGAAGCTACAACAGGAGCTCAATCACAGATGGCCTTGAAATGAAGTTGGGAGGGGAATCCTCTGAATGGGTTTACGTTTGCGGTGTTTTGCCATTCCTCTTCATTATGTAGGACAAGTGCCAAGGTTTGAGCATATACAGATTTATGGCAACAGCAAATGACTCAGTGAGTTCTTCAGGGACCTGAAAGAGAGGAATATAAGATGTGGAACAACATGGTCTAGTATAAAGGCATATGAATTAACATATGGTAATGAGCATGAAATGTGAAAATGCAACAATATGATAAACACACCAGAGAGCATCTTCCTTACAAGAAGCATGAAGAAGATAAGAAGAGCACTTGAACTGACATGTTATTGGCTGTCTCAGTGCTGTCACAATGGACTCATTAATGAAATAATAACTATGGTGCCAGGTATGGTCCCAGTGGTTTATAGAATCCTACTAAGAAAGCCTGATACTTTTATCACTGCTGAAATTTCAAGATGCCAATAACAGAAAGCAGCACCAAATTGATACTTTCTAATTTAGCCCCATCTCTTGAGGAAATACATGTTTGCAAGTTATATATCATGAAGACTTTGGGACATAAAAATATTTTCATTAAAATACACGGACACATTCTTTTATTTGTACATAGGCTTTGCCAGCCTGTATCTGAGGGTTATAGAGCATCTGGTCTACCATCGTGAGATCCCACTTAACATCACTTTGGATCAATTGACTCCCATTGAGGATAGAGCTTCTAGTACAAAACACAGCAAGAAAGAACCTATTCAATTCCCAGAACTTGGATAGTCTGATTATGATTGCTTTTATGTTAATGGGTAACTCTGAGAGCCTTGGTTACCAGAAGTTGGACTCTTCCATGGTGAAAATCTGAGTCATTTCATCAGGTAAGTCATTGTTGTAGTCTGGTGTTAACAACAAAATACTTTGGACCAGGCAACTCACAAAAACCAAACGTTTATTTGGCTTATGCCTCTGGAAGCTGGGAAGTCCAGGTTCATGGTGCTGATATCATCTTAGCATTGGTGGGCCCTCTTGTTGTACTATAACATGGCGAGGGCATAACATGATGATACAGAAAAAAACATGTGCTAGCTGAAGTTCTCTTCTTTTTATGAAGTCACTAATGCCATCATGAGAAGCCTACCATTAAGACCACAGGGAATGCTGTGAAATGCCCTCCCTGTTCTCCTTCAAGACTGAGGACATGCCCTGCAAGCTGTTGCAAGTTCTGTTGGTGAACAACCTGCAAATGTTACCTTTTGAGGTAATTGTTCTTGGCTGAAGAAAACTGCTCTTGATTTTCTGTTATGATTGGTATATATAGGTATTCAAGGTCTAGTCCTTTTTCCCTAGTTCAGGACAATTCAGTTCTTTTTAAAATCAAATTACATTAACTAATGTAAGAGGGGATTTCATTGTTAAATTTCCACACATGTTTACAATATATTCAAATTTTACCTCCTCTATCACTCTCTCTGTTTCAGCTTTTCATTTCTGCATATCTTATCATTCTAAAGCTTAGTGGCTTAAAATAACAAGAATCTCTTTGTTTTTGTGGGTCAGGAATTTGGTGTCAGAAAGGAAGTTGGGGCTGAGTCTTTCACATGATTCTGTAAGAGAGTACCTATAGATAAAACATCAGAAGGCTAAAGCAGCCGGTGCTGGAGCAAGCTTTCTCTCTCTCTCTCTCTTTATATTTTTTATGTTCTATTTATATTATATCTGTGCATCTATCGATGTATCTATTTATTTATGTATGTATCTATCTATGAATGTATGTATCTATGTATCTCTCTCTCTCTTGCTTTTCACCTTCTTATCTCAGAGACTCAGCATGTACTTTCTCTTTAAGGGTTAATTTAGGCTTTCTCAGAGCATGGCAGTTTCAGGTAGATTTCCTGAGTCTATGTCAGCTTACTACTTCAAAAACAAGTATTCAAGCAAATCAACAAAGCTGTTTCATTTTTAATTGCTTAGCCTTGAAATGAACACATCATTTTCACTGTCCTCTGTTGGTGGAATTAGTGAAAAAAATGTCTACCATGTTCCAAGGAAAGAAGATATACACCTTCTTTTCCATGGGAGGAATGTGATAGTAATGTGAAAAAAAGTATAATGTTAGAGAATTAGTGCAAGCATTTTTGGACAATATAACATTCCACACTATGCCAGCTCTACCCTTAGATGAGTCCTTTGTTGAGACTAAGTCACTAGTCAACTCTTTACTTGACCTGATCCTTCTCCCATCTCTTTCTTCACAGGTATTGATCAGGAGAGCAGTACTTCATAAACTTCATTATAATCTTTATCGCCTAGTCTGCCTTCCAGGAAATCTGACCTTCAACAACCTGATGCCCACTTAGTTCTCCTGCTGTGAACTGCGTGAAAACATCCTTTGCTCATTTTTAGATCGTGATTCCTACTTTTTCTCGTTAATTTGTAGGAATTGCCAGCATCATCTTCTGTCCTTTTAGCAAATTTCAATTATCTTTTTTTCCCAAGCTATCATCCTTTTACTAGCTTTTCCACAGTATTCTTTATTTTATAGATATCTAGACATTGTGTGCTCTAGATATCTATTTTAGGAAGTTTCTGCCTATTCTATGTTCAAGTATATCCTGAGCATTGTCATCCATTAACTTTGCAATTTTATCTTTCTTATTTATATACTCATTCAATCGGGTATCCACTTTGAATACCATATGTGTATTCAAGATTATTTTTCTCTACAGAGTGCAAGAGTATTTTCTATTTTATTTCTAAACAATATGCCATTTTCCTATTTTCCCCAGATCTTTTATGTTCTGTTAATCAATTTTCTTTTATTGTCTTTTTTAAACTACAGCTATTCAGATACATTATTTAGTGATAAAGTAGCTCTTTTTTCTTTGCTCTTCTTTTTAAAAAAATCAACTTGGCTATTTGTCTACAACTAATGCAAAATACATTTGTAGAGTGCTAAAAAAATCCTCCTGGGATTTTTTTTGGGGGAGAGGAGATTGCATTATGCACGTAAATTGGTTAAGAAGAACCAACACCCTTTACTGTTACACCATTGCATCCATGACCCTGATGTATCTCTCCATTTACTTAGATTATTAAAGTATTTTTCAATAGTGGTAGCATGGAGACTTTTTATCTAGCTATGCGTCTATTATCCCTGTTATTTGTTTGTCAGTTCAGACTTAGGAGACTTAAGCATGCTTAGGAATTTGCATTGTTTATCTGATACTAGTTCTAGAAATAATGAACACTTTCCTATGGTTTCTAAAAATATTTTTGTAATTAAAATAAAGATAAATGTTACAAAGAGTATGAACAAAGCGCTTTTCATAAAAGAAGCACCAATGATTTTAGTAATAAAAATATTTTATTTTACCCAAAATTAGAGAAGGGAAAGTTGAAAACATAGCTATATGTTAGTATTTACCCAAGAAATTGACAGCTTCAGAAGTCTGCATTAACAAGCTGTGGGGAAAACAAGTACTCATAAACATTGTTGGTAGGATTCCAAATAGATGTAAAACTCGTCACAGAAAAAATTTCTCAATGCACTTCTTAACTTAAAAATATGCATAGTATTTGAACTTGCAGTTTCACCAGTAGAAATTTGTCCTTAAAGGGTACTTCCACATCTGTGCAAAGTTTTATAAAGAAGGCTGTTCCTCACAGCATCAAAAGTCTGAAAATAACTTAAGAGTTCGTTGGTAGCTCATAGCTTAAAAAGATTGTTAGTACCTCCATACTATTGGCTATTACAGTCTTTGAAAATAATTAGATATAGCTTCTTCCTGTGATATGGCATAATCTCAAAGACTGTTAAATGGAAAAGCACAATGCAAAATTTGGGTAAGTATACCCCAGCTGTATAAGCTAAAACGGTGCATTAATATACATGTTTGCATTCCCATAGACAATCTCTGGAGTGATAATTAAGAATCAGATAATAGTAGTTGCCTCTGGGAAGGACAGCTGAGAACTGAGGGTTGAGGTAGAGAAGTTATTCTTTATGTTCTACATCCCTTTGAACTGTTTGATTAATTTTTAACAATATGTGTACATTATTTTACAAAATAAATTTCAAAACCTCTTCTAGAACTTAAGTTTCTTCGTCTCCCAGAAGTTGTGGAATATTATCCCACTTTAAAGAGGCTTCCTTGTACTTAGATGTGACCTCAAGACTTTTTTCTCTTAGTTTATTGTATGTTCTCCTGTTCCTTTCTGTACTCTCAGAGGAATTGCTAGAAGAAATAACTCTCCACTGAAAGTTATAGGAAAAAATATATACCATTGTTTTAAAGTTTGGGCAAGAGTAATTCCCTTTATGCAAAATAAAATAAGGATAGGAATAATTTTTCATTGCATTTGAGCGATGTTGAAATAAAATCTAGGTAATTCCTTTTTTTTTCTGGTCATCGGGCTGAACTCTGGGCCTAGGTACTGTGTCCCTCAGTTCTTCAGTTCAAGGCTAGTGCTCTACCACTGGAACCACAGCACCACTTCAGGCCTTTCCTGCTTATGTGGTGCTGAGGAATCAAACCCAGGGCCTCATGCATGCAAGGCAAGCACTCTACCACCGAGCCACCTTCCCAGCCCGGTAATTCTTAATAAATGTGTTCATGAGCTCCTTTATGCCCTTCCCAAGGTAATATGTTGAAGTGCTAATACCCAAAGTACAGAATGAGCTTGAACTTGGAATTAGTTTCTTTACAGATATAACTAAACTAAGACAAGGTCCTCCAGTCACTTATTAGAGGAAGACCATGGTATTTGGAAAAAATGGCCAGCTTCAAGTCAAACCCTGCCCACTTTGCTGCTTGTACTTATAGCTTCTAGAACTGTGAGAAAATAACTTTGTGTTGTTTAACCAACCCTGTCCATTCTATTCTTATAGTAGCCTTAGCTGACTACAGCATCATAATTGAAAACAATCCCGTGTAGTTAAACAAACAATAGTGTATTATATGTTCTTGAGTTTGAAATGTTTTGAATGGACCTCCCTGGGCAGTTTTTGAGAGACTTTTCCAGAGCATGGGCTATTTCCAGTAATTAATGCCTTGGATTCTGTTGAGATGATAGCAGAGAGGAAATAAATGCTTGTATAACCCGATGGATTGTGGGTATGGTAAATGTAGACAGGTTTTTGAAATGCTAGTTTGTTGGGGTGTGAAAGAATTTCTGGAGTGATGTTTTAAGACAAATAACAGAATGCTAATTTATAGATTAGGCAGACAGCTGACCCCGTGGAAATCTTTTCCACAAAAATATAGTAAGTATCTTTTGTAATAAAGTATGCGTACTCATGCCTACAGTCAGGACTGAGAACTCTGTGGAGTAGAAAAGATGTGTTGGTCTTAAATGATGGCAGGTGATGAGGAGCCCTCACTGCCAGCCACACCCAATGCTTTTGCATCAAGATTGGCATGAACTGGCTGCACAAATGCTCCTTCTGCAGAAAGGCCACTTCATAGGACCTGTCACAACCCAGGATACCTGCTAGAGAATTGTCCTGCATACAAGTGCATGCATGCAAAATATCTCTTTGCCCACCTCTAATTTCATCTGCAGCAGCCTGTACAGTTTCACATCTGTCTGAACTCACTCAGATGAGGTCCTACCTTAAGTACATGTCTCTGCTTTTTACATGAAAGGCTTCTCCAAAACCACAGAAATCTCACATAGGCAGTCAGTCATTGCACGCTGAAGGAACCCTCAACTCAGGAGAGATGGAAACTCTTTAGAACCATCTGGGGAGATTCTTGCATATTCCCCAGAGTCCTGAGGGAACCCAGTGACTTTCAAACACTTCCTGAAATTTCCTTGTCTTACTTCCCTAGACAGTTCATTGTCCCTTCACTCCTGCATTAAGGAGTCCTTTCAAATCAGCTGTTCTCAACAGCTTTTGCAGGCTTTGTATTGAACGATTCTAGGACAGGGGATAACTAGGAGCTACCCAGTATCTGACATGGCCAAGGAAAGGGAGACTGTCAATGCAGCAAGTAGTAAGTTCTGGTGCCCTAGGAATGAGAAATATTATAAACAATCCAATAATGATTTTATTAGAATATCATCACACAGAGAGACAGAGACAGAAAGACAGAGAGAGAGAAAGAGAGGGGAGGGGGAGAGAGGGAGAGAGAGAAAGGGAGAGAGAGAGGAGAGAGAGAATGGAGATTTTTTTTGTAAACTACATATGAGAACAGGAAATTCTTAAGCTACAAGAGACACTCAAGGCACAACTCCTTTAGAAATGGAAAACATGATTGTTGATATAAAAAATTAATTAAGTGACTTGAGTAGCATACTGTATACACCTGAGGAATGACTCAATGAGTTGAAATTAGGGAAGGTATTCATGGATCCTAAGGGCTTCACTGTTCACTCACTAGGGCCTTACAAGATCAGAATTGGGATAATGAAGGGATTCAACATAGGAAGAAGCAATTCCGAGGATTTCTGTAACTGAGACAGATTTCAAACAGCAATAGTCCACCAAGTATCATGCAGAGTGAAGAATAAACAAGAAAATGTGCACAAATATAATACACACTTTAGGGATATAGTTTTGAGCAGCTTGGTTTGACTCATTGTAGTATTATTTATATATGTATGGTTGGATGATTTTTAAATGATACAGATTGTTTTTATTCTTGGGAAAAATACTATTTTAGTAGTAGAGGTAAGTAGAACAGAGTTTAAGTAATGACCAGGTTAACTGAAGCTTTATAGAAAACCAGATTAATTCTGGCTAGAAAATGTCCTCAGTTTTTCTCTCTATTGAAGAATTGGACAATTAAAGTATTGGTGTGTTAATGGATCTGATTTTCTGATTGAGGAAAGGATCACTTTCAGAAGAGTCATTGCTAGATTGCTGGGTGTCTACCTGGTTGAGTGGACCAGGTCAAGATGAATGAAGCCAGCCCAGAAGAACAAACAGGCAATTCCAGTCCACACTACTGGTAATAGAGCTTCTTTCCCATGTCAGTCTCACTTTTCTTCTCCATCAAACACTATGGACAGTCTATACCACTAATTCCATGGCTCCTCCTCAGATGCCAATTTCTTTCACAGTAGTTGTGTGGACAAGATAACCCCAAACAACAATTCACTACAGCCTCCAAGAGAAAGCAAATATACTGGTCAGGTTTTATAGACAAAATCCTTATACGTGTTAAAAAAAAATTCACCTTTCGATTGGTTGATTTGATACTGGGCAGACACAGCTTGTATGTGGCATTGAGGTGCTGTTGTTTCTGTTGTTGCTGCTTCATGGGTTGCCTTTCCTTTATGTAGGCCGGTCTATTCACTTTAGTGGTCCTTTGGCATCTACAGCATTGTCTGGTTCTCATAGCTAAGTCTCCAAGAAGGGAAAAATCCATATGTCCCCCACAGTCTAAAGCTCTTTTGCCATGGGAAGCAGCAATGTCTGAATCTGGAGGAAGGTGTTCTGTGCACAGTGTAGAGCTGAGTGATGAGTGGTAGTATGCATTCTCCACGTATCTTAAGGGAAGCAGCAGGATGTCTGCGATATTTGATGGCTTTTTTTTTACCTCAACACAACAATCTCTGGGGCACACTCTGGTCTCTCAACACATCCTTATTTAGCTACTCTCCCTACTTTTAGCTGCTTGGGCTCAGCTAACCAAGTGGTGGCAGAGCTGTGTATAGGCGATCTTAAATCATTCTGATTTTCCCAGGTCCCACTGCAGTTTTTGGATGGAACATATGGTAATGTTATGTCTATTCGAAAAAAACCTTTGCATCATATGTTTATACAACTGCTCTCTATCCCAAGACAAAAATTCTTTTCCTGTTATTGCCCATTTGCTGACTAAAGAAATTATCCTCTTTATGTATTCTGGTACTTTACCTTGATATCTTACATGTTTAATTATGTAGCCCTAAGTCCATAATCTAGATCTTCATCATCTCAGGCCATTTCACTTCTGTGAATCCCAAGCTTAATGATACGTTGGGAGATAAAAGAGAGAGATTAAAAAGAATTCCTTTACTATTTACTCTTTCCAAGAGTTTCTTTTTTTTTTAAAACATAGAATCACAAGTAACTGAGTCAATGGGGAAAGACCAATACATTCTTAGACCTGTCTTACCCATTCCTTAATTATACTGTTCTGCTAAAAATGAGAGCACTTTAAATTCTTTGTACCAAATCACCCAACTTAGACTTGACTGGTGGTCTATGTATAAGATAATGGGAAGTTTTCTACTTACCCACACAAGAAGTCACATTCACCATGCTGAAGTACAGTTGTCCCATGCATTTGACCCATGTCAACATCAATCTCCAAGGAAAAGAGGCCTTAAGAAATCCACCCGAACACAATGTTTAGATAGCAAAATTGATCATAGCAGAACAATAATGAGGATTTCAGCTCCTGCAGACTTCAGGATCTAATGTGGGTCACAACACAGCCTATGAGGTCTCTTGTAGGTTTTCTTGTCCTTAGCTGCAGAGCTTGATCTCTCTACCCCAATTTAAAGCCCTTCAAGTATTTCTACATATAAAACTTCTTCTTGGAGTCCCTATACTGTGTGTTTTCACTCATGTCACATCTGAGGGAATGAGTCTAACTTGTATTTTCCCCCTTAATCCTATAGTACAGAGTTGCCTGTGTTACACAAATGGAACTGTCAACTCAAGCTCACAATTTTCATGAGAGCTTATCAGGAAGTTTAAGAGTGAACCATCATTTAAATATTTTAAGGTTGAAATTCAACAATAATATCATCATTCAGCACTTTATGGATGTCTTGCTGAGGTCTCCAGTCAAAGTGGATTTGAAGTGTGGAGGTTAAACTGGTTGACCTGGGAACTTCTTGGAAGAAGTTCTCTAATACATTAGCTAATGCAGTACAAAACCTAACCAGAATTGGGCATTGCATTCTGCATATAAACCAAAGCTATCGAATTTGTGGCTTTTGCTAGCTTTGCAGAAAAGGTTCTTTAAAAATACATTTCTGGATAGTGCAAAACTAGCAAAAGCCACAAATGGAATGGGCTTGCTTCTCATGGAAAACCTTTTGCATTCTAGAGCTCTGGTCAGCCTCTGCAGTACTTTGCGGTTTGCAGCTCCAATCTTGGAACAGGTCTGTTATCATCTCAGCTCTTCAAGAAGCTGAACAAGTTCCACACAGACCACTGGAGTGGTCTATGGGATACTGCCCATCGCATCGCAGGTTAATGTTTCTCCATCACTTTCCAACCTTGTAACAGCAGGACCAAGAATCATATGCAGGAAAGCAATTTGTTGGCCCCAGGTGAGTAGATGGTGGGAAAGTAAGACATCGACATGTCTAAAAATGGATCATATGGTAGAACGCAATGATCAGTCTGGCTTAAAAGAGAAAAGTGGGATCTTTAAGACACCATGGCAAAATATCTGAAAATACTTAGCACAACATCAGTTGTATTCTTGAACAAAATTGGGAAAGGATACAGCAATCTGGGACAATCTGCTTTTTAGTCTATCTATTGTCTGTCTACTTATTAATCTATCTACAAAGAAAACAATCAAAAGGACTCAGTTTTCTTTGCATTTATTTAAAGAGTACAGTTAGAGGTAGGGAAAAGAAGGGGAATGTGTCTTTCTACTCAGCCATGTTCTGAAATTTCAGGAGTTACCTTTGATTACATTTCTTTGTTGGCCTTTAATTGAATTTAACTGATGGTATTCACTTTGCGTTTCCCAGTCTACTCCATGTTGCCAGTGACAATTTCAGTGTCATTAGGAGAGCTGACACAATGAAATGGAAACAAAGAGAGAAAGAAATATAGGTGAGATTCTTTAGTCTTTTTTTGAGCTTGTACACTTGTTAGAGATAAAATGAAGTGAGGACTGAGCTTCATTAAAAAGTGGTCTTTATCTGTGGATTAAGTAAGTTAGATACCTCTCCATGATTTAAAAAAATTACGTTGAAATAGTTGTATAAAGTAGCATCAATTCAACATGTCAATTTATGACTACAATGTATTTTAATCAGTGTCAACCTGCCTCTCCATGTTTGAATGATTAAATTATGAATCTCTATATCTTTGACTGATTGAAAATTAGTCATGTGTGCAATATACAGGTATTCATGGCATCCTAGTTCCTGTATACTGTTTAAGACACTAATCAAAGAACAAATTAGACAATACTGTAGAATATGGCAATGAGCTGTAGCAAGGAGAAAGACATGCTATGAATCACGCTGAGCTGGAGGCAGCCTGGAAGACTTTCCAAAAGAAATTATTCCTGGAATGAGTATCTGCTGGAAGAGAAGTTAATTGAACAAAGATGATAGCAGATGTGTGTTCTAGACTGAAGGATCAGCATGTGCAACATGGTATGTGGAATCTTGGTGCCCTTAAAAACAGGAAAGCCCACGCAACACTTCTAGAAAATGTTTCATTTCCTTGAAAGTCCATGCACAACACAATATTTTCCCCAGATACTGTAGCTAATTTAATATTTATAGTAAAGGGATTACCAGCTACCCAGGAAGCATAAGAAGGAGGATTGAGATCTGAGGTTAGCTCACTCCTAGGCAAGATGCATGAGACCCTATCTGAGAAATGACATAAAGCAAAAAGGACTGGGAAGGCATGGTTCAAGTGGTAGAGCACCTGCTAGAAAGCACAGGCTCTGAGTTCAAACTCCAGTATGGCTTAAATAAGTAAGTAAAATAGAAACTCACAAAGGCTGCTTAGATCACATGACTATGTAAAAAATACCCTTTTCCATTTCTTCTCCTTATTAAACAATGATACAGAAAACTAAACTTGTAAGTTTTAGCAATTCACTTCAATACAGAGCAATGTACTTCACCCATTCCCCATCCCCTGCAAACTCCTAGGATGTGTTTTGAATGTATCTTTTCAACAATGAGGAACCTTCCCACCAATTACAAGAGGAAGACATCTGACCACTGTCCTGGGGATTGGAAATAGATTCAACTTTCACTCTCAGTCCCCACCCCCACTGCCCCCCTACTGCCCCCCCACTGCCCTCCCCCCCTCCCCCCACACATCAAGAAAAACCCCGGGGTGAGAGTACAGGACCCAGTGAAGAAGCTGGTATTCTATCCTCAAGAACATGCCAGCCTAGGCTGACAGCATGGTCCCTTCTGGATAACAAAGTGTCAAAGCAGGCTCAACAAAGTTGGTGCCACATATGCTGAGCTGAGTCGACTTCAAGGGCTTCTTTTGGGTAGCACTGAGGGAGAATCTCACCTGGACATCCCTTACAAGTCTGCCAAATTGGGGGCCACCCTTTGGGCACTGACAACCAATGCTGCTTTGACTATGGAAGTTTTAACGGTAGGTTATTACTTGGGGTCTGTCACTGCCAATTCAGAGACTATCAGAGAACCACAAGCCTGGGTCATTTGTAAGAAGTTAATGAGGTTGTCTCTTTTCTGAACATGATGCTCGGATTGTGTGCTGACTGAGGATATTAAGTCTTGCTATTCCGCCCCCCACACCCCCATCTCCCCAAAGCTTCTATAATTGATGATTCTTCCTGCCAGGATAAGTTTTTGAGCATAAAATTCATTTTAATAGCATTTTTTTGCTTATTAAACAAACCACAGTGGGTGTTTTTTTTTTCCTTCTGTTTACTTCTACAGCCAGACTCACAGAAGCACAAAACAAATCAGCCTAATTTTGCCATGAACTTTGCTTTTGACATCTTTCTATTTTTCAAAGAGAATAAATGTGCTGTTACTTGACTGTTCTCTTTCAGACAGAAGGAGCAGAGAGCTATTTTTGAAGCTCCTTAAATCAGAAGCTATGGCTTTTTACAAAAGCAGCCCCACAGGATATCAAGACTGTGTTGGGAAACATGTGATATATATATAAAAAAAAGAAAAAAAAAGAAACAAACCATAAAAATGAACTGGGATCACCTTGTAATTGGGCAGAGAAGGCTTCCTGTGGCTCTTCGTGTTTTTTAAAAAGCCATTCCTTGAGCGTTTCTCACCTTTTGCTGTAAGAGACTGTACACAAAATCTCCAATTGCCAAGCAAATCACAGCCGAGCCTCAGACCCCCTGTTTGGAAGAGACCTTTCTCCCCTCAATATTCTCTTTTATTGATGTTATAGAAAGAAATTAGAGATACACAAAGAAGCAACAGCAGTTTATAGTGAAAACACAAGTCTTCTACAAAGAACCCTGAGCGAGGTGTTACAATATGCCAACATCCATACAGAGATGGCATTAGACAGCTGAGCAAAGATAATTGTTTTACTGCTGTGCTTCAAGGCAGACACCTTGCATGCCAATGGTGGGTAAGTGCCTTGTAAATAAAGTGGATTGTTATTATTACTTTATTGAGTATCACTAAATAGTTGTTAACTGCCCCAGTCAGGATAGAGCAGCAAGAACTGGAATTCTGGATGTCTTGAAAATGAAACCTATCTCATTGCTGAATCTGAGTCTGATAACATTGACTCCAATAAGTGTGCCCACGCCTCTTCTGTTTCTCCTTCACTGAAGAATGGTTTAAAACGATTACATTTCTTCCCTTTCAGAGCATAAAACAGCAGCAATGACTGAATCTAGCCATGGTTATTAATGACAAATAATAGTTTTGGGCTCCCTTTTCTTTCAGTGATTCTGTATTAGAAGCACTAGAGGGATCTTTTTTAATATAAAAGGAAAAGGATTATTTGTTAAGGATTATTTTTTTTTTTAATTTAATTTTATTTTATTTGAGAACATACTGTACAGAGGGGTTACAATTACATGGGCAGGATAATGCATACATTTCTTACCAAGCATTGCAGCCTCCTCCTTTGTTTACCCTTCACCTCCCTTCCCAGCCTCCCCCCTCCCTCCCACCCAATCATACCCCCCCCCCCGACATTGTAAAGCTGGTTTTGACATGACATTTTGTACTTCTCATTGTTGCAACAGGTCCACCTGAATCCTTAAACGACTTGTTTGTCCCCATCTCCTCCACATGTTATACTGACATCAAATATAGTGAAAGCGGGGGTTACACTGTGGGGGAGGGACATACAAAGCAACAAAGAGATAATATTATAAATGCGTTAGAAACACATGCATGAAAGAAACAAAAACATTAAAATACATATTTGAGGTTTCGTTTTCCTAACATCACATTATTTGACTTTTTCCGCTTGACTCATACCTATACTAGATATTGCAAATAAGGGAAACCATGGGACCTATGTTTCTTTGGGCCTGGCTTACTTCACTTAATATAATTTTTTCCAAGCCTTTCCATTTCCTAACAAATGGGGAAATGTCATTCTTTCTGATGGAGGCATAGAATTCCATTGTGTATATATACCACATCTTCTTGATCCATTCATCTACTGAGGGGCATCTGGGTTGGTTCCATGTCTTAGCTATGGTAAATAATGCTGCAATAAACATAGTTGTGCTGGTAGCTTTAGTGTGGCCTTGTTTGTGATCATTTGGGTAAATGCCCAAAAGTGGGATTGCTGGGTCATTGGGGAGCTCTATGTGGAGTCTTTTGAGGAACCTCCATACTGCTTTCCAAAGTGGTTGAACAAGTTTACATTCCCACCAACAATGAAGTAAGGTTCCTTTCTGTCCACATCCCCTCCAGCATCTGTTGTTGTTAGAGTTCTTGATTTTTGCTGTTCTAACTGGAGTGAGGTGATATCTCAATGTTGTTTTGATTTGCATTTCTTTTATGGCTAGGGATGTTGAACATTTCTTCATGTGTCTATTGGCCATCCTTCTTTCTTCTTCAGAGAAGCTTCTCTTTAAGTCTTTCGCCCATTTACTTATTGGGCAGTTGTTTCTTTGAGGATTTGTTGTTGGGTGGTTTAATTTTTTGAGTTCCAAGTATATTTTAGATATGAGACCCTTGTCCGTTGTATGGCTAGTAAAGATCTTCTCCCAGTCCGTGGGCTTTCTATTGATCTTGCTAGCTATGTCATTTGCCCTGCAGAAGCTCTGCAACCTTATACAATCCCATTTGTCCAGCCTTTCTTTGATTTGTTGTGTTTCCGGGTCTTTATTCAGAAAATTTCGGCCTGTGCCAAGGAGACCCAGGGTTTCTCCTATTCCATCCTGTAATGTTTTCAGAGTGTCTGCTTTGAGTTCAAGGTCTTTGATCCATTTGGAGTTGATTCTGGTGCAGGGTGATATATAAGGATCTAGCTTTAGTTTTCTACATGTAGTTAACCAGTTTTGCCAGCACCATTTAAGGATTATTTTTAAGGATTTTTTTGGTGTCATTGTTGCTACTTTTTAGTTTCATCTTAGTTTATGTTTTAATCTTATCAATGACCACACCAAGGGGCCCATGTAGCTTTTTACTTTGCTGAATATATATGGTTCAGTCCAGAATTATTTGTTGCATTTGGCTCCATTAATCTTTAACAATGTCTTTTTTCCATTAATATATGCTCCAATATTTTCACTTATATTTGGAACAATGATGGTTTTATTTATTTTAGGTTTTTAAAACTTTATTGTAACAATGATGTACAGAGGGGTTACAGTTACATAAGTCAGGTAACATGTACATTTCCTTTTGGACAGTATCACCCCTTCCCACATTCTCTCCCAGTTTTTCCTTCCCAAAAGAAGAAAACAAGAACCAAAAACAGTACAAAAATAAACATCCTGTTTCTATTTCTTGGAATTCATTTCAACAAATGTCATTTTATATGATCATGTACACAGAGCTATTGAGCCCTTGCGATCCTCTCTTAAGAATATCCTCCTTTGTTCTCACTGTGTGAATGTTTAGAGTCCCGTTTAATTAATCATGTCCAGGTGTAATTCTTTGTCTTTTACTATCCACTGGATTTACTTTAGTTTTATAGGCACATTCTAATTACTATGAATGAAGGAAACCATGCAGCTTAGGTTTCTTTGGGTCTGGTTAGGTGGAAATGCCTAGGAATGGGATTTCTGGGTCATAAGGAAGTTCTATGTTCAGTCTTTTGAGGAACTTCTATACTATTTTCCACAGTAGTTGAACAAGTTTGAAGAATTAATCTCTAAAGTGTCCTTCCTTCCTTCTTTCTTTCCTTCTTCTCTTCCTCCTCCTCCACTTTCTTTCTTCCTTTCTTCCTTCCTTTCTTTCCTTCCTTTCTTCCTTCCTTTCTTTCCTTCTTTCCTACTTTCTTTCTTTCTTTTTCTTTCTTTCTTTCTTTCTTTCTTTCTTTCTTTCTTTCTTTCTTTCTTTCTTTCTTTCTTTCTTTCTTTCTTTCTTTCTTTCTTTCCTTTCCTTTCCTTTCTTTTCTTTCATCTCAGAAAGGCAAAATTTATTTCTGCAGAAGGGTGTGCCATTGGCCAAAAATCTGGTAAGCAAGCACACAGAGCAGACATTGTACTGTTTGCCAAACTTTGAATTATGTTTCAAAAACAGTTTGTAAATTGAGTTTTTCAGGTATAGAAAATTATTAGCATGTAAATATGTAGAGTCTTAAAATAGAAGCAAATTTTTAGAGGTGAATCTTATTTAAGAAGACTTAATTAGAAGATATATTAGAACATTCTTTAAATTCCAATTACTTAGTATGTAAATTCTGATTACTTAATCATACATATATACCATGTAATCGTAAAAAAAAAATTAGGTAGGACTTTTTATTTTTTGCTAAAAAAATCATTTTTGAGCTGGGTGTCTATAGCTTTCCTGTAATCCCAGCTACTCAGGAGGTTGCTGGGATCTGAGGATCATGGTTTGAAGCCAGCCTGGGCAGGAAAGTCTATTAAGACTATCTCCACATAATTGCCAAAAGTGCTGGAAATGGAGCTGTGGTTCAAGTGGTAGAGTGCCAGCCTTGGACAAAAAAAATCTCAGGGATAGTACCCAGGCCCTGAGTTCAAGCCCTAGGATTGATGCAAGTGTACATACATGCACACACACACACACACACACACACACACTTTCTGCCAATCATTAGTGGCTCATGCCTGTAATCCTAGCTATTCAGGAGGCTAAGACCTGAGGGAACACAATTCTAGGCCAGTCCAAGCAGAAAATTCCAGAGACTCCATGTCCAGTTAACTCACAAAGGCCAGGCTAACAGTATGGCTCAAGTAGTGCCAGTTGAACAAGCAAAGTGACCAAGAGCAAGGCCTTGAGTTTAAACTCCAGTATTGACAATAACAAAAACAACAACAAGCAATTCTTTCTGAAAAACTTGTGTACAAAAGCATGCATATGGATTAATACTGACTATGAGGATAGGCATGTGATATGAATAAATGCTGAAGTTCACAGATGTGTAATATATTCTTTCTAGTAAAATACATACATCAGTAAGTTTTGCTATTTTTGTGATCCTAAAAATTTTTGTCTGAATAATAAATATTATACATTGAGATTTCTGAATGTGTTTTATATGAGTGAGAACCATGGTACAAAATTATAGGCAGAAAGATCATGTAGTACTCTTTTAAAACCAGGTTTTAAAATTTACTGCACTTTCTCAATTCTTATTTTTTAAAAAACCACCTTCATATGATACCAATGAATTACTGTTTTCATCCATATGTTTATGACATGTAAACTTCCTGTGTGGATGGATAGACAGGAACGTTATTTTTGGAATTTGTTGACAACGTGGGTGTGATTTTTCATGTCACCTGTTCTTGGGGAATTGTGCAAAGCCATAAATCCGGTGGTAGCTGGCCAGAATGTTTCTATGTAAGAAAAAATATATAAAAGAAATTTTAACATACTGAAGTGCTTGATTCCAGAGAACTCTTGGTGGTGGGTTGCAAAATGAATGGAGCAAAAAGTTTCTCTTAATACAAAATGGGTAAAAGGAAAGTGAGGGAGCATGAGAGACGTCTTATTGGATACAAACCTTATCCAATAATGAATGAGGCCCCATGGGCATGAGGCTTGTCCTATTCAGACTGGCTTTTCTGTCCCATCTGTCTCTGAGGAGGTGAAAGTAAAGGATGAAGAGAGGGTGCATACAGTGCTATCTTCTAGTGTCAGCATGAGGACTGGATACTGTCTTCAATATGAGCAGGTGTGTGTGTGTGTGTGTGTGTGTGTGTGTGTGTGTGTGTGTGTGTATGTGTTGGGGAGCGGAGGAGATTCTCCCCCACATATATGAAGGACAGGAAAGGATTTGTTTGGAGTGAAAGGAAAGGGATAGTATGTGAGTGTGTAGGAAAAACACGAGGTATTTGGGAAAGAGCTGTCCTTAGTAGGTGAAAAGAGTAGAAGCGAAACGTGATAGAATGAAAAACTGAATATAGCTTTGGAAAAGATTTTTAAATATCACAATATACCATGATAAGTGGAGTAGACTTAATTTTGCTGGTAAAGTGAAGTTATTACCAGTAAGGCACACTATCGTACCTGTGTATTTATTTGTATCTGTGTGTATAAAATAACTTTTTAATTTGGAAATACTTTAAGACCCATAGAAACTGAGAAAACTGTATAGAATCTGGGCCATGGTGGCTCACATTTGTAATTCTAGACACTCAGGATGCTAAGCTCAAGAGGATTGTGATTAGGGGCTAGCCCAAGCAGAAAAGCCTGCAATCTTAGCTCCAAAGTAACCAGTAAAAACTAGACTGGTAGAGCACTAGCTAAGTAAACAAGCAAGCTGAGCAAAGTACAAAGCCAAATTTAAATCCCAGTACCATAAAAAATGCATACACTTTTCTAAGTCCTTACCTAGCCACAGCACATTGTCAAAACCAGGGAATTCTAATATATGGTAATATTATTAATGTTCAAATAGATAGACATTAATAGGCCTTTGAAAGCTTTTACATGAACTTTTAAGAATTTACGTGTCTATGTAATTTTATCATGTGTATTTTTTATTTTTTATTAATATTTTTTATATTGTGAAAATACCATACAGAGGGGTTACAATTACATGAGCAAGGTAATGAGTACATTTCTTATCAAGCATTGTTGCCTCCTCCTCCTTAGTTTCCCCTTCCCATCCTGCCCTCTTAGCCTCCCCCCTCAAAGTTGTAAAGTTCATTTTTCAAGATAATGTCTTGTACATCTCATTGTTGCAATGGGTCCACCTGTATCCCTATTTAAACAATTTGTTTTTTCCCTTCCCCTCCCCAAATTATACCAACTTCAAATACAGTGAAAACAGGCGTTATACTGTGGGGGAGGGACATACAAAGCAACAACAAAAAAATCATATTATACATATGTTAGAAACAATAGCAAAAAAGAAAAAGCATTTGAGTCCTTATCTTGGGGTTCATTTTGCCTAACATCAACTTATCTGACCATTTCTGCTTGTCTCAGACATATACTAGTTATTGCAAATAAGGGAAACCATGGGACCTCAACCACTTTGGAAAATAGTATGGAGGTTTCTCAAAAGACTCCACATAGAACTCCCCTATGACCCAGCAATCCCACTTTTTGGCATTTACCCCAATGATCACAAACAAGACCATACTAAAGCTACCACCACGACTATGTTTATTGCAGCATTATTTACCATAGCTAAGATATGGAACCAACCCAGATGCCCCTCAGTAGATGAATGGATCAAGAAAATGTGGTATATATACACAATGGAATTCTATGCCTTCATCAGAAAGAATGACATTGCCCCATTTGTTAGAAAATGGAAAGACTTGGAAAAAAATATCGTGTGTAAATTTGAGTAAACAATATTACCATCAACAGAACTGCTCCACCAATACAAAGAAACTTCTTTGTTTTCACTTGTTAATAGTCTTCTTCTTCAAAGTCCCACAATGGCAGCCACTGATCTTGTTTCCATCTCAATAACATTATCTTTTGGAGTTTGTTTTTGTTTGTTTGTTTTTGTTTTTTAGTTTTTGTTTGTTTTTGTTTTTTAGTCCTGGGGCTTGAATTCATTGTGTGGGCACTCTTCCTAAACTTCTGTGCTCAAGGCTAGTGCTCTAACATTGAGCCACAGTTCCATTTATGCCTTTTTTTTTAAAAAACAGTTAATTGGAGATAATAGTTTCATGGACTTTCCTGCCTAGGCTGGCTTTGATCTCAGACTCAGATCTCCTAGGATTTTAGGTATGAGCCACTTGTGCCTGGCTGAGATAGTTTTATAAAGTGGTATCATATGGACCCATATACCCATCACTCACCTATATATACACGTATTTCTCTTCAGTTTAAGAGGACTAGTGTCTTTAATAGCAGGGTGGTATTCATTCAACCACTAAAAGTAAGGTATGCAGGAGTAATTGTGTGCAACCACTAAAAGAAGCAATGTAGGGGATCCCAATAATGATGAAAGATCTCCAAAGAATCCATAAAGTGCCCGACCACTACCAGATTGCACAGGTCTGGCTATTTCTTCCCCTGATTCTCTCCTGACCAGTGATTCAGTTTTGTGGGAATGTAAGACAACATAATTAAAGGAGAGCCAATGGGAAAGCAAAGTAAGAAAATGGACAGAGTGAAACCATCCATATTCTCTTCCAATTCAGGCCATAGAGTAATGACTATTTACCTCTAAAATCTCCTGGCTGAGAGATCTGTGACTTGCTACCATCTCTGCTCACATGCTGAGTATTAAACTGCATATCATCAGACCCAAAGTCAACATTTAATATTACTTCTACTGAGTGAATATCAGTTTCACACTTGTGCTCATTTGAAAAATCCAAAGTTAAACCATTATAAGTTATATAAATTGAGGAGTATTTGTACTAAAATACTGAAATGGTGGAATGTAAATCAATTTTAATTCATATGCAGAAATTAAAAGAGTATAAAATGCAACTATCTGAGAGCAAGTAGTCACACTGAGCTCTTTATGCAGGAGGTTGAGATCAGGATTGTGGTTGAAAGCTAGCTGGGCAGAAAAGTCCGCAAGACTCCTTCTCCAACTGTCCAGCAAAAAGCTGGGCTGGAGATGTGGTCCAGGTTATAGAACACCAATATGATCAAGAAAGCTGAGCAAACTTGAGGCCTTGAGTGCCAGCCATACTACTATAATAACAAAAAATAGAATAGACTAAAATAACTATAAGTATAAATATTTTAATAAGTTAATAATATAAAAATGTAATTTGTAAAATACCCAAATGTGAGGAGAGTAAAAAAAGGTGTAGTCTATTTGTATGTGGCTGTTGTTATCAGTTTAAAATGGGTTGTTTCAATTTGAGATACCTTATTTCAGCCCCTTGGCCATCACAAAGAAAATACCTATACAAAAGAAACAAAAGATGAAAACAGGTCACTGTGAAAATTTACTGAAACAAAAGAAGACAACAGGAAGGGAAAAGAGTGACAGAAAGCTATAAGGCAAACAGGAAACAAGTAACAAAACAGTAGAAATGTTGATACTACCATACCCATAATAACTTAATGCAAATGGATTAAACTCCCTAGTAAATAACATAGATAAGCTGGGTGCCACTGGTGCACTAGGTGCACACCTGTGCACCTAGCTACTCAGGATGCTGAGATCTGAGGATCATGGTTCAAAGCCAGTCTGAACAGGAAAGTCCATGAGACTCTTATCCAATTAAACTAGGTACTCAGAAAAAGCTGGCAGTGGTGCTGTGGCTCAAGTGGTAGAGCACTAGCCTTGAGCACAAAGAGGCTCAGAGACAGTGTCCTGAGTTCAAACTCCAGTACCAGAAAAAAAAAGACTTAGATATCTCAATGGACAAAATAATACATGTTCTACCTATAGGAGATTGATGATAGGTCTGCAGATGAAAGTGGAAGGATAGGAGAAGGTGTTTCATAAAATGATAGCAACCAAGAAAGAGGTCCGGGTGTGCAGTGAGGATAAAAACACAGAGGAGACAATCCAACAACACACAGAAGCCACCAACCATTATAAATCCCAGGGAGAAGAGAGAATAGGCCTCCATAGACCAATGGCAGGAAATCACTAGCAATATGTATGATCAACCGGAGGGTGGGAACTACCGGAAGGAAAAGGGAAAGACCTGTGATCTCAGGTGTTACTTGGAGGGGTTTGTCATGGGAGTTCTAGTTATCGAGTTTAGAGAGAGCATGGAGTCATGCTGTGGAGTTGGGCACTTACCGTGGATGCAGCTAGTCATGCAGGCTATGTAGAACAGGAGCCATGACAAGCTGGTTTCATCCAGCTGCCTCTAAAAAGGTTATCACCAGGAAGTATTTTTTTAAGGTAAAAAGCTGAACTGGCTATATAGAGGGGCCCTGTGTTAACAGAGAACTGAAACCTATGTCTGGGGTAACTAATGGATGTTTATCTATGTTAATTACCAGGGAGTTTAGTCCATGCTTTTGTCATGAGAAAAAGAATTGAACTTGTATTCAAAATGGATTGTGAGGTAATATAAAATGAGAATTTACTACATATGGGATAAAACTGGATATTTCCAGGCAGAAAATTAAAATTGAATCTTATACCATACACAAAATCTTAACTTATGAGATCTGAAATGAAGCCCAGTGCTGGTGGCTCATGCCTGTACAATAAACTTTGCTATCAGAAAGCTGAGGTCTGAGGATCAAAGTTCTTAGCCAGCCCCACCAGGAAAATCCATGAGACCCTTATCTCAAATTAACTATAAAAAAACTGCAAGTGTAAGTATAGCTCAAGTGGTAGAGTGCCAGCCTTTATTGAAAAAACTAAGGGGACAGTGCCTAGAACCTGGGTTCAAGCCCCAGTGATTGCACCAAATACATAAAATCAATAAATAAATATCCCAAAGTTTTAAAACTATAACACTCTTAGAATACAGAAGATAGAGCCAGGTGCCAATGGCTCACGCCTATAACCCTAGCTACTCAGAAGGCTGAGCTCTGAGAATCATAGTTCAAAGCCAGCCAGAAAGTCTGTAAAACTCTTATCTCCAATAAACCACTAGAAAACCGGAAGTGGTGCTATGGCTTAAGCAGTAGAGTGCTTACCTTGAGCTGAAGAGTGCAGAGACAGCGCCCAAGCCGAGTTCAAGCCCCATGACGGACCAAAATTTTTTAAAAAAGGATACAGAAGAAGATAAAAGCTGTTTTATTTATTTCTTTATTTTAAAAGCTGTTTTTTAAAATAAAAAAATAGTTCAGCTCCTGTATTTGCTATAGGATAATATTGCAACAACACTAACACAATTTTAACATCACATGATCTTTTTAATTTTTAAGGCAAATTCTCACTATGTAATTTAATCTGGTCTTGAACTTCAGATGCTCCTACCTTTGCTTTCTAAATTCTGGAATTACAGGTGTGTACCATCATACCTACATGGCATTATTTTTATAGCTATTATCTAGTTGTGTCAAATGATCCTGGTAGTTACATGTAGTTAAATGGTAGTTATATGTAGTTTCATTTAAAATCAATGTTAGTCCAAGTTTTGAATCAATTTAGAGAAGCATAAGTTATAGTTAAAGACAATAAATAATCAAATGGAAAACAGCTCCACAATGAGGTGTTGCCTTAAAGACTGAAGTTTAGGGAAAGCTTTGGGTTAGTGTGAAGGCAGGAAACCAGAAACTCAGAGGGAAAGAAAGAGAGTGATCTATTGTTCAAAGCTGTGGCTTTTGCATGGTTTTCAGAGGCAATAGCCTCCCTCTGAGTCTCTTTTATCAATCTGGGCAAAGTGCAGAGCTTTGTCTGCCTTCCAAAATCACCACTCCCCTGGTCTAACTAAGATGCATTGTCAAATAGAAGTGGGCAGGGAGAGTAAGCACTTTGTGTTGTTGCTTGAGTGGACCTCTTCCCTCTGCCGAAAAGTGTTTGGTCCAGCTATCTGAGGAGTTCCGCTAATTGCCTCATTAGGCAATCTCAACGCAGAAACAATATTTAAGTACATCAGTGCAACTCCTGGGTATATGTAGGACTTAATAGCAGATGAAGCCAAATGAGCTGAAATGGAAAATTTATTTCTTTTTTAATAAACATTCTTAAATTCTCATTAAAACAAAGACAGTAGACAATTCATGCTTTTCAGCAAGATGTGGATTTCCTTGCTGTAAATGCTTTGGAGTCATTTAGAAAGGCTTTGAAATACTTTCTGTAAATTATCTCAACATGTTCAAGCATGGGATATTTAATAAGAACTTGGCTTCCTCTAAAGTTAGATGTAGAATATGTGGATTTTATAATAATAACAGAGGACACAATATGACAATTTATACGGAATGTCTACATTCATCAAAAGAGAATGGTCTGTAAAAACAGGACTTTTAATGGTTACATTAAAACTACTTTTGACAAAAGTCACTAAAATCTATACTTTGTTTTATGGTTGCTCAGTGTAGCTTAATGCCCAAGTACGGGATTAAAGGGATGCTGGCAGCATCAAAGACAATCTGCAGCTATCCATTTGTATGTTTTAAATTGATCCTATGAATACGGATGATTAAAAGACAAAGCAGCTCCAAAATCCTCCAAAACCATGGAGCTCCTTCGTTTTGTCTTGTTCTATTCATCTGGTCCCCAGCACCTCATCTCCTCAAACGGGTGTCTGGATGTTCTCTTCCCTTTGAGCTTCCTAAAATCTGTCCTACCCATTTGCTCCCTCTAAAATGCTTTCTGGTTCTGTATTAGATTAGGATGGGCTTCCTTCTCCTTGGTTCTGAATTTTGTCATGTTCCACAACCTGGCTTCAGGCAGCTTTTCTGGAATTTTCTTCTTTTCTTCATGCTGATCTATCCACTCCAGCCAGATCTTCCTGGGGCTGGCATCACTTCCTCTACCCACAAATTAGAAAAAATATGCCATGTAGATTCTGTTTTATCATCTTTTCTTCCCTATGGATGCCTGTTTTACCATCTCCTAAGACCTGGTCCAAGGTCTAAACCATATCGTTTAGGTGTGAGGGGCTACTCAGTTGAATTTCTCTTGGTGGTACCCACATTCTGAACCATGATTGCCACTTAAACTTGCACGTGTGTTTATTGTCATGTCTTTTGTAATTAGACCTGAAGTTACTGAAAGGCAGAGATCATCATGTCCTAGGATTTGTTGTGTCCTGAGTCTAATGGGTGTTTAACACACCAGTGGATTAACTAATCATTATAAGAATGAAATATTAAGTTCTTCATTTTTGGCTTCTGTAGAATTTAATAAAGTGTGGTGAAAACTGACATAGTCAATACACATTGAGAAAAAGGACCAATAAATGAGTGAATGAAAATGCTGAGCTGTATTTTATATTCCTGCTTTGCAATTGAGTCTATCATGTACACAAACTCTCTATTATATATAACATATATATAATATTATATATGTTATATATAATAGAGAGAGGTTTTGTCTTTCTTAAGTAAAATGTCAGATGTGGAAAGAAAGTCCTGAATATTCTCAATAAAAAAAGCCCATCTCTAAGAAGTAGAGAATAACGGTTATCAGAACCTGGGAAAGGTGAGAAAGAGAGAGGTGGGGAGGGGAGAGAGAGGGAGGAGGGAGGAGAAGATGAGCAGATAATGGGACTAGGGTGCAGTCAAATATGAAGAGGAAGAGGAACTTCTGATGTTTATAGCACAATAGGGTAACTATGATCACTGACAATAGACTATCCTAAAACTGATCATAGAGACAATTTTAAATGTTCCCAATATAAAGAAATTATATGAGTGAACTTCCAG
Source organism: Dipodomys spectabilis (assembly GCF_019054845.1). Taxonomy (NCBI): domain Eukaryota; kingdom Metazoa; phylum Chordata; class Mammalia; order Rodentia; family Heteromyidae; genus Dipodomys; species Dipodomys spectabilis. The sequence continues at coordinate 7,265,848 of NW_024870701.1, read as the reverse complement.
TTTTTCTCAGCTGATCATACAAATTGTATATATGTATTTAAATTTAACACTGTACCTCATAAATACATACAACCACTAGACATCAATTAAAATATTAATAAATCTAAAGAGAAAACCATTGACTATTTGATTATGTTAAAATATGTATTCATTATCATTGAAACATAACTAATAAAAATCTGTGTTCTATTGCTAAAGTTGTTACTATCTACCACTAATGTATATGGAGATCAGAAAAATCAATTATCACTTTGATAGGATTATTGGCTACTTGAATCTCTGCTCTGAAAACATACAAGTGCCCACTGCTGGGAGATATTGAAACATATTTTGGAATTATTATTTGTAAATATAAAACACAGGACACATTCAAAGATCTTCTTTTGATCTCAAAATTCCAGTACATCAAATTAGAAAATCATCATGAAGATACACAAACCCCTAACTTTGAGAATGCTGATCTTACTATTTCAAACACAAGTAATTGTAACTGGGATTGTTTGATTATAGGTTGGACATACTAGATACGTGTGTGTGTGTGTGTGTGTGTGTGTGTGTGTGTGTGTACCTAAGGAGACACATGTATTCATTAAAAACAGTTGTTAAGGTTTTTTGTTTTCTGTTGTTGGTGTTGATGTTTTCTTTGTTTTGCTTTTGTGCTTTTAGGGCTTGAATTCAGGGCCTTGTACTTGCTCAATTTGTTTTGCTCATGCCTGGGACTCTACCACTTGAGCCATGCCTCCAGTCTAGCATGTTGTTGGCTATTTGGGAGATAGTGTCTCACAGACTTTTCTGTCAGGGCTGGCTTCAAACTCTAATACAGATCTCAGCCTCTTGAGTATCTAGGATCACAGGCATGAGCCACTGACATTCTGCAGAAAATAATTTTATACAGTAATGAATGACGTGAAAGTAAACCTATCAACAACTATGCTCTGAAATTTTTAAGACGGTAACAAAATAGTGCGCAATGATTTGCAATTAATGACCACACTCAAATATTAAGAAGAGTTTTATCAAGTAGGTGGAAATATGTGATAATTTTCTTCCTTCTGGGTGAGCATTGAATACTTTTAGAACTGATAGGACAGTTTAACTATACTGTATATGGGAAAAGTAAAGAATATAAATGCTTAATATTTTGTTGTCAATAACTATTTTGTTTATCTTTGGCAAATTATTTCTAAAAGGTCCTACCTGCCATCAGATACAAATACTGTGATACATTTCCTCAAGAAAGACTATTACTGCTGTGACTCAAAGAGCCAAAATTGCCCTCAAAGAGTTTCCAGTTTTTAACAATCTCTGGTGGATAGAGGCAGTCAAATTTAGGAGATAAAAAAATAAAGTTTAAGGCCACAAAAAGTTTTCCTTTTGAACATTGCCTTTTATTGTATCTTTGCAGAAGATAGAGACACATAGATCCTTAAAATGTAATTCCAGGGAGGGAATTCTAGTACCTGTAACAAACACCTTCTAAAAAGAGTTTACTGTAGCTGATGAAAGCCAAGCCCCACCTTCCTTAGGGAGGCAGATGGTGCCTGTTTCTAGCTACCTGGAGGGGCTTTGAGACATGAGGGATTCAATTTTTTTTTTGCCACTCAGAAATTTCAATTGCAGTCAGGACAAATAAAAAAATACTATACGTGTCACTTGCTCTTTCTTCTTTTTGGGGGTCTTTTCCTCTGTGTCTTTTTTCTTTCTTTCTTTTCTTTCAGTCTTTCCTTTTCATCCTCTGCCTTTTTAATCTTCCACCCTCCTAGAAATGACTGAGCTCATACCCACTAGAGGGAAGTAGTCATGCATGATTAAAAAAATAATTACCCTCCTTTTTTTTTCTTTCTTTCTATTTTTCTGTCTTGCTGACATCTCTTAGCCAAGTTGCAGTTTGTGGAACCCAGCTCTCCCGGAGGGAAGCCTCCTCCCAGGTTGTCAACTAGAAACCAGGGGAGGTACATGAACACTTTCCTGCCACTAGGGACCATTTCAGGTCATGCTTCAAAGGATGCATTATCATTTATGGATGCAAATTCCAATGCTGCCCATTCTGTGGGGGTGAACAGCCTGTCAGGACCTGTGTAAACACACCTTTGAGGGAGAAGGAAGGAGAGGGAGATGAATTCCCCTCATTCCCTCCTCTCTTCCTCAAGCTTAGTTAGTAAAGCAGCGCACACCTCTGCTAGGAAGTTAGAACTCGCTGTATGTCTTATTCCTTTACTATTTGCCAGAACTTTTTCCCCCAGCAGAAAGACTGCAAGGAACAGTGGGTAGGGGCATTAGAGTCAGAAAGAAAAAAATTCCTGGAAAGTGACAGGTTACATTTCGATCTTTTCCAGGTAATTGAGATCATTTATTACTGCAAAGGGAGTACGTGGCCATTGAAGAGAGATCTGGGAAGGGCTGGTAGGCAAAGCCTTTGCAGGCCAACTCCTAGGACTTCTATTTGTATGAAAAATGGAAGAGTCATAAATATCCAACTGTGCAAGCCACATGAACAAGTGACAAAATGTAGCAATTACCTTTAAGAGGGAATCTCTTGCTATTAACAGTAGACAAGGAGGAAGAGCATGACAATTAGAAGAATTACAAGCATATCTGACCAGTTTCTCTTGGTAAAAGGAACCCACCTGACCCAACACCATTATTCTTTTCAACTGCTGTCTCCCTTCCCCACTGACCCTTGCATATGCCCTCCACATTGGAGGTTGAACTCAAGCGCACAGAAGTGGAGCTCATGGGTAGAAAAGGTTGCTCTACTTTTACAGGGAGTATTGTGGGCCTCTTTTTCACCTCTGAGAATTGCAGCCAGCATTGCTGTGAAAACTTAGGGTTAACATCTTTTGCATTGAGATTGGTGTCACTTAGTCACTTAGTTCCATCTATTTACACAGCAGGCAGCTTTGCTTTGGGTTGTAAAGAAGCAATGCCCCGTAGGCTTTCCTAAGCAGAGAAAGTGTGCTGCTGGCCCTTTGTGGGTCAGGCAGAAAGCAGAGGGGTGGTGAGCTGAGGGAAAAGGGTCTCCCCAAATGCCCTTGAATACTGCAGCCCCTAACTATGGGAAAGTCAGCATTCACCAAGGGTCTCCTGTAAATATTTAATCGTGCTTTGTTCAGAATCAAACTGATAAATGTTAATATATTCTTTAGGTTGAGTTACAAGTCTATTTACTTTTGCCATCTTCCCCCTCCCTGTCTAGAGTTAGGAAATGTGAATTATTGCCTTCCCTCATTGCTGCAGGTGCCTCCCATGAATCCTTGAAGGGGTCCATGTTTTCTAAGCCAAAGCATTCGAAGAAGGATCACAACGAATTACAGCAGAAAAAAAGTCATAAATAAATATAAATAAATGAAAATGTGGGAGAAAAGGTGGAGGTTGGCTGTGTGATACCTATGCTACACAGTACAATGTGCAGTGTACACACTGTTTTGACATTCTTAGACATGTGATTTGGAGATAGCCCCAAATCCAGCTTACTTCTGGATAGCACTATTGGATCTTGTGACGTTAAGCAGTCCACGTGATTTTGGTGAATGACAAATTGAAAGGTTCATCGCTAATGCACAAAAATCATCACTATTATTTTAAGCTTAAGTTTTATTTGGGCTGGAAGAATTGTCCTCTGCCTGGAAATAACTGCTGTAGCCACAGCCACCACCCGTCAGAAGGAATATCTGCCAAGTTCTTCTATGGGGAGCAATTCTGTGTCCCAGGGTAAGTACAAATTTTATTTTATTATTTTAGCTGGCCAGAGTCTTTTTTTAAAGGGGGCACTGTGGATCTAGGAGTGGTTTGTTTTGTTTAGAACAGTGGGTCACAAACTTGGGTCTACATCTGAGTTTCTTAGGGGGTTGATTGAAATGCACATTCTGGAACCCCACCTTTTCAATTTGGTAGAACTGGAGTTTTCACTAATGCCCAGGCAACACTTATGAAAGTGATGTACAGATCACAATATGAGAAAATGCTAGTTTGTGAATTTCAAATCAGGATAATCTTAGGAGAGGAAAAATTTCTAACCAGAAATCCATTTTACAGAGTTAATTTTTTTTTGGGTCCGGTCGTGGGGCCTGACCGCTGGGCCTGGGCGCTGTCCCTCAGCTCTTCAGCTCAAGGCTAGTGCTCTACCACTTGGGCCATAGCACCACTTCCGGCTTTTTTCTTTTTGCTTATGTGGTGCTGAGGAATCGAACCCAGGGCCTCATGCATGCAAGGCAAGCGCTCTACCACTGAGCCACCTTCCCAGCCCTACAGAGTTAAACTTTTGTAGGTACTTTCTAGCATTAGTCTGGTGGAATGATAATGTGCTCAGCCTTTCCTGAGAGATGTCACACCGAAAGGCTGTAAAACACAGTGATGAAGACAAGCAAGTGTTGAGGAGTGCCCAAGCTGCGGACTCTCAACACCAGAAGTCAGAAGTCAGCTCTTACCTGGATATGGAACCTGTCAGGTTTAGAAGCACATGGTCTCCCCTCAAGTCCAGCAGCTCTTAGCAATGGCAAGATGAAAGGTAGAGTGTTTTGGGGGTTTTTTTTGAAAATTTTACAACTGCGTATCGATTATTTATGTTCAAATACCCCAAGTGATGGTCTCATATCTTCTTTCTTTGATATTGGAGTTTTGTCTAAAGAGTTTTAGTGGCCATATGAATCAGAATGCTTGCCAACATTCTGGTACAGAAAGGTTATGCTTTTGAGACAAAAATTATTTTAGAAGATAACATTGTTCAATAGCTTCTCTCAGCTATGAGTCACATCAAAAATTGCATATGAGTTTGGAGATAAGTGTATCCCTTTAAACCATCACCACACTCTATCCAGGTATCTGTCCATTGTGTTTAAATGTTTCCTCAGACTTTTTTTTCCCTGAGGTTTGACCTGAAGGTCTTACTTTTGAGCTTTGAGGTGTCTACCTCTTGAGCCATATCTCTAGTGCTATGGAGGTTTTTTTTTTCTGGTTATTTTCTAGACAGGGTCTCACTTCCTATGTGAATGCATACTTGAGCCTCTGTGGGTCTACTCTGGGTTTTCTATTGTTGCTGGCATCGTAGGTATGTGCTACCATGTCCAGCTTCCCACTGTGGAGAGAGACTTTCAGAGACTTTTCTGTCTAGGGTTGGCCTGAACCTTCCATCCTTTCCATCGAAGCCATACATGTAGCTTAGAATGACAGGTGGGTACCGTTGTGCCCAGCTATGGGTTAAGCAGGGATCCAGAGAATTGGTTTTGTCCAGCCTGACTGAAACAGTGAACCTTGCAACTGGGGACCATCCTCAGCCTCTCAAGTACCTAGGATTATAAGCACGAGCCACTGGTTTTGGCTCTCTATCTTTTAAAATTATTATTATTTATATTTTGTTTCTGAAGAGAGCATTTTCAATCTAGTCTCTTAGCAAATGTTAAGTATACAATTTAGGATGACTGTAAGCATTATCTTGTACAGCAAAAACTCTATGAGCTATTTATACAGAACAACAATGTCTTACTCTTTAACCTCCCCATTGCCAAATGTGTTTTCTTACATCTTTACCATTATCTGCCCAGATGATTATTTGTAAAATTCTGGGTTTGGATTTTGCCATTTAATAACCGTGTGGTGATTGATGCCATTGTGTCAGACTGATATGGAAGGTACTGTGCCACCTAGCTCAAGTGAGAAAGAGGATAAATAAGCTGATGTGTGTGGGAACGCTTTGCAAACATGTGTTGCCATGTTTATGGCAATCTTATGATGAAGTGCAAGCTTATCTAGGAAACTGAACTTGGCATTAGAGGTTATTTGTTCTTCTGTACATAGATTAAGCCAGAGAGTAGGCCCTCTTCATAAGGTAAACTTGAATTCGTTAGTATCTTCAATATTCCCCCCTACTCCCGCAAACAGGAAGACAGTGCCACAAAAACACAGACATTGCAAATTAATGGTTTAGTCCAAAAATCCAAGGTCTGCAGATTATTTATAGAAATATCAGAATGTGTTCCCCTGTATGATCACTTTATCATAAATATTAAATCTCACTCTCTCTATCCTGGTTCAAAACTTGTACCCATGAACGAGGAGAACAAGGCTGATGTGAACAGAGCAAGAAAGTCTCTAGTTCTGAAATTTCCCCATCAAGCAATCTATGTATTTTGAGATACACAGTCCTAACTCCCTTCATGTGTTTATTGACTTCCAGTGCTCTCTCATTTGTCCATAGGGAGTACAAACAACAGGAAAACCAGGAAGTGTTTTAATATTCCTAGAGAAGGTGTAACACAAGCTGGGACATAATCTTAAACTTAGCTCTACCTCTCATTTATTTCCTTCCATGACCTGTATCTCTGATTTTTTTTTTGGCTCTGAACTACGGGAAACTAAAAAGGCCAAAATTTAACTTCCTTAATACTAGCTTGGCACTTTTGGTGTGAAGAGAAATTTCTCACAAGTAGCTCAGTCAAGCTAGTCTACCACTGCCTGCCAAACAATATTTTCCATTCCCATTACTACTGTCTCTTTTCTCTGTGGCACCCTGGGTTACTCTTCACCATGTTTTCTGGCAATGGGGTCTCTGAGCATGTCTCAGCATTAAACCCATGTGTGGCACACCTGTGTTCCCCTGTGTCTGGGGCAGTCCCTGGGATGGAGTAGATAAATCAAGGAAGGTTAGAGTTTCCTGCCTTTGAACTGGAGCTGAAACACTTGAGTTTGCTGACGTTGGGTCTAGAAGTACGTCATTGGTTCTTTCAGATCTCTAGTGCTGGCTGCAATTATGGAACTTGTTTAGCCTCTATAATCATGTGAGTAAATCTCTTAGAATATTTCTGCTACTCTGTCCCTGTGTCTCTGTGTCTCTTTCTCCTTCTCTCTTTCCCTTCTTCTTTTCCTTCCTCCTTCCCTCTCTCCCTCTTTGTTCTATTTTCCTAGAGAACCCTAGCCAATAAAGTTTCTTTGGCCTTGAAGTGCAATTTCTTTGTCACCATTGACCTTGTGGTGGTCTGCAGCCAACCTTCCTGTATTCCTCAGCCCAGTGCTGTCTGTCCTGTTTTGAGTTACCATTCAAATGGTTAGTTTACCTCTGGGGCTTGGCAAATAAGGGATGCAAGAAATCTGTATTCCTACCTTTAGTGTAGTCTTTTCTGATCACTCAGCTGTTAAGGGATGCTTCCTCTAGGAAATCTTGTTTTGATAGTCACCTGTGGTAAGCACCCAAGATAGCACAAACCTTGGCATTCAACATTTATCTTACTAGGAAGACTAAAACTTTAATACATTTCGACATGCCACATCTTTGCAAACTATCTTATGGAATCACACAAATAGAAAATGATTATAGACTAGCCACTACTTTGGTGTTCTTGAACATGGGAGCTGACTAGCCCAAGGGAACGTATTCTTAGACCCTGTGACTCACTTTACTCCATTTTCTATGCAATCTTGAGTGTCACTTAGGCCCTGATGTTTGATAATTTGTGCTTTTGAAGCTATTGAGCAAACATGAGAGTGGGAGGAAAATTGTGGGAAAGAAAGGCTATCCATTCCAGCCCTGGCCTTATTCAACACCCAGCTACATACGGCCTCTGCCACAATTCATTTCTATGTGCAATGGTAAACGTGCTGGGGATACCTGTGGACAGACACCCAGGCCAGAAAAAGGCAGTATTTGTGCAGTTGTCTTCTAATAAGGTCAAAGGCACAATGTATTATGCAGCTCTGCGGGCAGCCAGGCTCATTAGAGCAGTAGTGGGTTGTGGGACTTGTGTGGGAGATTCAGAGGCGGGATTTCATTTGGGGTCTGTGCTTAGTGGGTGTCCAGGAATCTCTCTCAGCAGTGTGAACTTAGTGAGAGTGGGGGAGGGTAGCGAAGAGAACACGGAAGAAGCCACAACCCTGAGCATCTAGGAGCCCTGTAGGGCCTTTTGCCCTTCTGAAGCCGATGTTGAGTTTCTATCCAGTGCTAACTAAAGCTGGAAGGAAAGTAAATTGCAAGGACTTAGTGTGATCCTCGGACCTGGTGCTTCCCCCTTCCCCAAATCCTGCTGATTCGGCCTCCCAGGCTGGTCTGGATTTTCCTATAGAGCATAGGCTGTGGAGGGAGGTGAGCAAGCACGTATAGAAAGAGCAGACTCCCAGAGGTTGTATGTTGGTGCCCTTCATGAACAGCACAAGGCAAGGAGCTGAAGGCCAGAGCCCTGACAGGCTGACAGGCCTGATGGCCATTTGCATGCACGGTGCTAAGCAAGTGGAAGTGACTGAGAGATTGATTGATTTGTTTTGCCGAGACTCCTTTGTGGTCTTCTGGGTGGATTTCTGGCCCCACCTTCTCAGCCTCAAAGCCCTTGCTTTGCCTGCCGTTGCTTTTTTAATGTTATTTTATTTTAGTTATTTATTTATTTTACTTTGGGGGTAATGAAAATTTGTTTTAAGCCTTCCCTTTCATCTGGATGTGGCAGGCTGTCACAGAAAAACAAGCCATTCTGCAATCGTGCTCCTGTCCAAATTACTGATTTTTTTTTTCCAATTGCTTCCCTAATGGGCAAGGATAATGTGAGCAGTATGCTCTCTGCCCATGTCAGAGATGCCAGCACATTTGTCCAGCACACATGTGTGGTGGGCACCCAGCCTCTCTGTCTATGGCGGGGCCAGTGCCTGGCAGCAAAGTGCCTGCTTATGCACCTGCTCAGTGCTTGCCCTTGAAGCCATCCAGGGCTCAGCACCCAGGAAAGGTGGCTCCAGTCCTCTGCCTTGCAAGGTGACCATTCAGCAGGTGAGGGTCTATAAAAGGAGCAGGTGATCCAGAACAATGACCCAAGCCCTGGTTAACTAATATCCAGGCTACCTCTTTATGCGTTTCAGCTGCTGCTTTCTAAGAGGCACGGGCTCCAGTGCTGCCCTCCCCGTGGCAGCCTGTTCCATGTGCTGGGTTTTCAACTGTGACTGACCCATCGCTTTATGAGCCTAAGTGCTTACCCAGAAACAAAAGTGAGGAGGTCGTGTGTGATAAGAAAATAATTTGCCAAAAACTGCAACAATAAAGAGGGCCTGGTGGGATCTCTTATGGTATGAATAGCCCTGAGCAGCTGCAGATTTCTCTCTGCTTTCACAATTATTTTCATTTTTAGAACAACTAAAAGCTAAATGCCTTGTACAAGACTGGCGAATCTTGCTTTGGCTTCTGATCTAATGTTTCTTTCTCTTCCTGGGGAATCTTAGCATCCATGCAGCCTGGACAGAGTATTCCTTGGCACCCTGGCTGCAGCCAGTTTGCTCCTTGGCCTGCTGACAACTGCTCTGCTACACAGCTCTAACGCTGAGCTCCTCTTTCTGGAAAAAAAAAATGTCCCCTGAGTGCATAGTGCCAGCTGCCCCCTCAGGAACAGGTGCTTCAATTGATGAGTACTGTAGCAAGATCCGTCCTCAGGAGCCTTGGAAATCTTGTTCTGTTAACAGAGGCCTTATGTTGGATTTGAGCAAGAATAAGGTGAACACCCTCTACCACCTCTTGAAGATTCCACAGATATTTGGTAACCTCTTGTGATCTTCCTTTGTTGGGTGATGAATACAAGCTGCATTTGTGTTTGTTAAACACAAATAGAGCCCTTGGCACCTAGCTGCATCACAGAGCAGGTCTGGATCTTCACTTCATCAATCAGCACCTGTCTGACCAAATCCTTGGGAGCTGGGAACAAGGAGCATTTGCCTCAGTGGATTGTGGGTAGTACTATTAATTAGATAAGAAAATAAGCCTAGAGCCCCTAGAAGGGTGAATGGCAGCTTTTTAATACAGAGCACTCAGTACATGTTAGATGCAACTGTTGGGCCTGTTCCTCTCTAATAAATATAGTCTGGTTGGGAATATAGATGCATGACACAGACCACTAGCATGAAAAGGTGTGTCTCCAATGAGTATGCTAAATTTGTGACTGAGAAAAGAAATTCTGTTGGAATTGGGGACCATCTCAAATTTCTCTCATAACTGGAAATTCCTAGGAAACTTCTTAAAAGTAGCAACCTTAGGATGTCCTTGAAATAATGATTTGTTTAATCTGGGTCATTGGCTTAGGTGCCAGAATCATGGCTATGGGGGGTGTTTTTGTTGTTGTTATTTTGATTTTTGTTTCTTCTTTCTTTTTTTCATCCAGGTCTTGGGGTTTAAACTCAAGGCTTGGTTGCTGCCCCTGAGCTTTTTTGCTCAAGGCTAATGCTTTATCACTTGAGCCACAGCTCTGCTTCCTGTTTTTTGGTGGTTAATTGGAGATATGAGTCTCATGGACTTTCCTGCTCAAGTTTGTTTTGAATAATAATCCTCACATCTCAGCCTTTTGTGTAATGAGAATTACAGGCATGAGGCCCAGAGGTACCAGCATTCAGCTTATCAGGAGATTTTTTAATGCAAATGATACTCAGAACAGAATTATCTCAGAGAGATATAATATGAACTCCATGTATAATTTAAAGTTTTCTAGTATAGTTGTATTAGAAAAAGCAACATGAAACAAGTATATTTCAAATAGTATAATTTCCATATGTAATAGATATGAAACATTTAAATCATATATTCTACATTCCTCTTTCAAATTAAGTCTTCAAATTCTTGTGTGTATTTTTCAGTAATAGCATATTGCAATTTAGACCCTAAAATTGCATGAGAAGTATTTGGTCTCCACTTAGATTTCATTAAACTTACAGTTGAAAAGAATGATACAAATGCAAGTTGTTCTAAATAGGTTTGAAAGTCTCCCAGTAACTGGCTTAGTAGTGCTAAATTAAATTAAATTTAAGTAAAATTGAGAATTTAATCTTGTGCTCAGTAACCATATGTGGCCAGTGGCTACCATATTGAAAAACCCAAATTCAGACAGTGAGTGTTTTGTAGTAATTGAGATTTTTTTCCCTTTTATTTTCTCAAGGCCTCTGGGTAGAGAGAGATTATAGTAAGAAGGATAGCAGTTGAGAGCAGAGGTTTTGAGCTGGAGCAGAAATTTTGTATTGGGAGCAGTGAAAATAACATAAATGAAGGCTGAAAATTCACATTTTAGGCAGACCCATCCCAATGCAAGTTGAGAATTTATTGAATTGTCAGTGGGAGTCAGATAGTGTTTGAGCAGAATAGTAGAATGAACAAGGCATTATTAGAAGAATAACTTGACTATATTTATTTGGAGTAAGCAAAAATTGGAAAATGAATGAGAGTAGCAGTAATAGACAGGGATGAAAATGAAAGATGCAATCAAATAAAAATGAAATATTTCTGGTGGAGAGGTTGAGAGGGGAACAATAATCCAAATGCTACCCTCCAAGTAAATGATGATGAGAATGGTAAAATCTGGAAAGAAAGCAGGTTCCAGAGAGGTGAAAATATGAAGTCAATTTTGGTTTGAAGATATGGACTTGATGTTAATCTACTCAAATCAAAGATTCTACCTGGTAATTAGCAACAAGTGGATCATATAAAACAGAGGACCACAGAAGGCAGAGATGCAAAGTTTGAAGAATATCAACAATGCAGACTCAGCACAGGGAAGAAAGTTATCTAGAACAAGTTCTCTATAGTAGTAGAAAGAGAACTGAAAGTCCAATGCAATGAAAGTCCTTAGGAGCAAAGAGTTTCCTCAAGAAGTCAGTGGTCAGCGACAGAGAGTGATACACAGAGGCCTAAGAGAATCAAGACTGAGAGCTGAATGTGGAATTAAAGACTATGACACCAATACAACCACAGAGAGGCCAATGTCCCTGGATAAGGAAGAGTGGAATTACCATTGTTGGGTGCTGAGGAGTGAAGAGAAAACAGAACTTCAATAAGCTCCATAGGCTGTCAGGAGGCAGTAGGTGTGCCCTTGGGCCCCAACGTATAGTTCCACAAGGCACACATGTTGCACCCGAAGTGATTAATCTGACAAAGAAACTGTTAGACAGACAGGAGGTAAAGAAAAGACACTAGCTGGGTATAAAGAAAACTTTCTACAGTCTTTGCTAACTTACGGTATTACTTTGTGTCTACATGAGGTAGTTGTGTCCAGCGATGTTTTAGGGCCTTATACTACCTATCATAGCTCCAAGATTTTTATCTATTCTTTCTATTATTAGGTTTACCTTTACCATTCAGAAAAAATAGCAGCTATTACTTACAAGATTCTTAAAATAAGATTTCAATGTTCCTTTTGTTGTATATTCACTCTGTTTTTCTTTTGACAAAATTTTTATAGAGTTCCTTTTTACATGTCCTGTCGAAAGCATTCATAATATAATGATGAACAAGACCAGAAAGACAGCCTCTTTCTCAGAATTGCTATAAAATGTGGGAATGAAAGGAAATAAGTGTTTAAGGTAAAGTAAACTCATACGTGGGGTGACAGAGCTTAGAGGCAGACAGGTAGTTTCATGAGGTGACTAGGGAGGACTGCTCATATGGAATGTTTGAACTGATTCCCAGGAAACAGAGCGAATGACATGGAGACGTGGGCAGAAATGGTGTATCCTGGGTGCAGAGTCAGCAGCGTGGCTGAAGCATCAGATGCAGAAGGTCAGTAAGGACTCCAGGATTTGTTGTATGTTTGTGTATGTGTGTTGTTTTCAGCAAATTGATCATATGTTTATATCTCACACTGAGACAGGGAAAAAATCTCATGGCTAATCCTTTATCTTTGAGCCACTTCCAAGAGGGACCCATCACTTCCAGAAAATCAACCAGGAATTTTAAAACTAAAGGCTTGAACAACAAATAAACAGCAACAATGGGAAAAACATCCACAATGTTGCAAATGGGTGACCAAGTAAACAAGGTGGTTCATTACATTATTATTATGAGATGTATGAATAGTTGAAAATATCTATAGTGAAAAGGGGTATTTTTTTCCTTTAATAAAATGACATGAACTCTTCCTTTCAGACAAAAAACATCAATGAGAGAAAAAAGTCCTGAGCTTTCAAATAAATAACCTGCTAAACGATTGCTTGAAATCCTACCAGAGGAAGGTACCTCCTTCAGCCACGAGGGCACCTTCAAGGGCAAATAGCAGCTCGGGTTTAACAAGTTCATGCACATCTTCTGGAAGGGAAAAGAAAAATTAATAGCAGGGGAATTAAATGGCTACCAATCTGTGAGCACCCAGTCCTAATAACTTTATCGATTTTGAGTTCCAGGTTAGTGCTTTGAGCTGTCCCTATTCTTCAAACAGTCCAGAAAAGGGCATAAATCATCCTGGGGGGCAGAGGCGTTCCAGCACCCAGCTGGCACTGGAAATGTGGGACTGTGGGTTCCAGTCCACACTCCAGGCAGGTCTACACCGGGCAGGTTCACACCTACCAGGGGGGATCGGAGCAGCAGCTCACTCCCTGCTTCAGTGTCCTTGATAAAGATGGAACTGATCACAAAGGGGCTGCCTGGCAGAGTGCTCACACACAGGATGGATGTTAAAACACAAAATCGGGGCATGCAGTGATACCTTACTGTTGGCATAACACGCGTGTATGCACGTGTATATATACACACACACACACACACACACACACACACACACACACACACTTTCTTCATAATTTCCAGATGATCTCCAAGGACATTTGGGAGTGGGTGGCTAAGAGCTGGAAGAGGACATCATGTGGTCTCCTGAAAGGCATGAATGAATATTCTTCTTCTGGGAGAAACAAAGAACTTTCATGTGACTTTCTTCTAATAAAACTGTTTACTCTGTAAAAGGCCTGACACTGAGGAAATTCAGGAAAATAGAACATTGAGCTGTGATTCTTATATCTGGAAAGGAAAGATGGCGGTTGAAAATTCAATGTAAAGCACCTATGTCGCTTTGGGGGCTGAGATGGTCACTCAGGTCTGGATGATTATTGTGGAGTTACAGTTACCAGCTAGAAAGCAGCTTTGTTTGGGTTAATCTTAGCAAGACACACCCTAGGAAGTTACAAAAACTTATAAAATTACACCTTTTGTATAAAATTATCCCTATGGCAATATGTTTTGATATCTAACTGGGAACATTTCTTATCTTCAGTGAGCAAAGTTTATTTGGGTGAAGTATTTGGCCGTGTGTATTATGAATCTTAAGTGTTCATAACTTCCTCCATTCAAGTCATTAGAGTCATGGCCAAAGATTTAAATATAAAGATATACAATGAACCTTTTCTACAAAAAAGGAAGCTGGAAGGATTTTTTTTTGACATTTGTTACGTACATGTGATGGAATAATCTGTAGCCAACAAAAATGTTCGGTGAGTGTAATTAGTGATTGACAGGAATTTTCACCTTTTATATAATGGTTTTAAGGAATAAAGCAAAACACAATAGTACATATGCTTTTCATATGCAAAGTATTCTCAATTATGGAAAAAAATTTCTACACAGATTTAATGTATATGTATATATATTCACAGAATATAAGTATTAGTATATATTTGCATATAAATTGTATATACCTATATATGTTTGTGCATCTCTAATCAATAAGTTTATTTAAATATTTATATGAATATAATTTTTTGGCAACACTGGGTTTGAACTCAAGGCCTTGAATGTAACTAGACAGCTACTCTTGAGTCATACTGCTTTTAGTTTTGCTTTAGTTTATTTCACATGTAGGTTCTCCTAGTTGTATTAACTTGCACCTCAGTCCCCCTTCCTAAGATTTCTTTTGTAGCTACAATGACAGGTATATATGGCCATACCTGGCTAATTTGTTGAGATGGAGTCTCACTAGCTTTTGGCCCTGGATAGCCTCAAACCACAATTCTCTTGGTGTCTCTCGCCCAAGTAGCTGGGATTACAGGCATGAGCCATTGTGCCTGGCACTAATTTATTTTATTTACAAAATATATTTTTGTTAATACTTTTATTTAGTATGGCTTAGCTTATAATTATAATATATAATCTCTCTCTATATATATATATCTTTGAATGGCGAAGTTGTGGGTGAACTTTCTCTTCATTACAAGTTTTCAGGAATGAGCCTTTTATTATAATAAACCACTTTTAATTTCCAGAACATTCTTACCACTCCCATAAGAAACAATGTTGTAAAGTTGGGTTTTTGTAGGCCACTAACTCAAGCTTGCCCCTTTGTGCATTTTTAAGTGTGTGTGTGTGTGTGTGTGTGTGTGTGTGTGTGTGTGTGTAATATCAGATTTAGAGAGACAGATTGAGGCCTCATCTGTGCAAAGCCAGTTCTACTTGCTCAAGGAGAATATACCTTGTTTATGCTGCAGGCAAAACAATTCTTTTTTTTTAAATCTCAGGTCTTTTGTAAAAAAATGAGCCATCTGTGGCAGCCCTGGAATTCCAGCCTCATAGCACCTTTCATACTGAACTCTTGGGCTTTTCCAGATGCTCCTGACAGCTGCAGAATGATCACATACATTTCTCCATGTGTTTCTATATGTACATGCACATATGTGTGTCTATGTATTTATGTGTCTGTGTATGTATGCATGTATGTATATTTGCATATGGGCCTGCATTTGTGTATGCTATGTGTACATATGCATGGACACATATTCATATGTGTTTTTATATGCATGTGTACACACAAATGTATATTCACATGGGCATAAGGTGCATGCCAGGAAATCATGCCTACGTGTGCACCAGGGGGAACACAAGTATTGTCTGAGGTTCAAGTAAACCCCATGGTTTGGCTTGTAGATGCCATGTGGGAGGCCATCTCTTCAGAGTGACAGGTTGTCACAGTGTTGCCTTCTGTCATCATTTCACCATTCTAGGGGAGGGAAAAAGTCTATCCCATTTTGTGACAGAAATATGGTAGCTTTGGTAGTCCACAGCTGGTACTCAGGCCTCTTTTAATTTTAAAAACTAGAGGATGAAGGTGTGGCCTGCTAAGGTAATTTCTTCCTCCAGTGTCTAAGAGGCTGGGTTTTTCACCTACCCACTTGTTCTAGTGGGCTTTCTCTGGTGAGAAGCCCTGTGGTTCTTGCGCTCATGAGAAAGGCCAGGGACCGATCATTCTCACCACCCAAAAGTAGGCAAGTGGCATCATCCTGGATGCTTTAACCTGCCCAGTGATGACCAGTCCCCCTCCCAATTGTGAAAACAAATACTTGTCACCACTAGTATTTTACTGATCCCACATCTTCTTGGTTTGTCTGATTAGGATATGGTCCCTCTTAAACTGCAAGGAAAGGTCTAGAAGGCTGCTAATGAGGGAAGGAAAGAAATTTGGATCCAATGTTGCAGCCAAACAGCTTACAGTCTCTCTCTATATACTCTCAGAGCTTCTCCTGGATGAACCATCTTACTGATGCTTCCTTCACTGCTCCCCTACAGCTTTAGACTTTTGAATTCTGTCCTGTTTTCCCTTTGATGGAAGAAAGCTATAAGTTACCCCTGCTAGTTTTCCTAGGTTTGCCAGTGTCAGTCTACATAGTACCTAGTAAGACAGTGGATAGGAGCGCAGTCTGGGTCCTCTCCCTAAGGAGCAGCTAGAGAAATCCATGAGGTGGCCTGGAACAAAACCCAGATCATCTTGGTTAGCTAGGCAATTTTACTTATTAGTGAGAAATATCTTTGACATTCCACAAAAGTATCCCTTCTGGACGTTCTTTGTTTAAACTTAATATTTCCTGTATTAAATCGTATAACAGTCATCACGAGGAAAGTTGAATGCTAAAGAATTCAGAATCAATTAAGACTCCACCAGGAAATCAAAACCTTCTGTTAAGCTGTAAAATGCTCTGGGATGAATTGGTGTCACCTGATAATATTGCACCAGAGATGTATTGTAAAGCCTGAGACTCGAGGCCAAGTGTCTCCTTCCACAAAAGCTACAATCCCCTCACCACATGAAGTATGTCAGTGCTAGAAGAATAGGAATAATGAGCGATTAGACTGAGCCTTCAATGATGGCACTCTCTAGCTCTCCACTGATATCGCTAGCAAAGTTTCTCATCCTCGAGATTACTCACAGCATTCTCAGAAATGGATTGTAGAGAGACAAGGAAAAGGCAGACCTGCCCTGTGCCCAGTCACGGGAGTCTAATAGCAAAGTTTTTCTAGATTAAAGGAACTGCAGGATCCCAGGCAGTGAGAGTCAAGGGAACTCAGAGTGTTGAATACAAGGTCAAAGTCTCCATGCACTCTTCATGTAACTGCTCTCAGATAATAGGAAAACATTTTACCTTTAAATCAATGGGTCAGCTGAACCAAGAAATTATTGCAGAAAATAAATGACCATCACAATTCCCAATATATCAAGCAGGATCCAGTGGCTCATGCCTGTAACCCTAGCTAGGTTAAGAAGCTGAGATCGGAAGGATCGAGATTCAAATCAGCCTGGGCAGAAAAGTCCATGAAACTCTATCTTTAATTAGCCAGCAAAAAGTCAGGCTGGAGGTGTGTTTAAGTAGTATAGCACTAGCTGCACAAATTGAGTAAGCTCAAAGCCCTAAGATAAAATAGACAAAGAGACAAACAGACAGAGACAGACAGAAACAGAGACACAGAGACACACTGAGAAAAAGAGGTAATTCCTAATATGCCATAAATATTAGACTAAAAAGACAATGGTACAATTTACAAGTCTTTCCTCACCCAGCAAGGATTATATTAAGAATAGTGATGAGCAGATACCACCATTTTCAATCTTAAATTCTGATAAAAGAACAGATAAGACCATGAGAAAATACCTTGTTATTCCACAAAGGATAGGCCACACTTCTTTCTTTCTTAGTTGATAATCGTGAGTTTGGTGTTCAGTTCTGGTGTGTGTGTGTGTGTGTGTGTGTTCTTTGATGATAGAACTTCCAGTTTTCAGCATGTAATAGTACAAAGAATATAAGATGTAGATAAACAAGTCTGAGCAGTGATTGCTGATTGCTGCCCATGTTTCTTGCTTGTGCAGAGGCCCTGGATTGGCTTCTTTTTCTGGTGAGGGCCAGTAGAGCTTTGCCTTTAATGGATCAGACTTCATTTTTGTTCCCCCTTCTGGGAAGGACTATTTGGCATACATGAGACTTTGTTGGGATTTGTTAATGGGGCAGGCATGTAGTTTGGAGCTAGCAGGTAATTTAGTTGTGTATAGTTGGTTAGTGCCATTAGTATGCATGTTGAACTGTCTGTGTGGTCAGTTTGCAGTGTGCTCACTCCAAATATACAGAGCACGGTGCAGAACTGCCTACTCACTCTCAACGCAGCATGCAAGCTGTTAGCAATCTTCTTTACATTACCTGAGGCCCACTCCATCACCCCTTTCACTTAATATGATAGATTGCAGGACGTAACATAGAAAAATGTAGTGTGTGTGGCATATAAACTCACAGTGCATATCGGATTTAATATATAATGCACAGAAGCCACTCTATAATACATAGTCAAAAAAGGGCTGCAAGCTGCCGTATTGATGTTGTGCCCAGTTCAAGAGAATAAGGCAGGTTCCATTGCCAGAAAAGAGCATACTATTCAATTTCTCATCCACTACTGAGTATAAATAAAACATGGTGTACGGTAATACCAAACTGCATGAAATGATTTCCCTTAGTACATAAACTTATAGCACCCCAGATTTTGCTTCAAGTTGAATTTTCCCAGTTCTCTCTGATGGCAAGAGGGAATTCTATGACCTTCTACAGCATGAACTTCCCACTTAACAGATTCCAGGGCTCCACCGTGCCTTCCACTAATGGATAGCCATTAGCCATGTTGGAGCGCCCTAAAATTCCCTGGGGTTTTACAAGCTGAGTTCCTGGATTTCTCCAGAGTCAGAAGTTGACAGGCAGCTGTCAGTCAATAGAAAAAAAAATTTAAAGCTATATCCTGTAGTTCTGTGTTTGTAATGAGAAAAGGTGATTGTGCCAACATGTATGTGATGGAATAAAAACATTAACCTAGGAGACGTCATCTTCAAGTCTAGTTACTGCTATAAATATATGTACATATGTGTGTGGCATGCATTTTTCTCTTATTTATGGAGACCTATTGAGTCATTTTGCTTGGCATTCTGTGAAGGAAGTCAGGCAATTCTGCTTTTATAGCTACTTCAAAATGTGTAGGCCTTGACTATAAAACTCCTTAATTTCCATGAAATTCTTTGAGAATTAAACAATTAACTTTAACTAGTATTGCTGTTTTCAAAGGGTTATATTGCCTAATGGGACAAAAACTTTCAGAGATTAGTCTTAACTTAAGTCTTTCCATGTGTAGGTAATTCCTTTCTTCTATTTACTCCCTTCTCCTGATACTGAGCTGGGGAGTAACTTAGACTTCTTCCACCTGACTCATTGGTTGGCATTTGGGGGCTACTTCAAGGTGAAATGTGGTTTTTGTGGGGGAAGAGACTAAGATCTCTTTCAGGATTCTGCTCTTGCTTCTGAGGACAGCTCTTAAGAGGGTCCCAACCTAGCTGTGAAGGAAGTCAAGGCAAAGAGGGAATGGTCCCTGCTCTAGCTCACTAATCGAGGTCATCAGAGCACAATGGTCTTTACCTTTCATACCACAAACTGCCATTCCTTGCTCTAATACATATATACATATATATATATATATATACACACATATATTTGTATACACACACACACACACACACACACACACACACACACACGAAATTTTGACTGGAAGGAAAAGAATGAAGAACTATCCTCTTTAATCCAGCCTTTCACTGCCAGAGCAGATAAAAGACCTACATACATAAGAATAGAGTTCTTCATCTCTTTTCTGACCTGTTGTGGATAACATCACCAATGGGCCTGCTACATTACAGTCAGACCCTTTTATATTCAGTTCTTACTTGCTAAATGTCTCCTGTTTTTTCATTTTGAAATAATTTCATGTTTAGAGAACATGGCAAAGCTTGTAGAAGGTATTTCTACACAGCTTTCACTCAGATTATGTTTTTTAATCACATTATAAAATGTGTCCTCATCATACATTACAATTGTTATTTGTTATTAGGCACAGAGGCATGCTACCTTTCCTAATTCATTTGGGAACAAATTACAGACAGAGGCTTTAATATTTTTATGTGCATAAGAAATATGGACATGGTCTTACAAAAGCATAGTGAAATTACTAAAGTAAAAAAAATAGTATTTCTAAGACGTTATTATGTGACTTATAATGCTTGTCTTTCTTTTTATGTGTGTGTGCCAGTTCTAGAACTTGTACTCAGAGCCTGATCACTGTCCCTGAGCTTTTTGATCAATGCTAGTCCTCTACCACTTGAGCCATAGCCTCATTTCTTGCTTTTTTATGGGTTAATTAGAGATAAGAGTCTCAGATTTTCCTGCCCAAGCTGGCTTTGAACTGTGATCATCATATCTCAGACTCCTGAGTAGCTATGAGCTACCAGCATGGGCTTTATTCATTCCCCCCCACATTGTCTTACCCAAAATATCTTTGTAGCAAAAGAGCAATTTGTTTCCAGGATCCTACCTAAGATCATATAGTATATTAATTTATTATATCTCTTTAAGTTTTTTGAATTATCTTTAATAAAAAGACCTTACTCATTATTCCTTATGACCCTGTGACTTTTATACAATGTCTTTCACTGGGGTTTTCTCATTGTCTGCTTTGGAGACAAATACTCTTAAATAAAAAAATGCAAAGGAAAGATTCAGAGTATATAGCCCCCTCCCTTTTCTTTTGGTTGATTGTGGTGCTTCAACTCAGGGCCTAGATGCTTTTGTTCAGGGTTAGTGCTCTACCACTTGAGCTACAGCATCACTTCTGGTTGTTTTTTGTTTTTGTTTTTATTATGAGAATACCGTACAGAGGAGTTACCATTACATGGGCAAGATAATGAGTACATTTCTTATCAAGCATTGTTACCTCCTCTTTGTTTCCCCTTCCCATCTCCCCTCACCTCCCCTCACCCGATCCTCCCCCCACCAAAGTTGTAAAGTTCATTTTTCGACATAACAACTTGTACATCTCATTGTTGCAGTGGGTCCACCTATATCCCTAATTAAACGATTTGTTTTTTTCCCTTCCTCTCCACAAATTATACCAACTTCAAATACAGTGAAAGCAGGGGTTATACTGTGGGGGAGGTTTCCCTTATTTGCAATAACTAGTATATGTCTGAGTCAAACAGAAAAGGTCAGATAAGTTAATGTTAGGGGAATGAATCCCAAGATAAGTCTTTACATGTTTTTTTTTTTCATGCAATTGTTTCTAACATATTTATAAGATGATTTCTATGTCGTTTCTGGTTTTTAAGTGCTTAATTGGAGATATGAGTCTTACAGGGACTTATCTACCTGGGCCACCTTAAAACCGTGATCCTTAGATCTCAGTCTCCTGAGTAGGTAGGAATACAGGTGTGAGCAATGGCACCAGGCCATTTACCCATTTTTTTTTTAATATAGAGCATGTGACATTTCCAGGGTCTGGTGTAAAAAGATGTCGAAACTAAAGCACAAACCAATGGAGTCAGGATATAAACCAGAAATAGGGTCACCCAAGAATTAAATGTATAACTGGGTCTGATGTGATTCTTGACACCTTCTCTCTCCATCCTCAGTACACAGTAGTTAATAATCAGTCAGGACAATAGGGAATTGACAGATCTAGAGCAAGAATACCTGAGCTTAGTATTTGGAATGAAATGTATGACTCACAGACGAAGAGTACTGCATCTGTGTTTTTGAATCTTTTGAACCACCTTTTATTATCTTAAGACTGAAAAGTTAATAACCCAGTGTGTAATCATGCCATTATCAGTTTACATTGTAGTAAAGCCCATTCAAATGATGATTACATATGTTAATGAGCATCGTTATAATGCACTGCACAGTACATTACCTTCAATAAATATAATTGTTTATGCACTTTAATGAGGGTACATAATGCCCCCAAAACTAATGGTATTGACTGAATTGTGATTTATTGCTCTAAAACTTTGCCATTAGGAAAGGAAATCTTACAAAACCTTTTATGTTTACCTAACTTTCTTGCGCCTCCCTAAAAGCTACCTCTCATCTCCCTCCCCTGGAAAGAAGAAGAAAATAGCAACAAGATGCTGCCACAAGGTTCCTTATCAAGGCTTTTCTCAACCTGAAGAAGCTGGAGGTGGATTCATCGAAAGGGTTTAATGAAGATCATTATGTTTACCCCTCAGTAAAGTTTAATGCATTATCTGGCAACAAATCTAATGCCACGTCAGAATTTTGGCTCCAAATCAAATAATAAAAAATGAAAATGCAGTTTGTTAAACTTCACACCAAAATAAGAAAATGAGGCCCAGGGCAGCATTTGGGCCAGGGCCCTACATCAGGCCAGGAAGGACAGGGCATGCTCAATTTGTTTGTCACTGCCTAGACTTGTGGCTGGGGAGAAAAAGTGAGGTAACTAACCCCCAAACCCCTTTCCTTGTGATCTTTCCATGAGGAAAAAAGCTAGTATTTTCTTGACAATAAAACTGAAAAGTACTTATATATCTGATAAATGAAAATATAGGTTTGTGAATGATGGATATTTAGTTTTAAGCATTAATACAACAACTGTAAACAAAGATTTGAGTCTCCACCTGGGCAATCCATTGCTATGTGTTTGGGCAAGCGTGGTGTGTTCCTGAACAGATGGACAAGCAGTGGCTAATGTCTTCTGCAAAGAGCCCATCAATTAGAGTTCTAGGTATTCGAGGGTAATGTGTGCAAGCTGGAAACTTACTGCTTCTATGCTGAACCTGAACCAAAATAGGCTTCTGCCAATGATAACCACAATTTCTTCTCCTCTATCCAAGGAATAGAATCTGGTCTCTGTGTTTTCGTATGCATATTAGCCAGCTAATTTCCAGCCTATCTACCCTCAGAGTGTACATCTGATCAGCAATAGTGTGACCCACAACTCTCTAGCAACACTTCTTTTAGTGCACACTGCTTCAAAGCAAGCTCAAAGGAGTGACTGTCTAAAATCACTGAAAATCCAGCTCTGTCACCTTTACATGAAAATTTGCATGCACTATCTCTTGATTTATTTATTTTTCCAACTTCCACAGTGTTCTATGCCAGAGGATTTCGGAAGACTTTATGAATAAATAAAACTGTGCAACTTAAAGAGGAAGATTAATTCATCCAGGAACTCTAAATATCTGGTAAGAAATGACAACAGGGGATCCATACTAACATCTTGAAAGGACTTTTTAAACAATAGCAGTTTCTTAAAACACACTCCCAGGACAGAACATAATCACTTGAGAAACTTTCCAAGGTTTACAATGATGTTCCAAATAGTTTGAAAGTCAGTTGTTTGGAAGACAAAAAAAAAAATGACGTTGAGATGCAATTTGTGGTAAGATCTAATTAATTTTTTTGCTCCTAAGAATAATTTATTATTTACACTTCTTATTATATATGTATTTTAGCTTCATTAGTCTGCAATGCTGGAAAAAATTATACCTTCAAGTCCTATTTATCAAATTAATGGTGCAATTTCATAGTGACACATTCCACATTCATTAAACCAAGTACAGTAAAAATGCATTTAAATTAGATTAGTGTGATGTAATAAAGATAACCAGTGTAGGGGGTGATATTGTAGCTGAAAGAAAACATCCAGATTGAGTTGAAAGCAACTTGGAGATAAACGCTTCGAAATTGCTTTTGGCACTGGTTAAAGTGAAAGTATGAGGACCTATGACTCCTTCCTCTGCCTCTGCTTAGCTATTGCTATCCTTTTCCTTGACAAGAGAAAAGACCTTTAAAGATACACAGTCCTCCTGCAGAGTGCTCAAACTTGGTCTTGCCAAAGGCTGTGACAGAAACTTTTCCAAAATTTCTGGAAGACGAAGATTTCAACATGATAGAAACAAATACTATGTCAATCATCAACACTAATTAGTTTATGCTTGTGATACAAAGAACCATATAACCACCAAGAATATGTTACTATACACATTTCTTTGCTTGCAGAGTCTAAGCAGGGTTTTTGTACATTGTGATGTACATGATGATGTACGTGATGATGTACATTGTAATGCCCTGAAGTGGGCAGTTATATTTCATTGTAAAGTGTAGTGGCACCCATATTTGAGGATGTCTCCTCTTAAGTACATGCAAGAAAAACATTTAAATAGGGGGCTGGGAAGGTGGCTCCATGGGAGAATGCTTGTCTTGCATGCATGAGGCCCAGGGTTCGATTGCTCAACTGCACATAAGCAGAAAAAGCCGAAAGTGGTACTGTGGCTCAAGTGGTAGAGCACTAACCTTGAGCTGAAGAACTGAGGGACAGTGCCCAGGACCAGAATTTAGGCCCCATGACTGACAAAAAAATAGAATAATAAATAAATACTTTTAAAACCATGAGTGCTTATGTAGATAAAGTTGGCTGTTACATTGAAAGACCCTTGGAGGTTTTTAAATGACCTGTGACCTGAGACTAACAGCATCCATTACAAATGATTGCTTAATAAATGTGTTCAAGTGATGGGTATTGTGGGAACTTAAACAATGCATTCCCCTGGCATATAGAAGGTTACACCTAGGATACCAGCTAAACCTAATGAGACCAGAAGACTTTGTACAGAAACCTGATGCAAGCTGGGGAAAAGGTGGCACTGTCCCATAAAATACAATATTATTTTGTGGATTTATTCCATACACTTCTGAAATTAGAAGACAGAATCAAGTGGCTAGTGGATTTCTCTGAGTTTTGGTGATAGAATTCTATTGGGAATTGGACTAGAATCCTTTCTTGGCCTTGGTCAAGAAGATCCATATAGAATCTTGGTTAAGAAATATTAAGAAACAAAAGTCAAAACATGAAGATGACAAAATATGTATGTTTCTAACCTGAGTGACAACTCCCTCTTGTAATCCTAGCTACTTGAGAGGCAAGAGATTGAGAAAATCCTAGTTCAAGGCCAGCCTGGCCAAGATACCATCTGTTAGTATTCACCTGTCATTTCAGCTATACAAGAGATTGAGATCAGAATTACAGTTTGAGACCAGTCTGGGCAAAATATTTATGAGACCCTCATCTCAATAGTAAAAGCTTGGTTTGGTGAGGTATATATGTCATACTAGCTATCGTGGAAAGTGTAAAGAGGAGGATTGTGGTCCAGATGCAGACTTGGGCAAAAAACAAGACCTTGTCTCAAAATAATCAGCTGGAAAAAGGGCTTGGGACCTGGCTCTGCATTAAAGCTTCGGTCTAGCAAGCCTAAAGCTCTGAATTCAAACTTCAGTACTGCCCAAAATGAAAGCATGTTTCTAGTTGTATGATGTGTGCATGGATCAAAGAGGTCAAGAGGAAAAGAGAATGCACATGGTAGAAAAGCGCAAACCATATGAGAAAACATTGAACCATGACCAAAAGTCAGTATGCATAATACCAAGAAATAGAATGTTGTGGCGAATCAAAGGCCTTTTAAATAACCAAGAATCAAGTACCTCTGGAGCATTGGGATTTTTAAAGACTGGCCATTGACACATCAGGCATCTCAGAACAACTCATCTTTCATGTACAGCTGTTAGTAGAGAGCTCCAGGAAAGATTTCCTTGGGTCCCAGGATTCAATGTTATGCTAATGCCTGCTAAACATTATTATATACCTCTTGTTTCTGGACATGATATTAATAGCACAATGAGTTACATGATGAGCATGGTGGTACATTGCATTCTTTGAAAGACTAAGCATCATGGATTTGAGGACAGCATGGGTAACATTGTAATGCGCTGCTTCAACACCCATTCCCCATACACATATTCACAAAAAAGGCTGAAGATAAGGTTTCAAACCTCTTTCCCCATTGGGCTGTTTCGTAACTTTAAAGGTTTTATATTTTGCAAATAGTACCTTTCAAAGTGTGTCATTTTTGCATTTGTTTCTAACGCATTTATAAGATTATCTCTTTGTTGCTTTGTATGTCCCTCCCCCACAGTATAACCCCTGCTTTCACTATATTTGATGTCAGTATAACTTGTGGAGGAGTTGGGGAAAAACAAGTCGTTTAAGGATTCAGGTGGATCTGTTGCAACAATGAGAAGTACAAGTTGTCATGTCGAAAACGAGCTTTACAACGTTGGTGCGGGGGGGGGGGGGGGGAGGGGGGGAGGAGAGAGGATTGGGGAGGGAGGCTGGGAAGGGATGTAAAGGATAAACAAAGGAGGAGGCTGCAATGCTTGATAAGAAATGTACGCATTATCCTGCCCATGTAATTGTAACCCCTCTGTACAGTATGTTCACAAAAAAATAAAATATAAAAAAAAAATAAACAAAGTGTGTCATTTTTATGACTCTTAACCTGTCTAGATTGGTAGACTATCACTATAATAAGTATTCAGAACAGTTCTTTCCCTCCCTTACAAAAAAACAAAACTTCTAATGCTATCCCTCTACAACCCCATACAACCACTGGTTAATATGTTCTCTGTCTCCACAGATTTATCTTATTGAGAATATCACATAAATATAATTATGTGCTATGTAATCTTTTGAAGCTAGCTTACTTACATAGAATAATGCTGTGAAATTAATTTTCTGCATATTTCAAAAGTATGTTCTTCCTTATTATTGAAAAAAGCATTGCTTTTGTGGATTTACCACAGTTTCTTTAACCACAGAAGGACTTTGAGTTGTTTCCTAATTTTGACATATATGAACAGAGCTACTTCATATATACGTGAATAGGTTGCTTCATAAATGTATATGGCCATTTTTCTAAGGAAAATATTAGGAAATGATACTGCTGGGTAATTCCTTAAAAACATGTGGGGAAGGTCATACATCTGGACAGTGCTTGTGGCAGTGTTAGGATCCCAATAGCAAGGTAAAACTTTCCTGTGCTTGTGGCAGTGTTAGGATCCCAATAGCAAGGTAAAACTGTTTCATATCCATTGGAGTTTTTTTTTTTTTGTCACTCTAATATGTGGGTAGTAGTAAGTTATCATGATTTAGTTCACATTTTTTTATTGGCAAGTAATGCTAACCATCTTTTCATGTACTTATTTTTATTATCACTTCTTTTGTGTTCAAACTGGCTGAGTTTGAACTCAGGCTCAGAGCACTGTCCCTTAGCCTTTTCTACTCAGGCTGGCACTCGACCATTTGAGCCACAGGTCCACTTCTGGCTTTTCTATCCTTTCAATATATTTTTTAATTGTCAAGGTGATGTACAGAGGGTTTCAGTTATATAAATAACTTGCTACCCCTTCCCTCAATTTTCTTCTACTTTTCTGGCTTTTTAATGGTTAATTGGAGATAAGAGTCTCGTGGACCTTCCTGCCCTGGCTCCTGAACCTTACTCCTCAGATCTCAGCCTCCTGAGTAGCCGGGATTAAAAGCATGAGCCACTGGTACCTAGTTATTTGCTATCTTTATATCTTTATTCGTTCAAGCCTCTAGCAATTTTTAAATGTTTCTTTAAATTCTTGTTTTGAGAATTATTGCATATTTTGGAGGCAAGTCCTTGGAGCTGAGATTCACAAGTACATACTCAAATCTCTAGGTTGTCATTTTGTTCTCTTGACATCAATCTTCTTAGATCAAAGTTTTTAAATGTATGAATTTTTTTCTAATATAGACTGAATTTTTAGGAGACATGTCTCAGATGACGTGCCAGAGTTCAGTCAGGAAGATTTTTTCTCGATTTTATCCTAGGAAAATCAATTACATGCATATGTGTGATTCATATAGAGAGTATCCCTTACTAAGATTTGAATTTAGGACTATACACTTTCTAGGCAAACACTCTAACACTTGAGGGTCCTCTGTGTCCTTCTGAGTTTACCTGGAATTATTATCTTCTTATCACTCCCCACCCTTGATTACTCCAGCTAGTTGGAATTAAAGTCTTGAGCCACAAAGAATAGTCTAGAATAGGATTCTGAATAAGAAGCAAGGTTTCTGTAAGAGATTTGTTGTTGTTGTCTGTTACATATGCATGTACAATCATGGGCAAAGCATCACCACTACCAGCACTCCTGTGGAAAGTTTTGATGCTGATACAGGAGAGAATGGAGAAAAAAGGTGGGAAGAAAACTGCAAACAGAAGCAAAAAACAGCTGGGAAGTTGCTCACTTTCTCTCTCTGAGCTTTAGGAGTTCTATTTTTCACTCTGGGAATCAGAACTTCTGAGGACTTCTGGAGGACTTCAGTTTCTCTGGGCCAAGTGCTTACTCCTGGATCTCAGCTGCACTTGGTCCAGTCTGAGGGCTTTTTGAGATGACTAAAGAGCAAATGCACCCCTTCCCAGTAGTGTTACAATCTGGTATTCTTTTATGAGTGGCCTGCTGCTCTGCACTTCTCAGGACATCACATCCAAGCTCTGTGGATTTGGCTCAGGTTTTATAGTCTTCAGTGGGAGAGCAAATTTTAATGTGCTTACTCTTTCTTACCTGAAGCTCTCTAACTGAAATTATTCATCTTTCTCTGAATGTCCCTCTGTAGTACATTTATGTCTTCATCCCCACCCCCTTGCTTATCCGGCTCCCATCATTATTAATTTAAGCTGGATTCTTCCCATTGTCTCACTTGTCTGAAAGATTGATATTTCATGAACTGTTCAGTCTTTAAACCATTATTGTATTCATCATCTTTGACCTATAAATAAAATAATGTCTCCATATATCTTTGCACCTTGCAGTTTCCTCTTTGGATCAAGGTCAAATCATTTTAACTATTTAAAGCAAAATGGGTTCCACATGGAAGAGTCTCATGGATACCCAAATCTCTTCTCTCTTACAGGCAATTTGAATCCAGGTTGTCATGAAAAAAGAAAGAGCATGACATGGGTTCTACTCTTCCAGCTCTGATTCTCCTCTGTTTCTCTCCCATACCCTCCTGCCTGTGCGACATTTGATGTTGTCTCTCCTACAGTGTGTTTTAAAAGTTCAGATTTATACGCTCACCAGTCATTCCTGGATGAGTTGTAAGAGAGACAGTAAAAGTTTAATGAAAAGGGAGCAAAGACTCAGCTTTTCGTTTCAGCCCCTATTCAATTCTAAAGTGGATAAAGGACAGTGGTTGATCTGGGACTGCAGAACAATGTTATTGCCTACTTCTGTGGGTTTTTTTTTTTCCTCAGACCCTCACATCCAGTACTAGTATTGTCTGCTGAGAGAGTACTGGTCTGAATATGTTGTGAAGAGGACACTGATGAATAGGAGACCAAGAAGCTGAGAAATAGCAGTTGGTAACTTCATGGCCTGAAACCAAAGGTGGTTTACAAGAGGGTTGCATGAATGCAGTTTCTCTGATTATGGGGATGGGCATCTTGTGTGGTAAAGAACCCCTCCCCCTTCCTGCAGGTAAAATGATGTTTGTTGTCAGCCAGCATACAATTGTATCTCTTCCATTTTAACCCCTCTTTGTACTTTCTCTTTGTCTGTTGACTACTAGATCTAAAGTAAGAAGGGAATTCAAGTGATTATTTTTACCATAACCTTCCCCACCCTCAAGATAATATCATAGTAAAGACTTGGCAAAGTTCTGTAGAAACCACAAAGATCATTTATGTAGGCTGAGTTTAAATTGAATGCTCAAGATACATAAAAATTTACTATTGTAACTACTCTAATGAGGCCTGATTTCTCCCTGTAGCTTTAGGGAGGCTTGTTCTGGAAATTTTACCCCAATGAAACGTCAAAGCAGGTGCCTAAAATAACTAACACATTCACTTTCAAAGTTTTAAGATAGCCTTGCCCTAATCCTAGATAATGACTCTATCTCCTGATGCTTCAACTCCCTCATCCAAAATGAAGGCAGATGCTTCTCATTTGCCCTATGTGATTATTACAGAGAAAATACTATTTAAATGATTCTAACATGTAAGTGAATATTGCTAGAAAAATTCCAATTAATGGCACTATAGATTCACTTATTGAATGAAAAAACATTGGTAGGAGAAGATAAAGGAATTGGATGGAAATGATGAAGCTTTCTTAAGGAGCAGAAACTGAACATTTTTCACTGGGGAAGAGACAAAGAAAATTAAAAACCAGTTATTTTCAGATTTCGCCCAGAATTTAGAACCTTGGAAAAAAAACACCACTTATACACTAAAGAGTAACATAAAATAGTTGGATAAGCCTCAAATTCACAACTTTTTGTTTGGAATTCATCAGAGTGCTGAGGTCATTTGTAACCAACTAGCCTCAAACCTAAACAGACACAGGTACCTCTGGGAATGATAAGACTTAAGCATTTGCTTGCCTGAGGCAAGACACATAAGAAATCTCATCTAGATTGTTAATGAATTGGTGGAGAATGAGTGAGTGTATATGTGCGGGGGCTGGCGTGAAAGTGTGTATAGCTCCTTGGATATAGGGAATACTTACATCAACTTCGAGGTTCTCAACTTGTCACAAATACAGTTAATGACAGTTCTCGTGAAATCATTACTTCAGGGATAGTCTGAGGAAGGGGAAGAATAGGTGGTCTAAGACAGACTAGGGAAAGGAAGTCTTTAACAATGGGGAGAAATATAAAGAAAGAGCAAGCTTGCCCTCAGAACACTGGAGTCAGAGGAAGGAAACAGAAAGTAACCATGTTCTCCTGGGCAGGGGCAGGATTATATATTGGGCAAGGAACCAGAGTACTGAAAAAGCTACACTCCTCAGACAAAGAGATGTATTGCCTCCTCAGGAACACAGCTTATTGACACAGCAGAGAACATACTCTTTGTCACTCTGCTTCACTAGGCTAACATTCACTGAGTGCAAGTAACAAAAGACTACTGCCAAGAGAGTTGTAAAAGCATGGAAAGGAATTGACTCAAACACCATAAAGAAAAGACCCAAAACTGAGGCTGGAATAGAGTCGCAAAACCTATGAGAAATCTGTGCCCACCAGAGACGCAAGGAGCTAAGAGAGGAAGTTGAGGACTGTGGTACAGTGAGAATAAGCAAAGCTACTCTGAATATTCATTCACACCAGCCCAATTCCTAACTAGATTCAAACTTCCACACTCAGGGCCTGTCCAATAATGATGATGATGATGATGATGATGATGATGATGATAATGTGACCATCTCCATGCAAACAAAATACTTTTTATTTCAATAGTCTCGTAGGAGATTCCAGATTTTCAGCCAAAGCTTATGAAAAGTTTTGCATATGAAAAAATCAAGAGAAAAAAGTGATTACTAATACAAAAAGTAATCATCAAAACGAGGTTAAGATATAATATAAAAGAATTTTAAGTAGTGGTGATAAATGTATTAGAGATTCCTAACAGGACAAGATAGGAAGGAAAATTTAGTAAAGGATTGAAAATGCTAGCAGTAAATGTTAGAGTAGCTGAGATGAAGACTTTTAATGAGACTATTAGAAGAGGCCATGGTCAAAGGTGGGTGAAAATGCAGGTCACTGAATTTTAAAATAAGCCAACATAACTTCCAAAATTAATGGTACACAACAAACAGATATAAAAATCTCAAAGAAGAATAAAAACATCACAACATAAGTATTTGTTAATCAAACTTCTAAAAATAAGAAAAAATTGGAAGACAGGCCAAAAAAAATAAAGACACATTACATAGATGAATTAGTGGTAAGAATTATAGCAGATTTTTTAATAAGGGATTTTGAAAACCTTGGGCCATAGAATGGCATCTTTAATGAGCTGAAAGGAAAAAAATGTCAATCTAGAATTCTATATTTAGGGAAAGTATCTTTCAAAAGCAAGCAGAAACAAGGCTCAGAAAAACAAAAACTGATAGAATTAATTTCCAACCAATTTAACCATGATGAAGAGTAAAAAAACTTCTTAAGACAAAAAGAATATAACAGGACCAAATCAGTATCTATACAAAGACGTGAAAACTACAGAAACAATGATTATAATTAAGATAATACCAAAATTAATGTGAATGTCTTTAATGATTTCAAAAGTTGTAATGTGTTTTATGGTATAGCATATTTAAACATGTATTATTAACTATAGCTAAGTGTTTTGTATTTATTATCTAAAAACAAACAAACAACAACAAAAACAAGAAAGCTAGGTACCAGGGGCTCATGTCTGTTAGCCTAGTTACTGAGGAAGCTGAGATCTGAGACCTGTGGTTCAATGGCTTTGAAATTACTTTCTTAAAAGTGAGGGGGAAAGTTTAGTGTCAAAATATGGAAGAATGGAAATGTTTAACTAAAACTGATTTCACTGGATGGGCTATTATCCATATCTTCTCTTTTTATGAAACTGTCCTCATATATAATGTTATTTGATCATTAGATATTACCATCAATTAAAGAGAAATTTAAACATAAAATTTAGTAAATCTCTGAAACCAACAAATATTTAAATATTCCTGAATACAAAGATAGGACTTCAAAGTATACAAAGAGTTAGGATATAATAATGTAAACATAGCTAAATATTCTGTAAATGATTTGTTGTTTGACAATTGTCTTTTAGCCTAGTTTAATAAAAAAGAAAAAGAAGAAATCACTGCTTCACATTTCAAGTAACTTACAAAAGAATTATTCAACTAAAAGAAACAAAAAGGAGTTTTAAAATTATGAAATATATATATAATATTAGAAAAATAGTTTTAGATTCTGGAAAGTGAATATGACATCAATAATAGAAAATAATAGTGCCAATTGCAGTATAAATGTGAACCTTCGATAAAGGAAAACATTTATGAATTAGAAAGAAAAGTGCCTTACTGAGTGAAAAAAAACACTTGTAATATAGATAGCAAAACAATGAAAAGTCTATCCTAAATATAATATCTGAAATATTATAAATAACCTGTCAAGAAAATAGGCAAAAGATCTAAGCAGAATTTACATGAAAAGACTATGTCCAAATAACATATAAAAAGATTCTTTTAAAAATCAAATAAATGAAAAATTCAAAAAGTAAAATGTTATCTGGATTTTATAACATTGGGGTAAAATAGTTGCAAAGATCCATTTGTCTAAAAGGCTTCAGCAAAACTCCATCCCCAGGCATTACTACAAAGAACAAAGGTGGTAATAAGTTTCTACCCAAGTCTTTGAAACGTGCATTTGAGAAGCCTGAAGAGCTGCATAGTTTTGGCCCAGACCCTCCAGTTTAAAAAAAAAAAAAAATCTAGAAAATCAGTAGGAGAAGAGACTTCCTTGTTTGCTACATTATTGTCACAAATAACAAACTGTAGAAACTGTTCAAAAGTGTGAGACTAGTTGGATAACTGCTTGTGTACACATGGAATAGGTTAAGTGGTGTCCTACTGGCTTAGAAGTGTCAGGTGTGAAAATCTGAAACTTACAAGGCATTTGTTAAGCTACTATTATGGTGGGAATATTTATACTATGAGATTTAGAAAAGTCTATAAATCTTGGCTGCATTTCTTTGTCAAGGGGCTTCTTTTCATCTATTATTGGTGATACTTGCATAAAAGTAAATGATAGGAGATCATGCTTACAGTTTGGTTATGCCATGATGGTAACATGGACGGCAATATGTTTAATTCTAATTACTTAAAAACAAGCATGGAAAAAAGACCAAATCATGAGGCATGATTTGTTTGATGAGTGTTGGCAGTAAATATATTTGTTTTCTTACTTTAACGTATCTGAACATTCTACTTAGAATATGTGTTATCATTGTGATTACAAGGATATGTTGCACCGAATGATCTTTGATGTTCTTGACTCTTTCTTTGTGACTGTCAAATATCAGTTTAAGAATTCTTATCACAATCTGGAATGGGATTGGCAACTACAAACTGTGGACCAGATCCAGTTTCCACTTGTTTTTTTTTTTGTAAATAAATTTTTATTACAATTCAATCATGCTCATTTTTCATATCTTTTTATTTTTACAATTGATATTGATATAGAGAGTTGATATACAGAGGGGTTGCAGTGATATGAATCAGGTCATGAGTAATGAGCGCAATTCTTTTTGAACCATGTATCCCTTTCTGTCACTCTCTGGGTTTTTCCCTGCTATCCCCATTCACAAGCTATCCAGTTCATTTTCCACATAGTGTCTAGTGAGTGCTATTTGTGAAGAAAACAACCTCATGTGTAGCCAAGATACAATCCATGCAACAACAAAAACTACACGGTGTGTGAGTGGAGAGAATAGACTTGTTTCCTGCCTTGATAGTTCTTTGGTTTTATCTCTGTGAAGCCAGGATTTCAATTTGGTTCTTTTTTGGGGGGCTACGGTCGTGGGGCCTGAACTCTGGGCCTGGGCACTGTCCCTCAGCTCTTCAGCTCAAGGCTAGCACTCTACCGCTTGAGCCACAGCGCCACTTCCGGCTTTTTTCTTTTTGCTTATGTGGTGCTGAGGAATTGAACCCAGGGCCTCAGGCATGCAAAGCAAGTGCTCTACCATTGAGCCACCTTCCCAGCCCCTCAATCTGGTTCTTGTAGGTAAATGCATATCAGATCTGTAGATTTTTCTTATTTTAAAACGTCTCCTCTTTGTGAGATACAATGAAGTGTAATCTGATGAGCCTTGAATAAGAACATATTCTTAGAGGTAATATTAAGACTTTTGGTGGGGTTTGTTGTTTCTGAATAGTGAAATAATTTGTCAATAATGATTAATAACAGTGTGTAATTTTCCAACAGGATAATGACTAATGTGCCATAATAACAAAAGTCACAATAATAATAATAATAATATTTCAGCTAATATACCACTCCGATTTGTCCCTATATACGTGTGTGCACACTATACAGTGACAGACAAAGATATTTCAGATGTCTTTGCTGCACAAACACTTGTGTTAGAGAATTTAGAGCTTACCTCTGTGATGTCAGTAGCCTCAGATTTCTCAGTTCTTATCTCCAGATTACTTATAGTGGTATAGTCTAATAATTGAAACTTGACTGGTCCAAACTTTCTGAAATCTTTTTATGTATTCTCCCTATGGTGTTGTCTTCATCCTTATGAGCTGCAGTAACAGAATGCCATAAACTAGGTGCTTACAAGCAACACAATTTATTTCTCAAAGTTCTTAAGCAAGTCCAAGGTCAAGATACCTGCAGATTTGCTGTCCAGTGAGGGCCACTTCCGAGTTCACAGACAGCCAAATTCTCACAAGGGGAAGGAGTGAGGAAAGTTTGCTTGAGTCTTTTTTCATATGGGCACAATCTCATTCTTATGGATTCTGCCAAAGCAGAGCCTCAAAACATCCCATTGGGAATTAGAATTTCAGCAGAAGAATTTGGGGGAAGATACAAAAATTCAGGCTATCGCAGGTGCCAAATGTATTCCCTTAATTTGCACTATTCTTTGTGTATTTCTTCTAGAACAAATTTGAAAAGGGAGAAATGGGATTTCGAGAAATGAAGATGCAGCTGTTCCAATTGTAAAAGCAGAGATAAAAACAGAGCCAGCCTACAATAAGGAGATGCAAAATGCTCACCTGAGAGCAGAAGGAGGGCTGTGCCCACTGGAACTGCAGCATTCGGGGCATGTGCACTGGCCACAGGAAAGCCCATAAACAAAGCAGGCACTTTCAGGCACATTCACAAGTTTGTGTGTGTGTATGTATTTGTGTGTATGATTTGTTTGTGGGTAGGTGAGTGAGCACAGTAGAAGGAAGAAGATAAACATGAATCAGATATGCTTATATTACTTCTAAATTTTCTTTCAAAGCTATCCTATTATACATAGCTACAGCGTATCTATCATATGCTACTCCCAGGCGATAGTCCTGGCTAGAACGTGTTCTGTGCCCCTTGGGGAACTTACACTCTGGCAAATGAGACAAACACATAAATAATTAAGAGGTAACTAGCATTATGCTGGCCAAGTGAACAAACAAATCTGTGGACACAGAAGGAAGGAACCATTTGTTGTCCTAATAGGATTAAGAGTTGAAGAGTGATTGAGAGAGCTTCACTGACTGTGCTGGGATAAAGGTGGGACAAAGTCACTCTAGACAGCTGAGATAAGACGCCAGCTATGCTCTGCAGTAGTACATGAGGCCACACAGGTTCACATCTGGGGCTCTCTATTCTAATGTGGTTGTTGGGAGAGAATACAAGTTTGGGCAAAGAGTTCAGATTCAAGGGTAACAAGGGATCAGAGACAAAGCAAGAATCTAAAGGGAAGCCAATGAGAGCAAAGGGCAAACCAACAAACCATAAAGCAATGTGTAACCATTCTTGTTACTTTTGACACCATGGACAATGTAAGACAAGATAAGCTTTCTTAATATTCAAGTAGACCCTGGCAGTTTCTTTGAACATGGCTAGATGGAGCAAATCTTGTAACACCGTCAGGATTCCATTGCCTATTAACTTGCCTTTGTAACGTTGCCTATTAAATTGCCTTATAATTCCATTGCTTTGTAAGTCTGTGATGCACCGGGGAGAGGAAGCAAATAGATTTCATTCATTTCTCATACAAATATTTACAGGCCATCTACTTTGAACACAAATTTGTACCAGGCACTGAGAAGACAAGACAGGAGAGACCCAGCTTAGCTCTCAAGGATCCAGGATGAAGCCTCCTATCTGGGACCCAGGAACAGAGAATGGAGACTTGTTGCAAAGCAAAAAGAGTGCCTAAGGCATTCTCTACAAAATTGCTCCCAGAAGTTTTGACATTAGCAGAAACTTTGTCCTTGACCTAGTGTCAGAACCTTTCATCGTAGGCAGTGTTGGGGCTAGCACAGTGAGCAGCAGTGGACAGTCCTGTGCGTGCAAATGTGTGTGCATGCACACATATGCCATCATTGCCCATTCAGCAAGAAATGATAACAATTGGCAGCACAGCATTTGCTGTTGATACTGGCAACGTGAGAAGAGGCAGAAGATGGTGGGCCTCATGGAGAATCTCAGAGGCCAATGTGCATAAGGGAGTCCTTTCACACAAGGGGCTTCAGAACTGTTTTAGAGAAATTCGAGGAAGCTATGTTTCTGGAGTAGTGGGGCAAAGCCAATGAACAATCGTTTTTGGTTCTTTCTATGGCTCCATTTTTATGACCCCCAACAGCCTTTGTGAAGTATGAAGTTGTATGATTTTAGTCTA
Organism: Dipodomys spectabilis; assembly: GCF_019054845.1. Classification (NCBI taxonomy): domain Eukaryota; kingdom Metazoa; phylum Chordata; class Mammalia; order Rodentia; family Heteromyidae; genus Dipodomys; species Dipodomys spectabilis. The sequence goes on along the minus strand of NW_024870701.1, from coordinate 7,228,991 downwards.
GCCAGTAGTGGTGAAAGATGCCTACAATCCTAAGTACTGCATGGGGCAGAAAAATGGAGAGAAGACAGTCAGGGCAAATTTAAGGACACCTCATTCAAAAGCAAAATAGAACCAAGGAGCTGGGCACTGGTAGCTCACGCCTGTAATCCTAGTTACTCTGGAGACTGAGTTCTGAGGATCATAGTTTAAGTCCAGCCTGGGCAGAAAAGTACACAAGACTCTTATCTCAAATTAACTACCAAAAAATTGGAAGTGGAGCTATGGCTCAAATGGTAGAGTGCTATCCTTGAGCAAAAAGCTCAAGGGCAGTGCTCAGGCCCTGAGTTCAAGCCCCAAGACTTCCCCTCCCACCCTAAATAAAGGACTGAAAGTGGTAGAGTCTTCACTAGCGTGGAGAAGGCTCGGAATTCAATCTCCAGAACATCATAAAGTAAAAGAACTGGATAGGGGTTAGATCCCAGCTACCTTTAAACACAAAGAATTTACCTATACCCATGGAATGGTTAGTGGAATGGCTTGAACACAGCAGGTATCAATATGTTTTCTGAAGTCTATTCATTGGTAGTCCCCTGTCATCTTAGCAAAGGCAGGTGCCTTAATTCACTTACTCTATTCAGGGAAGCAACTGTACCAGGGGACTTTCAGGAAGCTAATCCCTACATGGGTCAGTGAGCTTTAACATCAGACTTCTTTCTCTTCCCTATATCTTACAAGTTTGACCTTGGGAAGATTGAGAGAGAATTTAAAGTCACATACTTTTCTATAGCCAGCAGCCAGATAAAGTTTTTTGGTCATTGATAAAGGCATCAATATTGCTGGTAAGTACAGATTTCTAAAATGGTTTTCAAGGTCAACACATATTAATTGAAAGCACAGTGACACTGTAGTAGTTCTTCTAAGAACAGCCAAGGCCTTACCAGAAAGGCTTGCATCTTACTGGCTTTCAGCCTCTCTCTCTTCTACTCTCGATGCATAGCCAGGCACCAGCAACATTAAGCTGGAAAGGAAATCTGAAAATTGCAGATGGCAGGCAGATAGGAGGCACCTGTTTAATTGTGTTCAAACTCCTCTGGTTTCCAAAGACCTTCACCCTTGCTCTCTCCTTCAAGAAAAAGAGCCAACCAGCATTTCCTTTTAACTCAGTTCTATTTAGGAAGTGTTCTAAGAAAAAAAAAAAAAGATGGGCAGCAGGGGATGGGATCTGATCTGGCTCCTTCAATATGCCAACAGTGCTGTATACAGACTAAGAAAGCTTCCTTGCAGATAGAGGTGTGCTGTTTGAATAACTGTGTGAGTCCCTACTTTACTGCTTACTGTGACTTAAAAAAAATCATATCCTTTGTGATGCAGTCCATATGGAGCAGCACAACACTTAGTCAGAGCCTGACTAATTCCTGGTAAAAGGAGAGAAGAGAGTGTGAACTCACCAGGAGCGAGCGAGTTTATGCCAAGGTGAGAGTTGTGGCCTCTGGGTGGGTGGGTGCCCAGTGCCAACTCTTCCTAAACTAGATCAGTGGCATGAGATGACACTGGCTTCTCCCCAGCTTTAAAGATGTAACATCCAGTAATTATGTGACTGCATGATCACCCATCCTGCTAACACTCAGATCTACTCTGGTGCTGGGAGAGGGAAAAGATGAGCTTCCTCATCCTGACTGATGTAAGTTGAATCCTGGCTGCAGGTGTTCCTAGCACTCTGCTTTTAGCACTGCTTGCTGTTCTCTCCCTACTTCCTGTTCAGGAAGCAGTCCCTCAAAAGAGCCACCTCTTCAAATTACATAGATTCTAGTTATTTCAAATCACAATTATTATTGGAGAGTTAATTATTGCCTTTTGCACTGTGCATAGCTTTTTTCTTGCCTTCCCTTGTCCCTCCTGCTGCTGTCCATTTCCCTGTCATTAGCACCTCTACCAGAGAGCGAGGAAAGGGCAGTGGAGGCCAGGCTCCAATCAGCCACTCCAAGGCCTGACACTCTCTGCACAGGTTCCCTCAGAAGGAAGTTCTCCCTGACACCTTTGTGGAGGGAGCTGAGAATCGCAGGAGCAAAGGAAAGTCAGCTGCTTTCCATTTTAGCTGATAGTTGGTATAGGAGTGTGGGTGATTTGGACCAGTAGTAAGTCTTCCAAAGAGGATGTCAGGTGAAAGGCAGTCACTTGTGGAACTGGAAGTTACTCACACTCTTCTTAGGTCCAAATGGAGGGTGACAGTTCTGCATTAAAAAATAATCACATGCACTCATTTCTAGCCATTTGATCTCAAGTCCCTTCATTTGGAAGATGTACATGCCTTCCTGCCTGCTCAGCATTTATTCCTGCCTTGGTTGCTGGACCTAATCTCCAATGCTTCCTGGATTATCTTACAAAAATTAATGCTAAAGGCCTTAGAGGTGGATTTGTTGGCATGATAGAGTAAAAGAAGTGGTAAGAGAAATAGAAAGGGAAACAGGTAAGTCCAGAGGTAGAGAGCCCAGAAGTCGCTGTGGAGGAAGTGTGCCTTGACAAGAGAATGTTCTGACAATAAACTACTCACTCAAAAATTTTTAAAAAAAGTACCTTTTCTGGAAGACAACCTTCGAATTGTGGCAAAATACTCCAAAGTATAATATTTTAAATTTCTATTTACACACATAAAAGTACATGAATACATATATTAGCTTTTGTATTCTACTTTAGAATTGTGCCCTATGCAATAATCATGAATATAACCCAAAGATTTAATTAAAATTTAAGGGTATTTATAAGAGATAACAGAGTTAATTTCCCCCTTTTTGTAAATATTGTTCAGTGTGGTATACTTTATTTATGGTGAAAGGCACAAATCCGAAGTGTACAGTAGAGTGAGTGTTAACAAATATAAACCATCCATGTAACTCGCATGCCTGCAAGATACAGCATATTTCTTTCCCTCCAGAACATTCAATAAAACCCCTTCCCAGTCATCTCCCCCAGAAGTAACCACTGTTCTGACTTTTATTATCATAATGTAATTTTCCTTATAAGAGATACAGCTTTGACAATATTTACTGTAGAATTTTTAAGAATTCCCTAGCATTTGTGAACTATGAATCCAAGCAGCCACAGGCTTTATCTCCAGGGAAGAACAAAGCATGAATAACCCAGACAGAAAAGAAGAGGAATAAGGAAGGATATCAATCCTTTCTGTGCTAGTGGATTGTGGAAAGAATGAAAGTGAGGCAAGGTAACTTTTATGTTTTTGATACCTTGAATGAGAAGAGAAGGGGCAAAGAGGCCTCCTCCTCCCTTGTCACCTTCCACTATCAGGTTTTGTTTCCCTTCATGGTTAGATATGATGTCTGGCTGGATTCAGGACTCAATTACCTTTATAAAATTCTATGTCAAAGCAGAGAGCCAACATGCTCTTGACCCAAGGTCAAGGTCTAACTCCTTGCCATGCTCATCAACCATTCATTTGTTTACCCTTTTCTATTGGTTTGGTTTCCTATCTTAAGGGGAGAAATTCATCACCTTTGCTTGAAACTTTCCAGGTTTTAGAACCTGGGAAATTCTGGGAAGCAATCTGGGAAGGCCAGGCACCTTCTTCCAGCTCTTGCCATACTGACCAGGATAGCACCGAATTTCTGCACCTGATAAAAGAGCACAGAATTTGTCTTATCAATGTTTAGTTTCCCCAATCCTGCCCAGAAGTTGGCATGGCATGGGCATTAAATAATTTGCTTAGCTCTGACAACTCATCAGGTCTACATATCATACTCTTTTGTTATTTCCATTGTGATGCTCTTTCCTTTTATAAATGGTGTAAGCTCCAAAAACTGTGTGGGTACCCTGTGCACTCCTCTCTCTGTCTCTCTCTGTCTTTCTCTGTCTTTCTCTGTCTCACTCTGTCCCTCTCTCTGTCTCTCTCTGTCCCTCTCTCTGTCTCTGTCTCTGTCTGTCTGTCTATCTGTCTGTCTGTCTGTCTGTCTCTCTCTCTCTCTCTCTCTTAATGGAGAAACTGGGAATCACTGAATAGAAAGAATTTTATCACAAGGAAAGGAGACACAGCTCCTAGACACCACGATGTCCAGGCATCTGCGGAAACTGTCTACTTTAGAAATGCCTTTGGAATGTCCTTACTCCTAGTCAATGGCTTTGCTATATCCATACTTCTTGAAGAGACACAGAGAGATGGTAGTTCTCTGACTCTGGAAGCAGGCTTTACAAATTCTGAGACCGTTAATTCCCAAGGACCATTTTATCATTATAAGCACCAAGCTTAATGAAAAACCCATCAAACACATTAGAAAAGCAATGCTTTTCTTTTGTTCTTTTTATCCATTTTTACATTTTAACAAATGTTATTTCCTGAAATGGATATTTAGATACATTTGCCACTAAAATATTCCATTACTGCTATGAATTCTATTAGCCAGCGTGCTTATTATATTAATGTTCAGAGCAGGGATCACTAAGAATGACATTTATTTGAGAAAATTAGGAGAGGACTCTTCAAAATTAAACAACTTAATCCTTGTTTCTGATTGTGATTCACTCAACTCTGTATAGCTCAAGCTCCCTTGGCGCCCTGCATTTAATTCTGCCTGAGAAGCTCTTTCCCTAGATGGGGCATTCTACCAGCCGAAAATGGCTCTGCTGTTAGAGTCTTAGCTGTGATCTGTTCTCACTCTGTTAGGAAGTCCCTGGGATTTAACCCAAAGCTCATCCTTCATACCGTGCTCTGTGCAGTAAGAGGACCACAAGTTCATGGCCATATCAATTGCAAATTTTGTACCTCCTCCTGCATTCTGCACAGGTTTACTTGTCAAAACATACTCTCTGTGATTCAAGTTGAAATATGTGTTTTTTGTTCTCCATGTGTCCCTCCTCTTTCTCTTTCATTCTCTTCCCAGAGCTATAGTCATTTTCTTAAGAGCGTTTGTTTGATTTGAATAGGTGATCTAGTCACTCAGGCAAAAGAATACCTTGTTTTCAATTGATTTCGCGCATATCACCCATGAAAGTCCTCTGCATGCAGGCTGCCATCGGACTTCTAAACTCCTAAATGATTTATTCTCTTTCTATTCCCAAATGTTCACATAGTGTCTAGATACAGCTATCCCCTATCAAGAGCTCACCCTTCCCATCCTAGCAAGGTTAGATGGCCTCAAAACATGAATGCAAATGCTCAGATATTAGCCAGGTCCTGAAGATCTGGAGTTGAGAGGTGATCACAAGACAACAGAGGGATGCTCATAGGACCTGTAGTAGAATGTTAAAGCACAGTTTACCCTCTTTCTCTAGAGGAGAAAGTAATGAACGTTTAGAAAAAAAGAGTAAATGATGAAAAATGGTGGAAAGTCTGAGTACTGGGAACTTGGATTTGAACAGCCAATGCCACCTTGATGCACAAGGTGCTGAACAATGACTGAAGGACATTGGAAGTTTTGGAGTGAAATCCAGGGGTGATGTCATGCTCTCTTACCACCAGGGGCTCAGTGTAAGCTACCATTCTGCTTGGAAATTCCTAACGTCCCATTTCCCCCTCCAACTTCCCCTAAACTTTTGCTTCCTAAGACAACTCCCCTTTAACCCTGTTTACAGCAGGTTAAAAGATTCTTCTCTCATAAAGTCTTTATGACCCTCATCGTTACTGCCTGGATACGTACTTTCCTGTTTGTTTCCAAAGCATTTGCACTTAATCTTATCGGGATTATGATACTAATGCTTTTATTGAGCATTTATGAAGTACAATATACAATAGTATTTTATTTTAAATGATCTCAATAAAGTTCTATATAGGTCTTATTGCTGTGGTTATTTTATAAGAGCATAAAGATGTGTTGAAACTTACTCAAAGTCATATAGTGTCAGGTCAGAGTTGAGATCCAGAGCCTACATCTTAACTGTCATATAATTACCATTGTTCCTACCTCTCTTTTAAACTTCGAGTGTACTCTCAGATACAAAGGAAGAGACACAGAGATCCTATGTCTCCACTAGAGGAGTTTCAAGAATTTGTGGCCATCTTTAACCACTATATTAGTTGTTAAAATGAAGTTTGTGTGTGTGTGTGTGTATGTAATTCTTTTGGCTCCCAGCCAATGGCTTACATGATGTCATGATGTTTGTACAGAGAATCTGTGTATTCTATTACTCTGTCATCCTGTGTAGTTGACCTGGACTCTAACTTAAACTTTTCAGTTCATCTCTTTCATATGATCAATAAGGAAAAAAGCTCATGTTTTAGAATGAATACTTGAGTCTGTACCAAATCATAATTTCACTTCATTCTATAATTCCTTTCATTCCATAATTTCCTTTCATTTTGGTGAGGGTTTCCCAAATTAAATACCTCCTGTGCAACTTCCTATCAGTGGAGACCATTGTTCTTCCCTATACTCATAGTCAATGTAATTGAACAACCAAGGCATTCAGGTGATTTCTTAAGTGAACCTTACAGGTCAGCATCATTAGTTAAATCAGAGCTGGCAAATGAAATAAAACTTACCTGGCACCCCTCCTTTATTAGTCACTTTCTTACTTGCTCTTTTTCCAGACATTCATGATATTGTAATGAAATATTTTTTTCCATTGGAGGAAGAATGGAGTTTAGCATTTCAGAAGTAGGACCATATTTTAAGTAAACTTTGCAAAAGGGCTTGAAATAGAATCTCTCAAATCTTTAAAAGATATCTGAACAGACACTGTTGATCGATACACAACAATTTTAAGGTGGTTCCTGAGATTCTTGCAGAGTTTATAAGTCAAAATGAATTTTATACTCCTTCTTAGAAAAGCACTATTGCCTATTGCCTAATCATGTATGACTCTACACCAAGAACTGTAGTAACTAGATCATTCAGAAATAGTTTGACAGTTCATAGACATCAATAATTTACTCCTGTGTCTCCAGAAGTCAGCCAGAATTCTGTCTAACTAAAGTTGCTATTTTATATGGTGTTATTATTTTAAAGCACATGTGTCAAGAATTCAAAGAGCAAAGTTATTTTTAGTGATCATGTTTATAGTGGTCAGGTAGGGTTGAGCTTAGAAGTAAAGCCTTCCAATCAACCCATGTCCTCAAAACCATTTTTACTACCCAATTGCACCTTCTATTTCCATCATTTCTGATAAAGTGTCAAGTTGACTCTCAGCTGCTGGGAAAACTAATGATCAAAAGTCAGGAAAATGTTACACTTTAGAGGTTTACTTGCAGGGAAACCTATAGTCTAGAGGGAAGTATTACACAGCGAAAATAATCATGTTTACTCCTAAGCTACCCAATATTCATTTTATGCCTGTGCCTGTCGTGGTATGCCCAAAAAGTGCTAGATGAAGTTATCACAATAGAATAACTCCCTGCCCTCTTGGGGAAAGAAAATTTCTGGTTTATGATGTGCTCTATAATAGTAATGATTGTTATTGCTTTGTAGTATGCTCTCAACAAACAGCTTTGAAGATAAATTAAATGATTTCATCTTGCTTTGGCTGTTAGTCTATCTCAGAAACAGTTTTCTGTCTCATACACAATATATAGATAGTGATTATGCCTTATTTCTAAATAGCAGTATCAGGGATTGAGAGGCAGTGAGGACTACGGAAACCCCACAGAGCATCATAGCTTCCTTAAGCAGTGTTGCAACTTTACATTTTTCTGAGGTAAGCCAGTGGGCTGGTGGACAGAGGACTTGTGTCTCAAGAATGCTGTCTACTTCCCTGTAAAAGCCAATGACTGAGAGGCAGAGAGTACAAAAGGCCAGGGACTGGCAGTACAAGTGTATTTCAGATCTTGGCAGACACTCACGTAACATCCTAACCCAATGTGATAATGGTATTCTTTTAGGACTGTGACCTACTGCAGGAAGCCAGGAGAGTTCTGACTATGGCCAGAAATTAACTCCTGACATACTTGAAGGTTTTCCAGTGAGCACTGGGGCTTAGTATTCTAGACCTAGAAGAGCTGATCTCCCCTGGTGATAGCAATCTGCCTTTCAATTTTGCTATCCTCAACAGCCAGCTGTGAGCCTTTATATAACATTTCACAGTCCCTTAATTACCTCACGACAACCTCAGGGTTGCTAATCTTAATACCGTTCTGAAGTGAGGGACTTGTGACATATCAGCAGTTTAATACATCTCTTTCTGTGGTAATCATGTTTGGTGGAAAATATAGCTCTTCCCAAACACAGTGAACCCATACTCTTCAAATATTAAGCTAAACCTTTGCTTTCGTTCTACATCATTGGAGAGATAGACCCTCTCGTGTCTTGGCTAATAGATGTAGCAAAGATGCTAGTACATAACAGAAAGCCAGTTAGAGAGATTGGAGCAGGAAAAGAGTGGAGGCAAGTCCTGGCAAGTAAAGATTCTATGGATGATTCCCTGTACTGTTCAGGCAAAGAATAGTGGTTTTTTGCTCTTCTTGGCAGAAATTGGGTGGTGGATTGCTCAGAAATGGAATGAGACAGGTGGAATGCAAGCTTTGATGGTCTCAGTATGGCAATCAGAACACTTTATTACTCATGGCCAGGTGATGGACAGAAGGCCAAGGAATCTGTTGTGAGGGAAAAAAAAGAAAATTTATTTAGTCAAATAGAGACTCAATTATTCAAGACACATACTACTGGGACCTGGAGTAGGCTGTCTGGTTTGCTCTTTGCTTCTGCTCACTTTCTGCCCAAGTTGGTATGCAATGGGCTGCCAGAAAGAAATGAATCAAGACCGGACATAAAACCTAGCCCTGTAAATATCAGATGAGGTTTAAAGTTTGGTGAGTATCCCAATACCCCCCCAAGGCACAGTAATCAATCAACAAATACTCACAGAGGCTCTGAGGCAAAGTCCATGTTGTGCTAAGTGCCAAGGGAACTCTAAGACCTGTGAGATGGAATTCTAGTCCTCCAATGAAGTATGGAGAGATGGCAGAAAGCCCAGGGCATCTGGGTTTGAAACCTCACTCATCAACTTACTATGCTGGTGATCTTGAGAATCTTGGAGTCTCACATTACATGAGGTTAAAAATAATGAACATTCTGCAAGCCGGGAATTTCCAGCTTAGATCTCTTCCTTGAGCTCCAAACATGGTTGTTTAACAGTCTACTTGTTGTCTTCATTTGACAAGCAAACACAAGTACAAACCTAACACACTCAGAGTTGATCTTTGCTCATTCTACCCCACACCCCATTACATTTCCTTCCATTTTTTTCCAAGTTATATTGTAGAACTTTTTGTTTCACATTGCTCAGAAAGTCTTGTCGGTCTTATCTTTACATTATGTCTCCAATCCAGCTTCTTTTCTTCATTGTTCCTACAATCAGACAACTCTCATTCACCTCTGCAGATATCTGTCTGGGGGTATAACTTGGATTCTTAACCTTTCAGTCCAATCTCCATACAGAAGTGGAAGTACCTTTAAAATCTTAGTGTGGATCTTTAGTTCTGGTTGAGATACACAAAGCTGTGAATTCCTAGTTTTCAATGAGTTACAACTTATCAATAAACTTGATAATTCTGGTACACAAATGATGATATATTTGACAGTAGGCAGCCCCTTCAAATGATTTTCACATCTCAGGAACATGCCTCCTTGGGTTGGTTTTTGTTTTGTGTTTTGTTGTTGTTGTTTTGTTTTTATTTATTTATTTTTACTTTTCACTTCTGTCATTCATTTTAGTAATTTTGGGGTTTTTGGTTCCACCTACCCCAGGTTTGGAATTAATTCCTTCTCTGTGTGTTGCACAGAAGGTCCTGTGTTGAAAATCCCTTCCAATTTAGGGCTTAGAGTTTTCATTCCTCCTGTAGCATCTTAAAATCAATGCATACGCATCATTACCGTACATCATCGCTGATAGTCTTTTCTTTCTCTCTGCCTTGTCCAATGTGTTATACCTAATAAAGAACGCTTGACTTTTTCAACTTTCATTGTACCCATAGCTGGTTGGTCACAGGCATCTTTCACGGATTTCCCCTGGTAACCCTCTCCTATTTGCTCAGTGCACTTTAATTTTCTACACCCTGTCATACCATTACTCCTAACAGCCTTCTTGCTTCAGTCTTCCTTCCTGGAACTGTATTATCCATGGGAGAGGTAAGACTGTCTAACTTTGTACAATGTTCAGATCAAGTTGCCCTTCTTCAACTTCTCATTTCTTTTGCCTTTCAACGCTGTCCTTCATGGCATTTCTAGCTCTATTAAAATACTAGAGGATGAGAAAAAACAGTGATTTACCCCAGATCTTTCCCCTGGCCATGTGAGCACAAATATCTCACCTTGATTACATTTATTCTGTGCTAATATTGGATGAGATGCTGTTAATTTTCTATTTCTTTGTTTGAAGAAGTCTTGGAAGAACCACTAAGGAGTATTTACAGGATAATAATGTCACAATCTGCAGTTCTTAATTTATTGATTCTCTGCAAGCCTTCTTTTACTTTAACTGTTGTTTCTCTCTTTCTGCTTCCATGAGAATTAAAAGTCATTTGGCTGGTTGTTGGCTTTAATATGGTTTATTATTAGCAGGGTTATTATTTGAAGTCTAAAGGATGGTTACGATTCTAGCAGCAGCTTTGTATACGTAGTGGACACAATCTCTCTTCATTACTTCTAGTCAACTCTCAGATGATCTTTTCTTTGCACTGCCAGGCCATTCTTTTTTATGGATATCAACAATCATTTAAAATGCAATCCAAGGGTATTGAAGAAGAGATTGCATAGTGTAAAAACCTGACAGGATTTATCACATGGAATAAAATAGTAACTCTATTTTTTTCCCCATTCACTGCTGTCAGTGGAGATTTTCAAAGATGATTATAATAAGCACTCTTCTTAGTTGACCCATGAATTATCTGGCTGGTTACTGAAATGTCAGGCAGTCAACTAAGAAAAGGAGTACAATTTAACTAACAAACCTATTCCCAGAGCTGTGCAGATGGAGCTTCTACTCCCTCCCTTGAGAGACCACTTGGTATTCCAATAGTTCTCATTGTCGGGAGGGTTATTTATTTATTTTTCCTTGACATTCAGCCTAAAATTTCTCTTACCTGAGGTCATCTTATTATGACAAGAAGAAAACAATGAATAAAAGAAAGCTAGCCCAAATAAAACACACACCGAAAACCCCAGCTATTACAAAATTATAATCTCTGATAGTATAAATGCTCACATCTACTTCAGTACATTCATCCTAAATAACAGATTTATATAGGCTTTTGTGGCTGCTGTCTGGGGTCCCAGCTTTCATTACTGCTCTTATTTGATTTTTCTTACATTTTTTTAAATTTTTTTTTTTTTTTTTTGCTATGGATAGAGTTCTGATTGTTTTTGTTTTCTTTGTTTGAAAGAGGATGTGTGTAGATCTTGGGGTTGGAACTCAGGGCCCCAGGGTTTCCTACTTGATCATCTGGTTGTTGTTGTTTTTTTTTTTTTTTTTTTTTTTTTACTTATAGCTAGTGCTCTACTATGTGAGTAATGGCTCTGGTCCGGCATTTTACTTGTGGTCTTTTCTGCTCTGGCTAGCTTCCAACTTTGATCGTTCAGGTCTCAGTCTCCTAAGTAGCTAGGACAACAGGAATGGATCATCACTAGCCATCTTTGGAATGATTTTTTTGGGGGGGTGTCCAGTCGTGGGGCCTGAACTCTGGGCCTGGGCGCTGTCCCTCAGCTCTTCACCTCAAGGCTAGCGCTCTATCACTTGAGCCACAGCGCCATTTCCGGCTTTATTATTTTTTTTTTCCTGCTTGTGTGGTGCTGAGGAAGCGAACCCAGGGCCTCAGGCATGCAAGGCAAGCGCTCTACCACTGAGCCACCTTCTCAGCCCTGGAATGATTTTTAAATGCTCAGTTTGTCCTATCATGTTGAAGTAGTCTGAGGAAATTCTCTGGGTGGCCATGCCATGAATCACATCATTCAGGATCTCACATATTTGACAGCAGCCACTATCCCCCAACCATGGGATCGTGTGGCCATACATACCAACTGTGAGTACCGCAGGGTTCAGGATAATCACTTCCCAGGAGATGATTTCAGTGGGACTCCTTACCCCTTTCTTATCCCCTTCCCTTCTTTTTAAAATGAAATATTGACTTATTTTATTTATTAATCTCCCTTCTTCCCTTCCATTTTTCCTTTCCTTCTTCCCTCCCTCCTTCCCTCTTCGTCTCTTCCCTTGACAGTACTGAGTATTAAACTGTTATTATAAAGCTAATGTACAGAGGGGTTAGAGTCACATAAGTCAGGTAGTGAGTACATTTCTTTTTGCACAGTGTAACCCCTTCTTTCTCTCTCTCTCTCAGTTGTCCCTTTTGTCCCCACCCGCAAGTTGTATAATTCATTTTCAACACAGTGTCTAGTGAATATCACTGCTGCATTTGTTCACCCTTTGCTGCTCCATTTCTATGCCCTTCACCCTTTACCCTCCCGAAGACAAATGAGTGAACAAGACAAAAAGAAAAAGAAGAAAGCAACAACAACAACAAAAGCTCTTGTTTCCATTTCATGGAGTTCATTTCGTATTTTATATGGCCGGATGCACAGAGTCATTGCTCTTTTTTCGTCCCCCTGCCCAAAGTATAGTCCTTTTGTCTCATTGTGTGTTAAAACCTAGAGACCCGCATAATCTATCATGTCTGCTCCCCTTCTTTAAGATTAACTTTTTTATCCCCCACCTCGGAGGCAGAATTTGCTTCTTCTCCTCTGAGGTTGATTTCCAAGTTACTAAATAGGTAGAGCAACAATTTTCTTTCATTATTTTTCCTACAGAAAGTTCCCACTAAGGAAATAACTTTGACCTAGCTGAGTGTAGATGTGGATGTTATATTTGTATATATTATAAATATATTCTATGCACTGAATCAGCTAATAGACTGTATTTATCAGTCCCAGAAAAATGAATGAGAATAACAGAGTTCCTGGTGGGTGCTGGTAGCTCATGCCTGTATAGCTATTCTGGGGGGAAGAGATCTGAGGATCGTGGCTCAAAACTTGCCAAGGCAGGAAAGTCTGGGAGATTCTGATTGACTCGCAATAAGCTGACGTGGAGATGTAGCTCAAGTGGCAGAGTACAGCCTTGAGTGAAAAAGTTAATCTAGTAGATGAGACCCTGAGTTTAATCTCACTCTAGTACAGTGCAAAAATAAAAAACCAAATGCCAAAAAGAACACCAGAGTTCCTATACTGACTTCACACACAGCCTCCTTCACTATATCACTACACCACTATATTTACCCTGTGGTAAATCCCAAAGTGATGAGTGAGCATTCACCCATTCACACCCATCAAAATCCACACTTTGCATTCAAGTTTACTGTTTTAATTGTGTTGTATGTGTTTTAACAAATCTCCAAAAATACCTGTTTGCCATTATAGTATCACACAAAACACCTTCATGGACCTGAAACACAGCTTTGATGCAGATACTTTCAGTGTTAAGATTTTACTTACCGATCCAGGTTTCCTTTATATCCAAATGGAATAATAATCTTAGCCACCATAAATCTGCAACTCTGGGTTAACGTGCAGAGAAAAATGCTTCTAACTGGAGAGTGAGAGGGGAATATAATAACTGTATTTTATTTAATTTTAGGACAAAATAGATTACAGTGTGATGACCTTTAATTGACCTCCAGTATTTCCAAGTGTGAATAACCCATCAGATTATAATTGTATCCCTCAATTAATATTAAGATTGCAATGTTCTTAAGATTAGGCCATCCAATCTCATATTTAATTCAAAACCAAAAGCTAAGTAGAAAAATAAGTAATTTGGTAAGTAGATTTTTAAAAAAATTATTTTATTGTAAAGATGCTGTGCAGAGATGTTACAGTTACATGGGTGAGGCAATGAACACATCACTTGTCAATCAATGTGACCCCTTCCCATGTTGTTATCCCACTATCCCTTCCCTCCCCCACCTCCCACACTCCTCCCTCCCCCAGAAGTTGCAGAGTTCATTCCCAATCTACTGTGCTGTGGGTATCCTTGTTGCAATGGGTCATCCTGTGTCCTTGTTTCAGCATTTTGTTATTCCCCTTCCTCTCCCTGGATTAGACAAATGTATATATAAGATGCAGGGTACCAAAATCAAGTACAGTGACAACAGGAGATATGCCACAGGGGGAAGAACATACAAAGGAAACAAACAATAAAGAAATCACATAGTACATTTAAAACAACAATAAAGACAGACCTACTGTGTCCACATCTTGGGGTTCATTTCACTTAGCATCATCTTATATCGACATATGTACATAGCTTTTGAATTTTTCAACTCATCTGATAAGATTATCCTATAAGATTATCCTATATAAATTATTGCAAATAAGGAGAAGTATGGGACCTAAATTTCTTTGGGACTGTCTGACTTCACTTCATATGATTTTTTCCAAGTCTTTCCATTTCCTAACAAATGGGGCTGTGTTGTTCTTTCTGATGGAAGCATAGAATTCCCTTGTGTGTTTGTGTGTGTGTGGATTTATATCTATATCTATATATCACATTTTCTTGATCCACACATCTACTGAGGGGCATCTGGGTTTGTTCCATATATTAGCTATGGTGAATAATGCTGAAATATGATTATCTGCATCCTTTTCTTTTCTTTTTTTCTTTTGTTGGTCATGGAGCTTGAACTCTGGGCCTGGGCACTGTCTCTCAGCAATTCAGCTCAAAGCTAGCACTCTACCACTTGAGCCAGAGTGTCACTTCCATCCTTTTCATTCAGATATACACATAATATATATGTACATGAAATTTCACACCTAAAATAACTAAAACTGGTTGTGCTGTTGCTGTATTTGCCATTTGATAATAAAAGTCCCTTGCTTGTTCTGCTTGCTGGAGAATCAAACTGTTTTCTTCTGCATTTTCTATTCTTACGTTTTCTTTGCATTTCTCTAATAAAAAGTCAGTTAATTTATCTCTTATCTGATTTAAATAAAGCTTATTCTTGAAATTAGTATGACTGAAGAACAAAGAATAAATAGCAGAGTATGAAGAGTTGTAAGCATCCATGTCCCACACTCCATTTTGTCTGGACCAGATTGTCCACTGTTTGCTGGTGGATGGACATCCACCTCTCAGCGCTTAAGTTTTATTTCTTTGTAGTTAGCACCAAAGAGATCACAAGTATACCAGCCTTCAGGTTCCTGTTCAGTTGTTGAAACCCTTCATCAAAAAAATATGCTTTGAACTCATCTCTCTCTATACAACCTACAACCTGAAGAATGGGTATGATAATGATGCATTAGATAGCATGCAGGAACATAAAATATCATGATAGAGATGCAAGCAAAGCTCCAGCTTTCTGCTGTAATGGTGACAAGTCTGGGTCTTGTGAAATTAATTGGTTAGTCTGCACCATGTTTGTGGCCAACCCAAACATTGCCAGGTAGTATGGTATTTTCCTCATCACCTCCCCCTCTCACAGTAATTCTATGCTGCAAGTCAATCAATGAGTATTGCTGAGTCTTTGCTATATGTAAGGTTCAGCATGGCGAAGAAAATGAATAATCTGCTTATAGTTTCTCTAAGGAAGGTAGTGTATATCCGTCCATCTGTTCATGCATTCATTTACCATCTATTCATCCATCTAGCTATCAATCCCTTCATTCATTTATCCATTCATCTATTCATTCATCCTTTCATCAAATGCTACAAAATGCTATGCAATATAAAGTATAATGTAAGTACTATGCCAGATGAACAAAGAATTATCCTAGATAAGTCTTGGCAGCTAATCTTGGGGTCATGTACTCCGGATGGCATTAGCTAATCTCTTTACAACAAGAGTAAATGACTTTCGCCATGTGGTGATAAGTAGGTATCTTTCTACTTCACTCCTTCTACAGGTAAAGAATGATTTTTCTTCAAAAGAAAAAAAAACCCAGCTTGACCTATATCATCCACTAATTGTCAGTTTGCTTAGTTCAAAATACTGTAAATGTATTAGTTGTTGCAAAAATGGAAATAGAAAATGTGAAATTTGTTTTAATAATATCTTATTTAATTCATATTATGTGTATATATATATAATTTGCAATCAATGTAAATTTTTAATGGGTACTTTATATTTTTTGTTATATGAAGGCCTAAACATTTAGTTCTACAACTCCAGCAAAACTCTAATTTCAATGCTTGTTGTTGATACACAGTAGCTTCACGTGGAGAATATATGCTTAAACACTACATTTGAAATAGCTAGGAATTTTTGTATGAAGTTCTCCGTGTAATGATATAAGGAACATTTTATCTCACTCAGTTGACGTGAATATTTCTTTGTAAGAGACTATCCTGGAAGAGAAAGTGTTTTCCTGATCCCCTTAAGGCAATGAAACCTGTGCAATATTGGAGACCTAGGTGGTGTCCAATTTCAGGAAGGAAGAGCACTCTGATCATTTGCATAGTGGAAGGAAGGGGTGAGGGCGAATCAAGGGCAGAAGGATGGGCAACACTGAGGACTGCCGGAGCAAGGTCAGGGATATGATAGATGAGCCCTTCCCTCCACCCTTCATGAAGTCTAATTGTGCCAACATGACTTCCTCTCAGTGCATCTATAGCTGATAGTTCCAAGGGTGGTGAAAAGCTTGGAGAGAAGAATCATGTGACAGCTGATGTTTATTTACAAGTTGGTGATACTACAAGAAGGAACCACTGTGCCCGGCTTGTTTTTTTTTTTTTTAAATAAGTTTTTTATTGTGGAAATACTGTACAGAGGGGTTACAATTACATGAGCAAGGTTATGAGTACAGTTCTTATCAAGCACTGTTGCCTCCTCCTTTGTTTTCCCCTACCTTCCCTTCACTACTTTTTCCCCCAAGCTGACCTTGGACCAGGATCCTTTCAGCTCCATCTCCCAGTTAGTTGGGATTATAGGTATGAACCATCACACATGGACCACTCTGTTTTACAGACCTCCAAAACAGATGCTTCAAGCTCTCTTGGCACCTTCTTCAAATGTCTAGCAACTACTACAGTTAGAAACTTTTTGTATTTGTACTTTTCCTCCCAAAAGTTAATAGTTTTCCATGAATGTGAGTTGCTTTGAGATCCTGAGAGGCAAGTTGAAATATGAAGACAAATGCTATTATCACCTTACTGATTTCTCTCCATGTTGAAGCCTGTTAGTAATATTTAGCTCTACTATGTTCTGTTTTGGTAGAATGCCCTTAGAGCCCCATGTAAATCAACTCTTTCCTATTTTCAGTCTTTCTGTTCTTTTCTCTTTCTGTCTACTACCTGAGTTTCTTACCTGAGTTGGTATTCAATTTTCCCTGAGATCCAGCTTATATTTTTCTTTTTCTTATGCTCATTCCAGTAACTTTTCACTATTTTCTGTTTCCTAGCTTTGTCTTTGTAAATATTACAAATGCCTTGAGCCTCATACAAAATGATCAACAGCAAATAATTATTTATAGAGTCAAATGTACCTTTTATAGCTACAAGAATAAAGTAAATTAAGTCTCCCCCTGCATCCTTCTGCCTAAAAATTCCATGCTGTTCTAGCTTCAGGTTCTAAACAGACAACTATTTGTCCTTGAAATAATGTTTGGAAAGTACAAAAAAAAAAAAGCTACAGGAGGGAAGAGATCCTAAGGAATATTCTTCTCAGTACCTTTCCCTTTAACCCATGTCTGCATTTTTTTCCTTTGCAACACAAAACCATTGCCCTCTTCCTGTTGCTTGTCTTTACAGAGAACATTGACCTGCTGCAGAAAACAAACAAACAAAAAAACCAAAAAAAAAAAAAAAAAAAAACAGCCCTTCAAACACTGTTTCATCATAGGAAGTAATGGAACAAGATGGCACTGCATGAAATAGGGAATCTTGACTTTTTTGCCCTCCTCTCTTCCATTTTGCCCCTTTCCTGTCACCATTTTCCCAGCCTTGGTTTATTATCTTTTATTCCTCACACCCAGGAGTATCCTTACATGCCTCAGTTAGGATTTCATAAAGGTGTCTCTCCACCCCACACAAGCTGATTGGCAGAATGCCTTCTGTACATCACTAGCCACCAGATGTGAACTATAGGATTGGTAAGGTGCTCCCGGTAACCACCTATAAGGCCAGTTCTGTGAACACCCTGACTTGTCTCAGCTCTCCTGCTTTCTACCTGTCTGTTTCCTAGCTCCCAAAGTGGGGAGGGGGGGGGAAGGGGGGGACGGGGAGGGGAGAAGCAGGGGAGGAGGGGCTAGAAACAATTGGTTGCATTGTGTGAATCTTTTCTACAGATCATAAAATTGTTTCTAAGTTGATTTTGTGTTGTCAGCAGCCATGATGCTTAGTCCTGAAGTCTACCATTTTCATTAATATTTACATACACAGAGGCTTCCATTCTCACACCTAATTTGACAATATTATGATCTATTCTGTGCAGTACAAACATATACTATCTCAAGTTACTGTTCGTGTCACCATGGTTAAAAGCAGTTAAGTCTCTCTGTCAGCTGCACTAGAATTTATTGGTCCATAATAGCCATAAAAACACGTAGGTCCCTTGATGACAAAGATACACTCAGAGAGAATCTTTGTGGGACATGAGAGGGACTCTACTTACTGTTTCAAGAATGAAAAGTGCTCTTATTTTCAAGGCATTTAATTTTTTTGCCCATCAAAATGAAAAATTATTTAATTTAATTTCTTAAAAGAAATAGGACACACTGTATAGTCATTACTAGATCCTTTGCTAGATTTTTTTGAATCATTTCATTTTCAAAAAGAATTGTTGCCTATTTGGAATAAAATTATACTTGCATAAGCATTGGTTATATTCTTAGAGTATACTCATTTGCCTGTATTTTAATCCAGGATGAACCTGGCTTATAAATCTGCAGCTACAGACATGCTTTTGTCTGTTGAGCCCCTGTCTTTAGGTGCTTTTGCTGAGCTCTGATAATTGCTTTGGTCATAGAGAGCTAATGTTTAGATTTTTTAATCTATGTTAATTTTTGGATAATTAGGGTAAGGAATTTATTAATATCTGGAAATGCAAATGTAGCTCCCAAAGTTAATAATTAAAAAGCCTCTGAGGCTGGAAATTTAGCTCTATCAAATGACAAAATAATAGACGATTAAGGATTGCAGAGATTCTGGGATCTTTGGTCATATTGCCCACCCTCAGTCTTCCAAGGGCCTCCAGATTCTCCCTTTCATTATTCCCTCATTTATCCACTCATCCCCTAGTCTCTACCCACCAATCGATACGTAGATCTATCTAATAAATCATGATTTCTAAAACTCATAGGTATGGATATTGTTTCAATGCTTGTATCTTTCTCAGTAAATAAGAATATCTATTTATAGAAGAAGCAAATTGTAGGACAGAGAAAAGTCTTTGGTCAGTATTTCCTGTATATGGCTTTCTAAAAGGATTAGATGGGTTACAAGAATCCAATGTATTCCCCTACAAAATTAAGAAGATGAGAGAGGGAGGGGGAAAGATGGGTGAGAATGTTGAAAGGGGCAACATAAGTGAAAATATATTGTATTCATACACTGCTTTGTTAACTAGATGTCCGTGGCTCATGCCTGTAATCCTAGCTACTCAGGAGGCTGAGATCTGAGGATCATGGTTCAAAGCCAACCCAGGCAGGAAAGTCCTTGAGATACTTATCTCCTGTTAACTACCTGAAAACTTGAAGTGGTGCTATGACTCAAAATGGTAAAGTGCTAGCCATGAATAATAATAATAAAAAAAAAACAAGCAACGACAACAACAAAAACCTGCTTTGTTAAATGGCTACTCCTTTGTACAACTACTTAAAAATTTTAGAAAAAGGAAAAGAAAGTAAATGTAACTGATGTTAATTGAACTGAAACTATATAACCTCTTCATAATTTCATTGTGTGTACAAATTATACGCACACTATTATACACACTTATATGGATTTCACCATCATGACCATCATAGAATAATAAAATCTCTGACTTGGCTTCGTATGATAATCACAAAGCACTGAACAAATCACGTAATATTCATGAGCTGGTCTCCTTAACGGTAAAGGGAGAGGATGATCCAGGACTGGCCTACATTTCAAAACTCTTGGTTTCAAATACTGCTTTTAACTTACAAGACTGCAGCTTTACATTCAAACTCATTTTTCAGTATGAAATATTTGCATTTATATTTATTTATTTCATTTCTTTTCCTTACATTGTTTTATTGAGGCATTCTTATATGCCAAAAAGCACCCATTATGATACATTTTGATAAATACTTATAGGTTTATAATTGCTACAGTTGAGACCCCTTCATTTTATTGATGAGTAATACTCCTTTATATGGTTAAAACACAGTGTATTCCTTCACTCATTAATAGTTGTTTGAATTACTTCCAGGTTTTTTTTCTATTGTAAATAAAGTTGTTAGAAACATTTGTACGCATGCCTTTAGGCATGTTTTCCTTTCTCTTAGATAACTAAATACCTGACAGTAGAATTGCTCAGTTAGCTTCTAAATGCACATTTTATTTTTATAAGAAACTGTTTTCTAAAGTAACTGAGCCATTTGAATTCCCACAAGCACTGGATGAAACTTGTGGCTTCTGGGTTTAAAAAAAACCCTGGCTGCTGATTCTTTTCCATTTTCACCAGTGGGTAAGAGTTGGCACTCATATCTCTTGGTGGCTTAAATTCCCATTTCCCCACCTAAGGGCTATTTATCATAACCAGCCTTTCATGATACATGTTACATCATTTAGACCAATGAGCTAATCAATTCTTCTGCTTATTTTTCTATTATGTTGCTTTTTGTAAGTATTTTTGTTTATTTTTGAACACTGACACATGTCTTTCTATCCTAATAGACTTACCAAAAGGTTTCTTCTACTATAGTTTGCTAGTACTTTCATCAAGATTTGCATATCATTCATATTTTTTGTTTATAAAAGTTCTAATTCTTCTTTTCCAATCTGTATTCTTTCTTTATCTTTCATGCCTTAATGCAGAAGTTCAGGTCAATATGATATGAAAGAGAAATTGTTTAAAGATATATTCTTCCTTGTTCTCAATTCTAGGGGAAAGGAATTCAGACTTTTACTATATATGATGTTGCATGCTTTCTAAAGAGCTCATTGTCGGCTTAAGAAAGCTCCTTAAGCCATTCCTAGTTTGCTGAAAGTCTTTTATAAAATCATAAATAGATATTTAACTTTTTCAAAGTTCAACATTTGTAACACAAGAATCTCATTTTCTTTTGGGGTTGTACCTGCTTCCTGAGTGGAGTAATTAATTATACCTCTTGCTCTGTAGTCTTGAGAGACTTCAAGTCCAGTTGCTGTGCCTTTTCCTCATCAAGCTAGGCTGGGGCTCAATCTCAGATAACTGGATTCAGAGTAATATTAAGCAGAGGGACTTCCCCTTGCCCCCAGTTTGAAGCTTCTTCTCAACTTTGGGGCCTTTTGACAACTCCTAGGTGGCTTCTCCCTAAAACCTCTGTCTTTCCCAGGCTGACTTTTCTAGGCAATCACTTTCCTCCTCCTTTCTTTCTAAATCCCTTTTTACTCAGGTCATCCAAAAATCGATTTTTGTTGCTTTCAATCAAAGTACCCTCCCTCTAACAGCAGGGTCCTAAGAAAGTCCTGCCAGTGTTTGCATTTTAGCCGAGCAAAAAAGCTAAGTGTCTCACTAGGCCACCTCTAACGGTCCACTAACAGATTTCATTAGTCACCTGTTTCCTGTCATTTGTTCTTCACATGGCCACCAGTCTCACAGTTGAGGTAGAATCTCAAGATCAGGGTGTTGTTAGAGCTGATTCTTTGGAGAACTGAGATTTTTTTTTTTTTTGCTGTTGTTAAGACACTTGCTTAATGAGAAGAGAGGATAAGGGTCAGAGGGAGCTCAGTATGATTTTAAAAGGACATGGAAATGTCTATTACTTCACAGCTTTTTTAAATATCACAATTTTTGGGTTCTTAGTCCTTAATGGTTGCCAGCAGTCGTTGGAATTCCCTAGCTTGTGGATGAATCCTTTCAAACCTTTGCCTTCCTGTTCACATAGCATTCTCTGTCTCTCTCTGTCTCTTTGTCTGTCTGTCTGTCTCTCTCTCTCTCACACACACACACACACTGTGTGTATATAAATATCCCCTTTTCCCTTTTGACAAAGATTCATAATATTCAGTATTGCTTGGTTATGACCTCACCAGTAACTTCATTCTTAACTTCTACAACCAGAAAGGCTCTGTTTTCAAATAAGATTACATCCACAGGGAATAAGGGTAAAGACTTCCATATCTTTGGGGGTATATCATAACTCGTAACAATGACTAAAAGTGTGGATCTGGTGGAAATTGTGTTAGAAAAGTAAGTTGGAGCCGGGTGCCCGTGGCTCACGCCTGTAATCCTAGCTACTCAGGAGGCTGAAGATCGCAGTTCAAAGCCAGGCCAGGCAGGAAAGACCATGAGACTCTTATCTCCAATAAACCAGCAGAAAACCGGAAGTGGCACTGTGGCTCAAGTGGTAGAGCGCTGACCTTGAGCTGAAGAGCTGAGGGACAGCTCCCAGGTCCAAAGTTCAAGGCCCACGATCGACAAAAAAAAGAAAATTAAGTTGGAAATTAAGAGGGAGGGTCTAGGCTAGAACAGTGTGGAGAAGTTGCTGCTGCTGCTGTTTCTGTAGTGATGTTGGTCTGACCTAACAGCCCCAGGCAGAGCAGTGGTGAGAGGTGGTCCACGGGACCCTGAGGATGAGATTAGTCCAGGTACACTTCATCTCACCTCACCCTTCCATTGTTCCCACCTCGCTTCTATGCAAAACTATTTCACAACTCAGCACAGTCTTCTTTTTTTTATTAAAGATTACAAATGACTGTATGTCTAGAGTTTAATTTTGTACCAGTTTTTATTCATGAACCACATTTCTACAAAGACATCAATCCTCACTTATTACTAAGTGCACTGTCTGCTGATAATTCACCAATGTGTTTTTGTGTGTTATGTTAGAGCAAATAAGCTTCTAAATAGGCTTAAATAGCATTCATCTTTAAAAAATTCTTACCTACATAAATGAAAAGATTGAGGGATTTTTAAAAGGTATACTTGATCATTTCTGTTTTCTCTTGTTTGTGAACATGATTCTGCACATGGGCTTGAATTTATACATGTGGGTTACATGAGGAAGAAAATAAGCCCCAAAGAGAGATATCTGATGATAGGGTCACAGGAATCTTCCAGGTGATAGGCAAATAGAGCTATAATTTGCATATTGGCTTCTGTATTTGTTGGTACAATTGAGATTTGATGGCAAACAAATCATCAGATCCCTTCTGCTGTGTAACAAATGTGGTTGTGGTCAAGTCTTCTACCCACTTATCAGATCTGTAGTTGGACAATGAGGCAAGTCCTTAGGTATAATTGAAGTGGAGACAAAGAACCTACTGTTCACTTTGAATGGTCTGCACCTTTACACAACTTTTATTATATTTTCATATTTGGATTTGGTACTCAGAAATGTCTTAAAGTTACCTTTATGTTGATGAAACATGTATTTTTCTCTGATATGTGATTCTATGGAATCAATAATTAGAGTTGTACACAAACACTTCAATGATGTTACAAGACTGCCAATTTTAGGGTGTCTTCTAATAATAAAAATTAGGAATAGCCTTGCACCAAAGACGAAGAAATAGGGTAAAATACAGTATAACAATTTAAAATTTATTCTGGTAAAATCGAAAAGTTTAAGCGATTAAATAGCGCATGCATCATAATGTCACTTTTTATTTTACTTTCTAATTAAAATCTATAATGTCATTTTTATAAAGAGTGATGTATATGACTGGATATATTTGGAGCAAAACATTAATGGTGCTTAGTAGTTTGATTACATATTTTGAGATTTTGTTTTGCTTTTCTAGATTCTATACTAACATATGTTATATCTAATGCAAAAGGAGTGACACAATGAAAACGATTAACTGAAAAATAACATGAGTCTCTATACCAACCTCACCTCGCTGCCCCCTAAGTGAATTCTTACCTGTTTCTCAAGTCTGTAGAGTCATCTTCTCCCATCTAAATTCTCTCGCCAGACTCAGACTCAGAGATTTTGTGTGTGTGTGTGTGTGTGCAAACCAGCCACTATACTTGAAACAGAATCATCCTAAGGACAGATTAGAAGGAAGAGTCCCTGGACTTTTTTTTACTTCTCTTGGGACCATAGCTTGAGTCAGCAGCCATTATCCTTAGTGACTATGTTATTGGCTTAAATTCTTTAAAGAGCCATTCTGACTGGCTATGCAATGCATTGGCTACACCTGTGTTGGTAACCTACCTAAGTCCATGAGCTGCAGCTAATAGGATGGGATTTTTTTTTGGGGGGTCGGGTTGTGGGGCCTGAACTCTGGGCCTGGGCGCTGTCCCTCAGCTTTTCAGCTCAAGGCTACCACTCTACCACTTGAGCCACAGCACCACTTCCGGCTTTTTTTTTTTTTTTTTGCTTATGTGGTGCTGGGGAATCGAACCCAGGGCCTCATGCATGCAAGGCAAGTGCTCTGCCACTGAGCCACCTTCCCAGCCCCATGGGATTTTTAAAAGTAGGTAATTTAGGGCCTGGAAAATTAGAGAAGCTTCCTCTCTCTGGCCAAGACCATATCTGGGTTTCTTTAATTCCAATAAGATGGGAATTTCAGCACTGCAAGAAACAACTTGGGTAATCTCATATCCCTATGTTCCATCCATTGCAACCTCCAAGCACTACCAAGTACTATCCTATGGCTTTTAACCCCCTGCCTGAAGATGTGACTGTTCATTGGCCTGGGCCTTGGGCTTGCTTGCTCATTTGATGATTAGAAGAAAGTCACCAAAAGCTACCTGGGCATTAGAGTTTTCGCATTCCTATGGGCTATCCCACCCTTTCAAGAAGGGAGAATACTGTCGTTCCTTTTGAAGACATAGGTCTTAAATGGTGTAAAATTTTGTTATAATCACCCTTCATGGTGAAATCCCTTTTCAATATTATTTTTCTTCATTTAAAACTCAAAGAGTAAATACTGCTTCTCTCCCATTAGAGGATCATATACAGAAGAAAGGAAGAGGTAGAAGACAAGAGGAGGAGGAGGAGGACAAACAAGAGGGGTAGGAAGAGAAGGAAGAGGAAAAAAGGAGGAAGAAGAAGAAGAAAAGAAGAAGACAGAGAAGGAGAAGAAGAATGAGGAGGAGGAATAAGAGGAGGAGGACAGGAGAAGATGGAGGAAAAGAAATAGAGGTAGGAGTTTCTTATGTCCTCTGTCCCTTACTACAGAGTAGTAGGTATGATTAAGTGTGATTCAGGAAGGAGAGTAGCCTGCCTTGAGCTCTTTTTATCAAAGAACAATGCTCATCCAGCTCTTCCTAGGAGAAGAACTTGTTCCTTATCTTCTTTTCAGACCCGGAAGCGTCTTGGGGATTGTCCAAAGGCTCCCTCTTGTAACAACAGGGAGCTCCCTTTCTGGAATTTGAGTGTGCAGTGGTAGCTAGCCCAGGGGAGGCTTTATTCCTCCCTCCTTGGCTCCTGTAGCCAACTGTCATTTCCCTCAGTTCCTGTAGCATTTGACAGCAGCAAAATACAATATAACATTTCATTATGCTTGCATTGTTCTTGGAAGTGTCTGGAAGACATTTAGTATCTGTTAGATTTTTAGCACCTTGTAGCAGAAACCATGTTGAGGCATTTAAAGAGGAAAAGATGCCTGGTGGTTTCTTGTAGAGTTCTGAACCCAGAGCTAGTCCTCAATTAAACAGGATAGTTGGGAAATTCAGTCTTCCATCAGCAGCTCAAAAACATTATTAAGCAGCGTGAAATATGCATAAAAATGACTTGCTCAAATTTTCAATAATCTTTATGTCTATGATTATGTATGCCAAAAGCAAATTTTGTTTCATAACTCAGACAACTCAAGACAACTTGGCCTTTGGCTAGGCAGTAATCGATCAGCTTGTTCTTGATTTAGGCAAAAAATTAAAACCGCAGCAAACAGCATTAACACCAACGAGTGAAATCAATTTCTAGCCTATCATTTCTTCTTCTTATTTTAATGGTTCATATTTATGAGATACAATATGATACATGTATACAATGTGGTAATGATCACACCAGTGTGGTTAGCGCTGCCAACTCCTCAAATATTTTTCAAAGTTTTTGATTGACATGCAATAACTGTACATATTTATGTTGTGCAGTGTAATATGTCACTATGAATATACAAGGTTCTGACCAAATCTAGGTAATTACATTGACATCTTCTTATTGTTACTTTGTCTTTGAACCCTCTATGCTTTTTCTTTTTAGTTATTTATAAAATATATAGACGATTGTTGTAAACTATAGTTACCCATGAAGCTTTCTAAAACTAGAATATAGTATTTCTAACAGTATTTTGGTGGCCATTACTCGACCTCACACCCTTTCCCAGCCTCTAGCGATCACTATTCTACATTCAGACTGAGTTTTTAGCATCATTTATAAGAGGGAACATGCACTATTTGTCTTTCTTTCTCTGACTTAGATAACTTAATATGAGGTCTACTTGTTCCATTCATTTTGTTGCAAGTGATATGGTATCATTCTTTTTAATAGCCAAATAATATTCCATTGCATATATATTCTAAATTATCTTTATCCATTCATCAATGGATTGGCATATAGGTTTATTCTCTATTTAGTTATTATGAATAATACAACAACATACATATGTGTATGGACATCTGTTTGATATCTACCTACCATCTCTTAAATCATTCCAGTTTACAAGAAGTGAAATTAGGAAAAAATACACCTCAGACACTAAATGATAATGTTTTCTTGGTTGCCATGGAAATGTCTGCCGACCACCAGCAAGATAGGCCTTGTACGATACAAGTCTTTTATTTGATTATCAGCAATAGAGAATCAATTTAAAATTCCCAGCAAGAACAGTTACTTCATCTACCTGCTGTGCTAAAACACCAAAGGACTATCTTAAATCATGAACATCATCAGACTCATTTTTCAGTCTCACAGACAACACCTGATCTTGAATCTACCACTTACAATTTTTGTACCTTACCTCTTTTCAATCTATAAAACAGTGGGCATAATGCATCATGTGGACATTACAAGTAATAATATCTATTCAAAGATTAATAACAGGAGCAATGCCAAGATTAATTAATATACAGTGGCTATGTTTATAAATAAGCAGGTATGAAATGTATATTATTGACATTAGTAACAAATAACTGTGCTTATTATCTTGCATGTCACAGATGAATACAGTCATCTCAAGGCTTTCCTGGTCATATGAAAAGTCATCTAATAGTTTCCAGAAGAAGAACAAAGCATGGCATAAAACAGAACTGAAATACTGCCACTAAGCTATATCATTTCTTCCTGATTGTTTCAGGTATGTAGCATTGCTTAGCACCAAGCAAGAGCTCAGAGAACTCAGGTCACACAGCTGAGAGGTAAGGCCCAAGCCTTTCTCTAGTGAGTGTCAAGCTCTAATCTGTGCTCTTTTGCACGAACAATCTTGATGACACATTCTCAGATTGAATCAGGGAGAGATGCCAGTCCTTGAACAATTGGGAAAAGTTACCAGTGCAAAGTGGAATTAGAAAGGAATCATTCCTTTCCCCCCTGGATGTTTACACTGGTGGTCCATCCATTCATAAGGAGCAAAACACAGGAAATCTGGGTTATGGGTTGTTGGGATCTAAGGGAGTGTATGATTGACTCATATGTTGTTCCTAAACTCTGCTTGCCAATTATATTTTTAAACAGTGGCTACTGTTATATACTTTTTCTCTCTCTCTCACAGGAGTTCACAAACAAGTTTTTAATTTTAAGGCCAAATTGGAGGTCACTTTCAAGGTATGGGAAATTCCATTCCCATGGCTATGTCTGGACACAATTTCTTTCTCCCTAGGGACCTTGTGGAATGTAGACTCACAGGCTGACAGGCAGCATGAGCCATGATACAAGGCTCCAGTATTGTGCTTGAGGGGAACTTGTTTTTTCTTCTATTTTCATATGAAAGTGGGAAAGGAGAAAATCTGGGAAATAAAAAGTTCAAAAACATTTAGAGTAGAAAGTAGAATCTTGCTGTCACACAACTCACCCTGCACTTCCTCAGATTTTTATTAAATAGATTATAAACTTTCATCAGCAAATTGTCATGGGAAACTGAATTACGCCCATCCTAGAAAAAGGCACTAAGACACCAGGCTTTTCTGGACTTACTTGCTCAGCTAATATTGGTGCAAATGAAATTAATCCAGGTTATTGATATCTTCATAATGATAATGGTGGCAGCTAGAACGCAACCTGAGTCACTTATGGAAAGACATGGAGTTATGATGAATATTCTAACCTCCTAGAGAAAGCAAGGGTTGATTAAGATCACCCAATGTACACTGTGACTAGTATAAAATCACACTCCTGAATTGTTTCTGGAGGACCTGGTCATTAGCTAGGCAGTCAGGTACCTCAGCAGAGCCAAAGATTAACCAGGGACCTGTACTTTAAATACAGACTCCTTATTTTAATACCTGTGATTACTCTTAGATCACTTTTCCCCTCCTTGCTTTCTTTCCGAACAAAGGAAGACTATAAAACGCACTAGTTGCTTGTTGAATCACTCTATCCCAGTAAATCAATCTCCTGATTTTTATATTGGATCCACAGACTTGTACTGTGATGTTTTACCTGAACTTAACTAAGAGATTTTAAAAACTAAGATTGCTGAAATCTGACACAAATTTTATAAAAGTCACACACACACACATCATTTTCTTTGAAATGCCAGCTTCAATCTGTATGAGACCCATGGCAAATTACCCACCTGTTTTCACTTACATGACATTAAAAAACACTTATACATCATTACGTTTTTGTATCATATTAGTGAAAATGAACGTGAACACAATATGAGCTAAGCAGTGCTAATGAGATAGAAGGTTGTTCTTATGTTACCCTGATAGCATTACTGAGGCTCTGATCAACTTTTGGTCATTTGATGGAACTCTTGGAACCTTGTTGTCTTGACAAAGAACAGAAAGCGACCTCCATTGCCAGCACCTGCTGTGTTTCCACCTAGACTCTTTTTCAAAGAAGTTAAGCTGAACCACTGAACCTTTAAAAACTCTATAAACATCAACTTATTATTTTGCTGTGTACTATTCAGAAATACAGTTCTCAGGTATACATTTTATCTTTTGATTTTAAAAGTAAAATTAAGATATGTCCAGATTTATTTCTAATGGCAGTAGCTTTCACTTAGGTTCACAAAATGCCACCTAAGTGCATTCTGTTTTTTTGTTTTTGTTTTTGTTTTTTTTTTGGGTCCGGTCATGGGGCTTGAACTCTGGGGTTGGGTGCTGTCCCTCAGCTCTTCAGCTCAAGGCTAGCACTCTATCACTTAAGCCAAAGGGCCACTTCCAATTTTTTCTGCTTATGTGGTGCTGAGGAATTGAACCCAGGGCCTCAGGCATGCAAGGCAAGTGCTCTACCACTGAGCCACCTTCCCAGCCCCATAAGTGCATTCTGTATGAGATAATCTCCAAAAGAGTAATGGCAAGCCACATAGGTACTTTCAGTATACAATTGCCAAAAGGACAAAATGAACCCTCTCTCTGTAAAATGTGCTTCATATCTAAGAAGCATACCATTAACTCCACTGTCCACCTCACCAGACAAATCCCATGAAAAACATCAGGAGGACCACGAGATTCCGTTTCCTCCAGCTTTGTTTAAACAAGTGCTGTGGTCTATTTATTTAAGGTTAGAGGAGGTTGCAGGAAACATGGGTGACTGATCATGGAACATGATGCTCTGTCTCTTGGCAGACTCTACCAGATGGCTGGAAAC
Organism: Dipodomys spectabilis; assembly: GCF_019054845.1. Taxonomy (NCBI): domain Eukaryota; kingdom Metazoa; phylum Chordata; class Mammalia; order Rodentia; family Heteromyidae; genus Dipodomys; species Dipodomys spectabilis. The sequence continues at coordinate 7,199,217 of NW_024870701.1, read as the reverse complement.
AAGGTGCATAGGCTGCAAAGGAGCAGGATAGCTCTGGCCAAGAAGCAGTTTGCCTTGTTGGTTTAACTGGATCCTATTTTCTTTATTTTTATTTGTTATGTTATTTCTTCATCATCATCATCATCATCATCATTATTATTATTATTATTTTGCCGGTCCCGGGCTTGAACTCTGGGCTTGGGCTGTATTCCTGAGCTCTTTTTGCTCAAGGCTAGTATCCACTTGAGACACAGTGCCACTTCTGACTTTTTTCTATGATTAATTGGAGATAAGAGTCTCATGGACTTCCTGCTAGAGCTGGCTTTGGACTGCGATCCTCAGATCTCAGCCTTCTGAATATTTTCTTTCTTTTGTGGGGTTCCATGTCCATTGTCACACTGTTAAGAATTAGAGTGACTGCCTTATTTTTTAATTTTGTTTTCCTGTTGTTTCTCATTCAAGTGGTCACAGTCATCTCTAGAGAAATTAGAAGAAAATTATCACAGTTGTTAGCCTCTATAATCAAGGTAATCATTGCAACATTCTAAATTCCCTTATCATTTCTTCTTCAAAGCATTCCCCTCTCTGACCTCTATCTGGATTTGTTACATCTGTGCTTATAACTGCATTTGCCAACTTCATCCTCAAATTGAATGTTTTTTACACCCTCCTTGCCTACTAAACACCTTGGCATTTAGCCACCCCACTAAAGAGAGGGCATTGTTAGGTAAGTACCCGTGAAATATCAATTGCTATTGACCACTGATTGTCTGAAAAATAAATTAGGACAAAGCAAAGCTGTGTCTTAGTACCATCTCTGAGCAAAAAGACAAAAGTAAGATATTATCAGTGTAGGTAAGAGAAAGGTTGGGCTGGGCTAGGAATGGTGACCTAACTAAGGTTAGGCAAGGATTGATGACTTAGTCATCTCAGATTGATAGAAACCCAAATGTAAGGTTCAAAGACAGTGTTGAGTGGATATTTATTTGATAAAAAGTTCCCTATTCTTAAATAGGGCACTTAATCTAATAGGAGCTAACTGAGTAAATATGGAGTCTTATTATTTGGGAAAAATGGATTTAGATGAAGTACCATCAGAAATCTCCAATAATGCTAGTAGAGCTTTGTATTTTGGGGGAGGAGTTTCCTCAAAGACCAAAGTCAGACACTGGAGTTATTCAATCAAGTTCATGGGAACAGTGAGCTGGAATATTGCTGGTGGAGGAAGGTTGCACCTAAAATTATACTTTTAATTTATTAGCTATTAAAATGCCCGTTTTACCAAATGACAGACGCTTAGCTCCTTAAAAGAAAGACATGTAAATACCACAACTATAGTCTGTTAAATATAATCCTCTTTGCTAAATGAACTCAGATTTTCCAAAAGACAAAGAGAGGGACAAGTTATAAATGTGAGAGAAGGAATAGTAATAATAAAGTGAAAGAAAGATAAAAAAATGAGTCAGATTTATGCTCATAGTTCTAAACACGTCCTTGATTATATAATAGTTTAGGTAATATTATAAGACAGTTCCTATAAAGTATTAGTGCTAATTTAAATGCCCTAAAATGTAATAGCAAAAGAGAAAATATAAACATACTTATATAAAGTGTTTTGGAGATAGTATCCAAGCCAGCATTCCAGCCTCACATCTGCACTACTTCTGAGGTCTACTTGTTTGGAAGTGACCAGAGGCTGCCTGTGGTAAGGGCTCAGTTAATGATTAACAAATGACTGTGTTTTGAAGTATAGATTTATGTCCATATGAATTATTTTTGATTCTTAGAAATGCTGTGTGTTCTTCTGAAAGGATTTTTACCAAAATTACTGGGAGTACGTGCAATTATCTAGGGATGTGGGGTGATGCATAAGGAAGAAATGCAAGGAAATTGTTCATTTCCTTCCCAGGGTCTGACAGTTAATATCACCATTAGAAATTTTGTTGTTATAGGATATGTTACTCCAGGAGAGCCTGACTGGTATTTATTAAAGCTGGGGCTTCACAAATGTCTGAATTAAGAGAAAACCCTTCAATGGCTTCAACAAATTAAGGATTAATATCTAGAATATACACACAGCTCAAAAAATTAATAGTAAAAGAACAAATGATCTAATTAACAAATTGACAAAAGAATTGAACATATAAATTCTCAGAAGAAGAAATACAAATGACTAATAAATAGACAAAGAAAATGTTCAACATCCTTAGGAAACACAAATCAAGATTACACTGAGATCCACAGCCCCCAGGTTGTTGTGAATGTAACTACTGCAACCATTCTGGAAAACAGTATGGAGGCACCACAAATAAACCAAAACTGTCCTACCTTATGTTTCTATGATAACACTCGGGCATTTTTCCAAAGGAAAGTAAATCAATACACAAGAAAGGACCATGTCCATGTTTATTATAGCTCTAGTCACAGGAGCCACCCTGGAATCAGACAAGGTACTGTAAATATATTTTTTCCATGATGCATCCTATTGTGTGTGTGTGTGTGTGTGTGTGTGTGTGTGTGTGTGTGTGTGTATACACACAACACATGTGCGCATATGTATGTATATAACATGTAGGGGAAAATATGAGGAAGGAATCATCAGTTCAAGGTATAGACTCAACAGTCATCTTTGCAAGCTTAACAGAGAACACTATAGCAAAGATTCTCTTCCACCTAGTATGAGCCAGCACAATCTGGCTGAAGGCTACCCTGGAAAGTCCAAATCCAAGGCTAGATGGAGCTTGACAACTGGGGACTATCAGCTAATCCTACTCTTTGGTGGTAGGTGGTAAATACTTCCTTGAAGGGTTTGTCTGAGTAGGCCTTTATCTCCCTCACAGGGACAGTCTGGACATAATTTATATGCCGAGAATGACAGAGAGGACTGGATTACCCATCAAGAGGAAAGAAATATGTTTCTTTGTGATACAACCATGATGAAGGAAGAAATGAAGGAGGAACATGAAGTATAATTCAGAACAAAGGAGAACTTTGTTTCTCTCTGCATTATGAGTTACTTTGTCTTAATTAAAAAACCTATCAACAACAACAAAGAAATCCTACACAAATCTGCATTTTCTTATTTCCTTCCATCTAGGTGGGGTAGTCACAATTTTTATATCCTTGGCCAAAGATTTTTTTTTTATGCAGTCTTCTATTTTGAGAGATGGAAAAGGGAAGGCGGGCCATTGGAACAGGAACTAATTACTATCTAGGGATTTCTAGCACTCTGTGTTTCTTTTTTCCTATTTATATTATAGATGTAAATATACCTTTTAGTGACAAGCAAAACATAACATATTAAGTAACATCTTCATCTCCCTGAAATATCACTAAGTTTTCTTCTCCAAGAGGTTAAACTCGAATCCCTTATCCCTCGATGATCATGTAACACCCTGCTTATTTCTACTTTAGCATTTGACGTGTTAAAATTATTTATGTCCTTTATCCAACCTACTAACTAGGGAAATCCTTGTAGCAAAGATGGTCCCCTGTGTCTGACATGTCTGCACACAAAAAAGTAGCTAGGCTAAAATTTTGCTTCAGAATTTGATGCTACAAAGACATTGCTTTCTTTATTCAGTCTTTACCCCATACTTTCGCAGTATTTTCATGTAGGAGAATGTCTAAAAAATTCTGTGTGTGTGTGTGTGTGTGTGTGTGTGTGTGTGTGTGTGTGTTATTGGGAACACTCAGGTATTACTCTAGATATAAACATTGAGATAAACAACATTGACAGGTTCCAGATGTTCTTTAAGGCAAGAGGCAAGTGGCTGAAGTAACTGCTGACTTGGGCTTGGTACTTTCCCATTTGCACACAAAGGCTTTGCCAGGCAGTTGATGTTGGGGGATTTTATGTGGCTCATAGACGCCAACGTCCCTTGGCCTTAGCTGAGGTGAACTTCATCTGGAGGCTGAAGAGGAACTAGAACATAGGTGGACATGTGTCTACTCATGTCTGAAGTTTGCCTCCTGCTTGTCTCTTTCATACCTACAGCTACCCGAAGCACTCACAAGCACAGGTACTGTAATTACAGAGGTCGTTATTTACTGAACCCCCAGCTGCATCCATCAAACTAAGTTCACTTTAACCTGAGCCAGATTTGATTATGAAGCCTATTTATCCAGTGATTCCCCCTTTGGCTATACATGTTTTGATTTAGGTCTATATACTTACCGATTTGAAGAGTCGCTTTGTTCTGACACATTTTATATTTTTTAAAGTACTATTGCATGTAACACAATTTGGGGGGGGGGACAGGGAGGAAGCCCTACATTCAACACAAACAAACAACAAGAAAAAAAAAAGGCCTTTGAATTTAGAATAATGGATACCTGCAAGGCAGCAACTTGCTTGAGAGATTTTGTTCAAGTAACTTATAACTATCAGTAGAAATCTCCAGGGATTTCCGGCTGTTTTTGCAGAAGCTGTTTGCAGTGGAATAAACAGACAACTGCTCTATATATCACTTTAAGTAAGACAAATAAAGCTCTGTTTCTACCTTACAACGATGTCATTGTCAGTTATATAAGAATAATTCTGTGTGACGTTTTATGAATTCTTCCCCTGTGCAGAAACACAATGGCCTAATTTTCCACTCCCTGTATTATAAATAAATGGACTTCTTCAGCATTCTCAGGCCCTTCCAAACTACCTTTGCTCTCGCCAAGAGAACCTTTTTTACCTCTGAGTGCTCACCTGTGGGAAGTGAAGGCAGGTGGCCATCTAGGGACATCGGAGAGCACTACAGTGATCCTGTCACCTGCCAATCTCCACTCCTTATCCAATAGCAGCTTCATAAACATGAGCCATAACGTCAAGGCCAAGCTGTACATCACGTACAGCTAGCCTGAGCAATCCATGACATGCTTTATTTAAAATGTAAAAGTTTAAAAAAATCACCAATTAATTGGTTTAGATGACTTACATATAAAAGATGTGTTTTGGTTGGGGGAGATTTTATCCGGGACTTAATTCACATAGAAAGACACAATATTGATCAAGATGCCCTGTGCTTCTTTGTGCAACTACTAAAAGATAATAAAACCAAAAGAACTAAAATGTTAATGTAAATATTATTTTATAATGCACAGAATGATTAAAACTAATGTTTATTAAAACTTAAAATTATAATTAAAAATTCAAAAAAGAGAAGCAATAAGTGATCTCAAAACCTCAGTCACACCAGTTTAAGGTCATCTCCAGAAATAGGGCAAAGCGACAACTCATAATTTGAAATTTTTTAAGACGAGGAATCTATAGATTCGCTGTTTTTATTTTCTTTAAATATCGTTTGTAATTTTTCATTTCATCAGGTTTATTAAGTATAATTGACCTACCCAAGTTGTACATATTTAAAGTATATAATTTTTTAAGCTTGATATATGCATATATCCATGAAATCATCACTGAATTCAAGTAAATGAGCATATTGCACCCCCAAAATGCCTCTATCCCTTGGTGATCCTTTTTTCCCCCACTCCTTTCTGACTACTGGTCTTCAGGAAGCTCATCTGGTTTCAGTTCCTAACAATTAGCTTATATTTTCTAGAATTTTATAGAAATTGTACATACTCTTTTTGGTCTGACTTCTTCCACTAACAATTATTTTGAGACGCATCTGTGTTGTAATGTAGTCATTTCTTTGTATTGTAGAGTAGTAACCTAATATACAAATGCATCACAGTTTCTCTAGCCATTCACCTTTGATGTTGGAATTGTTTTCATGTTGCAATGAACATCTATAGCGAGTAGTCAAAGGGCCGGGTCATATGGTAGGGGCTCATTTCACTTTTTAAGAAACTGCCAAAATATTTTGTAAAGATGTATCATTTGACATCCCACCAGTAGCATATGAAAGCTCCAATTCCTCCATATCTCTAAATAACAAGCAGATTGTCAGTGTTAATCCTTTTGTTCATTATAATAGATGTGTAACAGTGATCATTGCAGTTTTAATTTGCATTTTACTAATTACGAATGAAGTATGTTTTTTTCAGGTGCTTACTTGAGATCTATGTATCGTTTTTGGTGAAATATCTATCAAAATATTTCCTCCACATTTTAACAAGTTTGTTTTCTTATGATTGAGTCTCAAATGCTTTTATGTACTCTGGATATAAATCCTTTAATACATATACAATTTTAAATATTTTATATTATTTTGGTTTGTATTCTTATTCTCTTCATAGTATGTTAAAATGAGCAAGAGTGTTTAATCTTGATGAAATGTAATTTATGATTGCTTTTCCTTTACGGGTCAATATTAGGTCCTAGCTAAGAAATTTGCCTAATTGAGGATCACAGTGTTTAACTCTATGCTTTCTTTTGCAAATTTTATAGTTAGGACTATTATTTGTTTTGAACTAGGCTTTTTTCCTATATGATTCAAGGATAGACATTTTAATTTTTAATATTTTGCATATGGATATTCGATTTTTCAGTGTGAGTTTTTGAAAAAAATATTATATTCCCATTGAATACTCTTTGCATTTCTCTTAGAAATAAGTTATTCATATATGCATAGGTCATCATTTTCTAAACTTTTTTCATTATGTTTTTCTGTTCAATTTTATACTAATATAAAATTATCTTGATGACTCAACCTTTCAGAAAGGTAGTATTAATCCTTCAACTAGTTCATCTTCAAAATCATTACAGCTATTCTTTGCCTTCTGAGTTTTCACATAAACTTAAACTCATTTTACAATTTCTACAGAAAGTCCTCTTGAGATTTTAAATGAGAGCACATTAACATATAGATCAACTTGGGAATAAATTGACATCTTAAAAACACTGACCTTTCTGACATAAAACACAGCATATCTTTCCATTTATTTAAGTCTTAAGCCTTCTCTGTATTCTTCTATAGTTTTAGTATACCAGTCTTTACATCTTTTATCAGACTAGTTCTTAAGTGTTTTACATTTTTGAAACTATTTTAAATTATAAGTTTAAATTTTCAGTTACAACTAGATATTTCTAATATATATATATACATATATATAATTGACTTTTGTATATTCAAGGTGATTCGTTATGCTTACCAAAATAGCCTATAAGTTGTAGTAGGTTTGTGTTTGTGCTTTAGATTTTCTATGTGGATAATCATGTCCTATGGTAAGAAATGAATGTTGATTCACATGTATAATCTGGATAGTGTTTCTTTCTTTCTTATTTCTTTCTATGGTTCTCTTGAATCCTGTTTAGTTGAGGAAACAAAATAAGTGTGGAAAGCAGTGAGTGAGAAAACAGAAAATCAATAAGTAAAATCAAAAGTTTATTATTGAGATCATTAATATTGATGAGCCTTCAGCCACACTGATACTTCAAGCAAAAAGAAGACAGAAATCATGAAAATAAAGGTTGTGAAAAGTGATTACTAGAAACTTCACATATGTGAAAGGAATGTTATATGTGACTATGTCAATTAACTCAAAAAAAAGAAATTACCAATTCCTTGAAGGACATAAGCTAGCAAAGAAGAACTAAAAAATCCACATAGCTCTGTATCTGTTAATGCAATGGTATTTATATTTTTTATAAAATATCCATAAAGAAAACAACAAACCAGGTGCTTTCAGTAGGATTTTTGCCAAACATTTAAAATAGAAATCAGAAGTAGCACTGTGGCTCAAGTGGTAGAGTGCTAGCTTGAACACAAAGAGGCTCAGGAACAGTGCCTAAGCCCTGAGTTCAATCCCCATGGCTGGCAAAAACAAAACAAACAAATAAAAAAAATCCACTAAAATAGAAATCAACTTTTCTTCCAATTAAAAAGTAGAGAATATTTCTCAATTCCTTTCCTAATAATAATGCCAAACAAAATCATCACAAGTAAAGAAATTATACACTGCACCCTTTGTGAAATTAGAGAGATCTGAAACCAGCAATTTAACAAGGTATCTGAAGCTCCTTGAGAAAGAGCAACAAGCTAAACCCAGTCCAGTAGAGGGAAAAAAATAATTAAAATTATATCAGAATTAAATGATTTAGAGTCAAAAAAAAAAAAAAAAAAACAGAGAAAGAATCAACAAAACAAAGAGTTGGGTCTTCAAAAAAAAAAAAAAAAAGATAACAAAATAGACAGACCCTTAGCAAATCTTATCAGAAAAAGAAGAGAACACACCCAAATAAACAAACTCAGAGATGAGAATGGTAACATCCCTACAGAAACAACCAAGATCAGAACATCATAAGGGAATACTTCTCAGACCTTTATGCTAATAAGCTTGAGAATCTGGAAGAAATGGAAGAGTTTCTAGCAAATACTGACATGCCCAAACTAAATCAAGATGAGTTAAACCAACTTAACAGACCCATATCAAGCATCAAAATAGAAACAGCAATAATAATAATAAAATAAAATTGAAAAAAAAAAAACAGCAATAAGAGACCCCCCACCCAAGACAAGCCAAGGACCGGATGGATTTATAGCTGAATTCTACAAGGCCTTCAGAGCAGAACAAACACTAATACTCCTTCAACTCTTCAATAAAATTGAAAGTCAAAATTCACTGCCAAACTCTTATGAAGCTATCATAACCCTCATCCTCAAACCAGGGGAGAAAGAAAACTATAGACCCATTTCTTCAATGAACATCAATGCAAAACTTCTCAACAAAATTTTGGCCAAGCGACTTCAACAACTCATCAAAAAAAAAAATCATACACCATGATAAAAAAGGATTCATTTCAGGGTTCAAAACTGGTTCAATATACGCAAATCAATTAATTCATCCACATTAACAAGAGCAAAGATAAGAACCACATGATTATCTCAATAGATGCAGAAAAAGCATTTGACAAGATCCAACACCCCTTTATGATGAAAGCTCTGGAAAAACCAGGAATCCATGGAACATTCCTCAATATAATAAAGGCTGTGTATGACAAACCTACAGCAAGCATTATACTTAATGGTGAGAGGCTAACACCATTTCATCTAAATTCAGGAATACACAGGAATGCCCACTCTCTCCCCTTCTCTTCAATCTAGTATTAGAATGCCTAGCTACAGCAATAAGACAAGATGCAAACATAAAAGGGATCCAAATAGGGAAAGCTGAAGTAGAACTCTCTCTCTCTCTCTTTACAGATGACATGAATTTGTATTTAAAGAACCCTGTGGACTCCACTCCCAAATTACTCAAGCTGATCCAAAACTTTGACAAAGTAGCAGGGTATAAACAATCCTCAAAAATCAATGGCTTTCCTGTATGCCAACAATGAGAAGAGCACTGCTGAAATCAGAAAAGCAACTCCTTTTGTAATAGCTCCACAAAAAAAAAAAAAAACACCTAAGGAGTTAACTGAAGAAATGAAAGACCTCTATGATGAAAACTTTAAAAACCTGAAAAAGGAAATTAAGGCAGAACTAAGGAAGTGGAAAAACCTCCCATGTTTCTGGATTGGGAGGATTAACATCGTGAAAATGGCAATACTTCCCAAGGCTATCTACAAATTCAAGGCGATACCTAGCAATATGCCAACCTCATTCTTCAAGGAAATAGAAGAAGCAATTCAAAAATTCATATGGAACAATAAAAGACAGCGAATAGCAAAAAAGATCCGTAACAAAAAGAAAAGTGCTGGAGGAATATCAATACCAAATTTCAAAATCTACTACAAAGCCATCTACTACAAAACAGCTTGGTACTAGCACAAGAACAGACCTGAGGACCACTAGAATAGAACTGCAGACCCAGAAATGAACCCACAGACCTATAGCCACCTAATTTTCGATAAGGAAGCTAAAAAAATTAGAATGGAAGAAAAACAGCCTCTTCAGCAAATGGTGCTGGCAAAATTGGTTAAACACCTGTAGAAAACTAAAGCTAGATCCTTATGTATCACCCTGCACCAGAATAACTCCAAATGGATAAAAAAATCTTGAAGTCAAAGCAGACACCCTGAAAACTTTACTGGAAGGAAACTCTAGATCTTCTTGGAACAGGCCGAAGCTTGCTTAATAAAGACCCAGAAACACAACAAATAAAAGAAAGATTGGACAGATGGGATTGCATGAAAGTGCAGAGTTTCTGCATGGCAAAGGACACAGCTAGCAAGATCAAGAGAAAGCCCACGGATTGGGAGAAGATCTTCACTACCATACAACAGACAAGGGTCTCATATCTAAAATATACTTAGAAGTCAAAAAATTAAATCCACCAACAACAAATCCTCAAAGAAACAACCAATTAATAAGTGGGCTAAATATTTAAAGAGAGACCTCTCTGAAGAGGAAATAAGAATGGCCAATAGACACATGAAGAAATGCTCAACGTCTCTAGCCATAAAAGAAATGCAAATCAAAACAACATTGAGATACCACCTCACCCCAGTTAGAATGGCTATAATCAAGAACTCTAAAACAACAGACGCTGGAGGGGCTGTGGACAGAAGGGAACCCTACTGCACTGTTGGTGGGAATGTAAACTTGTTCGACCACTTTGGAAAGCAATAGGGAGTTTCCTCAAAATACTACACATAGCTCCCCTATCACCCAGCAATCCCACTTTTAGGCATTTACCCAAACAATCACAAACAAGGCCATACTAAAGCGACCAGCACAACTATGTTTATCTCAGCATTATTTACAATAGCTAAGATATGGAACCAACCCAGATGCCCCTCAGTAGATGAATGGATCAAGAAAATGTGGTATATATACACAATGGAATTCTATGCCTCCAAGAATGACATTGCCCCATTTGTTAGGAAATGGAAAGACTTGGAAAGTAAGACTTGGAAGTAAGCCTGGCGCAAAGAAACATAGGTCCCATGGTTTCCCTTATCTGCAATAACTATATGTCTAGACAAACAGAAGAGGTCAAAAGCTATGTACCATATAAGCTGATGCTAAGCAAAATGAACCCCAAGATAGGGACACAAGATGTTTTATCTTTGTTGCTGTTCTTTTTAATGTTCTTATAACGTACTGTGTGATTTTTTGTTTCTTTTTTTGTATGTTTTTATTGTAAAAATGCTGTACAGAGGGGTTACAGTTACATGAGCAAGGTAATGAGTACATTTCCTATTGAGCATTTCTTTGTATGTTCTTCCCCCATGGTACAACCGCTGTTGTCACTGTATTTGATTCTGGTTTCCTGCATCTTACATATACATTTTTCTAATTTGGGGAGGGGAAGGGAAATAACAAAATGATGAAATAAGGATACAGGATAACCTATTGTAACAATGAAATGTACAAGACAGTCTGTTGAAAATGAACTTTAAGGGGCTGGGAAGGTGGCTCAGTGGTAGAGCGCTTGCCTTGCATGCATGAGGCCCTGGGTTCTATTCCTCAGTACCACATAAGCAAAAAGAAAAAAAGCCAGAAGCGATGCTGTGGCTCAAGTGGTAGAGCGTTAGCCTTGAGCTGAAGAGCTGAGGGCCAGTGCCCAGGCCCAGAGTTCAGGCCTCACGACTGGACCCCCTCCCCCCGCTCAAAAAAAAAAGAAAAAGAAAAGAAAATGAACTTTACAACCTTGCAGGGTGGTGAAGGGGAGGGAAGAGTTGGGGAGGTGGGAAGGAAATTGGTGGTAGGGGAAAAATGAAGGAGGGTGCAACAATGCTGGATAGGAAATGGAGTCATTACCTTGCTCAGGTAACTGTAACCCCTGTGTACAGTATCTTTACAATAGAATATATACATTAAGAGCAAAAAGTAAATAGCTAAGAACAAAATAAATAAATATACTATATAAGAAAAAATGGGGGGAGGATGGGAAGGGATGGGAAGGGGAAACAAAGGAGGAGGCTACAATGCTTGATAGGAAATGTACTCATTATCTTGCCCATGTAATTGTAACCCCTCTGTACAATATTTTCACAATAAGAAAATCCAAAAAAAAGAAAAAATTCTAAACAAAAGTTTTGAAAATTCAGTCCTATAATATGTTCAAGAGATGGTACCTTTATCCTGATGGGTTTAAAATTCAAAGTTATGTCACTTATTAACATTATAAAAACAGGACAAAATTCATTCCTAATTTTAAAAATATCTAGTAAATCTGGGGTAAAAGCGTCAGTTTCTCAAACCAGATAAAACATCTATCATGATGACTAATAAAAGATTAAATGCTCAAAAGCAACAATGAAAATTATTATGACTTCTCCAACCACTTCTATTTGTTTCTTCTGCTGATTTTTTATTATGTCAGAAACAGTATCCAAATATTTTAGTTCGCTTAACCCAAAACTTGCATTTCAAATATATAGGCTATCAGAAGGGGTTTTTTTATCAAAAAATGAAAAAATAAAAAACAAGTCACTGGTAAAGTTTTCTTGGTGTGTTCCCTTTTGTTCTTCCAATCTACCAGTATTCTGTCCTCATTTCTACTCTAATAGTAATCCTATTCCAAGTATTTTTATTCTCATATATTGTAATTTTAATCCCTGGAATTTTATTTGGATTTTAATATAACTTTACTGTCTCTCCTTTAATATATAATAAAGGTGTAAAGATTGCTTCATCTTAGCTATTTTCAGTATCTCAGTACTGAGTCTGTCTCAATTGGTGAATTTCTATTTTCTTGCTTCTTTGAATGATTAATAATTTTTATTGGTGGTCACACATAGTAAATTTTGCATTTTTAAATAAGAAATATATTTAATTCCTATAAATATCCTTGATCTTTTGTAAGGTGGGATGGTAGTGGAAGGAGTAAATGAATGAAAAAGTGAACAGGAGACCAACATAGCAAGAATAACCAATGTACTTATCTGATAAGGGAAATGAGAAACATGAAATGAAGCTGGGGGGGAAGGAACAGACTGAGGAGGATGAAAGGAATGACTGGTCAAGAAGCACTGGAGACTCTTAGATGAACATATTGAATTGTAACCTCCTTGTTCTATGTATAGAAGTTCAGAAAAATAAAATAAATTTTAAAAAATATTCTTTATCTTTATACCTAGGCACAGGTAATGCCTTATGGATTTAAGGACTTTGGGCTTTGATTCTATAGACTCAGTATTGGTTAAGAAAAAAATTGGATTAAAAAATCAAAGAGGAAACTGAACAACTTAAATACAGTTTAAAAAATAATAGTGACCCATCAAAAGTGTATTGGTTATTTTACAAATGGTCACTGGAAATGTGCGATGTAGAAACAAAACTTCATTCTAGAGCAAGTGACGGTGCTCATCACCAATGATGGTCCTCGGTCATCTACCCTCACCATTCTCTGATACTGTGTAATGGTCAATAAATTCAGGTGCCCATTTTGTCAAAAGCGTACAAATTCATATTTATTTCTCTGCTCACTCACATCAGGTATGCCATGTGATGATATCTTACCAATATCCTCCCGTGTGATACAGTGAGGAACAAAGTTTCTCCAACTTAGCAGTATTGTGATTTTTGGACAGGAGGATTCTTTGGAGTCGTGGGTGATGTGCATCATTAGATAATTAGCAACATCTTTATCTCTACCTCCTAGACACCAGTGGAACTTCAGTATACATGACCATTCCATTGTCTCCCAATATCGACAAATATGCCCTTGGGGACAATGTCACCAAGAGTTGAAGACCAGGGCTAGAATAAAAGACAGAGGAACAACTCTTTCATTTACTACGTGTGGGAACTTAAGTACATTATGATCATCTTTAACTCTTAATTTCTGGGAGGATTAAATGAGATTAGGTATGACATTCATACAGCAAATTCTGTGTGTGGTTCCTAATAGATACTTAAACACTTTAAATTCCCTTTTTTCTTTCAAGTGAAAAATGTTAAAGGTGTGAAAGACCTGGGAGATAAGAGGTAGCTAGCATAACATCCTAAAAATATTATTGGTGCTTGCTTGATTACGTATACCATATATGCTTTTGAAATATGCCTCGTCTCTTACTAGTTTAACAAAGAAAAAAAATCATGTTGCCCTGTGTACTGTCTCTTTTAAAGTTAAAAAGAATTGATAGAGTCCCCAAACCATAGTGTAATCCATTTGATAACAGTGTTCTGTATAAAACAGAAAACTAAAAGAAAATTATATAACAAGCAAATACTTATGGCAGGGTTGTAAACACAAACTCCTTCTTTGGAAAATGAAGTAGGAACATGTAATTTATATTGCATTCAACCTGTTCAAAGGATCCTTTCAAGACACTAAGCTTTTTCCTTTATCTTCTTTACTGTTTTGACTTTATCACCATTAGGAAGAGCTATTAGAGAGCAGGAAGATGTCTCTGGTATTAAAGTGATTGGTAGAAAGTACAATGACTCCTTCGCATAATTTTTTTGCTCTGATTTAATACCAATTCAGCTGTGATGCCAAATCTCACAGCTTTAGTCTCACAGAGGATTTTGCAGCTATCTCAAGATCTGAGTAAAAACATTTTTAGTCAGAAATTTCTCTCTTAACTGAAGAGCATAATGTGGCAATATTCACTTTGGGGAATTTTAGTAAATGGCAAAAAATGTAATCTATTTAGATATTAAGTTGAACATAGGCCTGAATAATGTGGTTAAGAATAATTGGGATCCAATTATTCAAAGCTTCAAAGAGGACTTTGACAAGTGGAATTCCCTAAATTTACATTTGTGGGGTGAAGCTGGAATGGTAAAATGATTTCAGCACCACAGTTTAATTTCCTGCCTCCTCTGGTCCCTTTGGGGAACACTTTTCAGTAAATTGGAGAAATTTATTTCTGCATTTATATGGGGTAAAACAAGTAAAGCAAGACAGAACTTCTGAAGGAAGTGTGCTAAGTTGGAACACTAAGAAGATGAGAGACGGAAGAAAGAGAGAGGAAAACAGTCTGGGTGGTGCCTTTCTGTACTACACAAAATTTAAAACTAAATGCTGGATTACAGCACTCAGTTATGGATCAGATCATTGATTTTTGATCTGGTCAAAGTAATTCAATTAATTTGGAGTGTCCAAGAAATCTGAATATAGATCATTTAATCTGTCAGCAGAGGAGAAAGCCTGTGGCTATATAATAAAATAGCGCTCTTCTACTGGTCATAGCACAATAATTAGAATTTGATAAATAAAATATTATCATATAATGTTATATACAACAATGTCCTATGTGTTGTAATAAAAACATGTTATATCATTAGAGTCCCAATTGTATATAGAAAAAAATGGAAATTTGGAAAGAGACAGCCTCTTTCTCAAGAGCTTTACAATGGTCTCTATTTGGATAAGGAAGGAACAAACATTTTTTCAGGGTTGTTTCTAGATTTTGAATGCAGATGATAATAAATAGCCAGTAGAGCTCAACAGCCTCAAATCTCAGAGACTTGGAAAGAAGAGCCAAAAGAAAAGGGTCCTCCAAACTGGGCTAGCCAGAATTGTATTTTTTTCCTAACAAATTTTACAATAATGCTAGCTCTTTTATCTGAGTGTTTGCTCTATCTCAGCATGTGTGATTAGAGGTAAGCTTATTCCCTCATTATTTGTATGTAGATATTTGTTTATTAAAATGACTGACTCTATTGAATTTGCTTGGATCCTTTGTTAATTATTAACGAGAAATGAAAGTTTATTTCTAGGGTCTTAATTCTATTCTGTTGATGTGTGTGTGTGTGTGTGTGTGTGTGTGTATGTGTGTGTGTATATGCTTGCAAGAGTACTATATTGTCTTTATTGCTGTAAGTTTGTAATAATTTTTTAAGTAGTGAAATAAAAGTCCTCCAGTCTTGTTCGCTTGTTCTTCTTAAATTGTTTTGGCTATATTGTTCCTTGAATTTAACATAAATTTTAGAGTCAGCTTATCAAGTTCTTGTTTTTTATGTTTTTTAAGACAACTGGAAATTCAAGAAAGATTGTATTGAATCTGTAGGTTAATATAAGGGGTACAACTATGCTAATATTAAGTCTTTCAATCTGTGAACAATTATTAAGGTATTATTTTTTATTTTCAGTGACATTTTTGGTTTTCATTGTATAAAGTGTGATCTTCCTTTATTCCTAGTATGGATTTGAACTCAGAGCCTTGGATTTTTTGCCTTAGTTATTTTTCAGATAGAGGATTTCTTTTGCCCAGCTGGTCCCAAATCTGTCCTACCATCTCTGTTTTCCATGTATGTAGGGCTGTAAGCAGGTGTTACCACACCTGTCTTTAAGTGTTTTCCTTCTTTCTCTCCTCTTCTCTCCCCTACCTCTCTTGGTAGTGCTAGAGAGTGAATTCATGGTGTCATCATTATTTGATGGCACTTTACCACTTGAGACATGTCCCAGACCTGTTTTTTGATGGCTGAGAGAGAGTCTAGCAAACTTTTTTACCTGGGTTGATCTCAAACTTCTATCCTATAGATCTCAACTTATAGCTAGGATTACAGCCATGAGCCACCAGTGTCTAGCTTATATTTTATCTTTTTATTTAGACGATACTATATATGGAATCAGTTTCTTGATTTCAGTTTTAGATGTTGCACATAGATGTCTTTTTCTAAGGAGAGACTTTCTGCTTCATCTTACCTACTACTTGCTTTCTGTGCGATATAGACCCAAACAGGTAAGACAGGACAATGTTCCTTAATATAATCATTTGTACTTTTCTGTTGATTTTCCCTGCATTCATGAAAGTGTCATTGTTAAATTGCAGAATCATTTCCCCTTCCTCTTCTCATTCTAAGATAGAACTGTTAATAAGGAAGAAATGTCCTTCAAGCATTTTAAGTTATCACCTCAAAGACCATGTGACAGATAACCAAGAATGATACTTTTTCCCCACAAAAACATATTATAGAAATATGCTCAGTGTATTCTCAACTACGGAAACAATCTACTTTCTTCTTAGGATTTCTTTGAAATATTGAAAGTCCAAGGGAAGAAACCTATAGTCCAACTGAGCAATGTTAGGCTGTTTCCTTAAGTCTCTCTCCCCAAAAGAATATCCCAAGAACAGTTTATTTGGACACTGCTCTCAGTTAACCTTGCCCATTCTATACAAATTGATTCAGCATATCAGGTCTTCATGGTTCATGTATGTAGTCACCATGTGTTAATTTTGATAGGATAATCACTTAGCCTAGGTTTAGGACAAAGGCACATTTACATCTGAAGTAACAAAGTTTATTTACTTCACTTCTGTAGTATAGGCTTTACACAGGTGGTATCACCAAAGACCTAGGATCAGAAATCAGATGACATGGTTTCAAAACATGACTATTTAGCAAACCATAGGCAAACACGGAAGAAAGAATATGTTGCATGTATTCACACTCATACAGGTGTGTTTTACAAAACCCTCTGGATTCACTTATTTTGTTTTTGTTTTTATTGCAATTAAATAGTTGGTCAAAGAGGTTACAAATCCATAAGTCAGGTTATGAACACAATACTTATCATTTTCACCCCTCCGGTCATTCTCTTCATTTTCCTCTCCCATCTCCACCCTCAAGGTACGTGGTTCAGTTGTTACACAAGGTACATTGAATATAATGGCTGTATTTGCTCACCCTTCTTTTTTCCTTTCATGTGTCCCCCGCCCCCATTGCTTTCCCTTTCTGAAATTCCACTTTCTGGAATTCATTGTGATAAATAGTATATTATTATGCTTAAACCCACAACATTCTGATTTCCATCTTTAGCACTATGGAGGGGAACTAGATAAAAATCAACAAAGCCCTCCTACTTGCAAAGGCGAATGGATAGTTTCAGCCCTTATCTTACCACACCATGTATGACATTGAGAACTAGTCCTTCCTTTTTAAACCCCTTTATTCTTTCTGGTTTCTGAAATAACATAGCGTTTGGGTTTTTCTAATGCTTTTATAATCCATCTTTCTTAGTCTCCTGAAATGATTCTCCTGCTAACTTTTTTTTTTCCAGCAGCCTCATTATCTTTTCATTCATTCCTAATCTCAGTAGACTTTTCAATCCATGAGTCCATCCTTTAGGCTCATACATCCAATTATGTAATCAATGTTTCCAACTTGATATTTGTAGGCGTCTCAAACTCTACATGTTCATAACATCTCTTTGGATCTAAGAGAGTCAGTATCTTCTCTCACCTTAACTGTCTCATTGAACAGTATTGCCATTTACTCACCCAACTCATAGCTTTCTCTTATTCCCCTACATTCAAATGGAAAATTATTTTGTATTAATACTTTTCTTCTTTTTATCTGTCCTTCAATTTTAAATGTATCTTTAAGTTGTTGTTCAAAGCAGTTTATGAATAGAATGCCTCTTGATCAACATCAACCCTCTCATCTCTCTCCCCATCCCTCCCCACTCACCTTTTCCCTCAATTTCCTTAACTTGGTAGGATATACATTGAATGGTATGACTGCTTGCAAATCGAATCTCTCCATTGCTTGGCACTGCTATCATAGTCAGCCTGTCATCATTGCCTGGATTACCTAGGACCTCCCTAACTCATTTTTATGTCATGGCTTTTATAGCCTGTCATACATTCTCCAAAGGCAATTGGAGTGCTTTTCTAAACCACAAATCTGACTATGTGTGTCCTGCTTAATACACTCAATCGCTTTCCTTTAGATTTAATATTAATGCTGAATGCTTTAATCTGGATTATAAAACTGTAATGTTTGCATCCCTCAGTTTACTGATCTCATAATTTTGCATTCTGTAAAAATACATTCTATTCTTCCCCCTAGTGTGCTTTGCTCCACTTTAAAGCTCCAGTCTGCCTTATCTTCTGCCTGGACTACTTTCAGCCCTTCTTCTCTATATCATCTCAGTCTTACTCTTTTCCTTAGCTTGGTTATTTCTTCCTTCGTAACGCTTTCCTTGAGCCCACCTTAGGTCCTATAACCCTCATTTCCATTCCTGTAGTCTTCACGTTTCTTACTTGTCTATATTCTTTTTTGTTCACATTTCTTGCTACCAAAAACTGCCTGCACTTTTAAGGAGGGATGGAGATTGTAGGCCAAAGGACTAGTTCGGGGCTTGGCACCAAATAAATATTCTCCTAAATCAATTAATCAGTGAGTCTGAAGATGAGGTCCCTGGGGTCCTTGTTAAATGTCTTTGGCTCTTATGGTCTTTATCACTCCCACAGGTATCAGAATCCTTCTTCAGAGCAATCTTCTAAGGATTTCATAAAATGAAGATGTTTCTGAAACACACTATTCAATGCCCAGCATGATGTGCATGTTCCACCATGCAAGCCAAGGCTGAGTCTCCTCCACTTTGAGTGTAACTTAGCCACAAATCCAGGCTTCACACTGAGACACTATTTTGGAATTCCTATTTGGGGAGGTGTCCTGGAAATCCAATGCAGTCCTTTAAAAAATCAGGTTCTATGGGGCTGGGAAGGTGGCTCAGTGGTAGAGTGCTTGCCTTGCATGCCTGAGGCCCTGGGTTCTATTCCTCAGCACCACATAAGCAAAAAACGCTGGAAGTGGTGCTGTGGCTCAAGTGGTAGAGCACTAGCCTTGAGCTGAAGAGCTGAGGGGCAGTGCACAGACCTAGAGTTCAGGTACCATGACTGGCAAAAACAACAACAACAACAAAATCAGGTTCTATTCTTCTAATGGTGATAGTTGGAACTCTGAAACTACACAGAGGAACTCTAAGCTTTTGGGTACCAGCAGATCCAACATTGAAATGAATTAAGTGAACCATTTATTCATTTGTTTAGAGTTATTGAGATGCCCTGCTCCAAATTTCTCCCTTGATCCCCATTCCCATTAAGTGAAAACACCATTTATCTGGGTGCAATTTTAGTGGAATCCAATGTCCTCTCTTTTATCCAAATGGATATTTCTCTGTGTGTGTGTGTGTGTGTGTGTGTGTGTGTGTGTGTGTCTGTGTGTGTGTCTGTGTGTCTGTGTGTCTGTGTATCTGTGTGTATCCTAAGTCTATGATTTATTTATGTACAATGCCAATACTAGGGCTTGAACACAGGGCCTCATGTTCTTGCTACATTTTTCTGCTCAAGGCTGATGCTTTACCACTTGAACCACTTCTCCACTTCTGGCTTTTGCTGGTGGTAAATTGAAGATGAAGATTCTCACATACTTGCCTTCCTATGCTGACTTCAAACTGCAATCCTCACATCAGCCTCCTGAGTAGCTAGGATTACAGGTGTGAGTCACCAGCACCTAGCTCTAAGTCTCTGTTAAATACTTTGAGAGACTTTTAAGAATGCAGAGAGATACTGTCATTCCATTTTTATCCAACAGGCTTAATAAGCTATTTGGTGCAGAACATTTGTTGTGGGATTCAAAATTTT
The DNA here is from genome assembly GCF_019054845.1 of Dipodomys spectabilis. NCBI lineage: Eukaryota > Metazoa > Chordata > Mammalia > Rodentia > Heteromyidae > Dipodomys > Dipodomys spectabilis. The sequence goes on along the minus strand of NW_024870701.1, from coordinate 7,179,071 downwards.
TTGTAAATTTTATTTATACTCTTCTTCTTTCTCTATACTTTCTCAAAGCCCAGCTTTTGTATCTATACTTCAAAGGCCAACTAATTAAGTGGGAATACTAACGATGTTAGAAAAATTCTACAATGCCTTGTCCATATATTTGGGAAATACTCTTTATATAAATAAAAAGGAATATCTGGATTGAGTTGGAGGAAAGCTCCCAAAAATCCATCAAATTGATACTATAGTGAGTTAAACATGATGATAATTCATTATTTCAAAGTAATTTTTCAAGGCACATAAGTTAGAAAACAAGGAAAAAATCAGGCCATTTAAGGTATGCTAACATATAGAAACATATTTCTGAGAAATGATCCTTATATCTGTCTTTTTCTCTTTCTTTTTACTTTTAGCAGTACTGGTTGGAACTCAGCGAATTTGCTAGGCAAGCACTCTATCTGCCACTTGACGGATACACCCATCCCATCCCTTTTTACTTTATCTACTTTTAGGGAAGAGTTTCTCTCCCTCCCCCCTCTCCCCCCCCCCCCCCCCCGCCCCTCCACAGGAAGCCTGCGCAAGCCAGGGCAAGCCTGGACTGTGCTCCTCTCTAAGACTTCCCCAACAGCTAAGATGACAGAATTGAGCCATCATACCCAGCTTCTATCTGTATGTTAGGATAGAAGCTTTGCTTCGAGAGCAGCTAACCTAAACATGCCCTGTGGATCTCAGGAGCTGGTGGTGGTCACAGAGGTTCTAGGCAGGAAGTAGAAGCCAGATTGAAAGTGAAAAACATGTTGATGTTGCCATCAACTACCGAAAGCCCACAGAGCACTCAGGAAAAAGGATTTTGAATCTCCAAGTCATCAATATATTGTGATTTCCTTTCTTTCTTTCTAAATAAAATTATTTTAAATTATAACCTTGCATTTGTTTCTAGCCCAAGTTTATCTTAACTACTAACTGCTGATCCAGGTATGATGCTCAGGATAGTACAAACACTTGGTACAGGCATGTGGGATTGCATGCTCAACTCATTTCATGGTTTATTTCTACCGAGTCATACACTTATGATTGGAGCTTGAAAAACTACTAAATTGATTTTAATAGGCAAATTCAACTATCTGTCATGCCATCAGCATCACATTATATTTTATCTGGATTTTTATCACATATACATTTATATATATCACATATGCATTTGTATACATCATCTTATTGTAAATATCCTGCACTTTTTCTTTGATGGTTTTCTAATTTATTCCACCATAAAATTATTTTGAAAGCATGGCTTTTAATGGGTAATAATTTCCCATTGGATAGACTGACAACTATTTTGAGAATAGGAGAGAGCCAGAGCATTCTGTATTATGTGGGTGGGGCATATTTCCAATAAGTCAACCAAGTTGTGTTGGCTTTCTACAACACTGGAATTTCCCCTCACCATAGAGAAACACTATTGATTTGATTTTGGAGCACAAGGGGACGTGGTTTTCTAGAGCCCAGGCCAATGGTGGGATCATTATTTTCTCAGGTTTGCCTTGACAGGACAAAGCCCTCTTCCTTTGGGGGAATATATTCCATCTATAACCCAATGCTAACTGTAAGCATTTTCCTCATTAATACTTATTCTTTACAGAAGCACTGCTCAGTGAAGAGGAGCATTACAACATGGTGCACAGACATAGTTCCCAAATGGGAACCCGCATGACCTCCAGTTCTCAATCCAGCACACCAGAGTGTCTATTAGCACACCTGTACTCCTAGTCTTTATGAAAAAGGAAAGTTCTCAAAAATAAACATTCTTTTCCTAGCCTGCTCTGCACCTTTCCCAGTTTTCTGAAGGCAAACGCTTCCCAATGTAAAGTGTCTCAGGTTAATCATTTGGTCCCATATCATGAAACCAAATTACAATGATTGTTGGCCCTAAGGCCTTCAGTACAGAAGTAGTGGGTCCAAAATTGCAAGAGAGCACAATGGCATTCCTCCAGCTTTCCTGTGTGGGCGCATGCATGTGGGGAGGGGAAGAGAAAGAGAGAGAGAGACACAGACCCAGACACAGAGAAAGAGACAGAACTAGTGATCATCTTAACACAGGATTCAGAAGAGACAAATCAGAAGCAATTAAAATGGATTTTATGGATAGCTGATTTTCCCACTGATTTCCTCTAAAACCCTTCTAGGCATAGTCTTGTAACAGTGCTTAATGGCACATATCTGGACAGAATACATCTTATTAAAGGACATAGAGGGAAAATACACAAACCTACGACTGGCTGAATAGAAGCTGCGATCAGGGACTAATCTGCATTACTCACTAGGAACCTAGGATGAAATGAAATGCCAAGGGACAAATATATATAGGACTGAAAGGAGGAGGGAGAAAGGGGAAGAGTTCATACCATGGAAGCCAGAAAGAAGTCTGCAACTGAAACATGGGAAGAAAAAGAAAATAAGAATTCATGTATTTATTTTATTCTTCCATCCCCTCCATTCTCCCTCCCAAATGGGAATGCGATGAGAATAAAAGAGGGAGAAAGCAGAAGACCTATTAGCAGCTCTAAAGTTGAGGAGCTCAGCCATTAACATGTGGCACCCCTGTACCAGTGTGCTCCCTATTCATGCACCCAGTAGCTTGGGGGCATGTCACACAATTGTGAGAACTTTACCAGAGTGTTGATGCAATATTGTGTCAGTAACTGAGTGATTTGTTTTTCCTCTGGACATTGATTGAAGAAATTCTTATTACATTTTATAGCTTGCTTGGCCTTCGTATGAGAGTCAAGACATAAATTGGACCATAAATTGGCCTCTGTCAGAATCTACATCGGAATGACACCAAATACATGTCATCGGGCTTGTATTCCAGCTAACGGTGAGAATCCAAGGGGTGCTTGTCATCTTGATCAAATGTTCACTTCACTCCATTTCCAACTGGTGCCTGTACTCTGAAGAAAATATGGTAAAGACCTTGGAACATTTGTTGTTTGGATTCAGCAATACTATACAACAAAAAGAGTACTGGTGGATTTAATTGATTGGCTCCAAGTTAGTTCTCCATTGTATGTGTCCGAGGTAGGATGCATATAAATAAGAGTGGATGCAGAGAAAGAAATATATAGTTATACACAAGGATAGAAGGCACACACAACAGTTATATTTATCCCACAAGTAAAGCTCAGTCTTGGTGATTCATGAGTGGCAGAGATATGGTTGACTTTCAGAGATTTTTCTCTCTCAAGTAAGATAAATGTGTCATTTCATTTCTTACCATTATGAACTCTGAGTAGAAAAATCAATATTTTTAAGAGTTTGCTTATGTTATCAATGAACACATAAGACATGTGAGTTAATTGAAGAATTCAGGTGATTTTACTAGACAAAAATACAGATTACCATTTCGACAAGTAAGATTTGATCATTTATAAACTCTGGGAACAAACTTTTTATGTTAATACATGTATTTCTTGATAGTTCTTACCATGTGCGAACCCAGTGTTGTTTAAACATGATATATAGTCATACATATACACTATGCTTAGAAGATGTACTTTGAGATACTAATTCATGAGACATATTTAGACTTATTTGCTTAATTGACAACTTTAATAGTCTAAAAAATTTTCAAGATTTCATCAAAAAACATTTCGTCCAACAAAGCTTTTTAATCCAGGTGGTTTTTACAGATGAGCTATTTTAATTTTTCAAGCAGAGGACAAATCCCATGCTAAGTAAACTTTTTATATATTGCTTGATTTACTTCTATAGAAAAAAGTCCTTGAAAATATTTTTGAACGATGTGTGTGTGTGTGTGTGTGTGTGTGTGTGTGCGTGTGTATTTCTGTGTGTGTTATTGAAGAGATCTTTTGAGAATCTCAGTTTGGTTTTAGTTGATAAAGAGACTCCATCAACATGATTCACGATTCATAAACTTGTCTAAGGAATGAGAAAACTTGTGAAAAATTCTTATTAAGCCTAGCTGTTTCCTCATATTTACCTCCTTCTGTACCCCCTTCCTTCCTTTAAAGTACTCCTCTTGGAAAATATTTTGTAAAGTTTCCTTTAGGAATAACAAAACTATCAACCAAAAGCAGCATTGCTGATCAAACACAGTTTTCAAAATTAGTCTTCATAGTGATTCATCTGTTTAAAAGTTTTCTCTGATGGAATGAAGCAACATTTGCTGCATCAAATACAATTTAATCTCCAACTATTTTCAGTGCAGTGCTGAGATCCATAGTCAAAATCTAGATGGACAGAGAAGAATAAGAAAAAAAGGGCAACATGGATGAGTTAATTGAGAGTGTTGAACTCTATGAACTCAAATGTTCAAATCTGGCTGGGAGTGTGACTCAATGGTAGAGTGCTCGCCTAGCATGCTTGAAGCCCCAGGTTCAATTTCTCAGTACCACATACACAGAAAAAGCTGAAAGTGGCACTGTAGCTCAAAGTGGCAGAGTGCTAGCCTTGAGCAAAAAAAGAGCTCAGGGACAGTGCCCAGGCCCTGAGTTCGAGTCCCAGGACTGGTACCAAAAAAAAGTGTTCAAATCTACCTGCAAACTTACATCTATTATGAGATATATGTTTATATCTTGATAGGAAAATAACCATGTTCAAAGTTGTTTATTTGACTGCTATTACAAATAACTACCACTGAGTACTTGATTCAGATTTTAAACTATGTGAAACAAATAATTTCCATCAATTATACATGTTAATTTCCCACCACAATACTTTGGGGGTAGATATTATTAGCCCATTTTACAGCTGAATGAAAACAAGTTTGGAGAAAGTAAATGGTTGAAAGGGCATTTAAATATAGATTTTTCTAATTCCAACATTTTCTTCTCCCTTTATTCCTGCTTATGGGACAAATAAATGGAAGGATTCAGTCATGAAAAATCTAAGGTATTGCCAAAAATTATTGCCTCAGCATGCATGGTATGGAAAGAGAATCAAAGTGGCTTCTAGGTGAGCAATTGTCAAATTTTTACTGTTTAGATCATTCTGTTGCAAATAGTTTTAAAGAGCTGTTTCCAGAATATCTTTATACTTCTCCAAGTATGATCTTGGATTTTGATTTGTATGTGGGCCTAAGAATCTGTATCTTCAATAAGTACCCAAAATAATTTTGACAAAGGCTGCCCATGAACTTTACAAAAGACTGCTTCAAACTATGCATACCAGAAAAGAGATTGTGCAAACTCAGAGATTTGGAGCTTACTCTCCTGACAGTATACAAAACTACCTCTGTGAGTACATTATAAGAACCCTAGGAATACCTAAAATGTGGATGATACAGAGACTGCTGTGTGTGTGTGTGTGTGTGTGTGTAAAAACTATTTTCTGTACATACACACCCACACTGCAATGTAATTTATAGGTCAGCATAGTAACAGGTTAGCATTAGCAAATATTAAAAGAGAACAATAACAACAACAGTAATAATATGCTAGGATAAAAATTATTTTGAACATATTGATTATTTAGTCTGAAATTTTCCATTTGCTATTTCCTGCTGCAATTCACAGGACTGTGAGATGTGAAACCATGGAAAGGACTCCTAAACAAAGAGAGGAGAACATTAGACACAATTTTATTTCTGCAGAGGCCAAAAGAGGAATCAGAGTTTAAAAACTAATCCCAGTCCTGGAAGTCAAGGAAGGAAGGATATGAGCAAATGTAACTTCAAGCTTCAGAATTGAGGGCCAGCTGTAACTACAATTTGATTACAATTTATGATTTGATTACAAATTACAATTTGGTGCTTCTGAGTTATCAGTTTTCTGATATATATCAATATCTATATGAAAGGATGGAAAAAGAGGACTATCTCTCCTTTCCACCCCCTTTTTTCCTTTGATGTAAGCAATCAGGTATTTCCTAAGCACCATCTAGTTCCTAGGGTCTGCAGTATGACTAGGGCATAAACTACGAATTAGATATTCCTCCTCTCAAAGAGTTGAGAAATCTAGGCGGAGAACATTTTGGGAAATCTCTGTAGTCCAATGTAATAATTGCTGTGTAAGAAACCAATCATACAATTGGACTTATAAGTTTGTAATTTATTGAAGAGGTGTGATTTGAGGAAATTGGGAGTTTGTCAGCATATGGGTTTTACCCGAAGGAATGGTTGAGTTCAGTGAAACTCCAAGTGCAAACGAAGAAGAAAAGGGGACCAAAGACTTTAAGAGCTGAAAAGACTAGAAGGAACTTCCTGTCTTATATTCTCTTTACTTATATATTTTCCCTATACATACATAATTTTTTTAACCAGTGTGGTATCTAAGTTCAAGAAGTCTGGGGTAAGAGTTTAGCTTCAATTCCTAACTCCATCACTTATTAATTGTGATTGACAAGTCTGTGGTTTTCTCATTTTCAATGTGTAAGTCAGAAAGTGTCTACTTCATAGATTTGTTGTGGAATTAGATGATGTAATATTTATGTTTTTTAGCATTGTGTTTGGCACATAGTAAGCCTTTAATAAATAGTGCCTGTTTTGGTTATCACTACTTTTCTCTCCTCTGCCCTTGTCACAGAGCCAGAAAATACTTTCGTCTGTTCTTCACCATGTTAAGCATTCTCTAACTCTGAGTCACACACTAGCCCTGAACGTCCCCTTCCAATCCAGAGTCCCAGTAAGATTCACTGCAACAATCACAAATAGCATGAGTATCTGGCCCTGAAGTTCAGCCTGAGTCCTAATACAGCTGATCAAGTTACTCTGCAGAGCACCTGCTCCTCCATAGCTCAACTTCTAACCCTGCTCTTTTCTTCAACACACGATATTCATCATGCTTCACAGCAGTTGATGCCAGGAGATTAGTTCATTGTAGTTATGACCTTGAAGAGTTTGTTATTAAGGGCCATCTTCTAAATGCTTTGCGAAGAGTACCCTGCTGTTCAGGATGGCAATTTAAAATACAAAGATTAGAAATCACAACAACTAGATTTCCCATGGTATGACTAATGAAGAGCCAACCTTCACAGGCTGCCAATGTGGGTCTTCGTTCTTCTTAATGGCCTCTTCTTTGTATCCAATGGAGCATAATAAGAATTGCATTTGTGTTGGAAGATTCAAGGTAAAGCTCTATGAAGTGTGGTTAACTCTACATTGCATATTACATGCAGCCATTCTTGTGCACCATCATAAAAATAATATATACATGTGAATTAAAAATAAATGATGACAAGGAACGAAATATTGGGAAAATATAATTAAAAATATGGCAACAGCTGACAAATTAGTGGGTTAGAAAAAAATGTAGTGACAGGAAGACAGTTCTGAAAATAATGAAGCAACAGCAAACGAAGTTAATGAGATTGAGAAAATGAAAAAAAGAGAATTTACAGTACTGTCACTATAAAAAAATAAAAAATTAAAATACAGACTCCCATCTGACATATCCTTACGAAACTCAAATACCTCTAGCCTTGTGCCTTGCAACAAGACATTGAATGATCTATCATCCTTTACTCATTCAGAAAATAGATTTAAGAATAGAGCTAGTTCAGACCTGTCAGTAACTCTCAAAGACCAGGATGACCATCTAAATATGACACACGTTCCTTTCATTTACATTTTCTGGGCAAAATGAGTCACACAATTTACCTAAGTTTTGACATGTTGAAAAAGGCAATTCCAGATTCAGAAAGAAAGGAGAATATGGAAAAATTATGTTAACTTAAGTAGGTCAGCCCCAGAGAGACAAAGGGTACATGTTTTCCCTTATATGTGAAAGCTAGATTGAGCTTATAAATTTACAAGCCAGCACATCGGTTTGTATACAAGCAGATACAAATATATTAACTGAAATATGGTAGACGTGAGGGAGAACTCAGTCTAATTCCTTAGAAAGACAAAGTCAAAGTTCCACAAAACCAGCACCAAAAAGAAGGTACTTGAAAGGGGTTGGGTGGAATCAAGGGGAAAACTGTGAGCAAATGAAGAGGAGAAGAGGGGGAGGATGCAGTAAAAAATTCAATGTATATCCTACAAAAATCAGAGGATTGAGGGAAGGAGTGAGTAGGGGAGGGTTGGGCGAGAATGTTGAAAGGGGTGGCATTGATCAGATATATGGTATTCATAAACTGCTTTGTTAAATGGCAACCCCTTTGTCCTACTTAAAGATAATTTTAAGAATGAAAGAGGATTCAGAAATATTAGTGCACAGTAGAAGTGAAATTTCTATTTCTAAGAAAATAGACTGAGGGCTGGGAAGGTGGCTCAGTGGTAGAGCACTTGCCTTGCATGCCTGAGGCCCTGGGTTCGATTCCTCAGCACCACATAAGCAAAAAGAAAAAAGCCGGAAGTGGCACTGTGGCTCAAGTGGTAGAGCGCTAGCCTTGAGCTGAAGAGCTGAGGGACAGCACCAAGGCCCAGAGTTCAGGCCCCACGACCAGAACCCCCCCCCCAAAAAAAATAGACTGAATAGAAATTAAGATCCTTTCAATACATTTCAATATTTTTGTGTTTTGCTCTTCAGTAAAATTGTAAAACTTTTGAGTACCTGTACTATGTCAAACCTGTACTATGTCAAAGCATCCCTCATAACACATAGCCCCAAGTTAGGCACATGATTCTTACTCAGTAATTCGTCAAATGATATTGAGAATTAGAAATTCTCATTAATCAGATTTCATTGGTCATGCATCTGTGTGTCTGTAGAATACATATTAGCTTCTTTGCAAGAAAATAAAAGATGGGATTCCTGTTGTAAAAAGAAAAATGTATTCTCTAAGTTGATCACCAATTAAATTTGTTTCTGAATACTACTAAGTGACATACACATATGGACAAAATAATTTAGTAGCTTTGAAGGTGGCAAGAAGTGGTGCATTATGGGCTTGTTTTTCTCAGTCACTGGCATCTTACTATGATACAATGCAAGTTTTTCCATGGCATTGTAGCTCCTGAGGGATAAAGTTTTGGGTTTATTGCTGTAAAATTCAATTTGCTACCTTGGAATGGGCTGAAGAGTGAAGCAGAGGATGAGCTCATTACTGAAGTCAGATGCTAAAGGAGTATCTGGTTCAGAGAAGGGTGTTTCAGGAGATTCAGAATTAAAGTGTGTCCCTTCATTTTCTTTGACTCGTAACCGGAACAAGCCAAACTGAAAGAACTTACTCATTAGGGAAAGGAATAAAAAATGTCCCTCCCAATGAAATTTTCAAACTTACAAGTAACTCAAAAATGTTCTATTTATAAATTACCAGATAAACATGAAATGCATTCTAGAACCAGAACCATCTGGAAAGACTATGTGAATGTACAGAGAGCATTTGCATTCATGCATGACAACAGAAAGTGAGGCAGGGAGGAAGGGAAATATACTTGGGGCAAGCATGAATGGGGTGGGTGAGAACTAGGAGAAGGTCTGAAGTTGGAGGTCCACAGATTCGCCATAGGTGCACAGCCCATGGTCTGAAAGGAACTGAGAAAATACATAATGGTGTTGCACTACTCTATACCAACCCTCAGAGTATCCCCTCTGGAACATGCTGTGCCATTCCTTCAGTGTCTCGGTGAGAGGCAAAGCGATGAGCCTGAGTGCTGTGCTGCTGCTGTACAGGAGCTGGCTATAAGACAATGAGAGAAGAAGTAAGGGAGCACACGGCTGAGTCTGACAATCCTGCTAGGAGACAGTGGGGGAAAAGAGCTGGGTTACTTGCAAAAGCGAAGGCATTTGGCTCTACGTGCTGGAGTGTTCTGATCTGTTTGTCCCTAGATTATAAGACTTTGAGGAGAAAAAAGGGCATCTTACTCAACTTAGCACCTTTAATGTGGTGGGTGCTTGTTTAAGTATCTGTGCAATGGATGAATGAAGAGATGGACTTCACTCTATGCAACTACCAGGAAGAGGAGGCGTGAGTGCAAGCATTGTTACCAACTAATCTGCAATCTTTCTTAAGCCCTTTAGCTCCTGAGACTTCCTTTGGTTTACTTCAGTGACTTGGGGAACACACCCAGATGACCTTTCTTGTTCCTTCATCCTCTGTTCTTGATGGTATCCACATGGACAACTGGCCCCTGGGCTTTCAGGAAACAGGTTATTTAGGGCTAGTGTGACGTGACCTTTTGCCTAAGGTTTGTGAGTTTTTTTTTCAAGACAAAATTGGACAAATGGGAGAGCCATGGTCTGAGCTAGGGTGGTAAGTCATTTTGGTCTCTGCTTTTGAACACAGGGACCCGAGGCCCATTCACATTTGAATGTCTAGTGCTCTTGGTGAACGTGTATATGTTGATTTAATTCATTAAACTTAATTCTATTAGACTGTCCTTGAGTTTTCTCTTCTCAAATATAAAAAGGAGGGGCATTTCTCATAATTTTTCTTATCTATTATTCAAAAAGATCCCAAAATAAAACTTTCATGAGTAAAACATAACCCAGCTTAACCTTCCTTCCTCTCAATCATAAGACCTTGTTCACCAGCCACTAGAAATAGATGGAGCCTATATTAAAAATGCAGGAATATTGTATTATATCAGAAGGCTAAAATTCAGGCTATTAACAAGACTCGCCTCTCTTTCCCAAAAGCACTTCTGGGAGCTGTCTGTTTGAGCAGATGAGGAAAGAATATTGGACTTTCAGAGGTTGCTGCATAAGGATCTAAGGTGATCTCAAGGAAAGATGACATGCTATCACTTCAGGATCATATAAATCATAAGATGGCACCAAGGTGCCATACTGGTTCCTGTTCTAGGACCTTCAGCCTTGGCTGGGGTGGTTTCAAGCACCCGGATTAGGCATGCACAATGTTAGGCGTGATGGTGCTGCCACGAATCCAGGAAGCATAAACTCAAGCCACACCAACGGCAACAAGTGGAGATAGAGCACTATTTATGTATCTCCGACTTGTTCACTGCCTCCTTTACATTTCTCTGCCATGACAGAAGGAGTTCCACAGCCAGAGGCATCTGGGATCAACTGTAAATCATTTCCCCTGTTGTCCTGTTGAAATATGCAGGGTGGAGATGGGAGATGAAAGCCAGGCTGCCTTTCTCAGCTTAGAGTGGGCAGCAGCCACCTTCCTTCCCCTGCTTCTTCTCCTCATGCCAACAGCCTGTCTGCAGACCACCAGGAGGGTGAAGAACATGCACTTGACTCATTGAATTCTCTTGAAAGAAATTTGGGCTTATATGGATGCTCTGTCAAGGGTTTGGGACCAGAGGTGTGCTGGCTTTGTCTCTGATATCATTAGTGTGGGTTTCTGTCCTCCATTGATCTTCATACCCTTCCCTGGTTAATTCTACTAGAACAATTTAGTTCAGGGGACATTTATGCAGGGTATTGGGTGTGCAAGGCAGTGTTTTAGGCACTAAAGGGCATTTTTAAAGTGAAAAGCACATAGCCTAGCTGCACAGAGTTGCCTATAGAAATAACATGAATTGATGAAGATGGATGGAAGAGGCTAGATGAAAGATAGGGCTGAATTCAACTAGCAGGGGTTGGGAGTGACTTTTCTCATCATTGAGTCTTAAAAGCAGGATGGGAAAATAAAAGAACTGAGGGTGACCGTCATCTCACCTAGTAACAGACAAGCTCTGGAATCTTTAAGCCATCACTAGCTTGGACCAAAGGAAGAAGTCCACAAAATAATGTTGAAGCAAATGGAATGAATAACAATTATGCCCTGGTTTCAAAAGCTACCTATGATCTGTGGCTGGCTGGCTTTTGGAGTGCTTCTTTTCAATGACACCTCGATTGGGATACCTCTGAAATTAACTGGAGAAATCCATGTTACCCGCCCACATTTGTGACGTAAGGATAGAGGGGATAAATGTTATGCTCTGTAAGTGTTAACTCTGATGCCATAACAGGAATATAGGATTCTATGTATAATCCAGCAAAGCAGCAGGAAGAAAATGAATCTTTTTTTCAATTCTTATTTTAGATAGTTAATTCAAGAAAAGTACCTAAAATTACTTACATATGTTGTTGAACTGGAGAAAAATAATTCTGCCAGTGCTAGTGGCTGATGCCTGCAATCCTAGCTACTTGGGAGGCTGAGAACAGGAAGATCACATTTCAGGGATATCCTGGGCAGAAAAATCCTTGAGATCTTTGCTCAGCCCAAGGCTAGGTGGGGTGGTGGTAGGCAGAGATTGGTAGAATCATAGTTCCAGACTAGCCTAGGCAGAATCTATTTTCAATGGAAGAAGTTAGGCATGGTGGTATGTATTAGTCATACCAGCTATGAGGGGATGCCTAAAATAGGATTGTGGTCCATGTGCACTCTAGGAAAGGAATCAAGAATCTGTCACCACCACCACCACCATCATCATTATCATCATCATCATCATTTTAAGTAGTTGTAAATAGTGGTTACAGTTCTGAAAGTCAGGTTATGAGTACAATGCTTCTTGATCAATCTCACCCTTTGCACTATTCTCCCCTCTTTTCCTTTTCCCATAGTTCTTTTTTTTTTGTCAGGTCCTGGGCCTTGAATATGAGCCTGGGTGCTGTCCTTAAGCTTTTGTGAGCAAGGGTAGCACTCTATGACTTAAGCTTCAGCTCCACTACTGACTTTTTATGGCTAATTAGAGTTAAGAGTTTCACAGACTTTTCTGCCCAGGGTTGACTTCAAACTATGATCCTCAGATCTCACCCCCCATCTCTTCACCCCCACCCCCCAGTAGCTAGGATTACAGGTGTGAGCCACTGGCACCTGGTACATAGCTCATTTTTTGCATAATGTACATTGGCTACAATAATTACTTTTGCTCAGGAACCTACCTGAGTAGGTATATACAGTTTTCTAATTTGTGGAGGGGAAGGGAAATAACAAAATGTTGAAATAAGGATACAGGTTGACCCATTGTACCAATAAGATGTACAAAACACTATGTTGAAAATGAACTTTACAACTGAGGTGGGGGGAAGTTGGGGAGATGGGGAAGGAAGAGATGGTAGGGGGAAAACAAAGGAGGAGGTAACAATGCTCCATAGGAAATGTACTCATTACTTTACTCATGTAACTGTAACCCCTCTGTACAGTATCTTCACAATAAAAAATATATAAAAATTAAAAAACTAACACCAAAATAAATAAATAAATATTTTTAAACAGCTGGAGGTGTGACTCGGCAATAGAGCACTTAGCAAGCACAAGGCTCGAAGTTTAAATCACACTACCAAAACAATTAAAAAAGAAAAGAAAAAGAATGCATTCATAATCTTTGTGGTAAAATTGTTGGTATACTTTATTTAAAGATATTAGGGTACCTACTATTATATATGCTTATATACATAATATATTATATGTAATACAGGTATCATACACATATATTCCAGATTTTCCAGTATATTTCACATGTATGAAATATGTATTATGTTTTTCATAACACTTTCGAGTATATATACATATTCATATATTATATCTTCACAATGTTTTCTTACAGGTTAATTTCTTGTATAACATTAATCCTTTACCTCAAGACAGTTTCTAGCTTCTTTTAACCTACTAAACAGGCAAATAATAATAATAATAGTAATAATGATGATGATGATACAGTAAGACCAAAAACAAGCTGTGATACAAACTAACACATTAAGAAGTTTGACTGAAATTCATGAGAGCAAGGAAACTCAGAGTTGAGATTAAAATTCATTACTTAACTCACCCAATGGTGCCCTGCAGGGATCTCTAAGCAGTAGGTGGTCTCTCAACCCATATGCGCAGACACTGTGGGTTGTGAAAGCTGAAGTCAAGATGGAATATTTAGCTTCCTTTTGACTTTGTTCCTTTGAGCAAATGTAAACCTTAGCCTCAATGTTATGCGTTTAAAGGGTGTTGGTAGTTCCTTTTCTTTCACTCCTTCCCTCTCTTCCTCCCTCCCTTTCTCTTTCTCTCCCTCTCTCCCTCTCTCCCTCTCATCCTTATTAACAATTTTTGATGCTGTTTTCGGGAGAGCCCACGGAGCTGCCTTTGGGACTTAACAACAGCCCTGTGTGTTTTGCATACATTTCCTTTAGCTACAGGTAACCCAAAAGTTAAGAAAAGGTTACAGCTGCTGAATTCTTTTTTTGCTAGCCCTAGGAGACTGGATGATGTATTTTACAAGGTGATTGATAAAAATCTTAACCTCCTCTGACCTGTAAAAAATAAGAAAGAAATATTCTAAGGCTTTTTTTTTTTTTGTAAAGATATCATTCCTTTCATAAGTGAAAAAAAAATCTGCAGAGTGTTTTGTTTTTCTTTTTTTTCTGCCTTTCTTTTATTTTTCAAGAAGAATGGTCTGGCAGTAAAAGAGTAAATTGAAAGGAACTCAGGTAGAAAAGGCCTGAACACTGGGAATGTAATTTTACAAGACTCGTTTCCTTTACTCTGTGTTTTTCTCCTTGAAGGAGATAACTCGATTTTATACTTTACTGTCTTATTAACAGAATGCATTTTGGAACCCTGCCACTGCTAACAGTATCAGAAGGATTTAAGACTGCTGAAATACACTTGAAGATTTAATTCTGCTGACTTCAGCTTGGATCTGAAGTCAAATCTAACCATAGATTAAGTGTTTAGCACAGTATATTGCGATTGGTGTTACTGGTCATAAATACTCATGTCTGTTTCTGTTTCAGACAGCTCTCCATAGACTTCCCTCTCAGTACAGTGCACAATGCTTGCTTCCCAAATGAGGTTATTCTCTATAAGGCTACCCCTTATATAACTCTTTTTATAGACTCCAGCCTCCACTCTGGTGTGCAATTCATTATAAACTCCCTCATGCACTCTGCGATAACAAACACTGGGTTACTGAGAAGAGTCTTCTAGAGAGGGAAGCCTGTATTTCCTTCCAGACACTATTTAATCTCATAGCAGCACTGACTAATAAAAGCAAAAGATCAATACAAAGCTGTATTGCTAGGATGAAAATTTACTAACATAGTCATTCATATCACAGGAACATCTGGTTAAAGCTTCAGAGCTCCCTTACTTTCTTAGTTATGATTTTATAGGTCTCACCAGACTCCTTTTTAGGATTTTAGCAGGCATTTATAGCAAGCTGGACATTTTAATCTTTTTAATGTTGGTTATCTGATGTACACTTGGCTTTCTCATGCTGACTGGTCATCTTCACTTCTCGCTGATTGCACTTGAATCAAGTTATGATAAGCTCACACTGTAATAGCCCCTAGTCCTAAATGGGCCTAACTTCATGTAAGTGGCCTCTTGAGTTGCCATTTATAGTCATTTCCATAGGACACTGTCTTTAGAATCTTGGTATTTAGTGCTTTTTTCCCCCTCATATCCATGACTTGAAATACATAAGGACTATTAGAAATCATATAGCCAGACCTAAAGGTATGGGCTTTGCTATAAAGGATTTCTCACACCTGAAAAGAGGCACATATGAAGGCACATATGAAGTTGACCAGATGACTCAGTATGGGTGAGCATCCACACAATCCTGGCACAAGACTGTCAATATGGTAGCTTCGTGCAGAACTTGTTTGAATTTGCTTGCAATGTGTAACTAAGAATTTGCTCCCTTCAGGAGTCACATTGATTTGAAAGTAGCAAGTAAGTGGAAGACCTATCTGTAAGAATAAAGTGAACTGATGAATAGAAAATAAGTATGTGTGATTTTACATCTAGTCTTTCAACAATCATAGTCACTGTGAGAGAAAGAGCCAGTATTTATAGTCCAAACTCTCAAAAGGTCCTTTACTACACAGTGGCATATATAATCTTACAGTTAGCTGAGCTGAATGTTTTGAATTAGAGCTCTTTTATTAAATATTTGGTATAAAGCCACAACTGGACCAACTGGCTTAGTACATTTCTATGCATTGACTTCTCAGAACAATTCAGTGACTTCAGCAAGTTTATAATCCCCATTTGGCAAGTTTGGAAAGTGAGTCTTAAAGAGATTAAGTAACATTCTTAGCTCAAATAGCCAGCAAGGGTTAGCAAGAGGATCCTAACCTTGGTACATCTGATTGAGCTATTTGGTAAGTCATGAGCAGTGTTGCTTTAGTGACCAAAGAATACATACATGGGTATGCTATTCGTCTGAAATCTTACAATATTCCTTTGCTCATTTTCATTAATGCCATGTCATCTACTGCCGTTGAGACTGTGTCAGATTCCCTTGAGGAGATATGAGTTACCACAGATGTTCAGATAAAATAAACAACACATTAAGTCCCTCAGCAACACATCCTTCAGAGAAGGTAACTGACATCGTATTTTAAGTGTTTTAACTTGATTATATTCTCCTTTCTTACCTGGGAAAACAAAAGTCATCATATACAATTCCTCCTCTGCCTACCTTCCTGGTACTATGAAAAAATTCTTTCTCCACCAGTTCCTAGATTCAAATAAAATGGAGACATTCTCCACAGATGGTAAAGCTTTGTCATGCATCAGTCCTCAAAATTGGCTGCCTGGCATGGAAGATGATTTGAGTAAAACTGAAGCAATTTTCAAGACTGAAACTTAAGCTATTTAGCAACCTGAGCCAAACGCTGTTTGTCTTGGACCCCCCCAACACTTTCTTGGCACCTCTGAGTAGCTCCTCTGTTCTTTGGTCACATTAATTAACTCAATGGTCTTAGACAGGACGGGTGGATAGGGGTACAAGGCGCAGACCTCCACTGCCAGAGACATTTTCCCAGCATTGCTCTGAAATATTATGAATGAGAAATATTCAGGAGCTCGTCTCTGACACAGTACAGTTTCCCCCAGAAAAATGACTCTAACGCCAAGTTTTGAAGACAGAGAGAATACAGAAAGTAAAGAAGGCAATAATAGGTAAAGCTCTAGAACAGAGAAGCAAAGGCAGTCAGTGAAAGGAGAGCTTCTTTTCCTTCCAAACCTCACCCATCCCCATCACCGCCCATGCAGTTGGGTGATGACACATCCTCCTCGGAACACAGCCCAGTTGTTCAAGCAGCTGTGCCCAGAAGGCCATGAGATCCAGGCCTGGCAGCTGGAGAGACTCCAGCTTTGGCTTTGAGGTGCCTTTCAATACCAGAGAGGGGAATGTGAGGATTGAGTTTCTGAGCACTAGAACTTGACCATGGCTTCCAAAGACTGTGTCTCAGAAGAATATACACAACACAGAGAGGGATTTTCTTGTTACCCAATAAACACATTGTTTCCATTCCTTTTTGTGTTGGAAGAAGGAGCAATGGAGACAAGGAGAGAGGGGGAGAGAAAAAGAGAAAGAGAAAGAAGACAGAGAGAGGGAGAAGTTTTAAATTATCCTCAGTCCTGGAAGTCTATTACTTCACTTCCCTAAGTCCACACTAACGAATGGATTCTGTGGCCTGTGTAAAAAAAGTTTAGTTTGAAAATGGTGACATGGAAGGTTCTTTGCAATTATTACTTATCTTGAGGGAGACTGGGTGGCAGTGAGTGGTGGTAGGAGAAGCTAGATAAACATTCCCAGCAGACCCACTGAGGTCGCTCTTAGCAATGGAAGTAATGCCTAGGAATCAGGCTGCAGTAATAATGTGACAGTCTTCTGGGAATTCCAAGTGTCAATCTTGTCACCCCTGTCATCAAAGGGGGTGTGCAGCATGACTCTGAACTCATCTGGCCACAAATTGTTTTCCCCCATTTAATAGCGGGAATGTCCACTTAAGTGAGCTAAGTTCTCATACCCTAAACTAACTCACCTGTAAAATGGGATTGATAGAGTCATTTGCAGGCTTGTCATGCCAAAATTAAATAAGATAATGTAGGTAAGATTCCTAGCACAGGATAACACTCCCTCAGTGGGACTTTTCATAATTAATAAGATTAACATACTCAATTCACAATACTTCTGCACGTGCAAAGTTCTCATCTTTTGTGACTTAGAGGGGAGCTGATGCCACGGGATCCGACCAAGGGTTGAGAACAAAAGAGCCCCCTGTTCTGAGATTTGTTGAAAAAGACTTTTCTAGCTCTCAGACTCCCAGCTCCTCAGTGGCCTGTCAAAACATCTGGCCCTTTTTGTCCCCAGCTGTCCCTGCACTATTAAATCCACTTCTTGACACCAGCCACTTCCTGTTGACCTAAACATTATTTTTAAAAATTACTATTCACCTTAGGACTTCAAGATGATTAGAACTAAAAGGGTAAAAATCAGTATGAATAGCAACCTTTACTTTTCTAACAACCAATTTGAGTCCAACCTTAATTGGGAAAAAAAGGAAACGCGAATAGATTTTTTTATCTGTTAAAATGAAGAAAGCATTTTTAAAAGTTTCTTCCCTGACTCAAGATTAAAAGTGAAATAAAAAGGAGGGGGAGTGCTGTCTGCTATATATTCTCAGTAGATTGGTATGGACATTCCTCTTCTAGAATATTCTCCTGGCCAAGTACCCCAAACACTGTTTCACAGACATGAGTTGTCTTCTTCTAGCAGAAGATTCAACATGTGTAACTTTTTTCCCATCCCTTGTGGTGTGTCCCGAATAACGTGCCTGCAGTCAAACTCTCAGGATAAACTCCGTCTGAATAGGGATCTATGAACCCTTTTTTCCTTCTTCTTCTTTTTTCCCCCCCTGTCTACAAGACTATCCTTTCCTGTGGATTAGGCCATTGCTTATTACAAATTCAAATCCTATCTATATATTGTTCATGGTTCCTTTGTGTCGTCAGGAAATTAAAGTTTGCAGCTGGCCCCTTCATCTTGGCTAATCATGCGGACATAAAGTCCTTAAAGTCCCTCGGAGTGGCCCCTGCGGGGGCTGTACTCCACTTCTCTTCAGCAGGACATTGTTGCTCAGCTGTATTTTCATCTTTTACCTCTTGGGTATTAAGCCCCTGCTGCTTTGGGCCCCAACAACAGACTGCCATGACTCATTTCAACATCTCCAGTCCATCCCACAGAGGAAACCAGGCCCTCGTGCTGTAGCCCCATAGTCAGCTAGCAGTGAACTTGTCCAACTTCCTGGGGTGGCAATGACTCACAGCAAGTCACCCTTAGGGGCTAGTGGAGTAGTTAGGTCCCTCACTGCTCAGCCTGGTTAGGCATCTCAGGCCACACTTGCTCTGACAGGAATATTGGAAATTATTGGGACCTGTTAGCAAGGGCCCAGTCTACAGCCCGGCAGCTGCCAATTTGCCAGCTCCTGGAAAATTGATCTGACGTGCTACAAAGCTCTGAGACTCTTCTCAGGGATCTTTTAATATCCGGCAGAGTTCACACCTGGTTTTTGAGATGCCTTGAATTAATTGAATTCTCGTTAGAATACTTCCTGCCTGCTCCTCACAAACTTAGCTGTGTGTGACCCAGAGTTCACAGAGGAGTGCCTGGGCTGGACTGAATGGTTCTCCCCGCTGTGTTTCCTACCCCACCCTGTGCTCTGAGCCACCCCAGAGATGGTGGCAAAAAGGACTGAGCAGCTTCCTTCCACAGGCTGACTTCTGGGAGTTCCATCTTTGGAAGAATTGACAGTTTGCATGGACTCTAAAATACTTTACGTTCTTTTGCATGATTAGTGCTACCCTTTTGCTTTTCTGATGGCTGCGCTTTCTTTGACATTTCACTTTAACCTTTCTCTCTCTCTTTTTTTGTTTTGGTTGGTCATGGGGCTTGAACTCTAGGCTTGGGCGCTGTCCTTGTGCTCTTCAGCTCAAGGCTAGTGCTCTACTGCTTGAGCCACAGAGCCATTTCCAGTTTTCTAGTGGTTTATTGAAGATAAGAGTCTCACAGACTTTCCTGCCTGGGCTGGCTTTGAACCTCTATCCTCAGATCTCAGCCTCTGAGTAGCTAGGATTACAGGCGTGAGCCACTGGTGCCAGGCTCTTTTTTCTTTCTTTTGAGAGAGAGAGTCTCACTATGTAGCCCCTCACTTGCCATCTTCCTACTTTAGCCAGCTGAGTGTTGATTATAAACCAATGCCGCTATGCCTGGCACACATTTACCTTCAATACCTTGGAAAATATGTTTATACCTATTTTGTATATGATCATAAACATTCATCATCCAAAATTGTTGAAAAACACCATGGCCCTATACATTGATTCTACAAACATGCACGTATGATCACAACCATCAAGTGTCCATTCTAAGATAAAGTCTTTCTTCATGTTTGCCACCGGGGACAGCTGAGTGATGCAAACCATTTTACCTATCTTCCCCAAAGCTGTAACTATTTTGTGATGTGGAGGCTAACTTATTCTTCTTAAAGAGATCTACTCTCACTTCTGATGCGCCCTGGAATTCTATCCTACATATACCAGTCAGAGATTCATAGTGATATAGCCCTTGGCAAGAATATGGAGACATGTTTACAGTAGGAAAATATCACAGAGGAGTAAGGCCACAGGTTCAGGAAGGCATACCTCAAAGATGGACACAAAGATCTCTATTATCCTTGGTAAAAACCGCATTTCTTTGCTTTTGAGACATCCTTCTCTCTGAAACCTACAGATCTAGAGTCATTGCCTTTAACAATCAATCTGAAGGGCTTGAGGAACAAACATGCTTACATCTCTGAATCCCCAGTGAAAAATGGCCCCCTGAGATCAGGGCCCACTTCACTCTGGGAATTACATTTTCTTCAGCTAAGACAATGTAGACAACTGAAGGAACATATAAATACCCTTCTTTTCCATTTATTGTGCCCTCTTCATTTCTATTAAAATATTCTGGTCTTGGGGGTGGGGTGGGGGAAATTGGAGGGGGATGGGAAGGGGAAGCAAAGGAGGTACCTTACAGAGGGGTTACAATTACATGGGCAAGATAATGAGTACATTTCTTATCAAGCATTGTAGCCTCCTCCTTTGCTTCCCCTTCCCATCCCTTCCAAGCCTCCCCCCGCCCCCCCACCCAATCCTCCCCCCACCTGTAAAAGTTTTTTAAAAAAACATATTCTGGTCTCACCTTTTGTTACTTCCTGGAGAAAGCTTTCTCTGATCCCCTAAAATGTCTCTATAGTTCCCACATAGCCCAATAACACATCTCATGTAATCTCGGGACAGGCCACCTTCTGCAGGACCCACATTGTTGTGGGTCCTGAATGAGACCTGGATAGAGGGTAGAGGGAAAGGGAAGGAAGAGGACAAAACAGGCATGCTCAGTTCTTCCTTTTCCTTTCACTAGTCAGCTCCACTGTTGGGATAAATATAAGCAGTGAGGAGAGAGGCCAAGGTATGCTTGTGAATCCCTCCTGTGGAGTGGGAATTCCCTCACAGGCGGGTCTGTGCTCTGCTCTCTTCTTGTTTATTTAAACTATAAACACAGGAAATGTTCTTATTTTCTTCTGTGCTTCTGCATCTAGCACAGTATTGGTGACAGCAGCCACAATAACTTATCAGTGGAAGGAAGGGTGAGAAAAAGGAATGAATGAAAGCAAGCAGTTAGGCAACAATTCTTCGTCTCACACTCAGTATCTACCTGGTATATTTTCAGGATAGATCTACTTCAGGTTTAAGAAAAGAAGGTAAAAGGGGTTGTATCAAGTCTAAACAAGTTGAACAAAACAGTAGCAACAGTGTTTTCTCTAGTACACATAAACGCACACTAAAATCTACAGGAGCCACAAGTGTTATTCTGTCAGTACCATCCAGTATAGACACAGAAATCAGCTCTCTCTCTCAGGAAAAATTTCCTAGTGATAGTCTTTAGAAGCCAACAACATAATACTTACATGAAGTCAGTGACCTGGGCACGATGGCATTTGCCTTGATCCCAGCTAAAAAGGAGGAATAAATCAGAGGATCACACTCTGAGGCTGGACCTTAGGCAAGAATATGAAACCCTACCTCAAAAGCAACCTAAAAGCTGGCATTAGGGGCTCATGTCTATGATCTTTAGGATCGTAGTTCAAAGCCAGCCTGGGAAGAAAAGTCTGCATATCCAAAATAACCAGCAAAAAGCCAAGTTGGAGACATTACATAAATGGTAGAGTGCACAGCCCATTGATCATGATGCCCCAGACTTCAATCTGCAGTACAAAAAAAAAAAAAAAAAAAGTAGTTCAATGAGATGGATATGGTGCTATAGGCCTATACTCAGAACACTTGTGAAACTTAAGCAGAGGATCACAAGTTCAATGCCAGGATGGACAAGATCTTATTGAAGAATGAGAAGAAGTTGTTGTTCATTGATACTGATTCAAAAGCCTTAGCCATTAATGATAACTTATTCTTATCTCTTTCCCTACTATTTATTCATTATTTGAATAAACACCTTGAGTCCCCATTGAGTGCAAGATCCCTATGCAATGTGCTGGGAATAGTCAGAACAATGACCTGGTCATTGCTCAGTTGCTAAAGAACTGTGCTACCTAGTGGAGAGGACAGATGGGGCAGACAGTTACAGTAAAGCACAGTTAAGTGGGAAGTGGATCAACTGCACCAGTCCAGAGTGACCCCAGAGTCTAGGAGTTCAGGACATTTTCTCAGACAAAGTGACACTTAAACTGAGATTTAAGGGTGAAAAGAATAGGTCGGGAAATGAGAAGTGGAGACAGTGTAAACAGATGAAGAAACAAATGCAATGCCCAGAAAGACATTGAATTTAAAAGAAAGAAAGAAAAGAAAAGAATCCTTAAAAGAAAATGGAGAGGCAGATGAAAGGGGTGACACCCATCAAGATTTATTGTACTCATAAATTGACGTGTTAAATGGTAGCACTTTTGTACAACTACTTAAAGATAATAAAAATAGCAGGGTGCTGGTGGCTCACACCTGTAATCCTAACTACACAGGAGGCTGAGATCTGAGGATCATGGTTCAAAGCCAGCCTGAGCAGGAAAGTCCATGCGACTCTTATCTCTAATAAACCATCAGAAAACCGGAAGTGGTGCTGTGGCTCAAGTGGTAGAGTGCTTCCCTTGAGCTGAAGAGCTCAGGGACAGTGCCCAGGCCCAGAGTTCAAGACCCATGACCGGAAAAAAAAAGATAATAAAAATGGTGGTAAAGAAACAACATAGGAAAAGAAAACAAAACTAAGAAGTAAAGACAGGTTCTATGTGGAGAAAGGAGGTGGGTTGGATCCAGGCATGGGAATGCCTTCCCTGACCTTGAACAGAGGTCAGTGCAGCTGATGTAGTCCTTCTTGGATTCCTCCTGGAGTCCACTGGAATGTGAGGCAAATCCTTTCCCACTCCTGACAACCTGGCATAAGGACTTCTCCCTGGCAATCGAAGGAGGCAGCTGCTCAAAAAGGCAGAGGTCAAAGCTAGGGAGGGGTAACCAGTGCAGACCTCACAAAGTGGGTTTCTGTAAGCCTCTGTGATATGTCCTTCTCACGTGTGAGTCTTGTCTTTTGGTCGTCTCCTGATCTTCTTTTCTTTTATCAAACTTTGCTTAGTAAGTTTCTTTTTCTCATTGAATGACCCATTTGGGCCATTGGCATTCTCCCTTGCTACCATTTCCTACTTATCCTTTCCTTCAGATGTCACGATCGTCTTCTTTGGGGCTGGCCTGGTCTTCATGGAAGAAAGTCCGAGCTCCCCTCCCCACCTACGAGGGTGAACATCATTGAGAATGATCTAAGTCATTTGGGGCCTACAGGAAGTGATTGTGAAGCAGTTCTCTCCGGTTAGAGAACATTTGTTGCTTCTCTCCCCCTGCACAGGGCTCCTGTGTTCATCGCCCTGGACCCATGAGACAAAGAATAAGTACTGAAGAAGGCAAAGTGCAGGGAAGAGAGAACCTTAGTCCCTGAAGTTGTACTTGAGCCACCAACCAGCCCTGCCACTGTCTTACACCTGGACTTCTCCTTATTTATTGATGCCACTCACTGCGCAAGTGTACCTTTGGGCATCCTACATGATACAGTGGAAGGGCATTTGGCCCAGCACTTGCATGTTGAAGACAAGGAAATAAGGTCCAAGAGGTAATGAGATGCCTTCTTAAATTCGTGATCGGGGAACTAAGAAGAAATAAGTCAGAACACTGTTTAGTCAGTTCTCCACATTATCTTGTGCATGCCTGCCGTGGATAGCTGTCAGTTGTTAGGTTTTAAAAAGAGGTAGTCGAGTAAGAACCATACCACACACGTGGTATTCAGGTAAGGGGTAGGTTTATTCAGTAGACTGGCTGGCAACAGGCCAGGTTGGCACTCTACACAGCTGGCAAAGAGTGTGTCTGGCCCTGGGCTAGGTCTTATCTAGGGTAGGGGCGGGGAAAGGTATGGCCAGGTAAAGGAAGGTGGGACCAGGTAGGAGAAAGGTGTGGCCACATCAGATCCAGATGTGACCTCAGTGGATGCGGATGTGACCTCTTCCAGGTGTGCCAGTTGCCTAGGTAACACAGGTACTGGGTGGAGTCTGCTTGCCATCCATGAGTGGACCTTACATTAGTCACTCAAATCATTTATGTATGTATGCATGTATGTGCATTCATGTATGTATGTATGTATGTATGTATTTTTATTATTTATGCTGTACTGAGGCTTGAGCTTGGTGCCTGGATGCTGTTCCTTAGCTTTATTTATTTATTTTTTTTGCCAAAGGATGGCTCTCTACCATTTGATTCACACCTTTGCTTTCTGCCTTGTGCTTCTTAATTGGAAATAAGAGTCTCATAGACTTTCCTGCCCAAGTTGTCTTTGAACCATAATTCTCAGATCTCAGATCTCTGATGGCATGAGCCACCAGTGCCCAGCTTAGTTTCCCAAATCTTTAAGAAAAAAAATTCTACAAATACTAATGGAGACTCCAAAGACTTTACTCCAAAAAGACAGGATAGGCCTGGATTCTGGTGGCTCATGCCTGTAATCTTAGCTACTCAGGAGAGGTATAAGGATGGAGCTTTGAAGTCTTCAAGATTCTTATTTCCAGTTAATCACCAAAAGGCCAGAAGTGGTAATGTGGCTCAAGTGGTAAAGCGCTAGCTAGTCTTGAGTAAAATATATCAGGGACATTGCCCCAGCCCTGAGTTCAAGTCCTAGAACTAGCACACACACACACACACACACACACATACACACACACAGAAAGAGAGAAAGAGAAAGAAAAAGACAAGGTACGATAACAGAGAAAGATGTTTTTTCAGTGACTTGCCCATTTAGTATCTGATGGAGCATATGAAAATGCTTATTTCCATTCTCCTCAGAATTTCTTCTGTCTTCTGATTCTATTTGTTCATAACAAAAACAATCTACTCTTGGAAGGAAGATGGCAAGGAAAATAGACCTTAACTTTGCCTCATGAGCTTAAGTTTGAGACATCACTGATCCCTTTCTGCTTCTGAAAAGATAAACCTTCATTCTGAAAGGGAGAAGGATTTCAAGTTCAGCAACAGAAATGAAGGGGAAAAGACAGCCAGGGGAATAGAGCAAAGTCTATTTGGCCTGAGCCAGATAGCTGAGTGGGGAGACAAAAAGGCTAAAGGGCTGAAACTCTCTGATGTGGCTTTGTCCCTAAGGAATCACAGGGGGAGGACATTTGAAAGCCACTTTTCCCTGCCAGGGTTTTGTTTGCTCCTCTGGGACAGGGACAATTTGGCTTCATTTGTAATCATCTGGGAAATAAAATAGTCTTAAGTATACTGGGAAAAGATATGTTCTAACTCTAGAAGAGGGCAGATTGAATGCCAATGGCAGAACCCACAAAGTCTCTGAGTTGAAGGTAAACAAGATAAAACTTATATTTGGGGGCATGTCCCCAGGAGACTTCAGATTGCCTTCCACTCTACTCATGGGTCCAACAAATCCCAAGGCCCCCAGGAGGCCCAGTCCACCCCTCCACTTCTAATCCCAAAGGACTAATCCCATTCCAGAGCATGGCTTGAGACCATCTCTGTCTCCAACTCAGCTAAACAAAAGACTCTATTTGCAAATTGGCAGAGTAAAATTTTGTCAGTTTGGCCTCTTGATAATTTAGCAACTTGGGCCTCTCTACTTAGAAATAAGAGGCGACATCTTATGAGTTCAGAACCTTAGTGAAGATGATGTATTATTCCACCTCCTGGGTACTGCAGAACAGTATCCATACAGCTCTCTCTGATCCCAGGCTAAAGTTTTTGTCTTGTTTAGAAACAGGGTCTTACTACATGCCTGGACTTTATCATCTTCCTGCCTTTTTCCCTCCCCACCTTTCACTGCTGGGACTGTTTAAATCTCAGCTAAACTAGTTAAAAGTCAACACTCTGAGAAGCCTAAAAAGAAGGAGATGTAATTGAAGAGAAGCCTGCCTACAGAGGGGAGAGGTTGGGATCTACGTGCTTGCTTTGTACAAAGGCACTGGTGGATGATGGCCTGACTGGGTGTTACAGATAAGTGGAAAGAATAGCACAGCTGTCTTGTCAACTCAAGTATCACTTTGTGGCCTTGACAAGTCTCCAAGCCTGGTTATCTTTCCATTTTACCATCTCTAAAGTGGAGTGAGGGTTACTTCTGCCTCTTGGAATGAGTGAATGCATATAAATACATTTAAAACCAATGCCTTATCATAACTTAGTGGTAAGGAATAGGATTTTTTTTTAAGCCAGCCTGTCATCATCTACTTTTCCTCCCATGATCTCTGTCTTTCTGCCTCCTGAGAATTATGGAGATGTTCCTCAATGCATTGTTTCCGGGGACAGTCTTAATCTTGGAGTGGAGGAAGGTGAAGATAGGAGTCATACTGGAAGCAGGCCTCCTCTGGAGGAACTCACTACAATACTTACTCCATGGACCCAGATGCAGGCTGCTGGAACAGCAGCAGAAATTACTGAGACTGTGACTAAGAAAGAGAAATGACTTGTTGCTCAGTCTTCCTAAGGCAAGATAGACAAGAATCCTCCTCAAATCTCTCATAACTAAATATATTATTGAATCACTTATGGATCAGATAGGCAGACAATGTTGTCTGGAAAAGGCAAAGGAAGTGAGCTACTGTAAATTGGCTGTTTATTATGTGCCAGGAAAAACACTTGTACATTGCATATTTTTCTTTAATTCTGACAGTGGTTGAACCAGCCAAGTGTTGTTTGCTGTTCACATCATATGGGGGTTAAATATCTTGTCTAAAGTTATTCGGTGGTGAGTTGTAATTCCTGAGTTCAATCCCATACACATTCAACTTTAAAGTTTTTGAACTTCCCACTGCACCTTGCTAAAATGTTCTCTTTCCTCTCACATAAACTGGAATATTGAGCTAAGAATTCTAGTTGTTCTGTAATTGGACAGGAATACCAATTCTCAAGACTGGCTTCTCCAAAATTGAACTTCTCCCTCTCCACCATGCCCCAATTTCCAGTTCAGTTCTGTATACTCCAACTCAGTCATGTGGATCAGTTATCACTTGTGCATTACCAAACTTCATTTTATGAAAGTTGAGAGGAAAGCATGTATTGTTGTTTTGCTGGCCTTTGTTTGTTTAGTCCTGGGGATTGAACCTAGTTATTCAAGAATGTTAGGCAAAGTTCTACCACCTCACCACATTTCCAACCTTGATCATATTTATTTTGTATATTTTAGTACCAAGGCTTGAACTTAGACCTCATCCTGACTCAGCTTGTTTGTTTGACTGACTCTCTACCACGTTAACCCAATCACCAATGTGGGCTTTTTTGCTAGTTAATTAGAAATGGAGTCTTGTAGATATTTTATGCCTATTCTGGCTTTGAATCAAGATCTTCCATGTCTCAGCTTCCAGAATAGCCAGGATTGTATTGGTAAGCCATAGGTACCTGGCTCTTCTTCCATTTATTGTGTTTATGTGGTGTGTATGTATGTGTGTGTGTATGAGAGAGAGACAGACAGACAGACAGACAGACAGACAGAGACAGAGAGAGACAGACAGAGAGACAGAGAGAGATCCTGGGGTTTGAACTCAGGGCCTGGGTGCTGTTCCTGAGCTTTTCCTTTCCCTCAAGTATAACACTCTACCACTTGAGCCTCAGCTCCATTTCTGGCTTTTTTTTCTTTTTCTTCTCTGTAGTTTATTGAATGTAAGAATCTCATAGACTTTCCTGTCACTTCAAACTGAGATCCTCAGGTCTCAGTTTCTGAGTAGCTAGGATTACAGGCATGAGCCTCTGGCACCTGGCTTGGTTGCATTTTTATATAGAATCTCCAATATTTCTTCTGGATTCTGATCATCGGGTCATAGCCATTACTACATATGAGTAAGCTTTTCTCAAACCTGAACTTTGGTGCCAATGATTAGAAATTTTGTGGCAGGACTAGGAGAGAAAGGTCACATCATGCAGATCCCTGTCTTCAAATCTGGTAACACTCTCTCTCTTTTCTTACAATCCATTTATCTTAACCAGATGGAAAGAGGGAAAAGTACACTACCCCTGGGTAGTGTATATCATACATTTGGATTTGATCAATCCATCTTTTTTGTTTACTTAAATGGCTCTTCCTGTATGATCCCCGTAAGAAAGAAATCATAACTAAATCACTCCTGGCCTTGTGACCTTTGCTTACCTCACAACACAGCATTGCTGAGGTGCTCTGTCCCACACAGAGGGCCACAGTGAACACCCAGCTCTCAGCGTGGCCTCCTTGTTCTCCAGGCATTAAGAGAATTCGAGCCACCAGATCCCATGTGCTGCTTAACTGAGGTTTTCACATCATTCCCTCACCTACTTAAAGTTTGCCAAACATAGGCTTGCTCTCTGCCTTTGGGGGAATCTTTAAGTATAATATGCAGAAAACTGCCATCTCAAGCATGGAGTTGGCAACTCTCTCCATAGTGTTGAGAAAATTTACCCTATTACATCCAAATTGTGGTTATTTGACACACTGTCAACACCAATGCTTGGCTTCTAATGGATGTTTTTCCTCCCTCAAGCTGGGATAAACTCTCTCCAACTCTCATTGGAGCATCATTCTCTATTTGCCTCCTTTCAGCTGCTCTCCTGCTGTTGTGATCAGGTTTATACCAGATACAGGCTTATCTGCTTATTTAAGGTCACTATTTAATTCCCTTTACACTATTCCCCCCCCCCCCCCCCCCCGCACCCTGCAACCTCTACCTACGGCTTCCAAAGGGAATTACCTCTCACGAAAGACCTGATGGGCTGTTTCTCTACTGCAGTCCATGATAAGACAATCAAATTGGGTCTCACTCAATATCTCTTAACTTTTGCCCTTGGCATCCAGACAACTCTTCGATTCTCAGGATGCTCACTGCTGAACTTCCTGTCTATATAAATGTGTTTGGGGAGTCTCTTGCTCCTCTAGCCTGCTTCTTTCTCCTCCCAGAGCTTCCCTTTCCCTTTCTATGCCAAGCAATTATTCTTATTAATTATTCCAGCTAGCAGTAATTATCAGCAGTATATGCCCCAAACCACATTAATAACAGAAGTCTCTAGGACACTGAGGAATCAGCTGGGAGCCCCCCTCCCCAACCTTCTGATTTGCCTCACACTGCAAGTTATTCTCTCTGCTGCCCATCCCCTCCGTCTGTGCCTGGGCTTGGCTCTTACTGGTCCCCAGTTGTTACGTCCTACAGCTCCTCAGTCTGATGGCATGACAAAACAAGAGCAGTATAATCTAGATCTGTGTGGTGCTTTGTTTCAGTGGACACTAGAGGCACAAGAGGCATCTGCTTTCTGGGACAGTTGAAACTGTCTTAAAAGCCTTCAACATTGGATCTTCATCACCCCTAAACACATAGGAACCCCTCAACCCTTATTTTCAACGGTACATAGTTTGCTCACATTTCACCTATAGTCATTTGCCATGGCTGTCATTTGTAAATACTTGAAAGTCATACTGTTAGGCCATTGTATTTCTAAAAATTCAATTGAGTTTATACTCAATTTGGGGAAAAATCAAATGATTAAGGATGGTACTTTGTCTCAATTAGGAAATATGGGTTAATGATGGCCTTCTGAAAATTGCTTAGTTAGCCTAATTCATTACAATATTTTGGAAGAAGAAACAAAGGACGAGAAACACAGAGGAAGAAGAAGGAGAAGGAAGAGGAGGAGGAGGAGGAAGAGGAAGAGGAGGAGGAGGAAAGAAAGAAAGGAAAAAGAAAGGAAGGAAGAAGAAAAAAGAAGAAATGGAAGCACTCTATATCAATTTTTCTTCTTCCTGAAGTAACTTTATGTACTCAAACGAATGTGTGCTTAAGAATGTTGCTGTGTTTTGCTAATGTACTCCTCGTAGTGATTTGGAAACCATCTGCCTGTTGGAATCTTCTTCTCTGTTTTATTTTTTATTTTGAGTCCAAAACAACAAAAGTTTGAAACACTTGGATGCAACATCAACTCTGACTTACTACAATTGCAAGCCATCAGCAAGTTTCTAGAGAGCTGCAAGGCAAGGTGGTAATGTGCAGATGTTACAGCAAAGATCGTATTACTAGACTACTACAGACCACATGTGGCAGTGGTAAGAATCAGGTGGGAAGGAAAAAAAAGAAAGAAAAAGAAAAGAAGGGAGGCTTCCAACATTGTTAAAGAGGGCTTCTATCAGTTTTAGCCCAGTGAAATAAAAGAGATATACTTAAAATTAAAAAAAAAAAAACGGGGTGGGACAAGTTGGCCTGTGTGAAGCAGATAAAATGTTAAAAATGACAGTATCTCACTTAAAGATACTTTGAAACACAAAAGTGACAGGAAGTGTGCACACCCCAGCTTCCAGCATGAAATACCTACGCATAATTGTTGAGGCCAGTGGTGAAAATTCAATCCTTTGCAAATTTATTTAATTTAAATAAGCTTCCCCAACATTGGGGGAATGTGTTCTCTCAGTGTGCTTCATTAGTGTAGCTTACACCACAAAACCGGCTGTATTGAGAAAGATTGCACCATTATCAAATAATTAGGAATGCCTTAGCAGGTGCATACACTTACCTTAGTAATTAAACCCTTGTTAAAACACCAAAATCCAGAGACTTTAAATGGTTACAACATCCCAAAGGAGGTAGCCCAGAAAGTGATTCTATATGGGAGTGTCATTTGGGAACAGGGATATTGAGCAGCGTCTCTTTCCCTCTTGGGATGCTTACCAAGCACATCTGTGCACATCATGAGATGCAATAAACATTGCAATGACAACACGAGACAAACACTCACCATACAAGATGCTGGGCAGCCCTGGTCCCAACCCCATTCTGCTTGGAAGCAGATCCCGTGTAACTGAGGATTGTGCTGCCATCGTTTCTAGCATGGTTCATGAGACAAAGAGAAGAGTGGGAATCCAAAAAAGGACTCAGGCCTTCTTGCTTCAGTTGAGGGAGAAAAGGGGAGCTGACACTGATCTCTCAGTAAATGCCCTCTTGAAATTTAGACCTTAAGTCTCTCTGGTGAAATTAAAGGTTACACTGATCCCACTCAAATGCATTTGGGGCATAGGCCCATGTAAATATGAGAAGCAGCCACCAATGAACCAATAGTCAAGAACAGGACCTTAAAGTCTTGTTAGGAGGAATATTTGAGTGATCCGTGTAATGACAAATTTGGCTCACCTACTGGAGTCTGGCCTATGCAAAAGTTCACTTTCCATGCAATAATTTCACATAATAATTGTGATAGATCTGGACTCCACAGCCACAGGGCATCTGGAGATGCTGTCTAAGGGTTGCTATGATGACTCCCTATAATTCCTGCTGTCTTTTCATAGTGGAGTTACTGTGTAAAGTCTGTAAAGTATTGGAAATAAATCATCACAAGATGGGACAGCTGGAATTGGTCCATGGAAGGGATCCAAATATATGTGTCCATAGATTCTGAGGTAAGAAGGTTGTTAAAGGATAAATTTCCATCACTTTGTAGATTTAGGCTAGGGAATCTGGAGGACTTTGAGGAAGTTTGGTGGTTCTCAAGTTAAGGGGCAATGGCCCTGATACCAAAGCTGTCAGTCAACCACTGATGTCATCAGTCACTCACTAGGAACAAAACACTAAAACATCCCACATCTCTTGGACATGCACATGTCTTTGAAGCTCTGTGGACCCATCTGAGTGGCCAAAAATACTGTTAGTACCCTATAAGGGATCATCGCCTGATGTCCATCCGTAGGTCTAGGGGATGGGTGCAAGGGAATCAGAAGTGGGATCAGGGCAGTAATCAGTTGATAATTCTGCTTCTGGGGTTAGTTAAGCCACACATTTGCTGGGAGACCTTGAAAAGTCACATTGGCCATTTTCCTTAGTTGTAAAAAGAGAATAATAAATAGCCTGAGCTAACTTAGTAATGTTGAGAATTGAATAAAAACAGCAACTCTCAAACACCCAACACAAGGCCTGGGCATTTAATTAGCACTCAATACATTTCCTGTTCTGCCCTTTCTCTTCATTAACAGGAAATAAATACAAGACATATTGGGTTATTATGCAACTGTACAATCTGAAGATAATCAGGCAGTGCACCATTGCTTGCACAGACAGTAATTCCTGTCCTATTTACACTGTGTGAAACAATGGGATTTTGTAAAACATGAGTGGAAGTGGTAGCTATTGAGCAGCACACACACACCACATGATGATCAAAATCATAAGCAGCTGATAGAACCAGAGCATTCCAATAGTTCATACCTTCATGCCATAATCTCAGGAAGGGACAGACCTAAGAGGAAGGGCAGTTTGTACTAATAGACAGAGAATACAGTAGCTGGAAATCCCATGCCCTAACTCTAGACCTGTAAGGACATTTCTAATATGTTATTCAATCAACCAGAGCATTAATTGTGCCTATAAAAATAGCATATACAGTAGAACATGTAAACTGTTTATATTTTTAAAACTTTTATGAAAGTAGCAAACATTCAAAAAAGTGCATAAATCAGGTATGTACATAGCTTGTTGAAGAATGTTTAACAAGCTGTGTACATACTTTTCATGTCACTGAAATATATCCTAGTTATTATGATGGGTTAATATTAGAATATGTCACAACAGAAGTTTTAGAATTCAAGGGTTATAGAATCTTTAGTTTTCCTTCTCTGCCTCCATCTCCTTTACCACCCCCTCCTCTTCCTCCTTCTTCTCCTTCTCATTTCTCCTTCTCCTTTGGTACTGGGGCTTGAACTTAGGACCTTGTGTTCTCGGTTGGTTTTCTCACTCTAGGCTGATGCTCTACCAGTTAAGCTACATCACCATTTCTGTGTGGGTTTGTTTTTTTGTTTTTGTTTTTGTTCACTGCTTAATGAGTCTTGTAGACTTTTCTGCCCAAGTGAGCTTCAAATTATGATCCTCACATCTCAGTCTCTTGAGGAGTTAGGATTATAGATAGCATGAGCCATCAAATCACAGTGGAAAATAGTGATGCTCTATTTCACTCATTCTACATTTACTGTAAATAATAAGTACCTCTTCTGTACTTGTCTTCTCTCTGTCTCTCTGTTTCTCCTTTTCTCACTTTCCTTTCTCTGTCTCTCTCACACACACATCAAGAATTCTTTTTTCTTTAGTTACTTCTTTTTACTTTTGTTGCTCAATTGTCTCTAGTTTGGCCAGCAAAGATTTCTTCCAGGCCGTGCTCATGGAGTCCCAGGTGCTCTTGACATGATCCCATTCATTTCTGTGCGTTTTGCTGCTCCCTGGCACAATGAGGCATTCTGTACTTTCTCTGCCCCAGCTTTGGAGTCAGCCAAGGCTGAAATGTCATTTAGAAGCCAAGATCAAGAACATTGATAGAGCTGTTTTCAAAGACAGCAATCAGGCATCCCCAGGATGCTCCAAAATCCTGTGCCTTCTACCTGAGGCAAGTTTCCCAATGCAGTTCCATCCATCTTTCTTGGTTCCCACTGCCAGCATCCCTTTCATTCCCTCAGACATAGATTCTTGCAGAGCCTTCTTCCCTAAACCACTGGCCTCCAACTTCTTAACCTAACATCCAGGGGAAAACTTCAGTAAGGTGGTAAGTCCTATCAATCAAAGCCTTGAGTTCAGCTCTATTCCCCTAATGACTAACTCACTTAGCAAACCTTTCAAGTCAGTTTCCTTGTCTGAAAAGCAGAGATAAGAGCACCAACTCCAGGAAGTGTGAGTTACAGATAAGATGCTCATCCCTGTGACATCCAGGAAAGCTGGCCCTGCATGCAGCCTCTTCTGGAAGCTCTATGCGAGCCACAGCCATGCATGAGGATACAAGTGACTGCTAGCTGGTCCTGGGCTGACTAATGAGAAGTTTGAGACAGAGACAGAAGATAGGCTATAGTCGGTCAATTAATGAAGTAAAAATATCAAAATTGCAGATTGGTGACAGCTTACCAAAGTTGAAGGACAATGCTGGTCAAGGGAAGGAGATGGGGGGAGTTATGGCACCCTGGCCTTCTGCCATGTGTTTAGGCACCCAGCCTCACCTGCCTTCTGAGGGCTTGCCCTCCTTCAGGCAGGACCCTCAGAACAATCCATCCCTTCCACTCTGCCACCTTTAAACTGCAAATCATAAAACCCACATCCTCCATTGTACTTCCATGAGAAAATAGATTTACTGGGTGCCTCCTTCCACATTTCTACTTCCCTCCTCAGTGAAGCAGTTAAAAGGTGGAGCTCACAGTGTTGGGAGTATGGCTCATATGGTAGAGTGCCTGCCTAGCAAGCATGAGCCCCTTTACTGCAAAAGGGAGGAGGAAGAGGAGGAGGAGCAAGAGGAGGAGGAGGAGCAGGAGGAGGAGGAGGCCACAACACAACACCATCGTCATATCCTACCTTCCAGTAGGATATGTAATTTCTACAGAAATTACTCTTGCTTCTAAATTGCTACAGAACATTATTTTATTTTCTTCTGCTTATTGACTCTCTTTTATTTTCCTGCTACCTCTCTGTCATCCTTTCAACCTACCTCATAGAGTATTTGTCCTCTGTCCAGCCCCTGTCCTGTAGGACATGCCCTTCAATGCCCTCAATCTACTCTTGTCACACTGGCTTGGTGACTGTGTATCAAGGTGTTCAGGTTCACCTGGACACAAATAATTCCAATGTCTTTGCCTCCCTTCCATGACTCTGCTTCCATCCTGATCTTTTTTTACACTCTGTCCTGAGAATATCACCATTTTTATGAGCGCTCCATAAATGCATCCCAGTCCACTCTGGATTCAGTGTACCTTCCTGAGAACCTGCTTCCAGTCCCCAGTCCCCATCTCCCCTCCGTCACACCAGAAAGCCAAGAACTAGGCCGAGTGCTTCTCTACATACACTGTGAGCAGCACGAAGATTCAACCAGAACATCTATCTCAAACATTCTCCCTCCTCATTCAGCCTCTCATTGTCTCTGCCTCCACAGGCTGCCTCCCTCTGTCTGGCTTTCTGAGTAGAAAGTTAGTACCGAGAGCCCAGCCCCAGTCAGCTCTCTTTTCTGCATGGAGCCACTGCAGGGCGGCCCCTAAAATCAAATCTGATGATGTCACCAGCCTGCTGAAAACGTTGGTCCTCCCACTGCGTAAAGTTTAGACTTCTTAGCCAAGACCTTGCAAAGGTCTGACCACCAGCTCATCACCCTGTACAGGAAGCTCTCATCTTCTAAGAATTCTGTTCTACCTTGAGCCATTTCTCCTCATATAATCCCTTCTGCCCCTCACATCTTCGTTCACATAGTGAATTCTTAATCAGACCACACCACCCACACGTGTCACCCACATGGATTCCTATCACTCTGAGGAAAACCTCAATCATTATCAGCTTGTAACACTGCCCTCTACAACATTACTTGCTCCCCTCTGTCCCTTTTCCGCTCCTACCATGCTTGTTGGCTTGCTGGTCCACAGGTTTGGGCAAACACAACCTTAGCCTGGAATCTGCAAGAAGTGTTTCAAGGTACCTAGATACTTCCTGATCTCCACATGATCAACTTGTCATCGATCAGGTCTCTGCTGAAATTTTATGTCTCAAGAGGACACATGTTGTCTAGTTGCTGCCAGTCACTTCCGTGGGCTTATGGAATCCGATTAACCATGGTATGAAATCATTTTCTACCAGTTTTTAGTTATGTAATCTTGGGCAGAGTGATTAGCTTCTTTGGCCTCAGTTTCTAAACATTCTAAACATATTCATTCTAAACATAAGAATCTTTAGTTTCTCTGGAAGGCAGATGTCATGAGGATTGAGGTCCAAACCAACTCAAGCAAAGAGTTGGTGACACTCTCATCTTTTTTTTTTTTGCCAGTCATGGGGCCTGAACTCTGGGTTTGGGCCCTGTCCCTCAGCGCTTCAGCTCAAGGCTAGGGCTCTACCGCCTGAGCCACAGTGCCACTTATGGCTTTTTCTGCTCATGTGGTGCTGAGGAATCAAACCCAGGGCCTCGTGCATGTAAGGCAAGCAATCTACCACTGAACCATCTTCCCTCATCTTAACAAGTAGTCTGGGAAAGGTGATACTTGGCCTGTAATCTCAACTACTCAAGAGACGTTAAGATGGAGAATTATGATCTGAAACTGATCTGAACAAAAATAACATAAAGCAAAAAGGGCTGGAGGTATGGCTCAGGTGGTAGAAGACCCTGAGTTCAAAACTTAGTAATGTAAAAATAAACAAGCAGCCAGGAGCCGATGCCAGTGGCTTATGCCTGTAATCATAGCTACTCAGGAGGCTGAGTCTTGAGGATCATGGTTCAAAGTCAGCCTGGGCAGGAAAGTCCCTGAAACTCTTATCTCCAATAAACCACCAGAAAACTGGAAGTGGCGCTGTAACTCAAGTGGTAGAGTGCTAGCCTTGAGCTGAAGAGCTGAGGGATAACCCAGGCTCAGAGTTCAAATCCCACAACCGACAAAAACAAACAAACAAACAAACAAACTGCCTACATCATTAATTAATGAATGGTAGTGTTGCTGTCTTCTTAGCAGAAGTGTGACTCAGAAATGAGACAGTAGTCTTATTCACAGTAAGGCTTAAAATACTCAAATAGTTAAGTGCTAACTTTACTATTTATTTACTTTTGAAGGAATATAATTCCAATATTTACTCAAACTGAGTAAAATCTGGTGCATTTGACCTTCAGCAAGCAATATTCTTAGTACTGGTAGGTTTATATTCTTATAGTTTTATGTCCATCTTCTTCAATAGGCTGAAAATAAACATAATGTTTAGAGATCATCTCTTATTTATTACTCTATTCCCAAAGCCCTCCACATGCCTTCTTCAGCTGGGTGCTGAGTGTCTGGGAACGGAGCTCTGGCCCCTGGGGCCACTCTCAGGGCGTTTATCTCACAGGCATTCCTTTGAATGATAATGGTGCATATGCTTAATTGGATTTCTGCTAGGTTATACATTTCTTAAGGACCAATGCTCTCGTACTCTTATATTCTTCCTACCAGATCAAGCTCTGGCCTTAAATAAATAGAAGGTTCTGAGAAAGAGAGTTTGGAAAAGAGAAGGGTAGATTTTTTTTTTTAAAGAAAGAGTAAGTACAGTTTTCGTGTAAGTTCATGTTCTGTGCAGACATTTGAAATCTTGCCTAGAAGATCATTATGTCTGGATACTGAATGTAGTTAAATCCATATACCGAAGAAGATAAAAGCCCCGAACTCTGACTCTAGTAAACTGTGGACAATCATGCAAGGCTACCTCATTTAATTCACTATACTGTATACAAGACACCATGCCAGACCCTGACAATTCATTCTTTCTTTCTTTGTGCAGGTGTTCTCCCACTGAACCCCAGGGAGTCTCCTAACATTGGGGTCTGTGAATCGCTCCCACACAACCCTCGTTGAAAGGCCTAGGTGTGCATTGATCCGGAGCATTTATTGCACTTGGCATCTCAAACCCATTTCTGGCCTGAGTCAAAACAGGTGTCAGCCCAGATGTCTGTGGGTCTGCTACTCAAAATATCAAAGCTGTATTCAAAGTGGCTTATAGTTGTGACAGCCAAATTGATCAAACATTTCTCATTCATCTTAAGTGATGACATTTTTCTCTTTAGACCAGCCGGGGAGCTAAAGTTTATACATATGAACACGACTCATGGTTATTTCCGTAACCCATTCATTTATTCACTTAATTAACAAGTCACTCAGCAAGCAAGGTTAGTCTGTTGGAGACAGGAGGAATGGATATAGTAAGTCAAATGGGAAAGGATGATCCCACTCATAGGCAGATCGACAAGCAATTCATCATCCAAATATGTTTCAGAAGCATTTTGGTAGAGTTTTGTTCTTGGTATTATCAGAGCTAGAGTAAATGAATAAAATCATTTTAAGTTGGGAAGGAAAGGTCATGGAAATTTCATGGAGAAGATAAGGCCAGGCTGAATTTGGAAGAAAAAAAGCATTCACTCAGTCAGTATTTACTGCTATGAGTTTAAGAAGACAGGATCTATCCCTGCAATGAGTTCATTTGTTAGCTGTGAATGAGATGAGTTTTCAGAAAACATAGAACTAATTACTAAAACATCAAAAGGGGATATATAGAAAAACAAAGTGTAGTGATATGATAAAGAATGACAGGAAGTAAGGAGGCCTGGACACTGAGGGTCAATGTGTGAACTAATTCCATTCCAAACCAAAGACCATTAGAAGAGAGCACATTATAAGCAGGCTTTCTACCTATCCCTGGGTGATGAATATGGCAAGCAGGAAGAGAAAAGAAAGTGACAAAGATAAAAGAAAAAAAATACATAATGGCTTCTTCTGGAAGTGGTAGGAACAGAGGTATGGTTAGAGAGAGGCTGATTCTTCCAATAGGAAAAGGATACTTCCAGAAGGAATTGGAATATTGGGAGAAGCTTGTCTTAAGGTAGAAAAATTGTTAGTAGCAGGAAGAAAAGAGGGCCAAATACATAAAAACGCTTCAATAAAAATCCAATGAATAAACGGGTGGGTGAGTGTGTAGGTGGATAAATGGATGGATGGATGGCTGGATGGATAGATGAACTGACACATGGGTGGATAAATGATATGGTAATAATTGGTATAGGAAAATCAAGATACCTGGTGTTTTTCCCTTCATTCGGACCCTATGTTGGCCTGGTAGAGGGCAAATCAAGAAACTTGTACTTATTTCTTGACATTAAGCTATCGGCTCTTTAAAGGAAATAATTATGTTGTCCCCCTAGGATATGGAGCCCTGTCTGAGTCTCTGGCTTAATAAATGTATAGTTGTTGACTGCTGCTTGACTGCTGGCCATCCCTTTCTGTCAGCCATGATTTGACTGTGTCTTTTTAAGCCTGCTGATTAGAATTTTGCCCTGGCAGCATGAGGAATGCTCCCTCTTGCTCACATAATCTATCATTGGGTTTTCCTCTTCCATTGATAATCCTGCCACATTCTCCCTGATTTAAACTCTCGGGCACAGAGACCTCATTATCAAAACCCAGAACTAGATTCACCACAAAGTTCACACTCAGGGAGGAAGAGCTCCTTTTAGATATAGCCAATATATACAACATAAAGCCCGAAAATTGTTTAGCCAGGATAACCATGGGACTATGGAAGACTGTCGCTGCCCATGAAATAGGGTCAAATTGGGGTTTATTTCTCTGGCTTTTTATCACAGACACTCCTGTTGGAACAACCATAGTTGAGGGACTGTCAGCTTTTCTATTAGGAGACCTTGGTTCTGAGGCTTAGAGCTGCCACTGAAATTCACTTTTGCCTGAAAGTTGACACATTAGCGTGCTTGCTGCCTGTGGGTATATATAGAAAATAAAAATAAAATAAAAATGAAGGGGTTATTTCATGGAGCTCCATGGCCTCAGCTTGCTGGCCTGCAAGGATTCTGTAACAAGCTAACCTTAACCAGGCAGTGGACAAGGGCTGACGTGACAGACAGTCACCTCTTCACATTCCCCTCATTTTCCTTATGCTCTATCTTGTCAGTAAACTGGTTAAGGAGCAGGCTCTGACATGATGGACAATAATGGCCCCCTTATTATCTTCAGGGCTCTTCACAAAATAACCCAAGTTGCAGTAGTTTCTGTATATTGTACTTACATCTTGACTGTGTTTTTGAGAGTGCTAAGATCTACTCAAATGACCTAATCCAGGGCTGAGAGATGGGTAAGTATGGCATTGCAGTCATACTTTGTGGGTGGGGCGTATATAGGATAATGGATCATTGCTCTCCTTTAGGTTCCTTGCTTGCCATTAGGATAGGCTGCCAACAGCAGATCCATGATACTCTGCGTTCCAAGCTATATGCCTTCCATTAGAAGAGGGTAACAGAAGCAACCATTAAAGCACTGTCCAATCCCAAACCCAAGCTGGACTAAGCATCCATATGCAAGTGGAATAAGATGTAAGACAGAAGCACCTAAGT
This sequence comes from Dipodomys spectabilis, assembly GCF_019054845.1. Classification (NCBI taxonomy): domain Eukaryota; kingdom Metazoa; phylum Chordata; class Mammalia; order Rodentia; family Heteromyidae; genus Dipodomys; species Dipodomys spectabilis. The sequence continues at coordinate 7,139,060 of NW_024870701.1, read as the reverse complement.
AAAATCTCGCACTTTTGGAAGGCTTCAGTGCTACAGAGGCTAAAACTTTAGATAATGGGGCACACATATAACCAACCAGTCATCTGTGGTTGTCCCTTGCTGTTTCTATAGATGTTAAGTTTCTTGTACAAAATGGCATAGTGTTTGCATATAACCTACACACATATCAAATCAAATCTAGACTGCTTACCATACCTCATACAATAGAAATGCTATATGATTGGTCATCAGTCTATATTTTTAAGGAATAATGCCTGCACATGTTAGGTACAGATGCAATTATTTTCTAAGTAATTTTGATCTGTATTTGATTGATTCTGGATACAGAAGGCAGACCTGTTAACTATGGGGTGGATGTAGGCACCTGAGCTCCTGGAAGTCTCTGTCCTCTTCCTTCCTCTGTGCAATGGAATGATAATAATGCTTACCTCACAGAGTCGTTAGGAATATTAATTAGAGAATATACATCAAGTGCTTGCAACAATGGTCCCAAACTCTTTAGTAGCATTCCTCATCAATTAAAAAAGTCTATCTCAATTAATACGTAAAATATTCCTGTATTTATAAATCAAACTACATACCAGTGAAGAAAAATATTATACACCTCATAAATCTCACACAGAACTTTTAAATGATAGATACAAATAGTTTAAAAATATTTTCTGCCTTATTTAAAATACCAAATACATTTTCGTTCTCAGAGAAAATCATTACTATTTCTTAATAAAATGTTATATTTCCATACTGTATTATTCTAATATTTTTACAAGCAGATATCATTAAATCATTCATTTTCATAAAAATAGATAGCATATTACTGACAGGTAGTCATGTTTTATCATAAACAAGAAGTTAGGATCTACTTTTTGTTTAAAAATGTGTGAATCATTATTTACTTTTACAGGTCTTATAATACATTTCCAAGAGTCAATTGGGGACCTCTGTGTACCAAACGTCAAAATTATGCCATATCACTGCAAATGACTAAAAGGCTTCTTCTTTAATAATATAGCCTGGAGCTAGGCATCAAAAGCCCACACCTGTAATCCTAGCTAGATGAGATCTGAGGATTACAGTTCAAAGCCAGCTCAGGCAGGAAAGTCTGTGAGACTTTTATCTCCAACTAACCACCAAAAAGCCAGAAGTGGAGCTGTGGCCCAAGTGGTAGAGCACTATCCTTGAACACAAAAGCAAGGGCAGCACCCAGGCCCCAAACTGACACACAAAGAAATAAGGGAAGGAAGGAAGGAAGGAAGGAAGGAAGGAAGGAAGGAAGGAAGGAAGGAAGGAAGGAAGGAAGGAAGGAAGGAAGGAAGGAAGGGAGGGAGGGAGGGAGGGAGGGAGGAAGGTAGGAAGGAAGGGAGGGAGGGAGGGAGACAGGGTAGGGAGGAAGGTAGGGAGAGAGGGAGGGAGGAAGGTAGGGAGAGAGGGAGAGAGGAAGGAAGGGAGGGAGGAAGGAAGGAAGGAAGGAAGGAAGGAAGGAAGGAAGGAAGGGTGGAAGGATGGAAGGAAGGAAGGAGGGGAGGGAGGGAAGGAGGGAGGGAAGGAGAGAGGAAGGGAGACTGGGTAGGGAGGAAGGAAGGGAGAGAGGGAGGGAGGGAGGGAGGAAGGAAGGAAGGAAGGAAAAAGAAGAAAGGTGGAAAGGAAGAAAGAAAGGAGGAGAGAAAGAGCATAGCCTGGAAATCCACTGACCTTGTGTCAGTTAAACTCCATGTCATGATAAAATTTTAAAAATGAATAAAGAAAAGATGAGTCTACCCTCACAAACTCTTCCACACTGTGGGATCACTGCTCTTCTTCAAGATCCCTTAAGCTAATCTATGCGTTGAGAGAGGGAAGTGGCCTAAAACCATACGCTAAGTACCAGAAACTCATTTTTCTCCTTGTCAGGAGAGGAAACAAAAAAATAATATTTCAATACTTGTGCCCAAGCTCAGTAGACTGACTGTCTTGATTACCCCTGGGATGTACTGACTGCACTTTGGGTTAGTGGCCCAGCAATGTACTGGAACACAGGAGGATTCAGCAGTTCTCAGGACTGATCGTATCTTTCAAATGTACACAGATTCCCCAGGCCAGTGGTGTATATGTGTGCCTACCTGTACTTGGTACTAAAACATGACATTCATTTCTGTAGTTCTAGAAAGTTGTCAAATGCTTCTGTACTCCTTGAATTTTTGCCTTGCTTCTCTATAACATGTCATGATCTTTCTACTTCTAGGCAGAAATCCAAATACACATCATCGAAAATCCTTCAGGTGGACCCATTGCAAAAATGAGATGTACAAGTCATTATGTCGAAAAATGAACTTTAGGGGCTGGGAAGGTGGCTCAGTGGTAGAGCGCCTGCCTTGCATGCCTGAGGCCCTGGGTTTGATTCCTCCAAATCACATAAGCAAAAAGACAAAAGCCGGAAGTGGTGCTGTGGCTCAAGTGGTAGAGTGCTAGCCTTGAGCTGAAGAGCTGAGGGACAGCACCCAGGCCCAGAGTTCAGGCCCCACGACCGGACCCAAAAAGAAAAAAGAAAAATGAACGTTACAACTTTGGCTGGGGCGGGGGAGATAGGAAGAAAGTCCTTGTTAAAAATAATAATAATAAAGGACAGAAAATACTGGTCATTTCCCAGTGCATCTCAGTACCACATTCCAATGCTACTTTTCACATTTGGTAACAGGAGGGCATGTGACTCGTTCCCTATCGATATGAGGGTTAATTGGTTTTTAAACATTCTTGCTTTCCTCTTTTTAATTGGTTTTTAAAACATTCTTGCTTTCCTCTTTTCCTTCCTAAATACAAGATTTTTTTTCAGTCAGTCAGACAATCATCATCCTGGAGGTAGATTCCAACAAGTACTAAAGGAATGTGAAGGTAATATTTAGTTTTGTAACAAATTCAATGGGACTCTGGCTAAAACCACACAAGTCAGGCTGCTGTTTGGAGTGCAGATTTCCTCAATTCTCTTATCTCCTGATGTCAGGTGAGCCTACTTCACAGCAGTAAGAAAGTGTGTCATAGGGAAGTCAAAAGGCCAGCTTACTTTTTTTCTAGCATATGCCACAGTAGGAAGTCAGAAGAGAGGAGAGGGGAGGGGAGGGAGAGCAAGGGAACAGCCTTGTCCTTTCATTCCAGTGTGGCCTGGAGCAGGCGCTGGAGATAGTGGAGTGTCTCCATGCTCTGATAGAGTTATCCCCAGGAATAGTGGCTCTGCAGCCAGGACTGGTGAATGGCCTCCTGTCAGAGTCCAATAGAGCCATAGCAGTCCCAATAAAAACTTTCATATTAGCTCTATTAGGAGTCCAGTCAGTGTGGTAAGTCACTAGCTCCTGAGAAGGATGACAAAGACTAACAAATTAATCCATTCAGCCACAGATTTTAGACACAAATGCCAGCAAAACTAGTGACACTTATGGTTATGAAAAATTTCAAAGAGAGCCGGCTCTGGTGGCTCACGCCTGTAATCCTAGCTACTCAGGGGGCTGAGATGTGAGGATTGCAATCCAAAGCCAGCCGGGCAGGAAAGACCGTGAGACTCCTATCTCCAATAAACCACCAGAAAACCGGAAGTGGTGCTGTAGCTTGCCTTGAGCTGAAGAGCTGAGGGACAGCGCCCAAGCCCAGAGTTCAAGCCCCACCAATAACCAAAAAAATAAAACAAATTTTTCAGAGACCAGTGGACACTAAAAAGATTTCACTTAACTGGGCTTTTCCTTACCACTCTGGAGAATTAGCAAGCTTCTCCTTCTCCTACACCCAGCAGTATCAATGAGAGAGAAGTCAAAGGGAGGGAATAAAGCTGAAAGACATATTTATTCAAGAGAGTCAGATCATTACTTCTGTTTACATTACTGGATTCAACTAAACTTTAAATTGGATGGGTCATTTAGTTAGCAGTTTTTGAGCTAGCCAGAGGTAGGTGGAATGGGAGATAAGGAAAAGTGGAGGGAATGATTGGAGATTGTGTGTGTGTGTGTGTGTGTGTGTGTGTGTGTGTGTGTGTGTGTGTGTGTATGAGAGAGAGACAGAGACAGAGAGACAGACACAGAGACAGAGACAAAGACAGAGACAAAGGAAGGTCAGATTAGATTCAGAGAGTAAATTAGCTCTAGATAGAATCACAGAATGATGTCAGCTATGCACATATGACTTGTAGTAGAAATTCAACTTTGCAACGCTGTTATGTGCTGAATTTAAAGGCTCTCTCACCAACTGCAGAGTAGTAAGTTCTGATTCATGTGTTCAGGCCTCTCTTAGTTACAAGTGTTTGGAAAAACATGTCTGTGTTATAATGATTTACTAAAGTGGAACTGAAAAACTAAGATTCCCATTCATAAATTCAGCTCATATATTCAACTTTAATCCTACTTGCAAATACTGAGGTCTCTTAGTTGATACAAAAGGACTTGGACTTAATTTCTACTTCTGTTTTATTAAGTCTCTTTGACAGCCACTCATCCATATTTGTAAAAGTTAACTCACATTGCTAGTTCCTTCTCTTTGACTTAGGTGGTTTAGAAATACCTGACCTCACTCACATATGAGAGGTGGTCATGAGCTCAAGCATACCCACTGTGGTGGGCCCATAGCAGGAGTAGGTGACAGCCACAGAGTCTCATTGCCTTCTGTCACCATCACTATTGGATTCTCCAGCCTTAACATTTTAGCATTAATTATTCATTAGAATTAGACATAGCTATGGAGTCTTTTTAATGAGCTTTAATGGCAAATAGCCAGAACATCAGGCCTCTACCCTTGCGTGTGACCTGAGGGGCTTTTCTTCAGATCTGACTCTCCTCATCAGTAATAAAAACACTGTTAACCCCTGATATCTCTAGCAGGGTTGGTCTGTGGCCTGCAGGTACCATAAATGCTTCCTGATGGGGCCAGGAAGGAAGAGAAATTATGCATAAGGAAGTAGAGAGAAAGAAATAATTAGGCTGGTAAAGAGTAGAGACACTAGTCATAGTGGGAAACACTTCATCTAGATCCTCTGCTGTGAGGGAAAATAAGAAAGTTGAAGCCATAAAAAAAAAAGTCCTAGAAATATAGAAGTGTACTTGGAGATCTTTGCTCAACTTTCAAAATTATGAGTTACACTTATAACATATACCTATTATTTAATATTTATACATACAGCATTAGAACAAGCTTCCAAGAACACACATACATTTGTATACTTGCTTGCTGAATGAATGAAATTAAGGAATAAAAATAAAAGGAAATGCTTGCGGAAGTCATAGATGTTAGCCAGTAATTAATATATATTTTAATGGCCCCATTATCACCCTGCCATATTCTGAACTATCATTCATCAGAGAATATATATATACAGAGTGTACTCTATCCAGACTCTGCCCCAGCCTCTCCCTCAGAAAGTGCAGGTGTCAAAAGCATTATTTCTATGAACCTGTTAAGAGACTTTTTAGTATATTTCTATAAAGCACAATTTGGTCCTCAAAAGTTTAAATGAATTTGAATGTTTCTCCAAATACATTACTTTCTGAAAATGGCTTGGGCACTGGGGAGAATCAGAGGGACAGTTTGATTGCAGTTGGCCAGATTGAATTGGAGGGCAAGCTCAGTAGAAATACATAGGAGAAGCGGAAGGTCTGAGCACTTTTTATGTCTTCTGACTAAAGTACTGGCAGAGAGTAAGTAACCAGAAGTTGCTGCTATGACTCTGTGGACAGAAATGAGGGAGATAGCAATTCTAAAATCACGCTTGCTTTCCCAGGATCAGAATAGCATGCACAAATAGAACTTCAAGGGCCAGTCGGAGTGCTAAAGAGATAGATACTTCCAGTTGCCAGATGTCTGGCTATATAACTTTTTGGCACTTGATGCAACACAGAGTCAGATGTATGGATTGCATCTATAAACATTACAGTTACCATCTGACAACTGTTCAGTGGCTTCGGTCCAGTTTCTAGTGGACAGGTGTTTGAAATAACAAAAAAAAATATCCTCACAATTGGAGCTACTAATTGATATGCTTGTTGGGAGGCACAGAAACGTGGCCAAGAACTGAATGGGCATAAAGGCAGCCATGCCTTCCCAACCCTCACTCTGCATCCGGGTGGTCTCTCCCATCTAATATGAAGGCATTTGGGAAACACTGGGGAGAGTTTATCCTAGTTCTTTAGGAGCTCTAAGATCAGATGGCATCAGATTCCACTGCTGAATTTAAAGGATTTCCCAAGTCATTCATTACCTTTTTTTAAAATAACATATTAAATATTAAGGCACTTCTTCTTACCAGGTCAGATTCTATGGTTTCTCTGGTGGATTGATAGATCTGCCAACTTGACAATACACAAGTTAGGTTTTTTTTACACTTCAGAATGTGAATTGTTGTTGGTGTTCTTTAAATTCATGGACATAAGGGCCACTGTGCTTTGAAGACTCACCCAATCCTGGGCATCTTTGAGGCCTTTTGTGTCCCCCGACTCCACCAGAGACGGAATGCTGGACCAAATGGGCCACAGGTAAAGTCAGAGAGAACATGGGAATACATGTTGTATTTAAGGGTATGAGAACACATTTGCATTTCTAAAGCTCTGTGCTTGTCTATACAGGAGGCGCTAAGTAAAATTGAGGCTTGTTTTCCTCATTCTGAAATCTGTGTGTGACGTTTACCAATAATAGAGCTTTGAAGAACAAAAAGATTTCTCTGTTCTTTGAAATATGGACTTTACAAAAGCAAGGCCTGGTTTTAGTGATGTAACAATTTTCAACCTTCACATGTTTCTAAATTAGCACATCTCAGAATCACAGCCAATAATGTACCTGATGCTGAGAACAGTATTGGCATAAAGCATTTTTCACTTTGGTGGGGTTCCTGTTAGACCCAACCATTTTGAAGGTGATATTAATGGTGACAAATGAGGGAGAAAGTTTTCCCTGTTAACTCTTTTCTTCAATGTCAATGTGAGTGTTAAACTTGAAATTAGCTGGCTTTGTTGTTAAATTTGCATGCAGATCTGTGATAGAAAAGAAACCTTGAATCTCAAAACAGGAGATGCAAAAGTCTACCAAAGTTGAGGGCTTTGTCAGCATCTTTCCATAAATTCAGCACATTCAGGATACAATGCTTCTTTCTGTTTTTTAAGCAAGTAAATAAATTATAGACAATAAAAATTGCACAAAAGAATTATATCTCAGTAATCTGGGACTATTTCTCCATGCCTGAGAGATTGGGAATGCATTGCTTTTGTACAATGGCTAATAAACTGACCGGATGCTCCTGCCAAACTACCAATCTGAATGCATTTCATTCTTTGCCGAATTGATGGATAGCACAGCTGATTTCAGCCAATTACCTCACTGGAAGTTGTTGAACTAGTTGTATGCAGAGGCTCAGACTGAGGGGCAGGCTGTACATGGGGACCCTTCCTGTTTATTTCACTATTTTCTCTGGGTTGACCACAGGCTCAGACCTGGAGAGGACATTAATGTGAAGTCTCTAATTTTCAACACTGTGAAGAAGCTTGCTACTTAAAACAGATGGTCAGTAGAACACGGTATACACATGTGCACAGTCTATAAGCAGCCAAGCTGCTTGCTTAGCTCCATTGGTTAGGGTAGGGTATTAATACATACAGTATATGTTTGATTACGATGATCTTTCTTGGAAAGATTAATATGTTTACAGACTACATATTTTAAAATCCAAAATGAAATCATTGTATTGAGTCTCTCTCAAGGGGAAACATATTTTGTAAATTCAGTTTTACAACAGAAAATGTTAAACTACCCAAGTGAAGAGAACGATGACTTTCTGTCAATCTCATATTTATCAATGCACACCCAGTCTGGTTATCCACAGCCCATCATGGCTTGTTGCTTCCATATTGTTTTGAAGCGAATTCCACATCTCATGGTACTGCATTTTAAAAGAGACTCTTGAAAAACATGTATATAACGATATCACTTATTAAAAAAAAAAAAACAGTGATGCTTGCCTGTTACCTTATTCTATTCATTGTTCCTATAACTCCAATTAGCTTTCACTTGTATTTTTACAAGTTGCATTATTTGAATTGGGAATCAATTGAGTCTCACATAGTGCCCAGGCACTTTTAGTCCATAGGTTCTTCCTCCATCTTTTTCTTTCTTTGCTGTTGGTAGAAGAAGATACCTAGTTTTGCCTATGGCAGATTCCAGAGCTTAGATTGTTTTAAATTTACTACATACCCTAATACAGAGATAGAAAGATAGATAGATAGATAGATAGATAGATAGATAGATAGATAGATAGATAGATAGATAGATAGATAGATAGATAGATAGATAGATAGATAGATAGATAGATACTCTTCTCAATCACCTCCAAGTATGACTTCCTGGCAGCACTACTGCACAAATGTTTCTTCCTCCCCCCTCTCCTTCCTTCTTTTCCTTCTTTCTTTCCTTTCTCCCTTCCTTCCTTTTTCCTTCCTTCTTTTCTTTCTTCCTCTTTTGTTCCCCCTTCTCTTTTTATTTCATTCTTATTAATAGTCACTTTGCCTTTAAAGTATGTCCCAATAGAAACATACTATTAAATAACAATGTTTTAAAAAAAATTCTTGGCCACTTTTCTAGGAGACTTATGTCACAAACTGGCATCCATTTTTGCTCTTACTAATAATACTATGAATAAGAATAAGAGAACATGTAAGCTGGGGATACTTACAAGTTCTCCTGTACAGGAGCTATGTGTTTTTTACATCTTCTCGTAATATGGGTCTGTTTCCCAGTAACCTCAGAAGCAGGATGGGTTGCTGAAGAGATGAGGTTTTGTTCATTTGATTGGGGAGGAACAGTAGCTTGGTGTAGTTTTAATTGACTTATTTTATGGGGAGTAAAATTTAGCATAGTGTACTATGTTTATGTTTAACATGTTTCTTTTTCTGTGTGCTGTTTTCTTTTTTAAAAAATACATTTTTATTGTTAAAAAACTGTATAAGGGGGGTTACAGTTACATGAGCAAGGTAATGAATACATTTCCTATCAAGAATTGTTGTCTCCTCCTTTGTTTTTCCCCTACCATCCCTTCCCTCCCACCTCCACAACTACACACTCCCTCCGCCCTCCTCCCCCACCCCTAAATTGTAAAGTTCGTTTTTCAACATAGTATCTTGTACATCTCATTGTTACAATGAGTCAACCTATATCCCTATTTAAGTATTTTGTTTTCTTAGATTGCCAATCCATTATACAGCTCCTCTGTATTTGTGCTCTATTTTTAGGTCTTTGTATGTAAGAGATACTAATAGAAATATTAATATGTTATCTGTACATGTAAAACATTTTCCAAGAGTCACTTATCTTTTTCCCCATTTATGATAGGTATGGGTTTATGTGAAATTTTTGTGTTTTATTTTATCTAACTGAATATGTCATTTTTTTCCTTAGCAATTCTGAGTTCTGAGTGTTAGAAAAGTGTCTTCACTCCCATATTATAGAGTGGTTCAGTTGTGTTTACTTCTTGTGCTCTGGTTAATTTCTTTCCCAGCATTTTAGATGCCATTCACTCAGAATACACCATGGATTATCCTGTGAGAAACAGGCCTAATTTCATCTTTTTACATACATCTGTTCAGTTATCCCAATATTGCTTCCTACTTGGTTTTTCCTCCTGTGATTTGACATTCACAGTCTATCGATATAATAATCATTAATGATTATCAATAAATAACATATTGATAATAATTACATATACATATGATAATAATCAAGAATTATCAATATATAATGTATTAAATACATTTACTATTGTTTTTACCATAAATTTTACATGTGAGTTTATGCCTATATTTTCTATCCTGAATTGCTCTTGTGCTAATACTCTAAACATTTTTAATTATGGAGACTTTATTATGTATCTTACTATTATAGATATCTAACCCCCTTTTCTTATTTTCCTTTCTTATAGTATTCCTACTTAATTTTGTTTATATATTCTTTTGAATGGCCCTTACAAGTGAGTTTTCCAAGTTTAAAAAAATTATATTTAAAAAAATTTTTAATGATAGGGATCTAACCCAGGTTCTTGCATGTGCTAAGCAAGAATTCCATCACTGAGTCACAGCTTACTAAGGACTCCTTAAATTTATAAATTATCATAGAAATGACACTTTCATGATGTTGAGTACTCATCCGATTATATTCATTTTCATGGTTCATATTAAATTCCATCTGTTGAAAAAGTTTTGGATAATTTTATAGAGATTTTGGACATTTCTCATTTATGTTGCATGCAATTTATTTTCCTTTTTGTTATTGTTAGTAGGATTTTATAATTGTGCATTTTTACCTAAATAAAAGCTGTTAGATTTTATGTTAATTTTGTAAACTCCTGCTAAAATTGTAATTGCATAATCTTATTAAATTATCATTTGTAGGTTTTGTGTGTATGTGTGCCACTTCTAGGACTTGAACTTAGGGTCTGGGTCTGTCCCTGAGCTTTTGTGCTCAAGACTAGCACTCGAACACTTGAACTACAACTTCATGTCTGGATTTTTGGTTGTTAATGGGAACCAAGGGTCTCATGCATTTTCCTGACCAGATTGGTGTTGAACTATGATCCTCAGATCTCAGCCTCCTGAACAGCTAGGATGACAGGGGTGAGCCACCAGGCCCGACTTATTTGTAATTTTTTGAAATTAATTATTTCCCATTTTTATTATGACAAACGATCTTACTATCAGCAACTAAAAATGGATTTGGTTGTCTTGGGCTTCCTGTTGCTTTCTTCTGTCTCACTACTTTGGTGAAGAACTGCAAGGCAGTGCTATTCTGTGCTTTGTTTCTCTGCTTGCTCTTTCTCTTTCTCTCTTCTCTCTCCTCTCTCTATTTCCTCTCATCCTACACCCTCCTATCCACACTTGTCCATATCTGTCCACATATCATCTAGGGTGTTGTAGTTTAATTATCTACATTTTAATCTCCCATCCATATTCTGACCTATGCTATGTGAAATGCATTCAAGTTTTGCCTTTCCCCATGACTATCTAGCAATCCCCATTCCATCTCATTATATTGAAGAGATAAGAAAAGCTTGTTCTTGTTTTGTAGATCATCATGGTGTATTTGGAGACCAGCATGCTTGTTCCCCCCACATCTGTTACCACCAACACCTGGTGCAGTTGCTACCTATAGAGAGAGTACTGTACCCTCCAGTGCAGGCTGCCAGCCACTGAGCAGTTCAATCACAATCAGGAGTTAGGGCACAGTGAATCACCTCTTTGGGCCACGGCCCCAGCTGAGGTATCAGAAGAGGGAATTGAAGAGAAGAGGGAACTGAAAAAAAGCCACCGCAGAGCACACATTCTTTAGCCTGTGATGGTCTTGGGTTTTTCTTTTTCAAGATGTAAATATCTACTGAACTTTCTCAATTTTTTTTTTTTTTTTTTGATTCCGGTCGTGGGGCCTGAACTCTGGGCCTGGGCGCTGTCCCTCAGCTCTTCAGCTCAAGGCTAGTGCTCTACCACTTGAGCCATAGCACCACTTCCGGCTTTTTTCTTTTTGTTTATGTGGTGCTGAGGAATCGAACCCAGGGCCTCAGGCATGCAAGGCAAGCGCTCTACCACTGAGCCACCTTCCCAGCCCTGAACTTTCTCAATTTTATCTCCTAGTCATCAACCTAAAATATTTACTGTCTATCTGTAGAAAAACTTCCAATTGCTGTGTTAGAAATTATATAATTTATTACATTTATTTTTAATATATATTTTTATTGTAAAGATACTGTACAGAGGGGTTACAGTTACATGAGTAAGGTAATGAGTACATTTCCTATCGAGCATTGTTACCTCCTCCTTTGTTTTCCCCCTACCATCCCTTCCCTCTCCACCTCCTTAACTTCTCCCTCCCTACCCCTGAAGTTATAAAGTTCATTTTCAACATAGTGTCTTGTACATCTCATTGTTACAATGGGTCAACTTGAATCCTTATTTCGGCATTTTGTTATTTCCCTTCTCCTCCACAAATTAGAAAAATGTATATTCAAGATGCATCGCAACAGAATCAAATACAGTAAAAACAGGGCTATACCATGGGGGAAGAACATACAAAAGAAATAAAAAAAAATCACATAGTACATTATAAGTACATTAAAAAACAACAGCAAGAAAGGTAAAACTTCTTGTGTCCCTATCTTGGAGCTCATTTTGCTTAGCATCATCTTTTATGGTCATATGTACATTTAAAAACGACTTGTCAGCTGGGCACCAGTAGCTGTAATCCTAGCTACTCAGGAGGCTGAGATCTGAGGATCAAGATTGGAAGCAAGCCTGGGCAGGAAAGTCCCTGAGACTCTTACTTTCAATAAACCACCAGAAAACTGGAAGTGGTGCTGTGGCTCAAGTGGTAGAGTGCTTGCTTTGAGCTCAAGAATTAAGAGACAGGGCCCAAGCCCAGAGTTCAAGCCCTATGACCACCAACAACAACAACAAAAAAAAGGAATATCATTTTTGTTTCTAATTTTGTGAAGATACCATTTAATCATAAATGGATTTCTAAGTCCAAAAAGTATAGTCTTTTTATATAGTCTTGAATATTAAAGGGCTTTCTCATAATGATTTAAGTATTTCAATATTTAAATAAATTACCCAAAGTATCTTGCTAGAGTAGCAAATAGTGCTGTTGCATGGGTCATGCTCAGTAATGTAAGTTGTAGACTTTCTGCAATGAATTATGAACAATAGTAGAATTTAAGTTGGAGTTTAAACATTAGAATTGTTTTCAAGTTACTATACTTTCCTTTGCCTCTCCTTTGCCTAAAGCATCCCTCTGATAGACCAGGCTCTCTCAGAAGCTCTGGGGGACTGTCTTGTTTCCTGATACTGTCAGCCATGGTCAGGGCCTCAGCCTTAGAGGACAAGGACTCCTGGTTGGATTGTTGATATGATTTGGGAATGCCATCAATACTACTGAAACTCGTGTTCCTCTTTCTATAGCAGAAGATAGCCCTGTCATCTCCCACAGCTGAGTGAGGTTGACACGGTATCTTGGTGAAAAGCACTGAATTCCATGACTGCATCCCAGTGGTATTTAGTAAATGAACATGCATCTGAACATGCATCCATTTCCCCACTTCCCCATCTGCCTTTTGTGATGGCAGATAACTCGCGCCCCCACCCCGGATTCATTTGTAAATTCAACCAGATACAGAGCTCACCATCCATACACATCCCCCAACCTCCCACAAAGTAGATAAACCAACTCCTTGCAAAGTTTTGATGCCTGCCAATCAAGTGCTGCTCACCTCACATGGCTCAGGTGGATTTACAAACCATTTGCTGGAGTAATTTGGTGCTTGTGCCGTTTGAGAGGCTGAGAGACAGCGCTGGAGAGACCTTGGGATCACCTAGTATAACCTTCTCATTTTGCACTGGAGGCCCGAAGAGGCCGCTGAGATTGCCGGAGGTCATAGAGTTAATTATGGCGGGAGAGGGGCTGCTCTTCAGGTTTCTGCCTGCTCAGTGCAGTGTGATTCCACAGTACAGCACTGCAGTTTCTTCTGATTTAGCAGTTCTCCCTCTGGGTAATAGAAGCCTGAAAGCAAATGTCTAAATGTGGTACATTATCTAAAATTAAATTTGCACAATCACAGCCCATTCAATTTCGGAAGCTCTGAACTTTGATTCACTTGAGTCATATTTTTGCAGACAGAATTTTGGCCAAAATGAATTAGAATTCTGAAGATAAGATAGGTGTTAGATATGGCTTTTGGATAGAATGCTGTGTCTCATGCCTGTAATCACGGCTACTCAAGATCAGGAGGATGGCGGTTCAAGGACAGCCAGGGTAAAAAGTTATTGAGATTCCATCTCAACAAATAACTCCAGTGTGGTAGTAGCATACACCAGTGATTACAGTTATTTGGCAGAATGAAGCTGGAGGAGGATCATGAACCAAAGTAGCCACCAGGCAAAATGCAAGACTATAACTGAAAAATAACCAAAGCATAAAATAACTAACCAATGTAGTCTAAATAGAGAGTGTGGACTCTGTATTGGGCACTTAAACTTGTGAATTAGAGATGATGTTATATTAATCTTGTGCTGGCCTATTCAGAAGTGGATTCCAAAATTCAGAAATACCTCAATGCCTTTCCATATTTCTGGAGTAGTTAGATAATGCTCAGTTTTTATCTTCGTATATTTTCTGGATGTTCTCTAATGGATTTTTGTTTGTAAATATTTTTCATGGTTTCACAGCAGAAACTTTTGAAAGGTTCTCCAAAGCACTATAATTTTATACCTAATGTTTTAATTTGGGGATGAATAAATTATTTTGATAAACCAATGAGTCCCTTGTGATGCCTTTAATGGAAATAAAATCAGAAATATGTTTCCAATAATTACATTACAAAGTAAATTGGATCTGACACACCCAATTCTTTAGAAGTGTCACTAAAATTGGGAGATTTGATTTTGAAAAATATGTAGATAATATTTTTAAAAGAATTAAGATCAATAATTTTATTACCTTTGAAGTTTAAAAGAAATATAGGCTTGGGGAGTACATTTAATAAATACACAGATTTTTATAAATTAAGCTTTGATATGGAGCTGTGTCTATATACTTAGCTTTAAAGGAACTCTCCATAAGAACATCATTTTGCATACATTTTAGAGCCTTTGCATTCTACACAACAAACACTAAGAAAGTAGTAAAGCTTAGTTTGAACTTGAATTTTGTTTCATTAGGAAAGCTGGAATGTTGAGCAATTTTAGCAAAAGGACATCCTATGCGACTCAACAGAAGAACAAAAAAAAGTACTGGAATCTGCATACTGTTGTAACTGAAGGCTAACTCCCTGCTACAGAAAAATTCATAGAACAAAGCCTGCAAGTGTTTTCATTATGGTGAAGCAAGCTCTCTTTTCTGGTCTTTAAACATTTTGGCGTGTGTCTGAACCATGATGCTTCCCGAAGAATCAAGAGGAATTACAAAGAAGGCAGGAGTCAAAGTTGACAGAAGATACAGATGCTTGTCAATTTCCAGCATAAGTTCATCTCTTTCATTTATCTCTTTGAAATTATTTGAACTCATGGGAGGTAACCATTTATATGATCTAAGCAGCATCCTTTCAATGACATCCATAAAGACATTCAAACCAAAACGTGAAGGGTAAGGAAGGGCGAGAAACTTAGGAATGTAAAGAATTGTGGGTGAAGACAGGTTTTGAGTGAATATTTAACCGGGAAGACTGAGAGAGGCTAGAATTTGTGTTCTTGACATGGGAATAATGAGTCCTAGAAAGTGGAGCAGAAATCACAGAAATATAAATGTCACTGGATCCTAAATCTAGCAAAGAGATGCGTTGCTACTGCTGGTTTTCACGAGTTCACTGGGACAGATGTGGGTTAGAGCTCCAGTCTCGCTGGTGAGGATGTCAGGGCCTTGTTGATAAGAAAAACAGCCTTGGCACCATGTGGTTTTGAGATATTACCTATCTTCTAGTTGGTCATTATTGGCAGAATATTCCATTGGCTGGTCATATCAGTGGTTCTGAATGGGCTTTCCATGGTTCTACATCAGAACTACCTGGAAAGTTGTTACAAATGAAGATCTTTGGGTCCCACTTCAGCATCCCTGAGTCAGAATCTCTATGATAGGACACCACATTTACATTTTAATCCTGTTTCCCAAATGTACACTTAAAATCTGAAAGCTCTTGGAGCTATTCATTTTATTTTGATTTTTAATGTTTTTCTCTTTATACTATCTATGAAGATTGATATAGCTCTTCTGTTTTATAAAACCCATTTGTACTTATTATCTCATTTAGCCACATCATAATAATCGATGAGGTATTATTATCAAAACTTTATATGTTTTAGAAGTTTTAACCTTAAATAAAATTGAAGTTCAAAACTTTTACGTGACTTGCCTTTTAGTTCACATTCAAGTAATAGCAACCCCAAGACCTGAAAAGTGGGTCTGTGAATTGCAAATTTAAGGACATTTCTACTGAGGTATGTTCACTCCTTATCTGTGTGCCTTGGTGCAGGCCTTCAGGTTGGAGTATACCATAATTGCAGGCAAAGTATGCAGGAGAAAATAAACAACCTCAGGAGCACAGGTCTTGAAAGTTCAAGCCCATAAACCTTTGAGTGGTGGGAAACACCACCCCTCGGAGGCCCACAATGGCTCTTTGTTCCATGCGTGATGTATACTAGGCAGGGATCGCATGACTGGATGAGAATTCAGCTAGCCTTCTCTCAACCTTGCAGTGATACCAATTTCATTTTTTGTCTCCTTTGCTTCCTCTTTCATCCTCCTTTTGGTCATTTTGTGGCTTTATTTCTACTTCTATGCATGTATGGGAGATGGGACAGAAATGAGAAGAGACATAAAATCGAATGAATATTGATGTCTGTGAGCAGCTTTGTGAGCAAGCAGTGGCAACTCACTTTATATCAGGTTTCAGAATTATTTGTGCTTCAATTATCCTTGTAGATCACATCCTTAGGTTGAAGGATGCCAGTATTACATTATGGTATTGACATGGCGTCCTAGTAAAAATATGACTCCTTACTTAATGTAATTCATGATCTTTTTTTAGAAAAACACAGTATGAATTATCTTAAACTAACTCAAGGGCTAATGGTCCACTGTGTGTGTGTTTTATAAGCACTTTGGGGTCTTTTCTTTGTCCCTCCTGTCCTCTTAGCTTTAGGTCATTTGATTACTTTTCAGCATCTCCACTAGGCCATATTTGTGTAAAATTAAATTAATTGTTTTCATCATGTTCATGACTCTTGACAAAAGCTTTGAGGAGAAAAGGGGGATATAAAGTACCTTTTATTGTATTTTTAAATTAAATAGTTCTAATGTTACCCTTTCTATCTATTTGGCACAGAAAAGGATGAGCTAGCTTTAGTTCTTATAGAAATGTGAATTTAAATCCTATCATCTCAAAAAATCTTTCATTGAAATGCTAAGTAAACTGGATCCAAGAACCTCAGTTCTTTGACAATATATACAGCAAATCTCACTGAGAGAACAATAGGTTTTGAAAATCAGTTCTACACTGCCCAGTGAAGTATTAAGGTAATTTAGAGCTTCCAATGGATAAACCTGAGTGGTCTTTGCCCTCTTTGGGAAACACTATGACCGGCAATGTGGGCAACAAGTGGCCAAGCAGAGGAAGGATGGTGAGTACCCTCCAAACAAATGAGAGTGCGAAGTTGTTTTCCCTTTTCCTTCCTCCTGAGAAAGTTTCCCTCACTATCTGGAGAGGGTTAGGGAGCTGAACAGGATTGATAAGAAACAGATGTTTCTTGTCTGTCTAGACTGACCCAAGGCAAATGCCCAACCCCTCCAGGGGGAAAGTTCTAATTCTTCTCAGATTATGTAGGACTTGAAGTAGCATCTTACTCAGCCAGGACCTTATATCATGAAGTTTTGTTTTGTTTTTACAAATGAGCATGGGTTTGCCTGTCAGGAAGCAGGAATACATTTTCCTATTATTGATTGCTGGGTTGTAACTTCTTCATTTTTTAAACAGATTCTCCACTTCTTGTGAATTGTTGCAGTGATAGACATAGGAGTCTTGATGGCTCAAAAAAATTCAGAACAAAGCAGAGGTCAATAGCCTGGAGAAGTACTATGACTTCTACCAAAGAAGCGAGGAGGTAAGTAAATGAAACTAGTTCTTACTAATTTCCAAAGATGTATATTAAAAATGTTAAAGTCGGAAGTGGCGCTGTAGCTCAAGTAGTAGAGCACTCGCCTTGAGCTGAAGAGCTGAAGGACAGCGCTCAGGTCCAGAGTTCAAGGCCTACAACCAACAACAACAACAACAAAAATGTTAAAGCCCTAGTAGTACTTACAGTGTGGGAGACAGTTTTATTCAGGCATAGGAAAGAATGGAATGGACAAAACTAGTACCACAGAAGAAAGGAAGTGAGGAAGGGAAAGAAGGAGAAAGAGAGGGAAGAGAACAAGAGAAAATGTAAAAAAGGAAAGAAAGGAGGAAAAGGAAAGAAAGTAATGAAAAAGAAAGTAAAAAAAAGGAACAGAAAAGTGTGAAAAGTAGTAAGTGTTAGACTCATTCCAATTCTATAGCCCAAATAGCACTGTATTTTGAAAATTTGCATATCTTCCTAATTATGTCATGTTCTAAATCTATTCAAGACTTCTACCTTATTAATTAAGAAGCTGTCAGTAATTTCTAAATAATAAAGTTATAAAAGTGTTAAAAATAAGATTCGGTGTCACAACAGGAATTATAATTAATTTCAGACTGTCTGGGGTTTACACTTGTTTGGAGAAAAAAATATACAGTTCTGTAAATTTTTTTTAACTTTTCAAGGATGACCCCTAAAGGTATGTGTATATGTGAGTGTGTGTGTGTATTGTGTGTGTGGGAGAGAGAAAGAGACCGAGCAAGTGAGCAAGCAAGAGAGAGAGACAGACAGACAGAGACAGAGACAGAGAGAGACTAAGAGAGAGGGATTGTTCTTCTTATAAAAAATGTGTATCTTTGCCTCATTTTATTGATCCATAAAATGGGGTAATAATTGCTGACATTTTTGAGAAACCTTTGGCCCACAGTGTAAACATTATAATATTGTAGGTTCCTGTCCCAGGAGCAACTTGAGAGTGAATGTGTAATAATCAAAGCATACATCTCAGTATAAGAAAAATAATATTGTGTGGACTTCACACTGCAGATTTTATTAAATCCAGACTTCAGCTCTGCATAGAAAGTGGATCCCCAAAGCCCAAGGAGCAAAAAAAAAAAAAGTGTTAGTGCTTCTCCTAAAATGAACTCAACAATATCCAAAAAGCAGACCATTTAATCCACTGTCCTTGTCTTGCAGAAGAATTTAGCTGGGGTATGTTGGCAAGGGACAGGTGGTCTGTTTTCTTTAAAATGTGCTATCCATCTTCCTCAGGACCAGAAATTAGATCCTAAATAATTAAAGTAACAACACACCTGCACAGAGACTTGAGCTAAACCATGTCATAGTGGGACTCTGGATAGTCCATGGCAGGGACTAATGACGGCCAAGGATAAAATTAACCTTCTTTCTCTGTACAGTACTACTGAGCTTGGAGTCATCTTTATGGCTTCCCCTAATATTCCCAGAGGGGAAAAAAATCCACAATACCCCTTTTCCCCCTATTCATCCTGACACTATTTGAGATAAGATAAGGAAGCAGAGCATCTGCTTGACCCCTGTGTTAACTCAGGCATGTAAAACTCTGTTTTTGTCCCAGGAACTCTGACTGACTCCACAACTCAAAGAGGCAAATACACAAGCTATTAAACAATGAGTGTGTTGGGATGCCCTGCTTTGCAGGCCTCCTTGGAAGACTCCAGGGGATATAAAAACATTTATCTGTTTCCTCTGCTCCCCCTCGGGAGGGTTCTGGCTGAGTCAGGTGGAGAACATTCCTCTTGCTCCTATTTATTATATGTTCCCTTCGCCTTGGCCTTTTCTCCTTCCCACTACTCTTATTTTTCTTGGCCTTCTCCAAACATTTTGATCCACACACAGGTACTATGTCTCCCATTCTGATTGCTCTCAGGATAAAGAAGGAAGGCTAGTATTTGGGACACCCCCTGAAAATCAGCAAGTGTACCAGTGTAGCAGCTAGCGCTGCCTTTTGTGACAGACCTTGGCTTTATGTGTCAAATGCTGATAAAGATCTTTGGTTTAAAGAGAGGAATTTATTTAGCCATTCCCCAGATATAAATCACATTTACTTCTCTGAGAAAGACAGGTTTCTTGCCTTTTTGGGCTATAATAAAGAAGATAACAGAGTTTGGTTAACAAGTGGCAAAATACCTGATATTCTCACAAGTTTAGCTCGTCAGGTAACATCTCAGGTGACCACAGGAAGTGGAATCCTAAGGCAGCCCATCAAAATTCTCTAGGGAATGTTATTGTCTTTCAGGGGAAAACAAGCCATCCCCAAAAGCCAAAAGGACAAAAGTATGTGTAATGAAAAGAACCCTACTTCCTATTGCCCTCTCTAGGGCATATTGCTTATTCTCGCAGGCAGTCTAGAAAGTGCACATATTTGTATCTAGGAAATGTGTCTTCACCGCTTTCACTGTATTTGATGTTGGTATAATTTGTGGAGGGGAAGGGAAAAAACAAATTGTTTCACTAGGGATACAGGTGGACCCATTGCAACAATGAGATGTACAAGTCATTATGTTGAAAAAACGAACTTTACAACTTAGGGAGGGGGAGGATCGGGTGCGGGGGGCAAGGGGAGTAGATGGGAAGGGATGGGAAAGGGAAACAAAGGAGGAGGCTACAATGCTTGATAAGAAATACACTCATTATCTTGCCCATGTAATTGTAACCCCTCTGTACCATATTTTCACAATAAAATTTTTTTTTAAAAGAAATACTATATGTCTTAAACTTACATGCACTTCCATGGGTCAAGCAGCAGAGGTAGTTAGGGAATAACCTCCAAGAGTGAGGATGCACGTTAACATGGCTTTTAGGTAGACAGAAGGACAGCCCTGAATGCACTGGCTATAGGAACTGCCTGGCCCGGCTTATCCTAAAAGACTACTATTTTGTTTTTTAAGTGATTTGGTTTAGGTAACAAAATAAAAGCCTGCATAAACACTGTTCTCATTTGCTATTTTCACATAGCAAAATAATTTTGTTCACCTCATATCATATATACCATATATAATACATATTTATTATATATACATATCAAATACATAATATATGTATTATATGTATGTATCAAATAAAATAGGCACATCTTAATGATGGTTTTCGAGTGACAAAGAAGGAGAAGGAAGGGAGGGAGGATGGGACAGAGGGAAGAATACATGAGATAAAGAACATCCCTAACTACTAATGGCTAATTTCTTGTTACAATGGCTCCTGTGAACTTGCAACCATCAATTTCTCTTGTGGATGATAAGGACAGTGACATGTTTTGTCTTGTTTAATTGCTGTAAAAATCTACATTTATGCTTCTGTCCTTTGCTTTTTGATGTCCTCATGCACCTTCTGAGGGAAAGATGAAGTCTCCTCCCCTACTGCTTGACTGAACAAGAAGGCCTCAGCAAAGCCAGTAGCCGACTTGTCATTGCGTTCCCTGCAACCCAGGTCCTGATGTCAGTCAGGGCAGAGCCAGCAATACCTCCGTAAGGGGCAGGTTGTCATTACCCTCCCAACCTCTGTCATGAAAGGTTTCCTATCAAAATTTCCCTCCTTTCAAGTCCTAATAAGAATGACAGCTAGCAGCAGCAGGCAGTGTAGCTTCTTTGTCCCTAGCTGGCCACATAGTGGAAGGAAAGAGAGCCCAGCCACCTTTGGTCCTAAAGATATACACAGACATGGAAATCAGGGAACCCAGAGACCCTGGGATTTCCCTCCATTGCATTATCCCTTCTTAGCAAATCAGAGGGAGGCCAATGAGTAACCCTTAGAGATCATGGGCAGGTGATCGACCACTCTAAGTACTATGCTGATAAAGAACTCATCTCTACCATCAGCTGGCCTGAACACAGCCTCAGGCATCTGAAAAACTCACAATAATCCTTTCCATCAAGGGGAAGTGAGCTAGCTGATCTATAAAATCATGTATTACACATGCTGTGTATTATCCAGTAATTTCGATCCCTATGAATGAGGTAACTTGAAGTAAACAGGGTATGCGACGGATATTCTCAGTATAGTTGTTAGATTATTTGTAAGAATTTTCCAATTCAAATAGCATACTATTGTATGCTTCTAAACCACCATTCTACATTCCCATCTGAGCTCATGGGGCCACTTGGCTCAGCAAAGGCCACTGTAGAAAGTGGCATAGCAGGTCCAAGCACTCAAGGGCTTCAGACATAGGCAGAAATAGTGTAGATCTCTTTTCACCCCTAGTTGTGGCATGTTGGGCCAGTCACTATTCTTTTGCTACCTCAGTGGCTTCCTCTTAAACCACAGATTGTATCCGTTTACATTGAGCAGAACTTTGCATGCTGAATGAGGTGATCTGTATGAAATCAGTAAGTAGTGTTTAGCACTGCTTAAGTGCCCATTACTATGTTCTAGAGCTCTTAGCCATTGTCTGCGCAGAATTTCAGAAACTGAAGGATTCATGGAACTTCAATGACCTTCCCAGTCTGTCATTCCCACCCTTTATTTTATAAGCGTGCTTCATTTTTTTTGTGCCTCAACTATTATGTTTCTTATAAATTCAGGTTTAGTGTCAACTTTGAGCAAATCCAATGACGCTACCTTGCCCATAGCATATGTTTATTTCATGTCTCTGAGATGAAACTTTATAGAAAGGATTCCGTGGTGTAAATGCCACTTGTGACTCACAGAAGGAAGCAAAATTATCAACATTATCAAGAGTTAGAAAGAAGTTGATGCCAAACTCATACATGACTAACGGGTTCCAGACTTCAACCGAAGAAGTAACTACAGGTGAGGTAGAAACAAAATGAATTAGAATTAGAAGTTGGGCTGGAAAAAATGGGCCTGAATTGCTATAATCTCATGAGAAATGGACTAGGAGTTCCTTATCTAGATACACAAAGAAAGTGGTTTATTTACTTTTTTTTTTTTTGTCCATTGTGGGGCTTGAACTCTGGGGTTGGGTGCTGTCCCTCAGCTCTTCAGCTCAAGGCTAGCACTCTACCACTTAAGCCACAGCGCCACTTCCAATTTTTTCTGCTTGTGTGGTGCTGAGGAATTGAACCCGGGGCCTCATGCATGCGAGGCAAGCACTCTACCACTGAGCCACCTTCCCAGCCCAGAAAGTGGTTTCTTGAGATGGAATCTACTCCTGGGGAAGATGTGTGAGCATTGTTGAAATGACAGCAAAGGATTTGGAATACTTCATCAATTCAGTATATATATCCCCTGTTGTCACTGTATTTGATTTTGGTACTCTGGTATTGTATATACGTTTACATGAATTAGGGAAGAGAAGGGTAACAACAGAATGGTGAGACAAAGGACAAGAGGGGGAACCAAAGCAACAGCGACATACACAAGAAAATACGTTGGAAATGACCTGTACAACTTGGGGGTGGGAGTTGGGGGAGGGGGAAAGTAGGGTAAAAATGAGGGAAGGGGTAACAAGTTTAACGAGAAATGTAATCACTACCTTACTTATGTAACTGTAACCCTTCTATGCATCACCTTGACAATAAAAAAAGAACAAACTCCAATTCTGAAACAAGATCTATGGTGGAAAGTCACATGATATATAGCTGTTCCTAACTGCATCACATGCTACAGGGGGGCTTTCATGAAGAGCAAATTAGTGTGGTAAACCTCATTGTGTTATTTTGCTCTCTTCCATGCTCAGCAACCACCATCCTGATCAATCAGCAGCCTTTCTACCTCAAGACCAGCCCTTTCACCCCCCAAAAAGTCCGTATGACTCCCTGAAGGCTCAGATAACTGCTATCACTGGCAACAAGGTATTGTTAAATTTAGGTAGAGATATTGTGTTTGCCCCAGTGCAATTTTACAACTAATAGATTTCAGTATAACATAATTTCTAGGTAGACTTGGAAACCAAAAACTTCACGTCACACATTTCATTGCAGCCTTTACCCTAGTGCCATGACCAGGAACCAAACAGACATTATCTCTGAATGTGGAAGAATAAAATGGAAAAGTAGGTCAGATAAGTTAAGTGACTTTATACATGTTATAGAGTAGCCAGTTAGCTGTGGAATCAGAACTGGAATCCAGGGGTTTTGATGCCCAAATCTGGGCTCATTCACCACCTGCAGCTCTCTTGATGCGTGGCTGAAAGGCGATGCACCATCCTTTATGGGTAATCAGTGGTTCACATTTGTTTGAAACCTTGGACAAGCAATACTTGAAAGAGTTGGGAGACTCAAGGCCAGGCCTTGAATTCTGGTTTTCATCCCAAGGTTTTAGCTGACCTTTTTCTTTATTTTTTTTAAATGCATTTTCTTTTGTAAGGCAAGTTCCTATCAGCCTTTCTCTACCCCCGCCCCCACCTTTGCTAAGGAAGGCTGATCTCTCTTCCCTCCCTACTGCTCTTATTTTTTTTTTATAACTACAGTGAGTAGTGAAAACTCTCTTCTCACGTGAATTGAAGCAGCTGGCACCTTTAGGGCTCTCCTATTGTCGTTATTATCATTTCACATTTATAAATGATCACAGTGAGCTTGGCACCATAGCATATAGTAGTAAGAACCTTGCCATCTAAATTAGATACAGATAGATCCACATAAAAGAGAAAACCAGAGGCAGGGGGTGAGTGGAAGAGGACAAGGCGAGGGAAAATGTCAGGGTCATGGCCATGGCACTTCAAACTCTCTCTTGCTGAGTAAATGGCTGTATAAGACTCAAGAAGACCTCCCCAATTTTTTTTAGCAAAGTGAAAGAAAAATACCCCTAAAGGGACTGCATGAAAATACGAGGGTGTTTTCTTTTCTATTTTTTTCCCCTTTTCCCTTTTCATTTCTGCTAGAATTTAAGGAAAACACTTTCTTCTGAAAGAATCGTTCCAAATCATCTCTCTGTTGCCTCTTCCATTCGCCCTCCCCAATACCCACAGTGCCCCTCCCTATGCACTTTTGGTTTGAACTCAGCCAGCCAGCAGGGAGGCTAGGGAATAAAAGTAGGAGGCAGCTGGCATGTCTAATTCCATGACAGACATGTGGCGAATCTAAAGGCCACCCCTGGAAGCATCTTTGATCTCTAGGAACCCTCCGCACATCCCATTTCCCTTCCCCAGGGCCAATGCTGAGAGTCTACCCCAGCTTCTCCATCACCGCCCCCCCTCAAGTATAACCTTCCCTTTCTGTGTGCCCAATGTTCCCCTGACCCATAGATTTATTCTTACATCTCTTCCTTGATCTCAAAAGGGCAACTCTATCCTGCTAATTCTTCTTTACTATATAGATTTACCCCCTTAGAATTTGAGGATAAAAGGCCACACCTCCCATAGCCACAGGGAAATATCTAAGCAAAAATGCCAATTAGATTCATCATAATAGAAATAGAATCAATAACCAAATGCTTTAATAAATGAGGTAAAAAATTAAGTATTTTAAGTGGCAACACTTCCAATAACTCCTATTCATGTAGTTTGTCCATGGACTTTCCAGAACAACTCTCCCAACTTAGGGGAGAAACTGAGAGAGTTGCCCAGAGTTCTTATAACTCTCAGATTAATGGACCACTTGGTTTTCTCTTTTTGACACACACCAAATGAAAACCAAAAGCTCCCACTGATAACAGCCATGAGGGATGGGAAAATGGCAAACATGCATTTCCATCATTCAAGGAACCCAAATCATACTGAGAGCCTTTTGGCGTGTGAAATATTAAGCCATAGCCTTTTCCCAGAGCTAAATGAGAGCACAAAGGACAAATGACTCAGGGATGAGGGGCCAGAGGAGAGGACACCATGTTGATGTCTCTGCCTCAGCATTTGGGCACCTGTTTAATACTCAAGAGGCAGGGTAAGCCAAAGGAGGGGCTTCTAGAGGTTATCACTTTCTCTCTCTTTTGCTAGGTGATTTGTCCTCTCAATTTTATCCTCTTTTAAAATACTGGGACCTAAATGGTTTAGTACTGGTACCATCCTTGGGAACATTCTCATGCTGTCATTTCAGTTGAACTCTAAATGACAGCGGTGAAAGCTAGATGTAGATCGTAACATTCTCTGATCTACCAAAAAGGAGGCACAGATGAGATGCAACATTGTTGGAAAGAAAGGGTACAGAGAAGGAGTGTTTGAATACAGTGACACAGAGTCAGGACCTGTGAGAGGAAGGAGGGAATGAATGAAGTTAGGGGAGGAGGAGATACCAGCTGAAAAGAATTTTGAGAAGTGTTCAGCCAGATCATTATAGAGTCCTGCAGTCAAAGTTGCCCATGGGACAAAAATGTGTGTGTGTGTGTGTGTGTGTGTGTGTGTGTGTGTTTATTTTCCCAGAATGCACCTGTCTTAGCATCTTTACCATGCTCAGTTGTTGAATGGGGACAGCCTGAGGAGGTGGGTGGTTATGGCAGTGGGTAAAGAAGGAATGAAGCTTGGGCCATACACAAGGTCTGTTTCCTAGTGTACAGGATTTCCCAATGGCTTAGCTCTGTTTCCTTCCAGAGAGACTATCCTAAGAGGCTAGACCAATCAATTCTTGGTCTACAAATCACAGAGCACATTTAGCACTGCTTCATACTATAAGTACAGTTTATACAAATGTCAGGAACTAAGTATTGCTACTATGTTAAACCTCAACAAGTTCATCTATTTTTCATGTTCTTCCTCCTATGTATATCCCCTGTTGTCACTGTATTTGATTTTTGGTACCCTGCATTTTGTATATACATTTATCTAATTTGGGGAGGGGAAGGGGAGTAACAAATTGCTGAAACAAGGACGCAGGATGACCCATTGCAACAAGACACTACATTGGAAACAAACTTTACAACTTTGGGGGGAGGAGGAGGGGGAAAGAAGGGATATTAGAAGAAAAACAAAGAAGGGGTAACAACGTTTGACAAGAAATATACTCATTACCTTACTCATGCAACTGTAACCCCTCTGTACAGAATCTTTAACAATAAAATAAAATTTAAAATAACTTCTTAGGTAGTTACTATTATTAACCTATTTGCAGACAGAAAATTGAGTTTTCAAAAGATGACAAGCCATGCAGCAATTGTTGGAGCCAAATTTCAAATGTAGCGCTGGCTAAAGCCACAACATATATCACTTCTCAAACCACTTCTTGACTGGGGCAGTTTATAATCTCTGTAATTATTACTAAGTGTTAAGGTTGTGTTGTAATTCTCTCATACCACATAATTAGAGAAGAAAACTCTTGTAAAGTTATGTCAGACTTTGCATTCACCCCAAAAATCCTCATAACCACTCCCCTCTATTTCATGAGGGATCAAGGTAAAATTTTAGCACTTGCTGACACTGTGGCAATGGTACAGCAATCCCAATGAAATGACTTTCTGGCCCACATGGAGGCAACCTTTCAATGGCTCACATGCTCTGTAATAATTGATATATTTCAACTATGACCTGGCAGCTACTTACTGTGCAATAAATTAAAAGCTGCAGTAAAAATCCTGCATAGCTCTCAAAGGTTGATATCGATAACAAACACCAGATATATGTCTCCCCCCATCTACCAACATATTAGAAATTAATTATTATAAGAGTGAAAAGTCCAAATGAAAGCTAAGTCTTTTCCACAAAAAAAAATATTAAAACAGCAAATCCTTGAAAAGCAAGTTAGCTTAATTACAAAGAAAGTACAATCAAATTGGAGTGTTAGCATGCAGGAACCTGTCATAGCTGATGGAAATCGTGGCTCTAATACTATGAGGCTTTCTCATGAAAAGGCTAAAAGGACGCTGTCAATTTTGACAGGCCTAACATGCAACACCCACATGCACCCCTGAATACAAATATTGCATTTCCTATTTTAGAATGGCCTCTTGATAGATACTTCACTATCAGTCTTTGGAAATGATCTCAGTGGAGAATAAATAAATAAATAACAGAAAGCTTTTCAGCCTAGATCCCCTGCTAACTTGAGAGAATAGATTTGGCAAGAAGAGTGACACCCATAATCACAACACATCTGAGGAACTTGTTTGGTTTCTCCACAGCCAAATAAGGACAGGGATTATAAGACCATTACCAGCCTTCTTTTGGGGGGAGTTCCTAGCTTTTCACTGTCAAGGGAGCATTCTCAAAAGAAAAACTAGTAATGATTTATATAACAAGCAGATCTTCGACCTGTCACCCCCTAACCACATCTTCTAAGGAAAGCTTTTCTTTTCTTCATGTAGCAATTGTACCGTCTAAGCAAATCCATCCTCTCAGAGCTAAGCCTGTCCCACACACCCTCCAAGGCAATAAAGGACTCAATGGCAGAAATCACTGTCTTCCTCAAAATCACTGACATTTTAGGCTATCATTTCCCTCACATAGAAAACAAAAGACAAATGCAACAGAAAGCTTCTGTAGCATGTGGTTTAACTAAAAAGAACCTACGCATTAATCCCCCAATGTTTCAGTTCCACCTCCTTGAGTGCATTCTCACTTAAACCCCACAAAGCCTTGCTCTGAAGTTCAACAATCACTCAGCACACACGCGCAGAGTGTAGATCCAGGATTGCCAGTCAAGGCAAGGAGTGCTGGGTGAGTGGGAGTGACTGACTCGCTCAAGAATATCAGCATTTCTCATGACTTACAGGATCAGGTTCAAATTCTGTATCCCAGCTTCTAATGTTCTGCATAACATGATCCTGACATACCTTTGAAGCCTTTCCTCTTTCTTACAAGTGGTCTGAAAGACCTCTACTGCCTGATATTGTAGCCACACTCCATCTGTATTTATTGAACAGTTGAAGTTTAGCTTTTTCAAATTGCTATCTACATTCAGGATTTTAATTACAGTTTCAAACAGGAAAGAAGGCAAAAATATCTCCACACTTTTTTTGAAAAAAAAAAGTTTTATTATTATTGTAAAGGTGATGTACAGAGGGATTACAGTTACGTAAGCCAGGTAATGAGTACATTTCTTTTTTAGCAATGTCACTTCTTCCCTAATTTACTCCCAGTTTTCTTTCCTGACCACCCCCATCACTAGTTATATAGTTCATTTCCAGCATAGTGTCTAGTGAGTATCACTGCTGCATTTGTTCACCCTTTGTCCCACCATTCCCATGCTCCCCCTTACCCTCACAAAAACAGATAAACTTACTTCCAAGACAAATGGTACAGAATATAAAACTGAGACAAAGGAGGAGGAAAAACCTTTTGTTTCATTTCTTTGAGTTCATTTAAATAAACAACATTTTATATGATCATATGCATATAGCTATTGAGCCTTTGTGACTCTCTCCTAAGAATATGTTTCTTTGGCCCACACTTTTAATAATGAAATGATGATGGTTTGGACAAAACATATTACAAACAAGCTAAACCCCAATCCAGTAGATGGAAACAAATAATTAAAATTAAATCAGAATTAAATGAATAAGAGTCCAAAAACCATAGAAAGAATCAACAAAACAAAATGTTGGTTTCTCAAAAAAATAACAAAAATGAGAGACCCTTAGCAAATCTTATCAGCAGAAGAAGAGAACACATCCAATAAACAAAATCAGAGATGAGAATAGAAACATCACTACAGAAACAACCAAGATTCAGAACACTATAAGGGAATACTTTTCAAACCTTTATGCTAATAAGTTTGTGACTATGGAAGAAATGGACAAATTTTTAGCATATATTGACATGCCCAAACTAAATCAAGATTATTTAAACCAACTTAACAGACCCATATGAACATCAAAATAGAAACAGCAATAAGAGACCTCACACCCAAGAAAAGCCCAGGACTGGATAGATTAACAGTTTAATTCTATAAGACCTTCAAAGCAGAACTCACACCAATACTCCTCCAACTTTTCAATGAAATTGAAAGAGAAAGTTCACTACCAAACTCTAAGAAGCCATAATAACCCTAAAGAACTATAGACCCATTTCTTTGATGAACGTTCATGTAAAACTTCTCAACAATATTCGACTTCAACAACTCATCAAAAAAAATCATACACCATAATAAGACAGGATTCATTTCAGAGATGCAAAGCTGGTTCAATAAACACGAATCAATTAATATAATCCATCATATCAACAAGAGCAAGGATAAGATCCACCTGATTATCTCAATAGATGCAGAAAAAGCATTTGACAAGATCCAACACCCCTTTATGATGAAAGCTCTGGAAAACTAGGAATCCATGAAACATTCCTCAATATAATAAGGGCTGTGTATGACAAACCTACAGCAAGCATTATACTTAATGGTGAAAAGCTAAAGGCATTTTCTCTAAATTCAGGAACAAGACAAGGATGTCCACTCTCTCCACTCCTCTTCAATTTAGTATTAGAATGCCTAGCTAGAGTAATAAGACAAGATCCAAATAAGGAAAGCTGAAGTAAAACTCTCCCTCTTTGCAGATGACATGATCTTGTATTTAAAGAACCCTATAGACTCCACTCCCATGTTACTCCAGCTGATCTAAAACTTTGGCAAAGTAGCAGAGTATAAAATTAACCCTAAAAATCAATGGCTTTTTGGTATGCCAATAACGAGAAGAGCATGACTGAAAACAGGAAAGCGACTCCTTTTGTAAAAGCCCCACAAAAAATAAAACACCTAGGAGTTAACTAAAGAACTGAAGGACCTCTATGATGAAAACTTTAAAAACCTGAAAAAGGAAATTAAAGCAGAACTAAGGAAGTGGAAAAACCTCTCATGTTTCTGGATTGGGAGGATTAACATCGTGAAAATGGCAATACTGCCAAAGGCTATCTACAAATTCAATGCAATACCTATCAATATCCCAACCTCATTCTTCAAGGAAATAGAAGCAATCCAAAAGTTCATATAGAACAATAAAAGACCTGAATAGCAAAAACAATCCTTAATAGAAAGAACAGTACTGGAAGAATATCAATACCAAATTTCAAACTCTACTATAAAGCAATAGTAATCAAAACAGCTTGATACTAGCACAAGAACAGACCTCAGGACCAATGGAATAGAACTGCAGGCCTAGAAATGAACCCACAGACCTGTAGCCATCTAATCTTCAATAAGGGAGCTAAAAAAATAGAATGGAAGAAAGACAGCCTCTTCAGTAAATGGTGCAGGCAAAATTGGTTAAACTAAAGCTAGATCCTTATATATCACCCTGCACCAGAATCAACTCCAAATGGATCAAAGACTTCAAAGTCAAAGCAGACACCCTGCAAACTTTATTGGAAGGAATAGGAGAAAGTCTAGGACTCCTTGGCACAGGCTGAAACTTTCTGAATAAAAACCCAAAAACACAACAAATCAAAGAAAAGTTGGACAAATGGGATTGCATGAAGTTGCAGAGCTTCTGCATGGCAAAGGACATAGTCAGCAAGATCAATAGAAAGCCCACGGATTGGGAAAATATCTTCACTAGCCATACAACAGACAAGAGCCTCATATCTAAAATATACTTAGAACTCAAAAAATTAAATCCCCAAACAACAAATCCTCACAGAAACAACTGCCCAATTAATAAGTGGGCTAAAGACTTAAAGAGAGACGTCTCTGAATAGGAAACAAGAATGGCCAATAGACACATGAAGAAATGCTTACCTTCTCTAGACATAAAAGAAATGCAAATCAAAACAACATTGACATTCCACACCACTCCAGTTAGAATGGCTATAATCAATAAATCTAATAACAACAGATGCTGGAGGAGATGTGGCCAAAAGGGAACCCTATTCCATTGGTAGTGGGAGTGTAAACTTGTTCAACCACGTTGGAAAGCAGTATGGAGGTTCCTCAAAAGACTCCACATAGAGCTCCCCTATGACCCAGCAATCCCACTTTTGGGCATTTACTCAAATGATCACAAACAAGGCTATACTAAAGCTACCAGCACAACTATGTTTATCGCAGCATTATTTACCATAGCTAAGATATGGAACCAACCCAGATGCCCCTCAATAGATGAATGGATCAAGAAAATGTGATACACACACACACACACACACACACACACACACACACACACACACACACACAACAGAATTCTATGCCTTCATCAGAAAGAATGACACAGCCTCATTTGTTAGGAAATGGAAAGACATGAAAAAAAAATTATATTAAGTGAAGTAAGCCAGGCCCAAAGAAACATAGGTCCCATGGTTTTCCTTATTTGCAATAACTAGTATACGTCTAGGATAATCTTACCACCCAAGCAGAAAAGATCAAAAGCTATGTATATATGACCATATAAGATGATGCTAAGCGAAATGAACCCAAGATAGGGACACAAGTGGTTTTATATTTGTCACCATTGTTTTTAATGTACTATGTGATTTTTTTGTTTCTTTTGTATGCTCTTGCCCTTTGGTATAACCCCTGTTTTCACTGTATTTGTGTCCAGTACCCTGCATCTTGTATATACATGTTTTCTAATTTGGGGATGGGAAGGGAAATAACAAAATGCTGAAACAAGGATACAGGTTGACCTATTGTAACAATGAGATGTACAAGACACTATGTTGAAAATGAACGTTACAACTTGTGGGGAAGGGGCCAAGAGGTAGGGAGGGAGGAGTTGGGGAGGTGGGGAGGGAAGGGATGGTAGGGGAAAAACAAAAGAGAGGGTAACAATGCTCAATAGGAAATGTACTTATTACCATACTCATGTAACCGAAACTCCTTTGTACAGTATCCTTACAATTAAATAAATATAAAAACATATTACATAAATAAATGATCAAAATAATTTCTAAGGTTTTCCTTTTCCTTTTTTTTTTTTTTGTTAGTTGTGGGGGCCTGAACTCTGGGCCTGGGTGCTGTCCCTCAGCTCTTCAGTTCAAGGCTAGTGCTCTACCACCAGAGCCACAGTGCCACTTCTGGCTTTTTCCACTTATGTGGAGCTGAGGAACCAAACCCAGGGCCTCCTGCAAGGTGATTAATTGGACTTTCCTTTTCAGGCTGGCTTTGAACCATGATCCTCAGATCTGAACCTCCTGAATAGCTAGAATTACAGATGTAAGCCACCAGCGTCCAGGTTGACTTGTATTTGTATTGAACAAAGCAGTAGACTGTGCATTCTCCTTCACTTGGCTTTGTTTTTACTCTGGCCTAGCCACTTTTTGATTTTTTATTTAAATCTTACCCTTCAAGTTCCTGCCCAAATATACTTATTGTAAATCAATACCGATAAGATCTTTGGAAAGCTTCTCTTATAGAATTCCATATGTTGTGTGTCTCTTGCAGCAATTTGTGTGTGTGTGAGTGTGTGGGTGAGTGTGAGTGTGTGCGTGTGCGTGTGCTACTCCTGGGGCTTGAACTCAGGGCCAGGGTGTTGTTCCTGATCTTTTATGCTCCAGGCAGTGCTTTACCAACTTGAGCCACAGTTCCATTTTTAGATATTTTTTTGGGGGGGGGGCAGTTAGTTGGAGTTAAGAATCTCAAAGACTTTTGCTTAGGTTGGCTTTGCACTGTGATCCTCCAATCTCAGCTGCCTGAGTAGCTAGAATTACATACCTGAGCCACTGGTACCTGTTCTTGCACTATTTTTTAAAATTATCTTTAGGTAGTTATACAAAGGCTTTACCATTTACCAAGGCAGTTCATGAGTACAATGCATCTTGATCAATGTCACCCCTTTCAACATTCCCAACCATCCCTCCCTAACCACCCCTTCCTTCAGTCTTCTTAGTTTTGTAGGATACACTTTGAATTCTTGATGGCATTCTGTCCCTCTTCTCTTTATTCACCTTTCCTCTTGGCCCCACTTTACCCCTTTCATGAACCTGTTACCTGGTGTTGAATTTTGCTGAACTTTGATTTTGTCTTTCTCAGGCATTACATCATTTTAGAAGACTTTGAGTTTACCATATTTCAGTGACTACATTTGTATACACTTACATACCACATAATGTATTTATTTATAAGTTTGTAAGCTAAATCTGCTTCCACATATAAAAGAAAACACGCATCCTTTGTCTTCCTGGGACTGACTTACTTCACTTAACATGATTTTTTTTCTGGGTCTTACCATTTTTTTTACAAATGGTATAATATCTTTCTAATTGATCATTTAAAATTTTTAACAGTGTTTTGTACAGTGTAACATTGTACCATTGTTGCATTGTTGGGCACACCTGCTGGACTCCATCAGAACAGATATCTTAGGTTCTCATAGAGGGCAGCTATTGCATTTTTGTTTTCTATGATCTGTAGAACAATATGTTGTACAATGGTGATAATAAATCTTTATTAAGAAAAGGATAAATGGATGGATGAATAAAAGCATGGATGAAAATAAATGGATGAATCAAGATAGTGTGCTATTGGCAAAATAATAGACATGGAAATCGATGGAATAGAATCGAGGACCCATAAATAAATCACATAAGTACAGTTGACTGATTTTTGAAGGGGGTATAAAGACATTTAATAGAAAAAGGAGACTATTTTGTGTCACCATAGGGCATCCATCTATGAAAAAAATGAACTTAGATATTGATCATTTTATTTTTGTAAAAATTATGAATGTATTTTTGTAATGCAGTGTAGATGTGAATATAAAATAAAAACAACTTCTAGAAGAAGATTTCCTCAAACTTGGATCTGGTATTGAATTTTTAGATATTTGTCAAAAAAAACATCATTAATGAAAGAAAAAAGGTAAGCTAAGCATTACTGAAAATGACAATTTTCCTCTGTGAAAGTCACACCATTAAGTGAATGTAAATACAGACACAGATCACAAGAAATTTCTCATAAAAAATTCACATGATAAAAACATGTATGTGCAAAATATGCAAAGAACCTTTAAACAATAAGAAATCTATAAATCAAGTTTCAGAACAGGCAAATGTCTAACAGACACATACTAAAGCAAATCTACACACTGGAATCAGGTCTACGAAAAGGTACTCGGCCTCTTTCATCAGTGTAAAATACAAATGAAAACCTGGTACCTCACTCCTGACATAGAAAAGAAAACCTAAGTGTAGTTCATAAGCCTGAGTGTAGGAACTGACAAGATAAAACAGTTAAAAGAAAACAAGAATATATCTTCATTACCACATATTAGTTAATAATATTAGTATTGGCAGGTGAATGGGTAAGCAAACTGTTTTGGAAACATAGAATAGAGTGCTATTCAGCCTTAAAAAGGAAGGGAATTCTGACACATTTTATAATATAGAAAAATGTGAGGACGTATTTTTAAGAGAACTAAGCCAGTCACAACAAAACAAATATTGTATGATTCCATGTATATGAAGTCTCTGAAGAAATCAAACTCATAGAGACTGTAAATAATGGTTTCTGGAGGCTGGATGGGGGGAGAATAAGGAGCTAGTGTTTAATAGTAGCAGACTTTCCATTTGGCAAGGTGAAGTGTTCTGGAGACAGATGGTAGTATGGCTACAAAGAAACATTGATGGTGATGCACACTAAGCAACAGTTAGAACATTTAAGGTAGTATACATTTTGTTGGACAGACTTTACCTCCATCAAATATTTGAGAAGTCTAAATACTGCATGGATTCATTCACAGGACATTTTTGGGAAGGTCATCATCATTGAGAAGATATTTGGATTAGAAGGGTCCCAGATGTAGGATTGGGCAAAGTAATTATGGAGGTGAATCAGAATGGCCTTTTCTTAACCAAGGCCCTTGCATATGAAGGTGCAATAGTAGTTGCATGACACCATGAATTGGCAAAACCCATAGACACTTACAACATGAAGGGTAAAGCTTAATGTATGCAAATGTGAAAAAATGATTTCAGAAGTCAGGGGATCCTAGGAAGCCATGCCAACTGTGGCAGAAGAACCTAATTGTACTACTACACAAGCAGGAAGCAACCTCACTAGAAGTAGGAAGGTGGGAGAGGTGCTCAAAAGGAGCTAGATGTAAGTGAGATAATCTGGTTGATAAGTAATTTCCATGGGGTATGATTGAGCATTATGATGTCACTCTACATGAGTGCTAGAGTTGGTGGACGGGGGAGTTAAAATTTTCCCAGTTAGGTTGGGAATTTGTAGGTAAGTAGAAGCTGGGCAATGGTGGCTCATCCTATAATCCTAACTACTCAGGAGTCTGAGATCTGGAGATCACAGTTCAAAGCCAGCCCAGGCAAGAAAGTCCATGAGACTCTTATCTCCAGTTTACCACCAGAAAACAGGAAGTGGGCTGTGCTCAAAGCTGTAGAGTGCTATCTTTTTTTTTTTTTTTTTTGGTCCTGGGGCTTGAACTCTGGGCTTGGGCACTGTCCCTGCATCTTCAGCTCAAGGCGAGCACTCTACCACTTGAGTCACAGCACCACTTCCTAGAGTGTTATCCTTGAGCAAATACAGCCCAGGCCCTGAGTTCAAGCCTCAGGAGAAAGGAAGGAAGGAAGGAAGGAAGGAAGGAAGGAAGGAAGAAAGAAAGAAAGAAAGAAAGAAAGAAAGAAAGAAAGAAAGAAAGAAAGAAAGAAAGAAAGAAAGAAAGAAAGAAAGAAAGAAAGGACGGAAGGAAGGAAGGATTGATTGATTCAGTACAAGAATAACTTTCCAGGAACAATCCTTAAGAAAAGGAACCAGGACTCTTGAACAAACATTGGATCCTACAACTAAGAAGAGGAATTGTGAACTCTGCATAATGAGACTGGAAGACCCTGTACTGTCAGAAATAAGAAAGTATTTGAGGAAAGAAGGAAATGTAATGGGAGAGGTGTTCAAGGAGCACCACTGTCAACTGAAGGAGCTCCTGATAAACCAAAAGTCACACAACTCAAAATAGCAAAACAAGGAAGTATCAGATTATAATCTAAATAGGAAATGACTATCCAGAAATCTATATCAATATAGATAAATGATTGAGCAAACAGACAAGTGGGTGAGAGCAGACAAATTTCCTATAAAGCAGAGTTCCACACCCCTTAATTATGAGCTGCATATTGTGACTTCCTTTGAAAGAGTACAGGCTAGAAAGGGGAATAACTTTATACCAAAGACACTTACCAACTCTGTCTTAGCTAGGCGATGGATGTCAACATCACCATGTTAACACAGTTAATAGTATCAACATGCTTCCTTGCTATAATATTATAAGGATGACCTATTTACTTTTACAATTTTCCTCCCTCAATTTACAAACCAAATCTAGTCATGGGAAGACACCAGGCAAGCTGAACTAGAAGAAAATTCTATAAGATTTGACCAATTATATTCCTCAAAACTCAAAATAATCAAATTTATAGTAAATCTGAGAAATAGATGGGACTATGTAGCAGAGAAAGCAAAACTAGGGAAATGTGAATAAAGATGGGTCTTCATTAATAATAATGAATCTATATCTGTTCATTAATTGTAAGAAAAATATTCTTAAACTTTACCTTTCTTCTTACTCTCTCTCATATTTGGTAACATTTTCTTCTTTGCTTTGACACACATCTCAGAATTTCTAGGGAAAATTCTTGTATATACCCCATTTTGATAAACAAATACAAACAATAGCTGAAATTCTTGAGGGAAATATTGAACCCCAAATGCATACACAAAGCAATTCAATGAACTTCCAGTACAAAAGGTTTCAGATCTCAAAACACACATACACATAATCAGTAAGGTTTTATTTTATAGCATGCCCAATTTACCACATTCTTAAGCAATGACCTGAGTCAAGTTTTACAAACTAAAGCTAAAACAAAAGCAAATAAAATCATTTAATATCTGAGGAAAAGAGTTAGAAATATGCCTCATGGAATATTTAAAAATGCATAAAGAAGCATGTTATTGGCTGAGTACTTGGAAATAAGCAGATCCAGAGACTGTTATGAAAACCAGTTACGCCTCTAATTTTTACCTGTAGCCAGTTAAGCTAAGAGTTACCCCTGAAATGTCAAATGGCCTTTGTGAAGGAATTTATTGTAAAAGACGTAATTCCCAATTCTGGCTGGTAAAACAAACTTTACGGAGCACTCCTGGACTTTCATAATGATGGAATACAACCTGAGGCAGTATAACTTCATAATCTCTTAGGACAAATAGCCTTCAAAAATTCAACCTGGCTCCAATTCACATTGGAATGAGTGCAAGTTTCTGTTGAAATCATACGATTCACTCATTGTATAGCAGTAAAACTTCTGTGAGCATGACCTTAGGCCTACCTCCCCATTTGCTCTAATTTTACAGGGTCAGTAATAACAT
Source organism: Dipodomys spectabilis (assembly GCF_019054845.1). NCBI lineage: Eukaryota > Metazoa > Chordata > Mammalia > Rodentia > Heteromyidae > Dipodomys > Dipodomys spectabilis. Next base: position 7,101,340 of record NW_024870701.1, on the reverse strand, counting down.
TATTTAACACATGTGCTTTTGTATGGTTAGTGCCTAACTTGGTACAGGTTTAAGGTAATAACTACCTATTTGAAATCTGTTATCAGGACCTACCAGCCTGTAGTCCATGTCACCTGGGTATTATACACAAAGAACCTACCTGGAATACTCAAATTGTCACTGTCACTAAATATTTTTAAATAAAGGCCTATAAAAATCCAATTCGATTTGTAGATGAAGTACAGTTTGGTTGAAATGCTACAACAGTATAAGTCAAGATTAACTTAACCTTTTAAAAAGATTATGTTACAGGCAAAGCCACACTGGCCTGTGGAGGCCTTGGAGCTAATTCTGTGCCTTGAAAAGATTGGAAAATGGCAAATGTAAATATATCTTCAATGCCCCAGGGGTGTCCTGGAGTCTGGTTACCATTTTCTCCTCCCTGGAGTTGAACACTGAAGCCATGAAGGCTCAGGACAGAGGCCAGCTCACTATCCTACAATTGCAGTGGCTAGACATCTGTGTTACCCCTCCCCGGCCCCTTCCCTTCTCCCTTCCTGCTCTTGCTTTTGAAGTGGAGGCAGGAAACTAGCAACTATGTTAGCTTCAGCCTTTCCAAGGAGTTTTCCATCCCAGAGTATTTTAAACACTACCAGATCCAAAAGGATCAGATGTATGGTGATCTAATGTCACTTTGGATTTGAGTGACACTGGAAAGAAAAAGAAAAGAAAGAAAAAAAAAAAAACAAAACAAAAGCAAAAATTTAGACACTTTCCATGGGATCCCCGGAGGATATAACTGGAGGCAAGTTGGTCAGTTCATTAAAATTCCCTTCCACTATCTCTTGCTTTCCTGCCTCAGATAAGACAATTCAGGCAGTACAGGACACACCTCTCTGGGAATTTTCTCTCATATTATTCGATAGTTCTTATTGCTGGAAATATTTTCCATGAAAATCCACTTCCCAATGACTGACATCTATGGCCTCTTGGGCCCTTGGAAATGTTAGAAAATAAGTCTCCAAAGGCTGAATATGGTAGCACATGTTGTAATTCTAGCTACATGAGAGGTAGAAGGAGAAGGATTGCAATCCAAAGCTGGCCTGGGAAAAAGTGGGAAACTGAATCTGGAAAATAAACCAAATCAATGTCAATGAAACATGGATCAAAAAAATAGACTCTTTGCCTAGCAGGCACAGAGGTTCTGAGTTCATACCTCTCAGTACTGCCCCTCCCCTCCCAGCACCACCAAAAAAACAGGTCTCCATATGCACATTCCACTGCCATACAATAGTGGAATGAAAACTCACAATAACAAAACCATGACAGCAATAACAAAACCATGATCACTTCCTGAGCATTTTCCGGGTAGCCAGAAACATACTAAATGAAAATGATGGAGAAAATGTTCCATCTGAAGTCTCCACAAGATAAACAATGATCGTATGTTTGCAGGAGAAAGTTGATTGGACATGGAGTGGGAGATGACAATGGATTCTGAAATCCCTAGACTACTTAGAAATATCTTTGCTAAGGAGGGAAAATTCTGTTCCTGCTCCATGAGCAGGTTGTTTTGCTGCATATCAGTATAGGCTTGCTTGGCCAAGTTCTAGGATGAGAACTGGGAGATAATGAATTATGCTCACAAGAAAGAAAGGAAAGTGACGATGTGAGTCTCCTGGAAGGATTCAGGAAATTCTGCATGGAAAAATCCAGCTACACACTCCTCTCTGCTCTGATTGCCACAGTGACAGTCTTCACAGAGCACAGGAGTGGCGCAGAGGAGGACATCACCTTTCGTCTGAGCGATGTGTGCAGTGAGTCTCATTTATAATGGCCTAAGAGCCTCAGTAAAATCTGCATTGCTCACCAGAGCTTCTGAGTGAATTCATTTTCAGAACTAAAAGAGATGCTCAGGAGATCTTCCTCACCGAAGGTTCTAAGCCAGAAGAGAGAACAACCTGGATAGTGTCTTATGTTGTGTGGCAAGTACTGGTTATGATGGTCCTAAAGTCCTGAAGATATGAGTGGAGCCAGGTCTCTATCTGCTCACCATACCGATGCTCATACCAAGGCTCACTGTTCCTTGCATGTCTTTCCTTTTGAATTCACATTTTTGTTTTTGTTACTTCTGCTTTGGTTTCTTGACTTGCCGTCAAAAGAACACATACCATTGCTTTCACTTTGAGGTCTACAAAAAATCTGATAAGCATAATTTTTTACTGGATACATTGTTAACAAAGGTAAGTGGAATTCAAGTTCAAAAGCTTAGGAAAACCAGATTTTTGCATGTCTCTTGGCCACAAGTGTATTATGGCAAGTATCAAATGTCTTATTAAAATCCAGGTACATTATCATTGTAATAGTTTCTTGATGATTACATTTGATATCCTAACAACAAAGAAAATGAAGTTTACTTTATCTGACTATTCCTTGGGAACCCATCTTAGAAGTTTTCTAGCATTCGACACAGTGCAGATGGAGTCCAGTAAGTTTCCCCAGTTTGTCTATTGCTTGAGCATTTGCCTCCTTGCATTTTTTTTGGCTCCTCTCCCATTACCTATGATCTTTACACCACAGTTTGTGAGACTACTTCTTCAGTTTACATAAACAATTCAGGATATTAATCTCTGAGGTCCATTGAAGATAACAAGACAGATTTCTTCTGATGAATACCTGATCTGCTTGATGTTAGCTTGGCTTGTTTTATAGACTATGTTTACTGCTTGTTTAAAAAAAATCTTTGGGAGGTCATTTTGATATTTATATAAATTTATTGATTTAAATACTTAAATATATATACATATACTGTATATGTATATATAGTATATATATATATTACTGCCCCCCCTACACTTCCTCTGGCTTCTGAATGTCCTTTAGGGCATTTACTCCTCTTGGGCCCAAGGACTTTGGTGTCTGAGAAGCCATTAGATATGGCTTGTCCTGTGAGGACTTGCTCTCTCTATGCCTTTGCTGCCAGAGCCTATCTTGAGATCATTATTCTGACATGCTTGACATGATTTTCCTTTGCTTGAATTGGGAATATGACTAGAAGCTCTCTCCCTGATTTAAACTTAAACAAAATTGGGGCAATGGGCTACTAAAGCTGAGAGAGATCCACCACCAAGGCAATAAAGTAGGCTAATAATGTCATTTTCCAAAAAGAGAAGCCATTTATTTATTTGCTTGTCTGTATATAAGCTACTGACATAATCTTCTTGGTGTTTATTTTATTCCTCCTATCTCATGTTTATCCATTTAACCTATTCTTCTGGTTATAATTATAATAATTGAACTTGTAATTATAATAATTGAACTTGCAATAATTGAACTTATTTGCCTTAAGGATTATAGTATCTACCATCTTTTTCCAAGTGGTACTTTATCATTTCATACATAAAAGTTAGCAATAGCTGGGGGCCAGTAGCTCACGGAGGCTGAGATCTGAGGATGGCAGTTCAAAGCCAGCCAAGCAGGAAAGTCTGTGAGATTCTTATATCCAGTTAACCACCAGAAAACCGGAAGTGGCACTGTGGCTCAAAGTGGTAGAGTGCTGGCCTTGAGCTGGAAAACTCAGGGACAGTGCCCAGACCCAGAGTTCAAGCCCCATGACTGACAAAAAAAATAGGTAGCAATAGCATATTACTGTCGCTCCCCTTCCTGATATTTGTGCTGTTAATGCTAGCTATTTTATATAGCTATATGTTATAAAAACCTATTAGCCAATTACCTTTAAAAACACATGGATAGGAAGTTGGGAAGGTGGCTCAGTGGTAGAATGCTTGCCTTGCAGGCATGAGGCCCTGGGTTTGATTCCTCAGCACTACATAAGCAGAAAAAGCCACATAAGCAGAAAAAGGAAGTGACACAGTGGCTCAAGTGGTAGAGCGCTAGCCTTGAGCTGAAGAGCTGAGGGACAGTCCCCAGACCCAGAGTTCAGGCCCCACCACCAGCAAAAAAAAAAAAAAGGATTAAAGAATGTATTTCCCATTTCATTGTATAGATTCATATTTCCATGCAACATTTTTTCTTCTTAAAAATCTTACTTTTATAATGTGGATGAGATCATTGAGTTTTTGCAGCTTTTCTGAAAATGTACTTTGCCTTTAAATTTGGAAGATTCTTTTGATGAGTACAGAACTAAAGATGGACACTTTTTTTCTTTTTTTTCATATCTTGGAGTTTATTTTGCATAGTATCATCTTATATAGTCATATGTACATAGCTGTTGAGCTATTGTGATCTTCTTCTAGGACTATCCTAGACATATACTAATTCTTTTTTTCATATTTTTTATTGTAAAAATACTGTACAGAGGGGTTACAGTTACATGAGTAGGGTAATGAGTACATTTCCTATGAGCATTGTTATCTCCTCCTTTGTTTTTCCCCTACCATCCCTTTTCTCCCCACCTCCCCAACTCCTCCCTCCCCCACCCCTGAAATTGTATAGTTTGTTTTCAACATAGAGTCTTGTATTGTACATTTCATTGTTACAATGGGTCAACCTGTATCCTTATTTAAGCATTTTGTTATATGCTTTCCTCTCCCTAAATTATAAAAATGCATGTACAAGATGCAGGACACTGGAATCAGATACAGTGAAAACAGGGGTTATTCAGTGGGGGAAGAACATACAAAAGAAATAAAAGTATCACATAGTTCATTATAAGTGCGTTAAAAACAATAACAAGAAAGAAAAAACCACTTGTGTCCCTATCTTGGAGTTTATTTTGCTTAACATTGTCTAACATGGTCATATGTTTGCTTGTCCTAGACATATATGTTATTGCAATAAAGGAAACCATGGGACCTATGTTTCTTTAGGCCTGGCTTACTTCACTTAGTATAATTTTTTCCAAGTCTTTCCATTTCCTAACAAATGGGGCAATGTCATTCTTTCTGATGGAGGCATAGAATTCCATTTTATGTGTGTGTGTGTGTGTGTGTGTGTGTGTGTGTATGTGTGTGTGTGTGTATGTATGTATGTATGTATATATATATATATTTATATATATATATATATATATCACATTTTCTTGATCCATTCATCTACTGAGGGGCATCTGGATTGGTTCCATATCTTAGCTATGGTGAATGCTTCAATGAACATAGTTGTATTGGTAGTGTTAGTGTGGCCTTGTTTGTAATCATTTGGGTAAATGCCCAAAAGTGGGATTGCTGGGTCATAGGGGAGCACTATATTTATCCTTTCCGCCCCCCACCCCCATATTTATCCTTTTGAGGAAACTCCATACTGCTTTCCAGAGTGGCTGAACAAGTTTACACTCCCACCAACAATGCAGTGAGGTTCCCTTTGGTCACATCCCCTCCAGCATCTGTTGTTATTAGAGCTCTTGATTATAGCCATTCTAACTGGGGTGAGGTGGAATCTCAATGTTGGTTTGATTTACATTTCTTTTATGGCCAGAGATGTTAAGCATTTCTTCATGTGACTATTGGCCATTCTTACTTTGTGCTATAGAGATGCTGCTCCATTTTCTTCTCAACTGCATTAATTCTCATGTGACCTCTGCTGTCATCCACATGTTCCTCTGCATGATTTTTTTTTCCATTACCAGTTTTGAACTATCTGATTATGAAGTCCCTGGTGTGTTTTGCTTAGTGCTACTTATGCTTAGATCTAGATCAGCTTCTTGAATCTGGATGTTTACGGCTTTCATCTTCTGTAGTTTCCCCTCTCTCTGAAACTCTGTGGAGTCCTTTTACATTTATGCTATGCCACTTGATACTTCCAAAATTCACTGACACATTGGTCATTAAAACAAACAAACAAAAAACTTTTTGTCTGTGTTATTATTATTATTTCATCCAGTTTCTCCTGGGATATCTGGCACAAATTCCATCCAGTATAGGTTTTAATCTTACAACTTTTAATATTCATCTTCCCAAATTTATGTTGGTTTTTTAAAAAATCCTTTCATGTGTCTTCGTAACTTTCTAATCCTGTTGAATGAAATTTAATAACTATTTTAATGTTCTTGTTTACTAATTCTGATATCTGTGCCAGCTCTGAGTCAGTTTCATTTGACTAATTATTGTCTTCAGAATGGATTTTAAGTGAATCTTACTGTAAATTGGCTTTTTGGGTGTTAGAAGATCGTTGTTGATTGCTAAACTTTTCTTTAGCATTTTTCTGGAATTCAGGTTAAAGAGTTTGCTGGCATCAGTTTTTTTTTTGTTTTTTGTTTTTTTTGTAAATTGGTTCTGGAGCCTGAACTTTGGCCTGGAAGATGTCCCTGAGCTCTTTTGCTCAAGGCTAGAGCTCTACCAATTTGAATCACTGTGCCACTTCTAGTTTTCTGACAGTTAATTGGAGATAAGAGTCTCAGGGACTTTCTTGCCCAGGTTTTCTTAGACCATGATCCTCAGATCTCAGCATCCTGAGTACCTGGGGATTGCAGGTGTGAGACATCAGTGCTCAGCTCCCATCAGCTCCTTAGCTTACAACTTTGTTAAGTGGGACTGAAAAGATGGTCAGTCTTGAGGCCAGCAGGCCCTTTTCTGTGCTTTTCTCAGTGTACAGTATGACTCAAGTCATCTGGGTCTGGACCAGTTTGGCTACTAGGGGAACAAATTCTAGTTTACATACCCTACATGACGACAGAGCACAGGACACTGCTACTTTCTCTAGTGGCTCTCCATTTTTAACTCCCAAGGAATATTTAGCAATATTGGAGACATTTCAGTCATCATATCTAAGTTATGGCAGGATATAAGTAGAGGCCAGGGATACTGCTCGACACCTGGTTGGCATAGAACAGGCTTCACAACAAAGCACGATAAAGCTAGAAATGTCACTAGTACCCAGACTGAGGAGCTGAGCCCTAATCCTTTCAGGCAATACGTTCCTCCCTGCTTCTGGAGTTTCTTAACTTTCCATGCTGATCAATATTCAACTCGTGCATGGTGGATGGAAATTCTTTCAGGGAAGTAAGTGCAGAGATCTTAGACTCATCTCATTTGTTTCCTGTCTCTTACAATGCCCTTCTTTCTGTGCCCAATGTCTGGTGTTTTATCAACTGTTCACAGATTTTGTTCATTTATGGTTACTTCTGGTGGGAAAGAAAATCCAGTCTCTGTTACTCTGTCTGGGTCATAAGCACAAGTCCTTCAAGAGTCTTTTCAAATGTGTTTGATCTTGTCTTCCCTTCCCTGTTGGCTTGCCAGGGTGCAGCAAAGGACTGTTAACTTTGCAAGCACATAGTATTTGCAAGTGTGGGAGCCCAAGAGCAGCTGTGCACGTAGAATGCGCAGACAGGAGGCACCCTGTCATAACAAACTACGCCTGGCTCACCTTCCCCTGCACTGGTCTTTCTGGAATTCTTTCAGGGCTTGTGAATTTTTAAAGTAGTTTACCCAACAAGTACTTTTAAATTTCAAAGAATAAAATGCCCTTGGCCTAAGAATTCATATGCCAGTTGTAAGTTTTATTTGATGGTAAATGGTTGAAATAGATGCCCTGGAGAGAACGGGTCCTTTTGGCAGCACTGGCCTTAGGCAAAATTGTTAAGTAGGTGAAGAGGATCTTTGGGGAGCTCCCCAACTCTCCACCCTTGAGATCACCCCCTTGATGTCAGAGCACATGCTACTTTCAATGTTTAGGGATTTTTCTTCTTCTTCTTTTTAACGTGTAGTTGTCAGTGACTGATAACTTAAAATTTTTAACTGCTCTTCCGTTTTTTTTTTTTCAGTTTCACAGAAACCAAAACATTAAGGGAGTTAGAGAATAAACTAGTGTTAACTCCCCCAATTGGAAGTGCTTTCTTTTTGTATCATCTAGAGTTAGGTGACTCAGCAGGAGAGCACAGTGATTGATTAGTGATGTCTGCAGGTACAAATACAGAAGGTAAGAAATTTGCCATGTCTGCCCTAATCTAGAAGTGTTTGTTTTATTGGACATTTTCCAAATGCTCGAAATCAAGTGAAAAAAAAAAGACTTTGGGGGGCAATTGAAACTCATTAATGACCTTGAAATCAGCCCAAATGGTGCTGTTGTCTGGCATCACATAAAAAGTTGAGAGTACCTTTTCCAAGTATAACAAGAACTTAGTGAAATATCATAAAATAGAATATAATGCCATTGAGGTCTTTTATACCAGTCTTTCATTGTGTGCATGACCTTAGGGAGTGTTTCTTTTTGTTCCCACTTTCCCTCTTAGCCAACTACTTTAAGGCTCATATAGTAACCTATGCATAGTAAGCACCTCTCACAACACTAAACTCCCTTTCATACATTACTGTCTTAATGAGCTGAAAGAGCTGCAAAGTTCCAACTGTTTCCTGATTTACTTCCAAGTTATGTGGTGACTGTGTATGTCTTCTTATTTAGGAAGTAATTAATTTATATGTTTAACTTTTGATGATTTGAAAAGACGAGGCACACATTAGAGTCCCCTGCATAGCACCATCAAAGGATACAAACTCTGGTCTTGGAAGGGAGACCTGCTAAGTGCTTACTACCTCCCATGCCCTGGGCTACCATTTTCACACAAATTGTCTTATTAATCCTTACTAACACTGCTTGAGGGAATTCCTGAACAGCCCTGTCCTACCTGTCATCCAGATGTCTCCAGTTTCCATTGGCCCACAGGTGTGAATAAGACTGTGTTGATATGAATGCCCATAGGTTGTTGATTCAGAGGCTGCACCTGAATCATGAAGGTTCTCAGTCCTCTCCTATCCTGGGCCCTGGGAATGTGTAGAGGCAACTCCTCATGGTCAAGGTTCATGCCCTGATGCTTAAGCATCCTCTGTCAACTGGCCCTTGAGGATGGCCCCTTGCCACTGCCCTTCTATAAGGACCTTTCTTGGAGACATCATTTTTCTGCTCAAAGTGCCTTTCCTGGTGCTCTTATGATCAAATTCCCAAGTTTCATTTAGACTTTGTTTTGTTGAAGAGTGAGGACACTTTTGAAGATTCAATTCTCCTCAACTTTCTGTCATTTGGAATTTCAGGATCTGAACATTATTTCTTGTTTAGTAAGGGAAAGGAGGAAGATAGAGGGGGCAGACAGGGAGGGAGGAAGGAAAGAGAAGAACCTTTTCAGAAATCAAATCCAATGGAATTCTATGCCTCCATCAGAAAGAATGACATCGCCCCATTTGTTAGGAAATGGAAAGACTTGGAAAACATTATATTAAGTGAAGTAAGCCAGGCCCAAAGAAACATAAGCCCCACGGTTTCCTTTATTTGCAATAACTAGTATATGTCTGGGACAAGTAGAAAAGGCCAAAAGATATGTACATATGACCAGATAAGATGAAGTTAAGTGAAATCAACCCCAAGATAGGGACACAAGTGGTTTTTTTTCTTTCTTGCTATTGTTTCTAACATATCTTTAAGATACCATGTGATTTTTTTGTTGCTTTGTATGTTCCTCCCCCACGGTAGAACCCCTGTTTTCACTGTATTTGATGTGGGTATAGTTTGGGGAGGGGAAGGGAAAAACCAAATTGTTTAAATAGGGATACAGGTAGACCCATTGCAACCATGAGATGTACAAGTCGTTATGTTGAAAAACAAACTTTACAACTTTGAGGGGGGGTGGGAAGGGATGGCAAGAGGAAACAAAAGAGGAGGCAACAATGCTTGATAAGAAATGTACTCATTACTTTGCTCCTGTAATTGTAACCCCTCTGTACGGTATTTTCACAATTAAAGAAAGAGAAACCAAATCCATCAGCTTCTGCCCATAGTCTTCCCCAGAAGTGTGACTGGGGAAGATAAATAGGCTTCTCAATGATGGATCATCTTCCTCACGGTTCTCTCCCCAGTGCAAATGTACTCATGTGAACAAAAGTACCTGGGGAGATTTGAGTATGTCTACCAACTCCCCATCATTGCCCTGCACCTCTGAACTCAGTGTAGGGTTAACTGTTGTGCCCAAATATCTACAGCTGGAGAAAGCTAAGTAGACATTAAACTGCTAGCCTGAAGCCTTACCCATTGTCAGATATGTTCATTAGGTCCCCTCAAGGGGGCCCCCTACCAGAAGACCTATCACTTCATGCCTCTGCTTTCCTTGTTGAGAAGAGCAGGGAAGAACCACTGAGATTCATCCCTTAGAAATTCCCATAACCCCAAATAGTCTTTTGGGGAACAGACCATAACCAAACCACAGCAGCAGGCTAGAGTAAACCTCCACTCTGCAGCACTTACACTGTGTGATGATGAGTCCTGCACAAGCATGTAGTCCCTTCTTCTTTGGATATGGGCTTCTGTTCATCTAGGACTGCAGTGTGTCCATGGGGTCCAGCACACGAGCACTGGATATCAGCAGCTAATGGGTTTAGTCTCAGCACTTAACAAAGGAAGAATAAGAGAAGGGAAAAAAGACACAGAGACAATGTGTTCTATCATCTCCAATAAAACGTTCAGATTCAAATAGAGTTGGGGTGAAAAAAATCCACACATATATATTAACATGATTTTTTAAAAGCTGCACATTGTGTCTGTCAAGAGTGTGATAATTTTTAAGATATCTTGATGGAACTCTGCGAATATACTCTTCAAGGTAATAATTAATTCCCTAGGGAGAGCACTCATTAAAGAAAAATCATATTACCAAAGAGAAAAGAAAATACTGAAAAGCTAGGAAATTACCACATAAGCTAGATGACATTAAGCCTTTCAGAAGATTATAGAAGAAAAGGAGAGCTTGAAGTGCAGTCTCTGAGTAACAATTTGATCTTCTAGATAAGAGTCCGTTAACCGTATTTTAATCATGTCAAGTCCCATTGAAATCATCCTCCGAGTTTATTTCCCAGTGCCTCAATGCAAAGATGTTTATTCAAATCCTATGTAAAGAAACATTGTAGCACACACAGCAGTACAAGGAGTCTAACATGAATCTTGAATCTGAGAGAAAAGGTATTCCCTAATTTATGATGATTTGACTTATGATGATTTGTTTGGCAATGGTTCACGTAGTAAAATTCAGATTTTGAGTTTTGATCTTCTTCCAGCCTGCCCATATTCAATGTGATCTTCATTCTGAGTTCTGGACCATGGGCAGGAGCCACAGATCTCAGTCATTTCCCTCATTAAGAGAATAAACAACTTATAAACATTAGAGAATAAGCAACTTATAAACAACTCCACAGTGTGCTATGTGGCTAAAGTAAGACTTTCCATAGGTTTTGCATATTAAATGCATTTTCAAGTGATGGTGCTTCCCACCTATGATGAGCTTAGCAGGACAAGTAAATCTCTGGGATAATGTGTTTCCTTTCCTTCCCCACATATTTCTTACATGTGCCTGCTAAAATATGAAACTCCAGGGCTCCACTAATAGTTTATAAAGATCTCTACACAGGTAATTATTGGGGAAGCTTGAAGGAGACTTTGGCCAAGGTATTATATTCTTTTGTATTGTAATTTATTTAGTGTGAGGGAAGCAATTGTTTCCTTTGTAAGGTTGGTTGATGCTGACAGAAGCAAGTCTGTACTTAAGACTGAACTTAAGAGAGAATTTGTTTGTCAGGAGTCAGTGGCTCATGCCTGTAATCCTAGCTACTCAGAAGGCTGAGATCTGAGGATGGTGGTTAGAAGAAAAGCCCATACAAGTGTTGTTTCCAAGTAATCACAGAAAAAGTCAGAAGTGGTGCTGTGACTCAAGTGAAAGAGTGCTAGCCTTGAGCAAAAGGAACTCAGGGACAACCCAGGTCCAGAGTTTACACTCCGGGACTGGAAAAAAAGAAAAGATTGAATGGTTCTGTAATTTTGAAGTTGGTGACTCTTTTCTTTGCGTCTACAAAGCCATTGTTGGGGGGGGGGGGGAATCACCCCTTTTAACTTTTTATTCTTCCTACTTTAATCCTTAAGAACTCACTCATCAAGAGACTCCACAATAGAATATGCTGTAACTCCCCAATGCAACAGACTCAGCCATTGCTAGTCCTTTCAGTTGAAATCATGGCTCTATTGAAACTTCAGAATTCTGAAGTTTCTTATTCTGAGCAAGAACACAGAGAGATGTTGGTTGTTGCACGAGTAGGGTATTCAGTTTCCTCCTTAAAAGATGAAGAAGTAACCATATGGCTAATTTTGAAATTCAGAGTTTACATAGAATTTCAATTACTGTAGTTTATCCAGTGAGGTGTGTGTGTGCGTGTGTGTGTGTGTGTGTGTGTGTGTGTGTGTGTGTGAGAGAGAGAGAGAGAGAGAGAGAGAGAGAGAGAGAGATTTGCTTTGTTTTGTTTTGTAGCTGGTACTGAGGCTTGAACTCAGGGCCAAGGAACTGTCCTGAGCTTCTCTTATTCAAGGCTAGCACTCTAGCACTTGAGCCACTGCTTCATAGGAGTGAAGCTATTATTTTTTGGTAGTAGTTTATTGAAGGTAAGAATCTCATGGACTCTCCTTCCTGGGCAGGCTTCAAACCATCATCCTCAGATCTCAGCCTTCTGAGTAGTTATAACTGCAGATGTAGGACACAGGCACCCAGCACAATGAAGGTTGATTTTTTAATGGAGTAATTTTCCTTGCATACCTTGCTTTTATCTTTCAGTGACTCATGGCTTCCTATTCTTTGTTTTTCCGAGAATTTCAAATCCAAAGTAGAAAAATGGTACACGCATCTAATTTAACAAAGTAGAAAGCAAAATGTAGGATAGGAAGAGATGTTAGGTATAAACCCATCTGCTTCTGTTCATCCTAGTAATCATCCCTGCAGTGTAGTTATTGGTGTCACCCATCTGGACCACTGCTGTGATTTCCTCTACCCTGGTCTACCGGAAACACTTACCCCTCATCTTATTCTTCTCAGCCTATGTAAGAGTTTCTTCCTACTTCACCATAAATGTCTCTTATCTCAAGGACACCTAGTATAGTTATGGTCTTCCTCGTGTTCCCGATGTACCTAATAATGCATAATCAATGCACTAGTCACTTAGGTGTAGTGTTTATGCGATTATCTTTGTGTGTGTGTGTGTGTGTGTGTGTGTGTGTGTGTGTGTGTGTGTTCTAGTTATAGGGTTTGAACTCAGGGCCTGGGTGTGGTCTCTTGGCTCTTCTTGATCAACGTTAGCACTCTACCACTTCAGCCACAGCTCTACTTTCAGCTTTTCAGTGGTTAACTGGAGATAAGTCTTGTAGACTTTCCATCAGGGAAAACCCGGGCAGGGAAGTCCATGAGACGTTTATCTCCAATTAACCACTTGATAATCAGAAGTGGTGCTGTGGCTCAACGTGGTAGAGTGCTAGCTTTGAGTTAAAAGGCTCAGAGACAGTGTCCAGGACCTGAGTTCGAGCCCTGTGAGTAACAAAATAAATAAACATAAATAAATAAATACCACCTCGAGTCCATTATAAAGATGTGGAGCTTCTACCTTGTAGCTTCTAGCTTCTAGCTCTCTAGCAACTGAGAAACCATACTTACCTCAAAGTGTTGGGAAATTTACTGTTTGTTAAGTATTTGTTCTCTTATCTGGCATCTCCTCTTTGCTCAAGAAATAGAAGATATCATTCTTGTGCATTATTATTATTGTTGTTGTTGTTATCAGTTTCTCTAAGGCCGTATGGTAAAGATCAGAGCTGTTTTGGAAAGAAACCAGTTTCTTTAAACTCTAAAAGTTTTGCTAATCCAGTACTCTTGCCTCTTCTTGTTCTAATCTCCAGCTATCTTAAAAATGCTAAAAGGACTATTAAAGAGTCTTATAGGCAAATCTCAATCCCACAATGGTATATTAGAGAGTATGTGGGCTGTACAATATGATATACTTGGCAGTAAGTCCCCATGTGTTGTTATCAGTTTCTCTAAGGCCGTATGGTAAAGATCAGAGCTGTTTTGGAAAGAAACCAGTTTCTTTAAACTCTAAAAGTTTTGCTAATCCAGTACTCTTGCCTCTTCTTGTTCTAATCTCCAGCTATCTTAAAAATGCTAAAAGGACTATTAAAGAGTCTTATAGGCAAATCTCAATCCCACAATGGTATATTAGAGAGTATGTGGGCTGTACAATATGATATACTTGGCAGTAAGTCCCCATGTGATCCCTGCAGGTCCTGTGACTTTGGGCACTTTGGGAAAGTATCTATGCCCTTCCATTTTCTGGAAAATGGCAAACAACCTTGCAGGGTCAGAATAAGGTCACATTAAGTCATAAAATGGCTCTACATATATCATGGCTTTAAGCAAACAATAGATTCCCCCACAAGGAATAGAAAGGTGCCAATGAGGAGTGATATTAAGCTATTAGGAGAGTGGTTATCTATTTCCACCTGTAAATTTAGTTTTCTAGCTCTCCCAAAGTGATTGTTGAATGAAGAAGGTGTCTTTCATTGTTGCTCATCTCTATTGTCATTACTAGTTTGATACAAAAAGGACCAGGGCTAGGAAGGTGGCTCAGTGGTAGAGCGCTTGCCTTGCATGCCTGAGGCCCTGGGTTCGATTCCTCAGCACCACATAAAGCAAAAAGAAAAAAGCTGGAAGTGGCGCTGTGGCTCAAGTGGTAGAGCGCTAGCCTTGAGCTGAAGAGCTGAGGGACAGCGCCCAGGCCCAGAGTTCAGGCTCCACGAAGGCACCCTCCCCCGCAAAAGGACCAGGGATGTTTCTAGGGGAGTTGATTTCCCCTAAATATTGTAATAAAGGAACAATTCTGGATGAGTGGTTAAGGTTTTGGTTATGTGTTAGCCAGATGAGTACTAGAGATGTGTGGAAGTCACTTTCCCAGGGGCCATAAATCAGTTTTTTTTAGTGCATTTTAGCCTGATCTCCACTCCACATACTGCAAATGAACTATATTTGGCTAACACAACTATCTGTGGTAGGACGCTCATCATCCATTGAACAATCAATAGCACCTTTGTGACCAGTACCAAGAAAAAACATATTGGAAGCGAAGCAAGGCTCTGTCCAATATGAAATGAAAGAATTCTACATTCCTATGTACAGAATTTACACAGATGCTTCAAGAAACCAAGAGCTTTGAAAATTGTGCGTCTTTAATCTGTGTTTTCAATAGAACCTTGCCATCTATCTCACCCAAAACACTGTGATAAATGGTGTTTAAATCAGAAAATTGATTTTTTAAAATTTTAAGACAAGGAATAAGTTTTAAAAAACTAACTTTATGAAATTATTCCACCAGGCACTGATGTCTCATGGCTGTAAGCCTAGCTACTCAGGAGCCTGAGACCAGAGGATTACAGTTTGAAGCCAGCCCAAGAAGAAAAGTCAGTGAGTCTCTTATCTCCAGTTAACCACCAAAAAGCCAAAAGGGGAGTTGTGGCTCAAGTGGTAGAGTACCAGCCTTGAGAAAAAAAAATCCCTGCTAGTAGGAAGTATGCATTAATACCATGCGTACTATGTTGGTTCTACTGAGGAATATATTTCAGAAATAAAACAAAATACCATGCAAATCTCAGACATTTCATCATTAATGATCATTCCTAGAATAGGGCATTTGTTAATTAAGTCTGGTACCTATAGGGAGTATACATTAACTTGTTAATTTATCTTCTTTTCATTCAACATGGAACTCAAGATCTAAGAAATTGGGATCACCTATAACAATTGAAAAATGTATTCTCTGTCTTTATGTGTTCTCCTGATACAAATGCCTCATCAAATGTCCTAGATAATATTTACCTAACATGTTTAGACACTAATTTTAATAACGTTCTGAAGGGTAAGCCCTAAGCCCATAGAAGACCAGTTGCTGTGCTGGCTAAACACAGAGAGCTCATCATAACAGGCCGAGCTTTGTTTTCTGCTTGGATGTCATCATTCTATGTCTATGAAAGCAGAAAACTGGAGAGTGTTCCAGCAGGTCCCTGTCGCTACAAGTTGCTCAAACAGAAATAAAACAGCTTTTCATGCTTATTGATCTTGGACTTTTTGCCATCTTCATGGTCGGTTAACCTGAAGCTCAGTAAGGATGTATTTTGTAAAAGACTCTGAAAGTTTTCTTTCTCCATGGATGAGACATTTCACATTTTGGCTGCATGCTAAAACCATTTTAATTTTTTTTTCTCCAAATGCATTCTCTCAGTGACTTTAAAAGAATAGTTGATCTTTAAGTAACACATGTGATATTAGTTTTTCCATTTTAAAATAATCACATTATTGCAGACATTTTAATAGCTGTAGAGGTTGCTATGTATTAGCATGATTCATGGTCTTTGACAGCACTGTCTCTGAAAATCCCCCAGGAGTGCAAAATACGAAACTCTGCACACGTTCAAATTTTACTGCCTGCAGCTAAAAGAGGGGAAAGAACTTAAAACTGTTGAAACCCTTCAAGTTTAAAAGCATTAATAGATGGTCCCAGGGGATTAAGTCTAAATCTTAATGTGTAAAAATCAAGTTAATAACCAGAGAGATTAATATGGCTGCATTTGATTATTGTGATAATGCAAACAATTAGTACTGCTTAAAGCGAGATGTCTTAGCCTCCTACTTGGCCCTCACATTAGTAAGACACTGGAAACAAATGGAAATAAAACATTTTACTCAAGGATTTTTCCCTCCCCTGCCTTTGTCTCTCTCATCACTGTAACTGATTCATTTTGAAATTTTTATTTCAGACTAGAATTGCAATGGCCATTTCTATCAAATCCATGGTAATGACCAAGCACCATCTGTTTAATAATAGTTTCATAATTATTCACACATTCTTCCTTAATATCATTTCCTTTATAAGTGTAGAAGGCTGTCTGAGGGGGAGGTAGAAAAGGAAAAGAAACAAAGGGAAGGTATAACACCTTGTGAGGTCTAGATCATTCACTTTTACATTCTTAAGGCTTTCAGGACAAGCTAACTGGAACTCTATAATCAGTTGTTTTAACTTCATGCAAGCTCGAAGCACTGGACAACATTTACTATGTGTTTTCCCTGATGGCACTTTGTGGAGTAAAGGGGTAACTTGACAAACTTGGCCAAGTTTGCTATGTGTCTCCTGACTTGTATTTTTCTTAATCTTGTATTCTTAATCTTATACCAGACACCCCCCCAAAATGAGCTCTGAACTGGTGGATAGTAGGGAAGAACTCCCAGTAAACAAAGGAGCTGGCTTCCAAGGAGTAACTCAGTACATCTGAATAAATGAATTGGAGGTCCTGCCAACAATTAACTGATGCTAAAAGACATCTGCCCTTCAACTTGAAATTGACAAGAAAGACATAGAAACCTTATTTTTAAAAGCCATTGAGATATAAAACCTTGAGAAGCCTCAGCAACAAACAGGCATTGCTGTAAACAGATGTCATCTGAAGCCGAATCTAATATTCCTTTTTTAAAAAATGACATTATTTTGCCATTGAAGTAGAAAGGTGAAATTGAGTTAGAATGAAAAGAGTTAACATGACTTATTTGGAAGCAACTGAAACAAAGAAAGCTTAGGGAATGGACACGTTAGTGATTTATTTGTGGGGGTGGTGGGAAGCGGGCTTTCAGACATGTTCTGGCCTATGTCACCTGAAACCTTTCATTTGGCTGCTCAGTTCAGATCTGCTTGGAGCATCGAATGGGTGTCCCATTTGTTATTTTTGTTTAAGCAGTGTCTGCAGGGAATTCCAGGGGACCATTTTAATAAACAGCAGCAACAATAGAATATTTGTTCCACTTTTCTACAGCAAAGTATTTGAGCGAAGTGTGTTTGGAGGTAGAGAGTGAGTGGCTGTCAGTTGCTGTGACTCCCTGAGCCTGACAGCCTCCTGACAATTACTAATATCAGCAGACTTAATGTGTTTAGTCTAGTTGGAAGGTTTGTGATGTGTTTTTTGATTTCCTGCTTTTAAAATGCATTTTGGCTACAGAACAGTGGGCCATACAATTCTTCTCCGCATTATACCACCTTCAAGAAATTGTTACCTTTGTCCCCAGTTAATGTTCTAAAATAAGTTAGCTCCATGTACTGCTAAGATTCTTCTTTTTATTCACTCAGTGTGCGCGTTTGGGTAGAAAGGCCAGGATAATGACACATCCCAATGTAGCAGGAGCCTTCCCTGCACCTAGGCTGGGTCAAGATTTGTAATGTGCATCTCACTTGATTTCAGCGTTTTGGAGGAAGGCAAGGGGGAGGGGCGGGGCGGGGGGCTGCTGTTGTTCTTGTTATTTTTTTCATCAATGCTTTGGTGTGCTTTTGTTCTTGAAAGACTGGAAAATTGCCACATTGTCTTTTAAAATCTTTAATTTTTTCCCCCCTCTTATGCTTTAAGGCCAATTTAGAAAAGATTGTACAAACCACCTGAAAACTCAGGGCACTTTCTTTGTCTTTTTACCTAGAAGTGAGTTGTGTGTGCATATTTCTTTTGCTTATAACTCTTAAAAAATGCTTTGTCCTTTTTCTTATTATCAGTTTAAAGAAAAATTAGGGGCTGGGAAGGTGGCTCAGTGGTAGAGCGTTTGCCTTGCATGCCTGAGGCCCTGGGTTCAATTCCTCAGCACCACATAAGCAAAAAGAAAAAAGCCGGAAGTGGTGCTGTGGCTCAAGTGGTAGAGCGCTAGCCTTGAGCTGAAGAACTGAGGGACAGCGCCCAGGCTCAGAGTTCAGGCCCCACGACTAGACCCCCCCCAAAAAAGAAAGAAAATTTAAAAATCACACAGTAGGTTCTTGTAGTCATTAGAACTTTACATATTTAATGTATCTATGCCCCTGTTTCATGTTTTGTGCTAAGAAGTCAAATGGGGTTGGAGACATGGCATAGGTGGTAGAGCACCACCATATGAACAAAACGTCAGATAACAAATTTGAGTCCTAGTCTCAGACCAAAAAAAAGGATGTCAAAACAGTAGTTGTATTGTTTATTGTTTTGTATAAAAAAGTTGAGATGTTAGCTGGTCTGACCATTAGTTTATATTTATAAATCACATTTAAGTAGATGTTGTTTAAATGATCATACATTGATCATTATATTTATTCTTTTATTTATATTTTTATAAATATAAATATATTCATGAAAAACTTAAACATATATAAAATATTATATATTTTTATTTACTCAGGAAAGGAAATACCACAGAGTGATATTTAAAAGATAACTTTGCTAGAATGTATTTGTTTTCTTTTTTAAAAAAAGCTTCATATTTTAGTCTCAAAGATTTTTATTAGTATACATATGTTCCCTTTTCATGAATCAGTATATAAACAACAGAGATTGTGGAAAATATGTCTAAAGAGTGGTTAATGCATGCTAAAGAAAAAGCCTCTATCTTATACTTAAAAATACTCCTTATTCTAGCTAACAATATTTACCCATAATTATCCATGAATTTATTACTTATTTCTAAAGCAAAAACCAATAACTTTTTTGTTATTTTTTTTAAGTACAGAGAAATCTTATAGAAAGCTTGCAAAGCTCACAAAATCTCTGTAGTTTGGAGACATATGTAGTATATGTGTGTGTGTGAGAGTATGTGTGTGTGCTTTGTTTATGGAAACCATCATTAGATTCTTTGTATTAAAGACATACTTTCTAGATTATTTCAGAGTTTTAAAAAATGAGGATTCTTGTTTCTTGAAAACAGAGGTCTTCAAAGCAAGAATGCCTGAAGGGGAATTGGGGAGCAAGTTGAGGTCTGCCTCTCAGGTCAGGGGTAGCTGGGATGCACCCATCTTTCCCTAGGCTGGAGGATTTCCTGCTGTTTTCTCAGGAGTGACCTAGAAGGAGGTTAATGATTCCAAAGAAGGACTTGTCCCTCAGGGAAAATTTAATCTTGTGACCTCTTTAGAGAAAAAGGTCTAACTGTCCATTTCTCTTAAGTCATAGATGCCCTTCATTTAACTTACATTGAGCTGTTTTATTTTCTTCAAAAACACAGTTGAAGTGACTGCTTGGAATTCCTTTAACCCTTGAACTGGATGCGTTTCAGAATGAAATCACTGTACAGACCATGGCTTGCTATTCTCTTTGAAATCTCTGTATTTTACACTGTCTTGAAAATATTGACAGTCCTTATAAACACCATCACAAGGAAGTCCAAGATCAAATGCCATTTGTCTGGCTCTTGGAATTGCCTTTTTTTCTGGCTGCACACACACACACACACACACACACACACACACACACTCATGTTCAGAATAATAGTTCTATGCCATACAATAATAGTTTTTATTGCTTGAAAAAATAATCTTATTTTAGTAACATTTTGATTTTTTTCTGATTGTTTTTCTGTTATTGGTAAGAGTTCATTTACTGGTGTGTTCAGCGTACTGAAATCATTGAGAGGAAATTTTTATTAAGAGATGTGTAAATGAAACATCTCTTCAGAGAGGATTTAAGCTTATAAAAAAAAATCACATTCATCTAACCAAACAGCTTCGATTTTTTTCTACCTGAAATATGCAGGCATGAGTGGATCAAATTCAGTGTCAGAATATAGTAAAATAAAACTATAATTATTTTATTATTCTCATGGGCTGATTCCTGGTGCAATGAGTTCTTGTTGGTAAAGTGAAAACAGAAACTGCTTTGTGCTCAAAGTTGTCAATTCCTTAAAAACAACTTTTTATTCTGCAGCAAATCCAGGGCATTTTTTCAGCATGATCTTATTACTCAACTTTACTGCCAACATAAAGTGAAAAGAATGTTTCTTAATGTTTAGTATTGTAATGTTCCATTTGGAAACACAGCCAGATTCAGAATGTTGTGATTCCTGCTAACATACAACACAGTTCATGTATGGATTCTCTAATACTTAATCTGCTGTATTGACCAAAGAATTTAACTTTTTCTATACCTTCAATTAGAATAGAAGCCATTCTGAAGCAGATAAATATAATACAAACTACCAAGGAAAAGACCAGGTGATCAACTAGAACACACCTGGCCCTCAAGTTATCATGAAACTGTAAAATACATTGTCACATAAGACAAAGACCAGTTGCATGTGAACAGGAAAACAGGAAAAAAGCAATACCTCATACAATACATCATTTCTACAGTGATTTTTGTGTACACACAATTCTATTTTTAAGCCACTTAATGATATTTCCATTTCTTGAGAAGAATCGTATTTCATAGGGATTTTGTAGAAATCCAACAACATGGAAATACTATGTGCCAGAAGTTGTACTAAGAGCTTTATAGTTAAGAAAACTAAAGCTCTGAGAAATGATCAAAATTTTCTTAAGATCACTGTGACACAACCTGAGAGAGCGACTGAAAAGGAGCAAAGGTTAATTTGGGCTCCCAGTAGGTAGGAGCACATAATGGAGAGGACTGTCTACCTCATGGCAGACAGGAAGCAAAGAGGAAGACCATGGGGTCCTAGTATCTGTGTTTAAGGGTGGGCCACCAATAATATAACTTCTTCCCATCAGAATCCAGCTCTCACCAGTCCCAGTACCTCCAAACAGTGCCACAGTCTGGCAAACATATCCTTAACTCTTGGGCCTCAGGGACATTTAGCCAGACAATTGTAGGAAATAATGAGTAATTAAATGGCAAGGCTGAGATAATTTAACCTTAGTAGCTGAGTTTGAATTGGCAAGTCCAAAACCTTGTTCACTGTGTCCTCTTCAACACTTGATCAGCCTTTGCCATACTCTAATTTGGTTGATGATGTTCCTATTTCCTGTTGTATGCAAGCCAGGAATCTGGACAACCTTACTTTGTCTTATCTCTCCATACAACCAACCACCGAAGGTGAGATATGATGTCAAGATTTCTCCTTGAATTGTTCTACAACTCTGCTGTCAAGTTCTAAAGTGAATTGTGACTCTTAAATGCTGGACTCATTGTATTTGCCTCCTCATTCCCCCTGCTCCCTACACCCACAACTAGACTCTATCTTTTTCTTTTCCCAACACTATGTGATTTTTTTTTCTACAGCACAGAGCTCTTCCTGTTATTCCTCTGCTTTGGTCCTTCAAAAGCCCCTTTTATGCCTCCCAATCATCTCCCCATCTCCCACTTATCCTTCTTACCTGACAATTCCAAAGTATCTGTAGTTTTCTGTTGCTTGGCCCTTGTACATTGCTCCTTCCTTTTCAGATGCTGAGACCTCCACCTTATCTGGAAAGCAAATGTTTGAGCATTCTGTGAACTCAGACTCTTTCTTAGGAAACAAATCCCTGCTTCCTTATCTCCAAATGGTATTAATTAGCTCATTCTCTAGGCTATCTAAGGGTTTAGCCGCTCTACTTCTTTCTGCTTATTATAATGTAATAAAATCAGTTATTTACATGTCTTCCCCTCCCCAATAAACAATGAATTCCTTGAGGCAAAGGACTTTTATTTCCTTGTTATTTTTATACAGTGTCTGGCACATAATAAGCTCCTTACAAAATATTGAATTTCAAGAAGTGAGTGTTCAAGGATGAATGTTGCAATGAGTCAATGAGGAAGAATACAGGGACAGTCTGATAATTCTCTAAAGATAGGTGTCTTTGGTAATTTGCTCTAGGCAAGTCCTAGAGAGGCATGAAGTAGGAATGGAACATCATCTGGGGTGTTGGTTTAATAGTAATAGTAAATGTAAATTTAATATATTACTTTTAAATGGCAAGCAATCCTATCATTGTTTAATAGAATTTTCTTTAGAATTTTATTCTATGATTTGGATATATAAATCTAAACACCTTCTTTGTAAAAAGTAGCAATTGCTTAAAAGTGGTTTTCTGCTCATAACACAATTTAGTTTCAGAGCATGCCCCTAATTACAATGTTCCAAGGTTTAAATAAACAAAACTCTCTTCTCTCAATATCTCTCTAAATATATATATATATATATGCTATGAAACACTTTAAAATTTCATACAGTATTACCATGTGAGTAGTTGCTCACTGTTCCAGGCTTTCTAAGCTGAAGATTACAAGTGATTTAACTCTTTACAGAATATTTTTCTGCAGGATGGAATTGAGATCAAGGAGTTTGTAATAAAAGAAACACTTGGAGCTTTGTGGATGATATAAAAAGAGACAATGATATATCTAAATTTGTAGATAATGAATTTGCTCTTGAGAAGTGGAAGATCTGCTCCAATAGCAATCAGCTAGAAATCTCAAAATCTGGCCCTGCACAGGGAGCCCTTTACACATGGGTGAGATCTCCTGAACCCAGCTGTTGCTAGCCTCAGGGATGGTAGATACATCTGTATTTCCCAGAGATGCCCCCTCTGCCTAATTCACACTAAGGCACTGTTTTGGTTAACATTGTCCTGCAGAAATCTCTCCATCACTATTTTATTTTACTTGCTGCATCCCTCGCCTATCTCTGCTATTAGCTTTTTATTAAAGTAGAATGGCCAGAATTACAGCAATATCTCAGCAGCTGGTGAATAATGGCTTTGTTTAAGAATTAACTGATACTTTCTAATGTTGTTGAGTCCCTATGTGAAGTGAGAAGAAACAAATTCATGCTTGTGCAGCAGTTCAGATCACCTTTTCAGTGGTTTGTGCCAACTTGTGCCAACTCCATCTATCTCTTTCCAGCTCAGCATTTTGTGATATTATGTTGGTCATTCGAAATACTAAAAAGAGAATTGATACAACAAGAAATGGTAACACTGCGAATTAAAGTCTCTCCTTCTGATCCTCAAAGAGCTGATATCTCAGCCCACCATATAGTGATCGATTTTATGTTAACTTCTTCTTGGAAATTATGATTTTGTGTAAAAGTTGAATTTGAACTACTGTTTCTACATTGAATGGCCATGTCAGGGATAATATTGAAATTCAATATGTTACTTATTACAGTCAACATGGTAGACTTGGGGATCTCTGGTTTATTTCAACTGGAGCAGGGTTTTCCCATGTGACTAATACTTTAGTTACCTGAAAGCCAAGGGACTACACTTCCTTATCCTCTTTGCTCACAAAATGCTTAATTTTTCCTTTTCTTCCCTAACTTCACTCTTCAGAAAGTGTTTCTCTATTTCCTCAGTGTAAAATGTTGACCCTCAGCTTGTGGGCTCCATACCTGAACATCCAACCGTGGACTAAAATTATTCAGAAAAATATAGCATCTATATTCAACTTGTTCAGATTATTTATGTTATAATCATTCACTAAACAATGAAGTATATCAAGTATGCACACAGCAATTACATTGCATTAGGTACTGTCATCTAGAAATGATTTAATGTGTTTATCAGAATGTGTGTAGGTTATAGATTTGATGTCTTCTTTTTTTTTTTTTTTTTGTCAGTCATGGGACTTGAACTCTGGGCCTGAACGCTGTCCCTCAGCTCTTCAGCTCAAGACTAGCGCTCTACAACTTGAGCTACAACGCCACTTCTGGTTTTCTGGTGGCTTATTGGATAAGAGAGAAGAGTTTCACGGACTTTCCTGCCCGGGCTGGCTTTGAACTGAGATCCCCCAGATCTCAGCCTCTTGAGTAGCTAGGATTACAGGCGTGAGCCACCCATACCAGGCTAGATTTGATATCTTGATAAAGGTGCAGGTCCCAGTTCCCTGGGAAAACTGAAGAGTAATAGATAATCCTGTGTGTATGTGTGTGTGTGTGTGTGTGTGTGTGTGTGTGTGTGTGTGTGTGTGTGATATGTGGAAGTTTGTGGTATGTGGGTGTGTGTATTAGCTAATATTTTTTGCAGTATGGGGATTTACAGTCAGGACATCATGGAAATCATACTAGCTAGACTGGCACTCTACCACATGAGCTTCACCTTCAGCCCTGCCTTTGATCATTTTGTTTGAGATAGGTTTTATCAATTTATTTTTATTTTTTCCATCTCTTCTCTCCTTTATTGACCATGTAAATGCATATACTTTTGTTGTGTATATATTGTCTTGAATCTGACTTAACTTCATGTTATTTTATGTTTTGTTATGTTATGTTTTGTTTATGTTTTGGATTTTCTTTTTGTTTCTGTGATTGCTAGATTTGATGCTACCTATTCATTTATCTTCAGGTACTATTGGCCCTTTGTTTTCATATTGCTGTTGAGATCTTTGGTATTTTCTTTTCTTTTTAGGTTTCAGATGTTATGCTTTTTGTGTCTAGAGTTTTTTATTTGGTTCCCTTTTCACCATTTTTATGGGTATCCTGTGGAAAGAGACTTTTGAAAACTTTTCTACCTGGACTCACCTTGATCCTCAGTCCTCCTGCTAGCTTCCCAAGCAGCTAGAACTACAGGGATGAGCCCCCTAATGCCCAGCTATGTATTATCTAAGTTATGGAAGTATGTTCTATCCAATTCTATAGTAATTCAATATAAGGCAGTTTTTGTATGAAACTCCTCTAAAGGCCATGCATAGTGGATTAAATCATTGACTCTGACATTCCATCCATCTTATATGCATGTCCTTTGCATGTTACTCTGCCTAAAGGCAACACATGCTTTCCCTTCCCTTAGGTTTGGACTAGCTCATGTGGTTTGCTTCAACTAATGAGATGTTAGCAGGTATGACATAAGCAAATGCTTAAATAGCTTATATGGTGGGTTCTATCTTGTTGTGCCTCCTTTCTTGTGCCTTCTTTCACAGCGATGGAAATGCATCCTTGCTAATTTGCTGGTGTCAAGCGGATGAGAGACAGGGCTGGGGAGGTGGCTCAGTGGCAGAGCACTTGCCTTGCATGCCTGAGGCCCTGGGTTCGATTCCTCAGCACCACATAAGCAAAAAGAAAAAGGCCGGAAGTGGCGCTATGGACCAAGTGATAGAGTGCTAGCCTTGAGCTGAAGAGCTGAGGGACAGCGTCCAGGCCCAGAGTTCAGGCCCCACCACTGGACCCCCCCCCCCCAAAAAAAAGAGGTTGAGAGACAGAAGGCATTGATCTTCAGATGTACTGAATCCAAGACGACCCCAGGATATGAGCGCAAGAATGGACTGAATCCTTGCTCTGTGATGCCACTGAATTTTAATGTATATAGTGGTGCAGCATTACGGTGGTAATACTTGGCTGAGACTCCATGGGGTTTGCATGAACATCATCAATTTACTTTGAATCAAGACCTCATTTTCAGCAAAAATGTGGAAAATCTAGTTAGTTAACTAATAATTATTGAATATTTCCTGTGTCCCAGTTACTAATTCGGGAGTCAGGGGGATAAAGTATAAGAGAGAAAGCAAAGTTCCTGTTTTCAGGGAGCTGGTGGTCTGCAGCTGTGTTATCCAACAAGGTGGTCATTAACTTATTGACTGACTGACAAATTAATTGACTGTCATCTAAATTTAATACTATTTAAAATCAAATAATAAAATCAACGTTATATTTTACAACAGAGTTCCACAGTCTCAAGCGCTGTCCGGAGCATGTATGTAGTACTTACTTATTGCACTGTGCTGCACAGAGAAATATTCATAATATTGCAGAAAGTACCAATGGGTAGTGGTATGTATTTTAGAGGAGCAAGACCACCAGTAAAAAGCAAACATACAAAATTATTTTGAAGAAAACCGAACAGAAATGACAGGGTGGAGGGTATGCTAGAAAGGAACAGACAGACAAAGCTCTGGGGGATGATCCTTCTAGGCAGTGACCGAGGTATGTGTAAAGGCCCTGAGGCTGGAGAAGAGGAACATGTTTCAGAAGTGGAAAGGTCATTGGGACACAAGCACAGTGAGGCAGGAGAGGCCTAGAAGGGCAGGAAGTCAGAGAGGTTCAGGAGTTGTATGCTGTAAGGCCAGGAACACTGCCAAGGAGCCTAGATCTCAATCTATTAGTAATGGAAACACTGGAGCATTTCAAACAACAAATGGTGTAACCTGAGTTTAAAATTTCTGCTATAGCCACTGGACACAGATTTTCATAAAAGAAAAGCCCAGATCTGGATAGATAAATAAATAACTATAAGGAGATTGTTATGCTAAAGGAATCCCGATAGATAGTTTTAAGTGATGTCTTCTTTAGTATCACATTTGTATACTATCCTCAGATCATTTCTGATTTGAGGCTCTTATAGGAGATGAATGCAGCTGTAACTGAAATAGAACAGCAGGGAAAGGGGAGCTGAGAGCGACCTATGAAAGACATTTTCCCTTATGTCCTCTGTGGGGCCAACAGAGCACAGAAGTGTGGCCCTGTTGGCTAGGACATAGATGAAAGGTAGGATGTGGGGCTTAGCCTGGGCAGAGAAAGGGGTTTCTTCTGTAGGTGACTGAGAAAGTGAAAACATACATAAGTGGCCAAAAACTATCAAAGAATAAAAAAAAAAAAAAACCCTGAAAAACAGGAACAATATTCAGCAATAAAAGTGGATGAAATCCTATCATTTGTGGCAACATGAATGAGGCCAGAGCACATGATGTGGAGTGAACTAAGCCGTACACAGAAAGACAAAAGCTGTGTGTTCTCAAGAATATGTGAAAGCTAACAAGGTAATACCAGAAAACAGAACACAGAGTAATCATTACAAGAGCTGGGCAAGGTGAGTGGAAAGATAGAAAAAAGGTTGGATACCAAACTCAGTTTGAAAGGAGGTATAGTCTGAAAGGAAGGTGGGTGATTGCAGCTTACACTAACTGATTATATATTTCAGAATAACAATAGAGAGGATTTTGAATGTTCCCAACAACATGGAATGATAAATGTTTAACATAATTGAGGTGCTAATCACCTTGATTTGTTCAGTGCACATTATTTATATTTATTGAGAAATGAAGTTTCCCTTGTTCTACATGTATAGCACAAACAGAACCTTTGTTGCTACCTGTTATATCCCCATAAAAATAGGGCCGGGAAAGTGGCTCAGTGATAGAGTGCTTGCATTGCAAGCAGGAGGCCCTGGGTTCAATATCTCAGCACCCCATAAACAGAAAAAGCCAGAAACGGTGCTGTGGCTCAAGTGGTAGAGCGCTAGCCTTGAGCTGAAGAGCTGAGGGACAGTGCCCAAGCCCAGAAGTTCAGACCCCATGACTGACAAAAAAAAAAAAAAGATATATATTTATGAGTCAATTAAAAATTAAAATTTCTGGATTTGGGTGCTGATATCTGTAATCCTAAACTACTTGAGAAGATGAGATCTGAGGATTGAAGATCAATACAGCCCACACAAGAAAGTCCATGAGGCTCTCTTCTCCAATTAACCACCAAAAAGCTGGAAGTAGAGCTGTGGCTCAAATGGTAGAATGCCAACCTTGAGAGAAAAAGTTAAGGGACAGCACCTAAATCCTTAGTTCAAGCCTCAGTACTGTCACAAAAATAAATAAGTAAATGTGTAAATAAATCAATAAATGAAAATTAAGGAGAAAGTGTGTAACCACAGGAAAAAGAGACTAAAGTGACAGGGTAGAAACAGAAGTAGACAAGCATGGAATTGGAATGGCAATTTGGAGTATGTTTCAACTCCCTAGATCTGCAGAGGTCTCGAAGTTAAAAAAAAAAAACAAGTTGGCAAAGGGAAAAGAAATACTATCTTTAGTTTCTGTTGTGATATTGACCAGAGTGTCTGGGAAGATAAACCAAACGTCCCATAATAAAGAGATTAAGAAGAAGGAAAACCCAAGATAAACAGCAATCTGAAAGACAAAGGCATTAGGAACACATATACAAAGATAGGCGGAGACGGTGGAGCTCCTGAGAGATCCAGGGATGTAAGCAAAAAAGTAGCACCTGCCTGCTCAGGAATAGATGGAGAAATCTGGATAACAAGAGAGAGACCCATGAAAATTTCAATTGCTATTACAAGGAGGGAAATGCTGATTTGTAATGACTTAGTAGGTGGGATTTTATTGAGGCTGAAAATAAACAGTTAAAGAATACATGGAAGAAAGAGAGGAAATTATTATTCCTAACAATTACTATCTCCACAGAACGAGTTCCATTATAAAGCCTCATAAAAAAGAACAGGTAGCACAAAAGGAAACCTCATTTCTCAACTTTATGCTAGACCCCAGTTCTAGCACTGGTTGCTTTGCAAATTTACTTCCTTAGACTAAAAATATTAGTCTGTGTTTTTTATCAGCTGAGGAAAGGAATCATATAGACGTACTCTTTTATTTCACACATCTACTTGGATATGGACTGGAATAGAGGGCAAGTCATGGCATGCAGGGAAAAGTAATTCATATTTAGTGTGGACCTTATTTTAGAGAGTTAGTGCTAAAGGGAAATCAATTTGGCAAGAGAGTTTAAATACACACACACAAACACACACACACACACACACACACACACACACACACACACACACACACACACACACCTGAAAGAAAGAAAGCTAAAAATTCTAAGAAAAAAAGCAGTTCTTCCAGTGGATGGGATTATGGCTGAACCTTAAAAGAATTCATTTATTTATATCTTAGCTATAGTGAATAATGTTGTGATAAACATAGTTGTGTTGGTAGCTTTAGTATGGCCTTGTTTGTGATCATTTGGGCAAATGCCCAAAAGTGTGATTGCTGGGTCATAGGGAAGCTCTATGTGGAGTCTTTTGAGGAACCTCCATACTGTTTTCCAAAGTCATTCAACAAATTTACACTCCCATCAACAATGCAGTAGGGTTTCCTTTTGGCCACATCACTTCCAACATCTGTTATTATTCAATTTCTTGATTATAACAATTCTAACTGGGGTGAGGTGGAATCTCAATGTTGTTTTGATTTGCATTTCTTTTTTTTTCATTGTGAAAATACTGTACAGAGGGGTTACAATTATATGGGCAAGATAATGAGTACATTTCTTATCAAGCATTACAGCTTCCTCCTTTGTTTCTCCTTTCCATCCCTTCCCATCTTCCCCCCCTGCCCCCCACCCACCCAATTCTCCTCCCCCACCACCAAAGTTGTAAAGTTCATTTTTGACACAAGACTTGTACATCTCATTGTTGCATTTCTTTTATGGCTAGAGAAGTTGAGCATTCTTCATGTGTCTATTGGCCATTCCTATTTCCTCTTCAGAGAAGTCTCTCTTTAAATCTTTAGCCCACTTATTAATCAGTCAGTTGTTTCTTTGAGGACTTATGTTGGGGGATTTAATTTTTTGAGTTCTAAGCATATTTTAGATATGAGACCCTTGTCTGTTGTATGACTAGTGAAGATCTTCTCCCAATCTGTGGGCTTTCTGTTGATCTTGCTAGCTATGTCCTTTGCCGTACAGAAGTTCTGGAGTTTCATGCAATCCCATTTGTTCAACTTTTCTTTGATTTTTTGTGTATCTGGGTCTTTATTAAGAAAATTCATTTATTTCATGGTGAGATCATTGGTCCTTTGTGACCTCCTACCTCTTCAGCTTTTGATCGCTTGCTTTACTGACGTAACACTATCACATCAGGATGTGGTCTTTTCGCTTGATCCTGACATAGAACTTAGGCATATAACTACAGCTTAGCCCATGGATGTCATATTTAGAACTTGGGGTCTTCACAGTGGGATGGAAAGAGACCAAAGGGCAGGAAGATCATTTTTCAGAGGCAGCAGTGGAGGGCTAAGTGGCAGCATCCAAGTATGCTAATGGCCTGACCAGAGTCCCTGGGATAGGACCTGGCTGAGCTTTGACAAAAGTTTACCCTCTCATTGACTTGCATTCCCTGAGCATCCTTTTTCAACCTTCCTTAACTCCAGAAGCTACCCCCGTACTGGTTACTGAGAGGCCTAATTGTTACACCAACTTATTGGCAGTCATGATTAATAAACTTTTAGAGAAAGACTTCACTGGGTCATTTAAGCAATATATTTAAGAACAAATATTAGGGTTTAGGCATTATGCTAAATGATGGTAAAGTGCAACTGACTACATCATTAGATCAGAACTGCTACTTATTAAAAACTGAGTGTGATAATTAAACCACATTTGTAATACCTGTATATTAGTTACTTACTGATGTGTAATAAATTACCTCCAAACAAAGCAACCTGAAAGAACAAACATTTATTAGCTTTCAGTTTCTGTGGATCAGAAATCTAGGAGCAGCTCAGCTTGGTTTTCTAGCTGTGACAGAGATATCAGCCAGGGCCAGGATGACTCCTCTGATAGCTTGGGCAGAAAAGGAGCCATTTCTAATCACTTACATGCTTGATGACTTGATGTCTCACAGGCTGTTGAGCTAAGAGCCTCAGCCTCTTGAAGATTATTGAGAAACATCTCCTTCCTTTCCTTGATATGCAGACCTCTGAAAAGGGTGGAACACAATGTGATAGGAGCCTTCTTTCATAGTAAGCAGAAGAAAGAAACAAGATAGAGACAGATAGATGGAAATAATGGAGGGAAGAATGGGGAAGGTGAGGAGAGAGTTTGACAAGGAACTAGGGAGACTTAATCTAAACTCAGAGTGGCACCTCGTCATTTTTATTACTTTATTTTTATTTATCTTATTGTTTTATACCTTATTCTATTTGTGAGAGAGTTCACTAGGTGCTGCAATAATCAGGAGCTAATTACACATCACAAACGGGATCACTGGGTACCATTGTACAATTATAAGTTTTTGTGGCAATTTTAGGCACTTAGCTGTTAATGATGGAAGCTAGTGAGAGTAAAAGGAAAACTAAGGAGAATCAAGAGAGAGAATCAAAAGAGGCTTCCAGGAAAAAAAAAAAAGCAAATCTTTAATGGGGTCCATGCAAAAAGGATTATTGAAAAAATGTTTCTTAAGAGTACATAAAGTGGTCAGGAGCTAGTACTTTATACCTGTAATTCTAGCTACTCTTTAAGCAGAGACCAGGCCAGTATAGGCAAAATGTTCACGTGAGATACCCTCATATGAAAAATCTGAGTGCAGGAGCCATGCCTCTTATCCCAGCTAGCTGGGATGTAGAGGTGAGGAGAATATCAGTTTCAGCCAGGGATTAAAAAGTTCATGTGACTTTCATCTCACAGAAAAAGCAAGGCATGCTAAAGCATATCTGTCATTCCAGTTATGGCAGAAAGTATAAAAAGGAGGATCACAGTCCAAGCTGGTCTAGGCAAAAAAGTGAGACTTTACCTTAAAAAAAAAAAAAAACAGAGGAAAGGTAAAAACAAAACAAAAACAAACAAACAAAAAACCAAGAACATTGGAGGGACAGGTGTAACAGTAGTGCTACCCTAGCAAATGCAAAAAGCCTGCTGCCAATGTGTAAGTAAGTAAATAAATAAATATGCAGAGAAGGATATATTGGCCCTAAGGCTAACAGTCTATATTCTGTAAAATCTCTGGCACAATTTACAATGTCAGATGGTAAGCAGTGTACACGAACACCCAACACGACACTTGACATCAATATAAAGAGGAGAAATATTATAGATACTTTACCACCCTCACCAGCAGGGGATGGTGATGGGTACACCTAAGAACCAGTGTTCCACAGGTTGGAGAACACAGTGCATGGAACACTTAAGTTTCAGCCACAAAAGTCTGGGGTTTACCATCCTACTGTGCGAGATAAAGAATTAGAAATGTGATGGGGCAACTGGACAGCTTGAAGGCAGGTAGAATCACTCAAGATGAGGGAGAAAGTTGATGACACAGGCTTATATCCTGGCTCTATAAGTCCCTTTGGAAAATGAAGTCATGAACTGGAAGTCACTTCATGTATCTAGTCTGCAAAAGGAAATAAATAAACTCTGGGACCTCAGTTCACACGCAGAGGAGAAGGCGGCAGACCACAGCTTCCAATTAAAATGGATATTTGAAGATAGAACACAAAGTCAATAGAAAAGAAATGCAGAGATGTGAAAAAAAAAGGGGGGGTAAATTAGAAAAAGAGTCTGCTTAAAATCCTAAGGGTATGTTTGGGAGAGAGAATCATGTAAGACAAAATTAAGAAAGACTACAGGAAGACAAGGAGAAAATAAAAACTTGGGAAATATGGGGATGGTCCCCTATGGAACCGATTCTGCCTCATGAAATATTTTTAATTCCATTTCTTATACATAAGTTATAACTGGCAACCTCTGTTGAGACTGGTTTTTTTTTTATTGCCTTATGGAAAAGCAAGGCCAATATGATTAAAACGCAATGTATTCACTTCCCAGGGAAGGGGAGTTGGGGAAGATGAACCCAAGGCTTTTCTTCAGAGTGACATTTTTATGTTACAATTTTAATATAAAAAAAAAGTCATGAAAAGGAGGAAGAAGAGCTGGGGATAACATTTATGCTTCACTTTCTTTACTTTTGAATGATAGGAAGAGGTCAGTACCCTTTAAAAAGGAATAGGAACAAGTAGGAAATGAAAATAGCAAGCCAGGAACTAGATGTTGGGATGAGGGGTGGAGTTGAGGAGGAGGAAAGATTTATTTTATGTTTTTTATTGTGAAAATACTGTACAGAGGGGTTACAATTGCATGGGCAAGATAATGAGTACATTTCTTATCAAGCATTTTAGCCTCCTCCTTTGTTTAACCTTCCCATCCCTTCCCATCTCCTCCCACCCTCCCCAATCCTCCCCGCCCCCCCTACCAAAGTTGTAAAGTTCGTTGGACATAACGACTTGTACATCTCATTGTTGCAATGGGTCCACCTGTATCCCTAGTTAAACCATTTGTTTTTCCCCTTCCCCTCCACAAATTATACCGATATCAAACACAGTGAAAGCAGGGGTTATACTGTGGGGGAGGGACATACAAAGCAACAAAGACATAATCTTATAAATGTGTTAGAAACAATCACATGAAAGAAAAAAAAAACATTTGAATGCATATCTTAGGGTTCATTTCCCTAACATCACCTTATCTGACCTTTTCTGTTTGACTCAGACATATACTAGATATTGCAAATAAGGGAACCCATGGGACCTATGTTTCTTTGGGCCTGGCTTACTTCACTTAATATAATTTTTTCCAAGCCTTTCCATTCCCTAACAAATGGGGCAATGTCATTCTTTCTGATGGAGGCATAGAATTCCATTGTGTGTGTATATATACATATATATATATATGTATATATATATATATATATATATATCAAATAACCTAACTACATAATCCTGTGTAGATAACCTAAGAGCAAACAATCATATCATATGAAGTTGCAATATTGCAGAGAAAATGTTAGAGCAACAAGGACACATTTGCATCTACTGCATGAAGTTTCTAGGGTTTTCCTTCACTTGGTAATATCAGTCAAAAAGAACTTGTGGGATTTTTAGGCACCACTGTTCAGAGGGAATGAAACTTAATTTTTGCAAGGAGAGGCCAAGCCATTGAATAAGGGCCACAGTACTATGTCTATACAATGATTAAGATCTCTGATAGGAGCTTTCTAGTTACATTTGTTTTTCCTTTAAGAAAATACTGACCTCACTTGTTGCAAAATGAGTCTGTGAGAGTCATAGTATTATAAAGGGAATGTGTGAACAGACCATTAAGGTGAAACTAAGTGATTGCTTTCTCTTTGTGTCTCATTTTTTCTAACTACTTCCTTCTCCATCGGTATTTTGACAGGCTGATGAATGTCTTTGGAAACTTCTACAAACAGTGACTAAGATGGGTTTATGAATTAAAATGAGAAAAAAATTGCAGGGGTTAGAGAAATATATATTCAAACACTTCTTTTTTAATTTGGAATCTGGGTGTTTTCTATTTAGGAGAATGAAATTATTTAAAATGAAGGTAGTACCATTTCCATGCTGTACATGGGTACACAGAGAAAGCTTCATGCATATGACAGTCCTGAATCACAAGTGTCTATGAACTGGCATCTCTACATGTCTGGATGATGGTAGTAATGAATGTGCATAAACATTGATTCAACTGTACCAAAAATTTATGAAGAGCCTTCTAAGTAAAAACTGGTTAGGTGCTGTTCAGGAAAACTTCACAGATAGTGATATTACTGTCCTAAGTTTTTGAAATTTGCTAGTCCGTATAATAGAAAACATTCTTTTCTAAACTTCAGGGTAGCAACTAAGTCCATTTTTAAGTCCTAACAAATTACAAACATATATGAAAAAATACCTACACTTAATATTATACTTAATAACCATGCCGTGAACATAAAATCTTTCTCTTTCTCTTTCCTGATTAGAAAAAGTCAACAAATGTCTCTCCTCTTCTGAAACTCCAACTTCATAAGAGCGTTTTCTGTCCTTTAATAGAAATAAAAAAATGAAAAAAAAGAACCACCCTGAAAATTACTTAAGCTCAAATGACAGTACAGTGTTTTAAGTTCTTTGAAAGTAAGATGCAGGAACACAATATACATCATCATTTTTCTCAAAGAGGAATTTTAACCACCTGTTTATTCTGGTACTACTTTGATCAAAGGACAGTCATATTTAATTGTTCAATTAACCTCCAAAATAGCAGGGGACCAAGGGGGGTTGCACTTTTCCTTCTTTATGTATAGGTTTTAACTCTTAAATTTCATTTTATCCTTTTTATTAACTGTAGTTATCATTTATTGTTATAAGGTTTCTTTCATGCAGATCCAGATTTTAATGATCAGTTCTCTTGTTTCTGTGACCTGTGGGGTTTACCAGATATGCTGGTCCTTTGTTAATGGTGTTAAACAAGGCCAGTTAAAGAAATATATTTCTGATCATTTTTACAAGATCTAAAATATGAAAATGTGAGGGATATAATACACTTTACTATTGTTCTAGTATAATGATATAAAATTTATTAAAAGTATATAACATCTTAAAATTTAAAAATAGTCCTAGACATTATTATCTAGATTCAAATAACTTAGACAATTTTATGTATAATGCCTTTTAAATAGGAAAATATAATTTTCCTTCATAAAAATATGATTATTCTCTTTATTTCATTATCTATAAATTTTATATTTCTGATTACAGTAATTTTAGTGCATGTCAGTAAATGCTATGCGTACATATATATCAGTGACACTTAAAAAGATAGATTCAATTTCTATTATTTTATTCCTTTATGCTATCTTTAATTGTACCTGCTCATTTTGTGTTAGTGGAACATTTATCAATATCTTATTTCCTTCCAGTTTTCGAATGCATCCCACCTGGTTTCACTAGTATGCTGTAATCCACTTTTTGAGTTGATACCCCATCTTTTTAATAGACTTTCAAAAATAATTTTTGCTATTAGCAAAAATTATCCTACTGTAAGATTCGTCTTTGTATTTCCATCTCTTTTACTGCTTCAGTGGACTCACAAGGACCTTTAAGGTAGTTATACAAGCCTCAGTTAGGAATAGATGGCACTGATAAACCTCAAGCTTCTTAAATGATTCTATACATGTAATTAAATTTTAGAAGCGTCTCTGAATTGCATTAGTGCTGCATAACATAAATGAATAGATGTATACAATGCATTTTTAAAACATCACCTCTCTACGAGGTAGCCCCCCTGAAAAATAGGAAAGTATTTTTTACATAAATAATAGAAATTTATATTAAAAATGATGAAGACCTAATGATTCAGATCTTATGAGAGGAAAATTTGTCAAGTAGTAAAGATTGAGTGAAAAAAGATGAATATTTCATTTATAATGGTAAAATAGATTTGCTATATTTATGTATTTATTGCTTATTTTCAACATAAAGATCCTATAAATATTTTTGCAGTCTGATGTCCTGCACATTTCATACACTAGGAAAAGGGACAGGAAGCGATTATGGGGAACAGATACCAAATAATTTACTGAGGATTACCTGTACAAGTAACATCATCTTTAATAACCAAGGAACTGGGAACTGGGAGAGTTTCTTTGCTCTTCTATATGTGACACACATAATTTACACAAATGTTCGTTTAAAAAGCTATTTCTATATTGCTCTAATGCTAATATGTATGTATGCATGCAGATGTGATACACACGTTTTATACATACATGTTATACTTAGGTTGCCTTTCATATGAATTTAAAAATCGTCTAAGTATTCCTCCTCCAAAGAAAGCTGTGGAAATATCACCCAGGCAGACACTGTACTCTGTCTAAAGTAGACTGCAATCTTAAAAAAAAGAACTTCTGGATCCATCTTCAAAACAATCGGCGAATGTTATACAAAATTCTCATTTAGAACAAGTAGACACATGCTAAGAATATTTATATAAAATTATCAGTATTAATTCCTTCGTAATTGGTTCGGATGCCTGATTTCCACTTTGACACCATTGCTTATAACTTATCAAAGGGATTTATATTTATACTTTGTAGCTGACATTTTAAATTGAAGATTTTTTTGAACTAGTACCTAATGTGTTTTCTGTAATTAATTCCTCTGAGGTCAGACCTCATGGACACAAGATTCCTTTAACATTAACCTGTCCGTTAGAATTATTTTTATTGATGGACTTAACAGTTCAACAAAAACAAAGTTAACCTTTTTCAGGTAAGATTTTCAGTTTCAAGTATTGTCTTCTGTCAGCAATGTAAGATTTTCCTGAAAGGACAAAATACCCTGCTGTGGAACCAGGAAGAACGGGGAGGAAAAACCTCAAAGTTAAATCAATCATGAGTTAATAAGAAATAGAATGTGTAATTATGCAGATGCTTATGTTCTTAATAGAAAGACCAGCAATGGAGGGCCTGATTTAAACTTTATAGCAAATAACTCAGGTTAGCTTTACATGACAGCTAAAAATGGCATTTTTTATGTGATCTTTCCCCCCATTTATTCATGAGATGTTACATAGATTACTTAGTGAATAACACAACTTGCTGGATGACAGTACTTAGTAAATTGTTAAATGAATGGCATTTGATCAAAGCAGGTTTTCTATTTTTAAGAATGGGAAGAACTCATTTAAAAGTGGTAAGATAGTAACTGAATATATAACAGTTTACCATCACCTAAATGCATCTTATTAAGAAAGAAGTATTTACTAATTAGACATGTTTACCGATCTGCAACTGCTGATTATGTTTCCATGTTGGCAAAAAAAAAAAGACAAACTGTTTTCCTTGCTTAGCATCCTCACCACTTTTCATCTGCTCTGATGGACAGTTTCTGTGGTTTTGATGTGTGTTTACATAGGAAACATGGAGTGTGGTTGTGAGTCTATTCAGCACTATCTAATGAAAGCCAAGGGCTTACCAATTCCATATACCCGATTAATTTGCATAGACCATAGTGGGAAGAGATGCTGAAATCAGTGTTTTGTCTGCCAGCTCTCTAACACTTGGCCCTCCAAAAGATGGAATGTCTGATGTGTTTGTCTTGGGCTTTGAGACCCCTTAATGAGACCAGAGAAAATACTTGCCAAGTCTTTAGTGAAATTCCTTCCACAGGTTCCACTAAGCATCGTCAGTCTGTCATCAACATGATACCCAAGTATTCACCAAGTTGATGCTTTGTGCTCCAAGGAGATGATGGCTGGGTTCCTGGATAGACTTTTGGAATTTATGGTTAAGGATATTATCAGTCATCTTCCCCATCAGTCATTTGATACTGAAGGTAAGGAAATGTTAGGGAAAACACACACACACACACACACACACACACACACACATTTCATCTATTTAAGTCTATCTTTAATAGATTTATGTAAAGCTAGATTTTCGGAGAGGGTTGGCATTTTAACTTTCTCTTAAAATATATGCTGACTGGTTCTAAACTGGAATCTCAGATTCTTTAGCCAGACCTTGCTCTCTGAGCACAGAGGTTAGAGTTATCTCTTAACAGAGGAAGGTAACAGAGATATGAACATTGGAACGTGAAAAAAAATTGTATGCTGAGACATACACAACGGAATATTTTCAGTTAGAGTAAAATATACCAACCCACGTAGAACACAACTTCAACAAATTAGGCTACGCTTTAGTATCATGTTAACAGCTTCTCACATTCCCGTAAAACCTGAGTTAAATGCCATCAATATTTTAGATAGCACTACTCATAACTTGGGACCACACAAACCTGGCACTGTAGCACCTTGCACACATATGGCTACCACATGAAAGGGAAGCATTATAAAAGTTGGGGCTCCTACATATTTTCCCCTTCTGAATGATTTCTGTGAAATTGAATGCTTACGAAGTTATGTATAAGATTTAGCATCTTGAATGTTCCAACATAAATTCTGCAACTAAGGTGGTATGCTTTATTATTTCACAGTCAGGCAAAGTTATATTTATTTGACTCTAACATAGATTTCACTTTGGGAGTTGTTGTAACTGGACCGAAAACTCATTTAATTACAATGAAATAATTGAAAAAAACAAAAAACACTGTATCTGGAGCAATCCACTATGGGCTCAAAGCAGTCTAAAGGTTGCTTTGGGGGAAAAACACAACTTCCTAAAAGCTTTGATGTATTTGGATGGTCCCTGGAATCTTAATTTTGGAGATTAGAGAATTAAAATCGGGTTAGGAACATTCTGTCTATTTCATGTAATTATCTCTATTTTAGATCTCTTAATTTGCACAGACTTGTGAGTTTAGCTATTTTTGTAGTCTTCTCCGGCCTTTAGAAGTTGACAAGCGTGTCCAGTCAAATAAATGCCAACACAACACAGGAATAAAGCATCCTTCTTTGCAGGATAAGGTAGAAGGAGGAAACAGGTGACGATTTCTTGTCGTGATGGAAGCAGGTGAAAAGTTAGAAAATCCAACTACGTACAAACTGACAAAAATCCTCACCAAACGTTCGGCCATTTCGATATATTTCAGGAACTGTTTTCTTGTCCAACATGTTGTGAAGCGTATAATTTTCTTACCTCTTGCTTTTTTTTTTTTTTTTTTTTTTTTTAAGAGAAAGGTTTATTTTCCGGTCAGAGATCTATGTCAACTTAGGGGTGTTATTTAAAGGTCTGAATCGAACGCTGTCTGAATCACATCATGATTTTCTTCTGCAGCCATGACTTGCTCTAAACCGGGGTTATAAAGAAATTAAAAGGAAAAATAAATGTCCCAGCAACTTGCCTTGAAAAGGATTCCAAAGGAGAGAGACTTTGGCAGGTCTGTGATTGGCCTTATACAAAAAGATTTTTTCCCCAATCTGGACAACAAAAACAGCAAGACTTCCCCCCCTCCCCCTGTCTTTCTTTTTTTTGTTGTTGTTGTTGTTTCTTTTAAAGTCCGGTAATACAAAACCAAAAGAGAAAAAACAAGAAAGCACAAGAAAACTGCACCCCCATCCCCTCCCTGCAGAACAAATTGTTGCCTTCTTTTACACCCATCCTACCAGAAGGGGGACCTTTCCACTTTCAGATGCTCCTGCGCTTTAATTTCTGGAGAGGAAAAAAAGCAAGCAGAAGAGCCCCGAGATCCGCCGTGCAGCTCTAGTAACATTACGGCGGCGGCGGCGGCGGCGGCGGCGCGGGTGTGTGCGAGCGGCCAGGCGGGCGGGCGGGCGTGCGCAAGGGGCGGGCGGGCGCAGGAGCGGGCGGGGGTTGGAGGCGCGCGGGGGCGGCGGCGGCGGCGGCGGCGACGGCGGCGGCGGAGGCTGCAGCAGCAGCAGCGGCAGCAGCGGCAAGCAGCGGGCGGGGCGCGGGGCGCTCGGCCGCCGCCAGGCTCCGGATCCGTGCGCCGCGGCCGGCGCCTCCAGTCCGGGTCTTGGCGGGACCCCTCCTCCCTCCCGCTCCCCGCGCTCTCGCCTTTTAATCATGCCCCTCTGTCTGTGTATGAGTGCAGGCAGGCTGACAATGATTTCCTCAGTGATTACGTACAGAGCGAGTCCCTGCGGGTTAGGGGCCCCCTCTGGAGCCATCCTGATGGCTTTGGGGGCCTTGCTTCCATTTTCCATTATTATGTGGACTACCGGAGCGACAGCGCAGTCCAAGACCTTGCAGGTTTGTGATGAGGAGGGAGCACACTGCGCGCTCCTTCTCCTCCTCCTGCGCCCGGCTCTCCTCCTCCTCCCGCTCTCGCCGCCGCTGCCGCCGCCGCCGCCGCCGCCGCTGCCGCTGCCGCCGCCGCCGCCGCTGCCGCTGCCGAGGCGGCCGTAGACTTGAGAGCCCCGGGTCCAGCGCCCGCCGCCGGCGCCGCGCCCCCCGCCCCGAGAGGGGCGCCCCGAGCCGCGGCCCGCACGCCCCCCGCACACAGGCAGGCAGCCCCGCACACCACCTGCGGGCCACCGGCGCGGCCGCTTTCGCCTTTTCTTTTTGAAAATTACTTTAAGTGTGTGGGTCTTTCCTCCCCCCCCTCCTCCCCGTTAAAGAAAAAGGAGGGGGAAGGGAAGGGGGAAAAAGTATTTTTTCGCCCCTTGGGCTGATTTCCGTTGCCCACTCGCATCTGCCGTGGACGGTGGGGAGATTTTTTTTCTTTTCTTTTTCAAGATATTTTCGTAGCCTGGCAGGGTTGATTTCATTCCCCCCCCCACACCCCTTTCCCTCGGTCACCCCCAAACTACACGCTCGCTTTGGAAACAAATCAGTAATTATTGGATGTGTGTGTGGTTTGGGTTTATTATTTTTTTAATATAGA
The DNA here is from genome assembly GCF_019054845.1 of Dipodomys spectabilis. Taxonomy (NCBI): domain Eukaryota; kingdom Metazoa; phylum Chordata; class Mammalia; order Rodentia; family Heteromyidae; genus Dipodomys; species Dipodomys spectabilis. Next base: position 7,060,231 of record NW_024870701.1, on the reverse strand, counting down.
AAAAAATATTTCGGGAAGGGGGGGAATTCTCGTGGCAAAGGAAAAAGTGATAAAGAAAAAGAACCATCCAGATGCTTCTCTTTTTATTAGTCTTTTTTCCCCCTTTCCTCTGCGACTTCACTATGTGAGTTTTTATTGACGAGGACCTAGGAACGGATCCCCCCCCCCCCCACCATCGCGCTTCTGACGGCTGTTGCCACATTGTCCTGAATTCTATATCATTTTTAACTTTCCCCTTGTTCTTTTTTTTCCTTTTTCTTTTTTTCCCCCTTCCTCTTTTTTTTTTCCTCTCCCCCCCCCCCCCCACGATTGGAGGTTGGGGGTGGGGGGCGAAGGCTGGGAAAGTTTGGTGCCGCGGCCGCGGTGCAGAGCGCGGAGCCCCGGGCCGCCGCGAGCCCCCCGCGCGCGCGAGCGCTAGTAGGAGCCGGAGCGCGGAGCGAGGAGCGCGGAGCGAGGGCGCGAGGGAGGCCGAGCGGAGGAGGGCGCGAGGCCACGAGGAAGTGTAGTTTCTTTCAGGGCTGAATTGAAACAACTTCAGCTGTTTGCTTTTAGGATGTCTCGCCGCAAGCAAGCGAAACCGAGATCCCTCAAAGGTAAGGAGGATTCCCTCCCCCCCATCACCACATACACACACACACACACACCCCACCCCACCCCGCCTTCCCCATCCGCGAGTGCCACTGTGGGTAGCGGAGCGAGGGCTGCGTGGCCGCCGGGCGTGTGCGCGCCTGAGTGTGAGTGTGAGTGCGGGGGCGCGCGCGCTCCCCTCCCGTGTAGCCCCCAGGTGGAGTGTGTGTGTGTGTGTGTGTGTGTGTGTGTGTGTGTGTGTGTGTGTGTGTGTTGGGGGGGTGAAGACGGGGAGGAGGATCCCCAAATGGGGCGGCGGTAGACAGTGGGTGAGAAAAGCTAACAAAAACAGAAAAGAAAGAAAAGGAAAAAAAAAAGAAAGAAAACGCAGTGGTCCGGAGGGGGAGGAAACGCCCCCCCCCCGCCCCGTCTGCGATCCACATCTGGGCTGCAGGGAAAACTTTCTGATGTGTGTTTTCGCCAAGAATAAATATGCCAAACTGTGCGGCGCGGCTGCTTCTGTGTTCTTCTCCATTGCTTCTTTTCTTTCGTTTGAAGAAGTAAAAAGTCATCTCCTGGAGGAGGAGGGGGAGCAGCCCTGGCTCGCGAAAAACAGAAACGTGGCCAAGGTCCTGGCCACACCAGGGCGAGGACACAGGGCCGCCGCCGCCTCCCACCCGCGCTCCTCTCGCTCGGGTTCTTCTCCGCGCGCTCGCTGCCGCTTGTAAACAAACCGGGGCTGGTGGCCGCGGGCGGCGGGACCCCGGCGGGGCCCCGCAGGACCCCTTTTGGCCATTTCCAAGAAAGTTGACTGCCCCCTTGCCCCTACCACCACCTCCTCCACCTCCTCCTCCTCCTCCTCCTCCTCCTCCTCCTCCTCCTCCTCCTCCTCCTCCTCCTCCTCCTCCTCCTCCTCCTCCTCCTCCTCCTCCTCCTCCTCCTCCTCCTCCTCCTCCTCCTCCTCCTCCTCCTCCTCCTCCTCCTCCTCCTCCTCCTCCTCCTCCTCCTCCTCCTCCTCCTCCTCCTCCTCCTCCTCCTCCTCCTCCTCCTCCTCCTCCTCCTCCTCCTCCTCCTCCTCCTCCTCCTCCTCCTCCTCCTCCTCCTCCTCCTCCTCCTCCTCCTCCGTCCCTTGCTGTCCTTTGCTTGTCGTGCAGGGGTCGGGCTGGGCTCCCCATTGCAGAGGGAACTGTGTGTGTGTGTGTGTGTGTGTGTGTGTGTGTGTATACATGGTTTGGGGGTGCACTAGCTAGCCAGCCGCGGCGGCGGAGGAGGGGGGCACGGGACACTGAAGTTATTGATCCTGGTGGCTGTGTTGGAATGTGGCGAGGGGAGTCACGTGGTGGCCTCCTCCTCCTCCTCCTCCCCCTCCTCCTCCTCCTCCTACCCCCCTCCGTCCTCCCCATCCACCTTCGCCAGCCTCCTCTCGGGGAAATCGGGGGCGGGAGGCCGTGGGGGAGTCGGGGCGGGGGGGGGACTGGCGCTGCAAAGCCGACAGCCCGGAGGGGGAAATGGGAGCACGCGGGGGACCGGAGGAGGTGCGGGCAGACTGGACAAGGAGCCCGGCGGGGGAGATGGGAGAGCAAGGGGGCTACAGCTCGAGGTGGCCCAGGCCCTACGACCTCCTAAAGAGGAGGACAAAGGGCTGCTAGTGTGCCCGCGGGGGCCAGCAGGGTCCAGCGGAGGACCGTACGGCCCGGCCCCGCCCTCTGCTCCCCGGGGCGCAGCATCCTCTTCCTCTTGGGCTGTTGGACCCGGGCTCCCCGTGGCCTGGGTTCCTGCCACCGGCTCTGGCGACTCCGCCACGGGCTCGGAGGCAAGGAGGGCGGGCAGAGCCCAGCGCCTGAAGCCTCCAGGCCGTGGCCAATGTGTATTTAGGAAGTCGATTAACGGAGCTCTCTCACCGCACACACAAAGCCCTTTCTTCTTCTGGGAAGGGACAGGGTGGGGGAGGGCCTCCCAGCCCCGATCGCTGGCTTTTTTTTTTCCTTTAATTTATTTTTATTTTTTTACCTGAAGCGCAGAGAAGTTTTGAGTTTGGAAACCAAGTGACATGTATCTTGACACAGTTTGGGGTCTGGTTTACATTCACGTGGGCCACATTTCCCGCCCCCCCCACACCCAGAGGACACTTTGACCCCGGGGCCTGAAAGATGAAAGTGTGGATGGAGAGCGTGGCGTGCGTGGTGTCAGGGTAACCCTGGATCGGCGCTCGCTCGGGGAAACTTGCTGCGAGCCTCTGCTGCCTTGAAAGTAAAGCAGAGAAGGGCCAGGAGAAACGTCTTCCATGAGTTAAATGTGGGTAGAGCTAGGGGTCAGCCTACTTTCCGAGGCTCCTAGAAAAGACTCCTGACAGCTCCTTGCAGGAATACGAGGAGTTTTTTGTTTTGATTTTTTGAAAAGTTTATTAAAGTTTGCACCATGGGTCGTTTTACTCATCCGTAGCTTCTGGCGTTCGGTGTTCGTCTTGCATTTTTTTGGAATGAATTTACAGCGAAAGTTGTGTTGATTGGGAATGCAAGTGTGCCTCCCCTCTTCTTCCTAAAGAGGCTATCTCCTCGGGCACCTCGGACCTTGGATGGACAATGAAGGGAAGCCATCAGTTGACAGTATTTGCTGGGCAGCCTTAGATAAGCCAAGCTCTGAAATACCTGGGACCCAGGTTATTAAGTAGGTGGGGCAGGGGAGAGGTGGAGAGGCACGTGAAAATGAATGAACCAGGGTGTTTTATTCTTTTGTCTTCTTGTCAGGTTGCAAAATTATACAAGTGTATGCACGAAGCCATTGCCTCTGTTTCAATTGCTAGGTTCTAAATAAATTGTGCGTTAGAAACAAAGATTTCGCTTCCATTTTTCTGGGCTTGAGTAGGATGTTTTTCCCCATTGGGTTTCTTGGTATGGTCTCAGGTAGGCAGACTGGGCTTTGGGGGTGAGAAACTGAAGAGTGCAATAAAAATAGTACACTCCTCACTGAAGAGTGGCTTGTTTGTCTTCAGAATATATATTTGCTTGGAAACCTACATATTAAAATGGGCAATGTCAACCGAAGAACTGTGACAATAGTAGTGGTTTTGGAGAGGTGCAAAGGCATTTTGTAGGTTTCTTGTTAAAATATCTGGCCCTTGCTCGAGTATTTTGATTTTTCCTTGTCTTTTCTTGGACGGATCTCCTTTTTTATTTTTTTTCTCTCCCCCTGTCCAGAATGTGTCTTAGGATGTGCTGTGAGTATGTTGATTGTATCTACTGTGTTGTTCACAAGATCACACGTGGGTCCTAGAAAAATTGAAGAGGAATTATTATGACAGATAGTCTGGCGTTAGTAGTCACAGGCCATGGTCAGCACTGGGCTGTTAGCAGGTATAAAATGGCAGTACTGATGTCAGTATCTTAGTTTGTGAAGTGATTAGGAGTTTTTGTCATTCAAAGGTAAAGATCCTGATTTTGTTCAATGAGTGACTCCACCAAAACCATGTAGAGCCCACTTTTAACCACCTTGAGTGGCAGGGGACTGGGGGGAGGGCGGGAGGTGGTGGTGACATAGTCTTAAACATGAAGTCGTGCATCCACTTTCCAACTTGTTTCTTATATACATGTTATTTCTTTTACAAACAACGTTTAAAAGATACTCCAAATAAAGCCACCACTTTTCATATAATTCAAAACTTGTATCCCAGGAGAATAGGTTACATGTGGCAGATGAAGACATCTAAACAAAATAACCCCTAAGTCTGAAGTTTCAAATTTTTTTAACCAAATATTTTTTTTTTAAATTGTGGTGTGATAGGAAATTTCTATTAACAGATGAGTTTATGCTGTGAATTCTCCTACATTTTAGTACTTCCAGTGAGCATTAGAACTACTTAAGAAATTATGCAGCTTTTCCTTTGCAGCAAAGTTTAGGGCCATTGTCCTAACAGACCTCTTCCTGAAGGTGGGCATCCCATTTTTGAGTGCAGAGAAGGCTGTGTTATTCGAGCTTTCTAAGTAAATTAAAACTGTTCAACATTTAAAAAAAGAACTTTTTTTTTGTATTTGTGCAAGCTGCGAAGTATATTTTGAAACAGAGAACTCCCTTATCCTTCCTGTCACTCAAAACTCTGGCATGAAAATCTCATCAGCCAACAGAAAAGGTTGGGAACTTCTGTTCTTCTGCTGTACATAGTCAAAATAACCCTGTGATAAATGCAGCGGAGAAGTGCAGCCAGTATTTAGAGGCATGGGTAGTGAGACAATTAAATGATTCCCCCTTCCTACCTTATTTGTATTATTTAGTTATTTGTCTCAATTCCTGAGAGTAGACAATGGTATTTGAGTAGATTACCTGACTGGAAATAGTTCTGCTGTCAGCTTATTTTTAGAGGCAGCACATCAGTAGCATCAAATTGGTCAATTGTGACCTATTTCTATTTTTCTTGCAGGCTCTTTATTCTATTTCTTGTGGTGCTTCTCTGATGGAAGTTTCCTGGCCTTTTTACGTGATAACAAATAGTTTATTTTTTTTTCTGGTTCAAGTTTACTCCAAAAAGCACTATAAGAAGCAAAAAGAAAAAAAAAAAAAGAAAGTGGTCCACAATATGAAGGTGTGATATATTTTGTAAGAGCCAAGTTATAAAGCTGGGAAGGAGAGAGGGGAGTACTTAGTCACTTAAATGGCCAAGTTAAACACAAGATACAATTAGAATATCTGGACCCTTAGGTGTTCATAAACTCATACCAGGGGTCTCCAGAGAGGGATGGTGAGAACTGGGGAGAAAGAGAGCCCCCAAAGAGCCTGTTTAACTTGGCACATTTTGAAGTTATCACACTTTTGATGGACCTTTTTTCCCCCATTTACCTTTGATTATATTCTTTTTTTTTTTTAAGAGAAGCAATTTACTTAGAAATATAATGAAGTGGCAGAAACCCACCTCAAATTTTAAAGAAGAAATATAATTGATAGAATTTGAATGAAAATGTAGTGGATTTTAAGTTCCAACCCTTTTGAAAGTCAGAAAATCCATCCACTAGGCTACATGTATTCTCTAAGGGAAAAGGTGCAAAAAATTGAAGGTATTAAAAAAATTACAAGTTAATGAAATATTAAACTCCCCCATTTGTATTTAAACTCCTGTTTTCTGTTTGTTTTCATAGTCAAAATATATGTGTTTGTATGGGAAGACAAGGGAACAGATTCAATCAAAGAAAATATGGTTTCTTTATACTATATGTGCTTTAGTTCTCAAAAACACCATTTAGGTAGTGGAAATGATTCCATATTCAAAAAAATAGCATTATGCTGAAAATTATTTTTGGTAGGTTAAACATGACTCCCTTTTGTTTAAAATAGGTCTTAACCCAAGGTAAGTTTCTTTTTAAAAGAAAGTATGAAGAAGATGTATGCTATATTTAAGTACATACATGTGTGTATATACACATTACATATATTGGTATTTCTTTCTATAATTATAACTGTTTCTGGTGTGGCACACAGAAACATATGCTTTTACCTTTACACTGGGTGCTAAAAAGCCTAAGGTTAGACACATTGCCCAAGTTTAGTGCTTGACATTCATGCCTCCTTTCAATAGTTATACTATTCATCCATCAACCAGTGACTATTTCTTCTCTCCACCACCACTATACTGACGAGATGTTGAAGTCATTAAATTGATTATAGTCCAATCAGTAGACAATCCGAAATAAACAAAAACAGCAATTACAGTTGGCAAGAATCCCATGAGTGCTAGCCGAAGATCCAGAACGGATGGTCCAGTGAGTCTTTTCCAAAATGCCGGTTTCATGATTTCAGTACTTCTGGCAGAATCTTCTTAAAGGGAGGGTACAGAAATTCACAAGATTCCACTTGGCCTTAAAAAACAAAAACATCTGTTTGATCCACGAGTGGATTTGTTGGCTTCTATTCATCCAGCCAGAAAGGGGCAAAAAAAATAGGATATTGAACATAAAAGCATACATGTAAAAATGAAATTACAAAGGGATTTGAGATTAGCAGCTTTTTATGCAGCAAGCTGTTAATATTTTTTTCTTTTTTGTCTTGCCAGAGTATTCCCTTGTCCCTTGAAATCCATTGTAGTTATTCTTATTGACAGCAGTGACGTCTCACAGTGATGACAGCATTTTCAACTTCTTGCTTCCAGTAATTATACTTAGTTCTTTTTACTTACTTATTTGGACCTGTGCAAGTTTTGTAGCATATTTGTAAGAGGTTTCTTTTTATCTTATGGGAGCATTTTAAGATAGCTTCCCAACTCATTTATTTTTAAAGGAACTTTGTGTGAGTTGGCTAGTTTGGTACAGCCTAGTAAAATACTTGTTGATGTAGTTTGTTGCTGGAGTTTTCATTTTAATGTAAGAGCATGCAGTAAAGAGAAAGAAGATTTGATAGGAGTAAAGTGAAGGTCTCTGAAGACCAATTGGGAATTTTATGAAAGGTCTGTTTTTCCTATTAGTGTGTCATATTAATTGATCTGATAATTCACTTTGCTGGTTTAGTGTCATTAATTCTGTGACCATAGAAGATAGTCCTTGTGCCTGGATTTAAATAGACATCATGTTCAGTAGGGCTTGTTTGGTTGGTTATTTTTAGTACAGAGAAAATGATTTTAAGACTTGCACCATTTAGATCACATGTTAACAGCCTTATGGCTTGTTCAAAATGTGAATATTATTAAGTAATATGCTAAAGATTGTTATTGAATCAAGTGAGATTTTGATATATAGGCAGATAAGCCAAATCAACCCTCTAGCAAAGTCTCTTCTCAGATGTATCTAACACTCCCCCATTGATTCCTGGTAGCTCTGTCAAAGGCTAAAGTAGTTCATTAGGGTGCTGTTTGGTAGACCCACACAACTTTCCCAATCCCATTTCAATTAAATCTGAGATTTATTCCTATGTTTTTGTTTGGGAATTGTGTGGTGCACTGGCTATGGTTTCATGTGCCTTGTTTGTTGTAATGAAAGTGTACCAGGCTGATTTAAAATATGTTCTAGAACAATGTTATTACAAAGCAATTAAAACTTAAACATTAAAGTTAACATTAGTAAATTTAAATAGCTCTGTTATAGTATTAATCAAATAGTGGAAGGAAAGCTTTTAAATGGTTTAAATAATTATGCAACTCTTGGCATAAAAGCCTGACACAAGATAAATCTTTGAAAACTAAGTAGAATCATGGGTGTTTTTTTTTTAATCTTTAATTTTAGGCAGCTTGGGCTTTTAGCATGCATCACATTCCACCTCTCGTACAAGTAATTATGCCAGTTTAGTAATTATTAGAGATGAAAGAAATTCAGTAAGATATGAATTCCTTATAACTTCAGTGTCTTCACTTTTAGCGGGGATAATGATCAAGCAGCAGTTACCCCGATGCCTGGGGACCCTGTCACAGCTAGGAGCACTGGGCTGATCTTGGGTATCATTATAGCTGCACACACCATAGTTAGCTTTCCTACTCTAGATGGCTCATAGCAGAGAATTATAATTTTTTAAAAAACAAGATTCACGTAGAACTGTCTAGAAATTCCCCTTTCTAAGAAAAAATTGTTTGCAATAAATACATACATTTAAAAATTATTTTAACCACCCTATATTTTAATTCCATGGCATAAAAATGCTTTGAAAAAAATCCTAAATATATATGTAAATTTCTCATTTGCATATGCATTCATGTTGGGCATATTAAGTCTTATTTTCTAATGAAGATGATTTGGTTTGGAAAGTATATACTGTACTATTCATGCATGAGTATAAATCTCCCAAGCTGAGTAAGGCTGAGCAGCTGACATTCAGAATATGCATTTTCATAATTATGCATTTGGTTGGAATTACATTTTGGTGTTGTGATTATGATAACACATTTTTATATATCTGAAACGAAAACGTTTCAGCCCCTCAGTTATTGCAAAACAGTAGGAGAGCTGGGCACTGTGACTGACTCTTATCATCACAGCTATTTGAGAAACAGAGATTAGGAAGATTGTGGTGTCAGGACAGCCCAGGCATATACTTCTGGAGACCCCATCTCAACCGATAAAAGTTGGGTGTGGTGGTGGACTGTGTAAGTGCAAAGCTGACAATCCAGGCCAGTGTGAACATAAATGTGAGCACTTACATAGAAGTAACCCATGTGCTGGTTGTCATGTCTGTAATCTTAGCTATTCAAGAGGTTGAGATCTGGTTTGAAGCCAGCCTGGGTAGAAAAGTCTCTGTGAGACTCTTACCTCTAACATTCAAACACCTGAAATGGTGCTGTGGCTCAAGTGGTAGAGTGTTAGTCTTGAGCATAGAGAGGCTCAGGTATAGCACCCAGACCCTGAAGTTCAAGCCCCACAATGGCGGGCAGGGGGCAGGGGGCATAACAAATGTGTAAAGGCTGGGTGAGAAGTTCAAGAGGTAGATCGCCTGTCTAGCAAGTACAAGGCCCTGAGTTCAAACCCCAGGACTGTCCCCAAACTAAAAAAGTACAATATGAAATGTGTACATGCGTACTCTAATGTACTCTATAAAATATATTTTGTTTAGCAGATCCATGTGTCAATTTTATTAAAGCAAAACCAATTTCCCCACTCCAAATCAGTATCATTGTAAGGAATATAATCTCCTTTAGAAATTAAAATCACTGTCATAAAGTGTCATTTCATGATTTGTATTACCTTCTCTTTATTTTATTTTTGCCTTTTTTCCCCCAAAATGTTTTATCCCATCAGTATACCATGGGGGATATATCAAGATGGAAACTTTGGAATACATGGTACACTTGTGAAAACTCATAGAGTGGTGAAAAGTTCATACATGCTTTATTAGAAGTGTTCTATGGCCAGAACTCTTAACAAATATTGTGCTCTAAACTGTATCTTCACTTTTAAGTAATTTCCAGCCTTTCTTACATGTTCTTCCATAGCCCTTTTCTTCATAGTAGAATCAGATTAGATTCAGTAAAATAGAATCAGATTAGATCCAACTAAATTGTAATGTTTTGGGTATATGTAAGTATATTGTTTATCAGATAGATCATCAGTCTCATTAGCATTCATCCCAAGTACCACTCTACCAAGCGCTAATAAAGCCAAAACATTGGCAGGAAGGTGGTGCCATCTTGACTTAGCTAACTATCAGCTGATGTGTAGAGCCTGAACTTCCAATCTGTCCACATATAACACAAAAGGTTTTGCACACCTGAGGCCAGAGGAAAGAAGAACTGGATGCAGGAAATGCATACTAATTCTTAGAAAGAGGCAATAATTAAAACACACACACACACACACACACACACACACACACACACACACACACAGAGTGATGGTCAGAGCCTAGTAGAGAGGGGGGTTTCAGAGTAGAAGAGCTGAGGTGTGAGTGACATATAGCTACTTGTTTTGGTGAGCCAAAGAGTCTGTCCTCTTGGATTCAACTTTCTTTCAAGAACACGTGGGGGCTTGTTTCATCATTTTACATTTTCCCCACCCCATGCTTGCAGTATTTCAACCTGTGCTCAATTCTGAGGATTCACTTCAGAAGGAAACAAAAGTAAGCCTTGCTCTTAGGAAGCTCAGAGTCTAGAAATCTGACTGAGATTGTAAACACCTTCCAAAGATTTTTAATTGCTCTAAAATACATGGGTAGAGACATGTATATGGTATGCTAACTTTTTCTGCCAGTTGAAAATGTCCAAACAAATGAGTTTCAAATGTGTGTGTTTTGGCATTAAATGTTCGATGAGCTATACTTACTAATAATTGTAAGCTTGATTTTGTCTTATAGCCAGAAACCACTAAACATAATGTAGAGAACTCTTTCAAGTCTTTTGGACTTCATTCATTGACACTACAATATCTTTGATCTGTCCTAAAATTTTTGGATAACATTTTTTGAATGTTAATTATGTGATAGTAAAACTAATAGATTTTTTTAATTTTCAAGAATTTATTGGCATACTTCCTACATGATAATTAGAGGTTCTGAGGGTACATATGAAGTTGATATATTTTTTTAAAACAATAGCAAACTAAGCCAGGTACCGGATGCTCATGCTGTAATCTAAGCTACTCAGGAGGCTGACATCAGAGCATTAAATTCAAAGCCAGCCAGGGTAGGAATGTCCATGTAACTTTTATCTCCAGGTAACCACCAAAGGCTGGAAATGGAGTTGTGGCTCAACTGATTGAGTGTCAGCCTTGACTGAAAAAGCCCTGAGTTCAAGCTCCAATAAAAAAAATAACAAAAATAAAGTAAAACTAAATTTTATTTGAGACACCCCAGTATGCAAAAATAAGTTGGAACAAGTTCCAAGAAACTCATTACATTAAATATGCAGGCACAGAATACTAGCAGGGCAGAAAGATGTATTGAAAAATGCATGTTGTACAGGTTTGATTACTTTTCCCTGAGAGATAGGATGAATGCTTTGAGATAAACTTTTATGGAATGGTGGATTTTAAGTGTAAGACTATTTAGGAATAATGACATTGAGTATCATGGTGGTCTTCATGGTCAAAGATGTCCACATTGGAGTGAATGGTGATGGTGGAATGTAACTGACCGAGGAAAAAGGTGATTTGCATGAAATCCCTTTTGCCTCCTCCAGCATCATATAGGTCATTTACATAAGTATTGCATCATTATACTAAATCTTTAATCTTCAAAATAAAATCATTATAAGATAATGGTACCCTTTTATAGCTCCTCTTATATGTAAGTCATTTTATACTGCCTGGTTTGCATATTTAAAACCCAGTATGAGTGTAAGGTGTTGTGTATGGGCTAAGGAGTGGCTGTGGTTTGCCTCTGTGCCCTAGCCTAGCCAGGGGAGTACTTAGAGAGTACTTAGCCAAGTGCTTGGCTTATATTTCAGTGCTAAATAATCTGTGGAACCAAAATCACTTATGGAGAAAATTCTAGTCCCCTTCTAGCTCCTACACATTCAAATTCTGATATTATGGAATTGTGATTCCTCCAAGGTTAATAAATAATTCACATTGATGGCACAAGCATGTGGTTAAATTGTACGACTCGAATCTCCAAAACACTAGTCAGATGGTCTGCATGTCCATCTTGGCTTCTTGTCAAAGTAACCATTTAAGGATCTGATAGAAATTAAATATCTGATAGGACTCATATATGATATACTGAACCATTCCCAGGGCCTTGGCTTCCTTCCAGCCCTGAAGTTCCCACAGAGAAGTTTGTAGCTTCTGAATGAAGAGCCCGGGCCAGCAACTGGTTCACCACTCTGGGGTTGTTATCTCACTGGGTGATATGTTAGCAGCAGCATCTGCTTTGGACTAGAAATCCTGTGTGTGTGTGTGTTTGTGTGTGTCCAGATTTGTACTGTCCTGTGTGTTAGGTGTATTTCAGCAGTGAGATGTGTTTGAGCTCTCAGCAGTATACCCATTGGAACCCAGATCAAAGTGTGTTGCTGTAAGGATGGCATTGTCATTGAGTTTGACTTCTATTGATTCGTCATCTTCAGTTCATGTCCATCCATTTGTCTAAATGCTGTGTGTTAGCCAGCCTTTGTATTGCTGTGATCAAATGCAAAGTGAGAAGTCCTCTTAAGGGAGAAAAGATTTACTTTGAGTCAGGGATCTGGAGGTTTCTATCCATGGTTGCTTGGCCCAGTTGCTGGGGGCCTATGGCAAGAGAAAACTGATAGGAAGTTATGGCAGTATGAAACTCTTACCTCGTGGCAGCCTGGGAGGGGATGGGAGGGGTGAGTCTTCATGCATTTTCCTAATGTTAAGTTCAGATTGTACTAGTTTTACAGAACAATATGTTGTCAATTCATGTAAGTATGAAAGTATGAAGTAAATATGAAGCTAACTTGTGTTCCAAGTCTGCCCATCTTTCATTTAAGGGCCTATTTTGCTGTTAAAATAAACTTCCTACAATGGTATTCATTGGGGTTTGTCATTACTTAGTTCAATTTATTCATTTTTTAAATATGTTTTTTATTGTAAAAATACTGTACAGAGGTGTTACAGTTACACGAGCAAGGTAATGAGTACATTTCCTATCAAGTATTGTTTCAAGATATAATGTTTTAATTCTCACAGTGCTCTGTAAATGCTGGATAAACTCCCTCATTTTAGTATCCAAAGACAATTTAACAACTGTCCTATTTCATCATATAGATATGTAGGAAAATAGCCACTACCATAATATGTTTCTTCTTAGAATCTTTTCAGATTATTTGCACAGTATCCACATCAAGGACCTCAGTATATACTAAAATGGCAGTATCTCACCAATCTGTTACACTCTTTTTTTTTTTTTTGGTCCGTTGTGGGCTTGAACTCTGAGCCTGGGCACTGTCCCTCAGCTCTTCAGCTCAAGGCTAGCACTCTACCACTTGAGCCACAGTGCCACTTCCTGTTTTCTGGTCATTAATTGGAGATAAGAGTCTCACGGACTTTCCTTGCCCAGGCTGGCTTTGAACCGCAATCCTCAGATCTCAGCCTCCTGAGTAGCTAGGATTACAGGTATGAGCCACCGGCACCCAGCCTTCTGTCACACTCTTTAATTAAGCACTTATGGAGAAAAAAATGGTAGGAAATTATACAAACAGTAAGACACTTAACCAATGTTCTTTTTTTTTTTATTTTCAACTCACATTTCCCGTGTGTGTGTGTGTGTGTGTGTGTGTGTGTGTGTGTTTGTGTGTGTGTGTGTTGTTTGTTTCTGTTTGAGATAGTATTATCCAGAAAGGAATAAAATTCTATGCAAAGTTGTCTGTGTACAGCTGTTCCTGCCATCCACAGAATTCACCGAGCCAGGTTAGAGTGAATGCATCAATATTCTGGACAGGCTAATGTGTTGCTCCTTTGAACTGTTCTTTAAATATGTATTTTGCAGTTATTTAGAGAGGATATGGATAGCAAGTGGTAATGCATATTGGCAGCTACTTGTACTGTTCTTAAGTTACAACCTATGTGCATTTTGTGTGTGTAGGTGTGTGTATGTGTGTATACATGCATGTGGATATCTATCTGTCCATCCATCTACCAGTCACTTTTTTGTCAAACAGCAGTAAGGGCTCTAATTACAAGTATTAGTTCATATAGTAGTGCTATAACAAAATACCTGATGCTACTGGGGTTGTAGCTCATTGGTAGAATGCTTGCCTATTAGGTGCAAGGCTGTGAGTTTATTCCCAACACCACAAACACAAGCAAAATAAAACAAGAAACTTTAAGGCTGGCTGCATGCAGAAGCCAAGGCATGGAATGGCCTCACTTTATAAGAGTGTGTGCTTGTGAAAAATAATCTAAGGGAGATAACTATCAATCCATTTACAGGACAGGACCATCATAATTTGGTAATCTTCCATTAGACCTCATCTCTTAAAATTTCTACCATCTCAACCTGCCATACCAGTGAAGAACTTTGTAGCTCATGAACCTGCAGGAGGCAAATCATATCCAAATCATGACAATGTGTTTCCTAGGAATTCTTTAGTGTCAGCAAGTTGTATCCTTCATTTTTATATTAACGCCTCTACCCTATCCACTGTATGATTGATGGTCGTTTATTTAGACCCTCCTTCTCACATCACCAAGATGTTTTCTCTTACTTATGTGCTGATTTAGTTTTCTTTTTGCAAGGGGTGCTTCATACATGTATGATTCTTGCTGGCATGTATGAGTATGCTATATTGAGTAATTTCCTAAAAATGGAGCTACTGGTTAAAGGGAATATGCATTTAAATTTTTGATAGATAAGGCCAGTGTGTCCTCTGGATGATAAGAACACTGTACACTCCTGTTAGTGGCAGGGTTAGAGCTATGCTTATTTTGGTTTTTACTAGTTCAACTTGTGAAAAAAAAAAAACAAACGTGGTAGTCCATTGACATTTTCATGAGTACTTATGCTAATGAAAGTAGAGGGAGCATCTTTTCAAATGTTTATAAACTATTGGTTTGTGTGTGTGTGTGTGTGTGTGAATTGCCCTTTTATTTTCTGGGTTCTTTTATCCTTTGGTTTGAATAAACAGCTCATGTCATTAAGAAAATTAGTTTTTTGTCTGCTTCATATGTTATACGTATTTCTCCTAGATTGATTTTGACTTTATGGTTGGTAATTGTTTTTTCTTTTGCCATAGAGAAGTTTTAAGATTGTATGATCTGTGTTGCTTGACATTTTCTTCCTTACCAGTGGTTTTTGCACCTGACAGAATATTTACCCCTGAATCTTCCTTCAGTTTTACATTCCCTATCTCTGTGGTGTCATGGCTATCCTCCTACCCCCATATCCTTAGCACCTCATCTTATTTCTGGAATTCTGATAGACATAATGAGCGATGATTTAGTGCATGTTTATTCAACTATACTCCTGGTTGATATTCTAATCTGGTTGACTCTGGACAAGTTATTACTCACTTTGTACTTTAGTTACTTTGTCTGTACATCCAGGTAATAATAATACTTAATTCACAGGGTTCTGAAAATTGAGAGTTAATAGGTATGAGCTCTTCCAAGAATGGTTAGAAGTGTCTAGCAACTGTTTCTTGTTCTTTCAAGGGTCTTCTCATTTTTGTGTACTATGCAAGTCTTTTCTATTCTAGAAAGCTCCTTTTTGCTATGATTGAAATGTGGAGTCCAGGTAGAGTGTGTTCAACATAGCCCCTTCCTGAGGCCCTATCTGGAGGTGGCGTGTGTGTGTGTGTGTGTGTGTGTGTGTGTGTGTGTGTGTGTGTGAGTGTTTCTTTCTTAACTCTTTGTGGGGTTCGGTCCAAAAGAGCTAGCATATTTATGGCGGTCAAGACAGTGATTAATTCTAAATATCAACTTCTTCTTGCCAATGTAGAGGATTTTGAAAGATAAATTTGGGCAGAAAGTTCAATTAAAAGATAATGATAAACTGAGGCTAATTAAATCTTAGAACCTCTGGTACCACTTTTATGGTACGTTAGGTTGTATTCTGGTTCTTGGAGGAAAATGCGATGCTCATTTGCAAAGGTGGTTTTTGAGATGGGAACAAAACAAAAATAATTCATCTGTCATTATGGATGGTTTAATCACAGTAGGTTTATCCATACTTTTTCAGTTAAGAAAACTTAGGCTGGGATTTAAAAAAGGAATAAGTGAAGGAGTGATTTTCTCTGTCACCCAGGTCATCACCATATGTGTGTAGAAGCATTTTACTCCAGTTGGAGAAAGGAGTCTCTCTGGTCTAGAAGTGCCTGTGGGTAGAGAATGTGAAGGTTGAAGAAGGACATGCCTGCATACAGTTAACAACCTCCAGTCTGTATCTGTGCCTAGCGTCTGCTTTCCTTCTTATCCCAAATCTTCTTTGGGGACAGCTTACCAGAAACATCTTACTTCTTAATTTATTCTCTGTTCTTTCTATGGTAAATACAACTGTTCTCTTCACTTTGATCTTATTTTCCCTTACCTTTCCCTGATTGTTCAGGGGCCAGCCTTCCTTCTGTGTTTAGTCCATGAAATCACTCAGTCTTCATTCCAGATTGCTTGACTCCCACTTGCCCTTTGAGATTTGGAGATACAGCCTGACAGAGGCCTGGGTTGGTCCTGGCAGTCATGTGTCCATTGACACCCTTTATAAACACTGTTCGCTCTTTATATACTAACTAGATGATAGCTGCCATGAAGTTGACTTTATATACATAGTCTAACACCTTAATACAGCCAATCGGATGACTTTCATATATCCAATTTATCCTTTTTCATTCAATGATAATGCTAAATGAAGTGAGAGAAATCCTAATGGAAGATGGAATGGAGAGAGCCAGGAGGATTGTGACCAGCCACTTTTAATGAGTGGAGTATTCTCAAATGATAGTGACAGGAAATTCCTCTTTGGGATCATTTCCATAGATATTCTAGAAGACATTCTAAGAAGGGTGACAGTCTAGTTTCCAAAAGGTCAACCATGGTGGGGATTGGGTGTCTTGTTAGGAAAGAGCTACAGAGCAGCTGTGGCAGAGAGCAGTGTGAGCATAGGAGAGAAGGCTTAGATCATAGGAGCAGGGAGGACCTGAGGTCATCCCTTCATCATGTCCAAGATCCAAAGGGCTGAATTGTCATGGTGTAAATCATTCCAAAGCATTGTGACAGGCCAAGGAGAAGAATCTGAGTCTCCTGATGTATAATTCTAGGAATTACCTTCCCCGATTCTATACAAGTCTACACAGTGGAAGGAAAAGTGACTTTCTTCACAAAGCCCAGATCATGGGTCCATTGCTTTGGGAATTAATCTTCTCTATTCTAGTCTTTGCTGTCATCATGGCAGAGCTTTGGTCCTGAGTTGACATGAGGATCCCTGAGCCAGGTAGACCTACAGATGAATCTTGCATGTTATTCAGTCTTGCTAAGTGAGATGGTAGAAAGGCCCCTCACAGGATTGCTACCTTAGGTAACAAATACAAGATGTTTAAAATGAAGCATGTCAGTAACTGGGAATCACTTTTTATTAGGGTTGATTTTTGGAGAAGCTAGATAAACGTGCTTGTGCTTTTCTCTTTATATTTCCCTCTTCTGCAGAATCCTTAGGGAGAACATAGTTTTGTGGCTGCTTTGCCTTTTCATGTAGAGAAGAAAATATATCCTCCTCTGAAGAAAATCTGAGAGAAATTGTGTGAACTCTTGTCTTCAATGCTTAGAAACCATTCTAATGTAATAAAAGGTGGTAATGGAGTTGGAGGAGAGCTGAGTTCACTCTTGATGCCTAATACTTTACATTTATAACTGATTTGATTCCAGAGGCCTAATGTCTCGGTTTGGCCTGAAGCGAACTCTGTGTCAGATTCCATTGTCTCCATTTTGTAGGTAAAAATACTGAGGCACAGACACTGGGCTCATTCATTTACTACTACGGCTGAAGCAGAAGACCAATGTTCTGACTTGAAAGAGAGCAATCATTCATCTCATAATTCTCCAATAGAAGAAGCCAGGGCCAGGGGGCCAGTCAAAAGAAAAACCAAGAGGTAGAAATAATCCTCTGGCCACCGGCTCCTCTCTTCTGTTGTTCTCTTTTACATCGGGTATTTGGTTCTAATTCCATCCCCTGTTCCCTGCCCCGCCTCCCCCAAGAGAAAGTAACTGCTACAAGAAATGAGTTGATATTAGTCATTGTCACCTGAGAGAGTCTTGAAAGCACTGGAAACCTGATAAATCCCTAATTGTGTAATTAAAGGCTTTGGCTTCTGCTGAAAGAACAGAATAGCTCTGCAAGCTGATCTGGAGGTGTTTTAGTGGTGGAGATGGGCAATGCAGAGGGATCCCACACTGGGATGGCTGGGCAGAGCTCAGCACAACACTGCCTGACAGAGACTTTCAAAAGTCTTCTTCTTGATGCTCTTGCTTAGTGTAAGAAGACTTATTAAGGAGAGCATGCCAGTTTGAATTGTAAGAACAATCAAGTGGTAGTCTGGCCTGCAGAGGATTGCAATGAATGGGGAAGTAGCACAGTATTATTGAATTTATTTATTTATTCATTTGCGGGGGGTATTGGGGACTGAACTCAGGGCCTGGGCATTGTCCCTTAGTTTTTCTTTTCTTTTCATTTTCCTCAAGGATGGCATCCTATCCCCTGAATCATAGCATCATGTCCAGCTTTTTGATGGTTAATTGGAGATAAGGGTCTCATGGATTTTCCTACTTGGGCAGGTTTTAAACCACACTCTTCATAGCTCAGTCTTCTGAGTGGCTAGGACTACAGGCTTGAGCCCCTGGTGCCTGGCTCACATTGAATACCCCATGTGAGGTGCTCTAGGGGAAACCAACCCATAGGTCCTTTGGCAGGGTAAGGTAATTCACCTGCCTGAAAGCATCTCTGTTGTCTTTTATTTAAAAATCTGTGAAAGGTTACACACCTGATGAAGATGGATTGACCCACGAACTAACTGATAGGACATTGATATGTCATCTCTAGAGGGCATTGGGCATGATCTGCTACCATTCCTGAAAAAAAAAATTCCAATATTGATGTCTTATACAAATATTTCAGAGGTGGCACTTATATTTTGTTGTTGTTGTTTTGGTACTGTTTACATTTTCAAAATGTAAACTTTAATAAGTGTTGGAGTTTTAAAACAATTATAAACAACTGTAGCAAGATTGACCAGATTAATTTCTTTCTTAGTATCTTAAGAAAATAAGATGAGCCAGGTGGTGGCGGCTCATTGCCTGTACTCCTGGTTACTTAAAAGTTTGAGAGGGGACGATTGAGGTTTGAGGCCAGCCCTCGCAAAAAAGTCTAGGACACTATTCTCTCAATTTAATCAGAAAAAAAAAAAGCCAGAAGTGAAGGCATGGCTGAAGTGGCAGAATATCACCCTTAACTAAAAAAGCCAAGTGAGAGTTCAAGGCCCTGAGTTCAAGCCTCAGTATCAGTACCAAAAGGAAAATCAAAAAACAAAACAAAATAAAAAAAAAAAAAAGAGAAGAAAATCGATGAAGGTTGAGGTGTAGTTCAGTGGTTGAATGGGTATTTAGCATCTGAAAGCATTGAGTTTGGTCTCCAATACCAAAAAGCAAACAAACAAACCAACAAGCAAAAATCCTCCAAACAAGAAAAGAAGACCCATGACTTCTGGACGCCTTCTAAGACATGTAAGATTTGGACAATGATTTAGTGAAAATTATGCACACAGTTACAGAGGTGTTTATTTAGCAGCCATTCTCTCTTTTATGTGATTGATTTTGATCATTTTACTTTATGCATATTTGTAGCTCATTGATAATAAATCACTCAAACTATATTTATATATAGCACATATATACAGTAAAATATTTAATGTGTGATCACATTATCTTGACAAGTCAAGATGGAGACAATAAAAGTGGGAACGTGTTTTCACAAACAACTATTAATTTATCGTTACCAGCATAATGACATACACGTTCGCTTCCAGTTCTGTCTGGGTGGCTCTGTAAATTGTGTATTGATTATGCTAATGGTACTGGTGTCTTTATTACTTGTCTGCAGATACATGCAGATTGAATGCACATTTGGCCAGGCTGACATTCTGTTGGAAAAATTACCTTTTAAAATCTGATTTTGGAGACATTATGTTAAAACAAAAGAAAAAGTTGTATTTAGGGAAACTTAAGGAATGGTTTGGTGTTCTGGTACAAATCAAAAGTACAGTGAGACAGTTAAAAATGGTGCTCTTAGATTTCCTTTGTTTCAAATTCCTTAAGGAAAGTGTTGTGGAAATGGTGCAAAATCAATAATAATCTATTTTTATAGTTTATTTTTGGTGGTGGTGTGGCTTTTCTTGTTTTGTTTATCGGGCTGAAGAAACCTTAGACATTCAAGGCTGTATGTATTTTAAAATTTATTAGTCTAACTAGAGGAAGGCAAAATGGATTTTGTTTTTTTTCAATTATACATAAATTTTCTTGTAGTTTGTAATAGCTCATAAGTCATAAATCACAGCCTCACTTTTTGCTCTGATCTTTCATTGTTAAACATATAACATATTTATAGGATTTTATTTTTTTTACTCTTTTCCCAAGTCATCATGTTACTGGAACAGTTTTTCAGAAACCACTTTCTTAGTTTCCTATGTAGGATCATTTACAAATGTGGGCTTGCCACTTATATGTGAGCTTAAGAAATACATATACACACATATATACATACACATATATTTATATACTATATATTAAATATATTTTAGCTATTAAGTGTATAGTGTATATTTATTATATATAGAATATATATTCTATATATATTCCATTTTCCCCCAAATCATTTTCCACTTCTCTGCATATGTGTATGCCAATAGTGGTGCTTGAACTTAGGGCCTGGACTCTATCTGTCTGTCAGCATATTTTTCTTCTCAAGGCTAGAGCTCTACCATTTCTGGCTTTTTTGGTGGTTAATGGGAGGTAATAGTCTCATAGATTTTCCTGCCTGTGCTGTCTTTGAACTGCAGTCCTCAGATCTCAGCCTCCTGTGCAGATAAGATTACAGGTGTGAGACATTCGCTCCTGATGTTACTTCCTTTTAATAGCAGTTTGCTTTCCATTTGCTGGAGAACCATTTGGAATTGTTGACGGGGAAAAAGAAAAAAAGTTGTTTGTAACCTTCTCTTGTGAAGATGTTAATCCTAAATCAAATCCATTGTTCATGTCTTATAAATATATCAGTGCACATTGTAGCTTAGAAGATGAACTCACTAAATTAAAAGAAAAAGAAGAAGTGAGGAGAATTGGATAATACTTATTGGATACATTGTTGTGAATGAATTTGGTTTTATCCTCTCAAATCTTGAAGTCAAGTCCTACTGCATTGTATAACTACTGTTATATTGCAGGCAGTTAATGTTTCTAGTTCAAGATAGAACACACAGGTTTCCCTTAACTAGTGTTTCAGTAATTGTTGAGATAACTTTAAGTATCCAATTCAGAAACATTGTTGCAATTTGCTATCTAAATTGGCTGAAGAAATAAGAATGGCTGGTAGAAGTTTTAGAAAGTGTGTTGGCTCCAATACAAAGACACTTTGCCATAGATTTTCTTTTGCTGGGTATAGTAGTATTTCATTGCTGTGTTATTTTAGCTGAAGCTCTAGGCGTATTTCGTAAAATGGAAAAATAATGAGACTTTCCCCTAAACATACAGGTCTAGCTTCAAAATAAGTTTCATTTATGATTTGGGTTGTCTTATGTGCTAAAGTCCGCACATGCTTTGAAGTAAGTTTTTTTTTTTTTTTTGGAACAGGTTTTTAGTTGTGTAACAGTTACATTGCTGTAGAGAAAATACCTCTTAAACACCTGGTTATTAAAAATGTTTATATGTTTTTTTCTTTTTACATAAAATAGAAGAAAGCTTCTTGAAGGCTTGGCTTAATTTTGAGCAAGGGAATGTAGAAGTTGAGTTTGTCTGTCATTGTAAGGTGTTAGATTATTTAAGATCAAAATATGTTGGTGATGAACGTTGAATACTAAGGTATTCAACCAAGGAGTTGGAAAGAGGAAGAGTCTGAAATCTCCCAGAAACAAACCTGAGAACCAGTGACTCATACCAGTAATCCTTTCTGATCAGGAGGTTGAGATCTGAGGATCATAATTTGAAGGCAGTTAAGCAATTAACCAGCAGTTACCCAACATAAAGCCAGAAGTGAATCTGTGGCTCAGGTGGTAGAGTGTCAGATGTCTTTGGGAGCACTAAGGACCTCTTGTATTAGATTAAAAGGTTAGCTAGTATGATAATTCTTTCTCTTCTCTCTTCACCTTTGGCATTAATGTGCCACCATGCATGTGAGTGAGAAGATGGTTAAAAGACAAAACCTGAGTGTTAAAATAGAAGATTGAATCATTAGCTGGATGAATACTGTATACCTAAATTTAAAACCAAGTGTGCAAGTTCTCCTCTAGGAATGGCTCCTCTAAAATTTGACATCTGGCAGACATCAAGACAGCCCCCTCTTTCTTATGCCCACAATCAATATAGATTCCAATGCTGGACTTCTAAGCCCAGTATTTCCTTTCTGCCATCAACTCAGTTTGTGTCCTCTTCTTTCATTGTTTATATTGTAGCCTCCAGATTGGATTCCCCGCTTCATGATCTGGTTTTTATCCAGGTCCATGTAATCCACTCAGTGGCCAATGGAACAGCTTTCATAGAGTCCAAGTTTGCAGGTGATCTAGTCACATGTCCAGCCTAGTCTGTGCCACTGCATTCCTGTCCTTCCACTCTATTTGATGCCCCTTTTGTAAGTGGGACATGAGTACTGCTCTTCCTGAAAGTCCTGTTGTAGATTCACACAGCTTTGGCTTCACCATGGTTTCTCAGTTTGGAGAGCTTTGTTCTACTTGTTCTCAGTATGTCCGCCCTTCAAAAGTTGCCCAATGCTGCTCTGGATAAAATATGTCCACCCACAATCTGAGGCTCCCCTTCTGTGTTTTCCTCCTCTGCTTTCCCTGTGTTACCTCCACTCTCTCCCTCTCTCCCTCCCTCTTATTGTCTCTCTCTCCCTCCCTCCTTCCCTTCCTTTCTCCCTCCTTCCCTCCCTCTCTCTCTCTACATGCTAGGCATCATTTGTCATTTCAGGCAGAAAATGTTTTAAATGGCAGACTTGGATAAATGGACAAAGTGTTCAAGGCTTAAAGAAACATATATACAACTTCTTGGGCATTTTGAGGACTGAAAGAACCAGTGACTTCATATACTGATTGTTTTTACCAATCAGTTGGGAAACTATGGTGGATTGCAAGATCCTGAGCCCAGGAACCAAGTCTACTTAGAGTTTTGAACCTCCAGAGTCTTTAGTAAAATGTCTGTCACCTTCTAGGTACAAGGTAGTCACAGAGATTTATTCAGAGTTAGAAGACTTTATAGTAGGACTCTGTTTATGACTTTAAAGTTGGAGTGGTGAAGTTGCTTTCTTCTATTGGGTTGTTCTTTGATTAAGTGATAAAGAGGCATTAAGTGGAAAGAAGAAATTTAGGTAGAATTTTCTGATGGGAAGAACAGAACCATTTATTTGGTTCCAAATATGTATATGTGTGTATTTTTAAAATTTCTTTTAGCATTCTCCCACAAGGAGTTTCATTATGTAAGGAGAATGGTAATAAAACCATATTTGGCATGTTCTCCATAGTAGCGCATCTAGGATATTTTTCTTTGAATTTGAAGGACCACGATAGACTTATACAACAATCAAGCAAAACCACAGACAGGCTAAACATCAACAGTATGATTTTGTTTAATGCGGAGATAATTCTCTGTTTGAGAAACTTTATAGACAAAAGAGAGAACACACAGATGACAGTAATTGCTTTCTATCTTCTATAAAACAGTTTAGTAACTTTCAGAGAATAGAGTGATTGGTAAATAAACACTACAGAAAAAGAATAAAAAAGTATATTCTTAGCCTTGACCACATGAACTCCTGGGACCTGTTGCTGCTTAGCCCTGTCGCTGCCTGGAATCAGACCTGTCCCACCAAGCTGAGGCCGTGGCTCCAGGATGTTCATTCATGCCTAACCAGCCCACTGATTGCTTTTGTTTATATTTTGCAATGTTTGTTTGTTTACCTTTGCTTGACTGTAAGGGAAAAAAAGAGACAGCAGACCAGCAGGCAAGTGTGGGACAGAAGGCTGCACAGTCTGGCAAGGCTGTTTTCATTCGTTTGAGCCTGCTTGCCATTTTATAACAATGTGCGATTTATTTTCCCCAAATCTGTTTTCATCTTATGGGATTTCAAGTTTGAGTGCATATCTAAAGCCCAGAAAACACAAAATAATGATCCCGCCTTTTGGTTTTTGAAAACTAGGAAGGCTTTCTGCTTCTGGTTAACTCTTTATAGCCCAAAGGTAGCTTTTCCTCTAAAAAAAACAAAAAGAGAAATCAGAGAACATGATTTGGACCCATGTATAGACAAGAAGTATTTTCAGACATCATTTACTTTAAATAAGTGGTCTCTCTTTTCTAAATATTCCAGCAAATCTAGCTAACTAGTTATTTATACACATGAGAACTTTAAATACAACAATTTTTTGACACAAGATAGTCGTTAGCCTAAAGTTGTTTTTCTTTTCCTTTTCTTTTTTTTTTAAATTTTTATCTTATTGTAAAGGAGATGTTCATAGGGGTTACAGTTACATAAATAGGGTACTGAGTACGTTTACCCCTTCCCCTTGTTTTCCCCCTCTCTTCCTCCCTGTCCCACCCCTGTGGTTGTGAAGTTCATTTCCAACAGGGTGTCTAGTGAGTATTGCTCTTGAATTGCTTCACCCTTTGTTCTACCATTTCTCTGATTCCTCTTTCCTTCTCCAGATCAAATAAACTTACATACAAGACAAAGGGTACCAAAATCAGAAATGGGGGAAGGGGAGGGACTTAACTTTTTATCTTTTTTCCCTGTGTTTGGAAGATTCAAGTGTGAAATTATATATATTAACACATATACATTAATGCTTATATATGTTTGTATATATAAGCATAGAGATAAAATTTATATATAAACATGTCTTATGTGTTATTTTTGTTATGTATGTATATATACACACATATAATATATGTTATATATTTTATATACATACATACACATATATAGCATATAATATGTATTTATATATAATAATATAACATATTTTTATATATATTTATATATAGACACATTTATTATTTGTTTTCTTTACTAACATAAAATTCCTAAATATGATATTGGACTTCATTGCTTTCTTATTTTTTAGAGGTATTCTTAGCTACTTTCTGAAGTAGCAAACCTCCAATAACTTTAGTATTCCACTAGTGATGTAGTATCAGGACCACTGTTTGTTGGGTATGTATTTTTTTTTATATCTTTACATAATTGATATCCAAGATGTCAGGATCATGACAATAAAACACTAACTTTTGTTTTTAATAGTATGCATTTTTCAGTTGGTAGTTTCTTGAACTCATTTGGCACTGTGTTGGTTGATTTAAGATTGAGTAATTCATGCCACGATTGTTTAATTTGCTAAAAAGCTGGCTATGACCAGAGAACAAATTGTTAGGAAATGGTCCAGTTTTAAGTTTGTGTGTGTATGAAGTATTTTGAGTTCATTCATCTCTTGCCAGTCTTAGTTGTTGAGTAATCTTCATGCATTCATATTTACACCATCCTCAGAATTGTGTGTTGTTGCCATTGCCATAAAAACCGGCTCTGTTTTTTAAATGTAGGACTTCATGCTTGCAATTCACCAGTAAAAGCCTCACTTATATCTCTTGCAAGGAGAAGGCCCTGCCATATGCACTGCTGCCAAAAGTTTTTATAGTAATACTTTGTATCTAGGCTCTGGCTCTTACCATTAAATGTGCTTTTTATAGAGTACCAAGTTATAAATGTAGTGCAGCTACGGCATATTAATCTTACTGCAGAGATTTAATGAGGCAGTTGTTTTGCAATGGACACTGTTGGGAGCATAGAGCGACAGAGTTTTACTTTACCACTGAGCTGCAGAAATATTCCTTGCCTGGTAATAATTACAGCCACATGATCTCTTAAGTTTTTCTTTCTTTTGCCAGTGCTTTTCCATGCAAAAGTGGCTTGGAAGGAGGTCCATTTCTAGGCAGCGAAATGGATTGGAAATGGGGCTGTTTTCTCAGTAGTTTGACATTTTAGCTTTGATCAGGCCTGGGCTCCTTGTTGCAAGGAGAGAAATATGTAAGAAGCATTTCAAGAATACAGATAGTCTTTGCCAGCCCACTGAGATGGCTTTTAGATATTCATTACTTTTACTTGACTTTTATATAGGTTATAAAAAGTAAATGTGGTGAAACCTCATTTTTACATGGACAGAATAGAATTTCTGCTGGTTGGCCTTAAACTGATCCCACACTTGAAATTAATTGAAGTCCATGGGTTTATTGCCTCCAACACTTTTAAGCAAGTGCAATTTTTCATTTTCCCCAAAGTTGTAATTTTATTAAGCCAAGTTAGAGCAATAACAATCCTTATGAAGAGGAGGATAAGAAGAAGGAAAGGACTACCTGCCAGGGAACATAATAAGGGGAAAATAGTGCCTCTTTTAAATTCCCATTTATGGGAACTGTTAACAAGATTGGAAACAGAATGCTGCCATTTATTGTAGTCATAATAATGGTATCTCCATGCCAAAATTCAACCTTCTATCCACATCAGAACACTATAAATCCAGTGTTTCATCATATCCTCTTGAAAGGATGAGTTGAGAGTTGAACAGGTGAGATCATTTGGGGTGGATGTCACATGTTAGTTCATCATCATTTTGGAAGAGGCAAGAGAGAGTGAGGCTTGCAGTTTTGCCATGGTTTGTAGTTGGAATGTGGAGTGTATGGGATATTTTAACACACTGCCCCTTGAGTGGTTTTATAGCCAACCAGGCAGTTGGAAGAACAATTGTCCTTCGTGTGGTGGTGCTGGGGGCTGGGCCGCACTCACAGGCATGGACCTTGTCTTTATAACCCTTTAGGCTGGAGTCGGAGGTTTGAATGGCTAACAGAGTAATACAATTATTTTTTTATGATTGGCTCTCAAAGGACTTTATAAAAACTCCATCAGTAAGGCCATGTGCAATTACTGAAGTGTAGCCACCTGTGGGAAAGAAATGGCTCACAAGGAAAGCTTTTGAGAATCTTCCTCCATCAACTGACACCAGGAAGAGAAGTCACTAAAGGACCTAGGCACATCTTTTGAATAGAAAAGGAAGAATTACTCATGAAGGTGGAGGTTGAAAAAAATCTCCTTCCAAGGAGAGGGACTGAGATTCTGGTGCTCATTACACTAAGGCATCATAGTCTATAATCGAACCCACCTCCCAGAGGGTCCCCGCTTAAGTGTTGACCTAAAAACAAATTCGCCAGTTGGCTGGAGCATGCATCCTAAAGTTGCAGCAGAAGTGAGTAAGCTTGACTGAGTTCAGTCCCTAAAGGGTCTCTTCTGTAAATGCAGAAGTGGAAGCAAAAACATTTTTATTAGTGTTAAAATGACCCCATTCTAATAACTAGGCATCATGGCAGAAGCATGAACGGCTGGGGTCCTTTCTTGAGCTTTATAAGCACAAAAAGATTGTGCATTCTTATTTGGCATTTTTCATACTGGGTTTGTGTAATGTGCTCGTATTCCAGAATAACAAGTTAGGGGAGTTTTTAATCATATTTCTGTACGTGCTACTTAAAGTATTCAGGAAAAAATCCTCTTATTTAAAAGCAAACAGGTCTACAAACTTGATGTGTAGCATTTCAATAATCATATTGAAATTCAGACCTAATACCCACATTTCCCTGAGTGCTGTCAGCTTTTTGAGGAACTGGAAACCCATGCTAAACAACTAAGAATATTCAGTGTGTGCGAGATGCTTCTTGGCAAGTATTTAATGGTAAGGGGGTGAGGGCCACTTTGCTGTGGTTGGGACAGTTATTTATTTTCCCGAATCACTCTCTAGTTTGGCAGTATTTTACTACTTGGCTTTAGTTTGTGGGAGTTCTTTAGACCATGACCCATTTGTTGCGTCTGTAGCTCTAGACCAAACACTTAAAAGCAGGAAACTCAAATGTGATAGATCACCCAGTGTCAGTCTTGGAAAATGCAGGCATGTAGATGCTCTTTAATTTGTATTAACAACTGTGTTTCTGTTGGGGATATGTGTGTGTGTGTGTGTGTGTGTGTGTGTGTGTGTGTGTGTGTGTGTGTGTGTGTGTGTATGTATACATACATATAAAAAGAGGATTGTTTCAGCATTCTCTTTTCTACTGTCCCCTCTTACTATCACTAAATAATATTTACTAAGCACTCACCTGGAGACAGTGCTGTCCCCTCAAGAATGAGTAATCTAAACCTCAGTAGCATGAAATGGACAGAGGGCAAAATATTGAGCTAATAATTTTCCAGATGGCAAGTAGACCCAAATTACCCACTTAAACTATATTCTTAAAAAATAACAAACAAAAAACTTACTTTTTGAGATGGGAATTTTACCTCTTTTGTGAGCCTAGTCGATTCTCATAATATGGATTTTTGGCATCTGGGAATCATTGGAAAGGGGGATGGTGTATTATAAGTAAGCCTATTGCAGATGTGAAGGAAGATCCTGGAATAACTGGCAAAAGAAGCATAGTGACTTGTAGAAGGGTTCCCAGGAGCATGCTGCATGCAAACTCAGAGTCACACTTTAGCCAGTGGGATGGTAACACTTAGTGACTTTTCTGAGAAATACTTGGCCATTTTGATTGCATGGATTCTTGGCTGTAACATTTCAAATATTTGATGAAACATTTGAAATATTAAATAGTTTACATTTAAATCATGCAATGGATTGCAGTCATATTAAAATGATTATTACAATCATATTGAAATGTGACTATAGAGAATATATTGCATATTTCTTAGGCATCTTGCTACAAATCTTTTGTAATTTTTGTGGAGTGACCAAGATCTATCTATTTGGATTTGAGCCATCATTTATTTCTAAGTTTGGAGGACTTTTTGTTATTAGAAATCAGCATTCCATAAATTAAGTTACCTATTATATTATCCTGATTTCCCCCGAGAAGGCACATTTATTCTCTTACTCTTTCTTCCTCCTTTCCCTTAACTTGCCCTTTCTTTCACAAGAGTAAAGGCATCAAGGTTTTAGGGGCTACTTCACTAATTTGCCATCTTTCTCTGTCTCTGTCTCTGTTTCTGTCTCTCTCTCTCACACATGCATAGACACACACACACAGATATACACAGGCACACAGACACACACATAACATTTAGGCAACACACACACACACACACACACGTGCACACACACACGCGTGTGGCATTTGGGAAGTCCAGAGATCAAATCAGGCATACTTCTTTAAAGTGAATCAAAGGACAGTATAAACCATCAAAAATTAAAGTAAATGCATGATATATACTTTTACTTCCCCTGCTGTTTGTATACCAACATTCTTAGGGTTTAAATGGAAATATTTTAATTTTCACAGTATCTAGTTTTTTCAATATTGTTAACACTGATTCAAATTGTTGTGATTAACATTGTAATTGCTGTTCATTTATTTTGTTTCTCCTTAAAAATAATTTTTTTAAAGAAACAAAAGAATAGTGATATTCTTACACATGAGCTTGTATTTGTAAGAGTGTTTTACTGGGTGGTAGAGCTTGTTTTGCTATTGATGTCTAACAAATAATGGAGTAACTATGTGTTTGGACCAGTTTAGAAGTAAAGGTCAATTTTGTGCCTATGGTAATTAGCTTATTCTAGACTTATGTGTAATTCTGGTAATTTCCCATGAAAGAGTGTATTTAGCAGAAAGGGGGCTCATTCTTGCACACAGTGGTTTCTTTTTTTCTTCTTTGCATTGGAGACCATTTAATTTAAAAAGTAGTTTATCTCTCTCTGTTTTTTTTTTTTTTTTAAGGCCAAAGACCTTAAAGGCTATGAAAAAAATGACAAAGTTAATTTATGGGGGAGGGCAGTGATTTATTTGAAAGGAGAGGTAGGGAAAAGGGCTTCGTCATGGGGAGAAAGGATGAACTCCTTTAAAAACTGACAATTTTAGGGAAGGCTTCCTTTTGATCCTACTATAATGACATCTGCACTGAGGCCTTCTTCCTACGGCTGCTTCTGGGGAAATGATGTTGCTGTTTTTGGTAGCAAGAAGATTAAATGTTACTTTAAAAGAACCTGTCTTTAAACCCCATACTTATAGTCTTGATTTTTCCTTCAGACCCCAACTGTAAACTTGAAGACAAGACTGAAGATGGAGAGGCAGTAGATTGTAAGAAGAGGCCGGAAGACGGGGAGGAGTTGGAAGACGAAACAGTGCACAGCTGTGACAGCTGCCTCCAGGTGTTCGAATCACTGAGCGAGATCACAGAACACAAGATTAATCAATGTCAGCTGGCAGGTAAACAATACTTAGCACTTCTTGTCTTCTCAGACTGTTCTAGTTCTGATTTTTTCACTTTATACCTTTGTGGTTTTTTTCCCCCTCCTTTTTTCTATTATTTTACTCCAAAGTTGAAATCCTAGGTAGGTATAGAGGTGTTTATAATAATTCCCAGGTGGTTGCTTGGAGTTATTTCAGTATTATAGGCCTTCTTAGAATTTAAATTGAATGTAGATTTTAATAGATAATGGATGTTTTCCTTCCTCCATCCTTCCTTCTTTCCTTCTCTTCCTTTTTCTTCCTTCTTTCTGTCTTCCCTTCCCTTCCTTCCTCCCTTCTCTTTCTTTTTTGCTTGGTTGCTTCCTTCCTTCCTTCCTTCCTTCCTTCCTTCCTTCCTCCCTTCCCGCAGTGCAGGTGTACAATATAACGTTAGATGACTATAATAAAGCAAAAGTCATTTTGAATACTTTTCTAAAGAAAGTTATCATGGATATATTATAGCTAAATATTGTCTTATCAAGGCAACTTTCCCTGATCTTTCTCTGAGTAACATATCCATTTTGTGATGCACAATGTCAAATGACACTTAATCTGTTGTTGTTGTTGCTGGGGATGGAATCCAGTGCCTGTGCGCTAAACACACATTCTATGAATGTGCGAATGTGCGATTTCCCTAGGCCCTACTACTTATTCTTTTTTTTTTTTTTTTTTGGTCAATTGTGGGGCCTGAACTCTAGGCCTGGGCACTGTCGCTCAGCTCTTCAGCTCAAGGCTCAAGGCTAGTGCTGTACCACTTAAGACATAATGCCACTTCTGTTTTTTTCTGCTTATGTGGTGCTGAGGAATCGAACCTAGGGCCTCATGCATGCAAGGCAAGCACTCTACCACTGAGCCACCTTCTCAGCCACTATTACTTATTCTTGAATCCACAGTTCTCAATGTCCTTTCGACTAAAGCTGGAAGGCTGGACTGGTATCTTCATCATCACCTTGTCTGAACCTAGCCCTGCACTGGGTACGCACTATGTCTGACAACCAAATATGCTTTCCAGTTCAATGGAAGTGTCACATTTAAAATCACATTGAATCTGTGTGTGTTTGATGTGATGGCTAAATAGGACTGAGATACAGTTTATCAAAATAAAGTCTCATAGCTATGAGTCTGCATTCATGAATTTAGCCAACTGTGATCCATATCATGCAGGTACACAGACTTTTCTGTTGTCATTCCCTAAATAAAAGAGTACTACAACTATTTACATAGCATTTGCAGTTTTGGTGCTCATAAGTAATAAATATGACAGTGTCCAGGAGGTTGAAGATAGGTTAAAGTAAATACTGTGCCATTCTGTAAAAGGCAGTTAAACATTTCTGAAGTTTGAGTCCTTCTGGGTCCTAGAACTGGTCCACCACATGCATTTTCCTCATCAAGGAAATCCAACAAGAATGCACTGTATGGGTTGGGTTGGGCATATTGGATAGACAGCCTGTTTGACTGTGTCATATTTTGCTTACTATTAATTAATATATGCCATTATTTTTTACAACTTGACACTGACATTGTTTCTGTGTGTATATGTATATGTCTTTCCCTGTCTCTTTTACTTTTATAGCACAAATCTTCCTTCAATTGAACATGTACAGGAAATATACTTACTAGAAGGTGCATGTCCAACTGTTCTCAACAGAATATTTATTCTTTTGTAAGATTTTAATGTTCCATTTCAACAAAATTTCCTGGACAGAATATTGTGGAAATGTTGGATTAAATCCAATATTTAATAGGTGTATTAAAGGACACTTTGGCTCTTCAGGAAGGGATTGCAGAGAGCAAATTTATTAGACCATAGACTTTCAGAACATTCATCTGTCTTGGCAAGTTGGTACATATGTGTTATTTCAGTTATCTGGGATGCAGGGATTGGGAGGATCTTGGTCAGTGGCCTCTCTGCAGATATAAGACCCTGTCTGAAAAAATAATTAAAGCAAAAAGAACTGGGAGAATTAGAACACCTGTTTAGTAAATGTGGGACTCTGAATTTAGACTAAAATACCATTGACCAAGTGGGGAGAAGAAGAAAAGAGAAAACTCATCATCTTATGTAAGAATACTCGTTGGACATATTGCCTACTTTTTAAAGATTTTAATTCGATTATTTGGGTAACCTAGTTTTTGATACAATTCCCAACTTACAGAAAATTTATAAAGACAAAATACATTATAATACTATTTACCTGATTTGCCAGTTGCTTACAATCTTTCACCTTGTCAGTCATGTACTTAATTTTCTCTTTTTTAATCTGCCTCTCTTTCATTGTCTTCCTTTTTGTTTTTAACCATTACTTTCTTAATAATTTAAAAGAAGATTCAAGTTATACTCCTGTATCTACACCCCCATGCATTTCCTAGGGGAAAAAATACATTTTTGACATGTCCATAGTATATTTACCAAAATCAAGAAAGTTAACTCTTAATACCAGTAGATACTGTTATCTATTCCAAAATCCATGTTTAAATTTTAACTTCAACATTTGTTCCAATAATGTTCTGTAGGTATAGATATATTTTTTATCTCATCCAGGATTTAGGATCACATGTAACATTTAATTGTCATGTTTCTTTGCTTCTTTTTGTTTGGAATGGTATATCAACCTTTCTCTGTCTTATTTTATTTTATTTTTAACATATATATTTTTTATTGTAAAGATACTATACCGAGGGGTTACAGTTACATGAGTAAGGTAATGAGTACATTTTCTATCGAGCATTGTTACCTTCTCCTTTGTTTTCCCCCCATCTCTGTCTTTCTTGACCAAGGCATTTTGAAAGTACATGTCAGCTACTTCATAAAGCATGTATCAGTTTGGGTTTGTCTTGTTTCTTCATGATTAGCCTCAGGTTGTACACTTGCAACAGGGAACCAAAGTGATGTTCATCCCTTCTCAGTACATCAGAGGTATTTGAAGTTGCTCCAGTGCTGGTGATATTAACATTGAATACTTGTTTGAGGTGGGTATCAAGTCAAGTTGCTGTTTTCCCTTTGTATATCATACAGAGATACTTCATGGGAAGATACATTGACCCTGTGTAAATATCTCCAGCTTCATGAAGCTTTCACCTCATGCTTTTGTATTCATTCATTGTAACTTTACAATTTATTAGTTTTGATATTATAATTTCATTGTTCACTTATTTGTTTATATTAGCATGGGCTTTTTGATTTTATTTTATTCAGTAGATCATAATTTATTGTCTGCTGCTTGCCTCTATCTTTCTATGCATGCATGTATGTATGCGTGTATGTATGTATGTATGTATCTGTCTATTATTTATCTTAATTTATCTTTTTCTATCCATCCACTCTGTCTGCCCATCCATCTCATCTCATCTCACCTCCTTATATCATTTTGCCAGGATAAGGAACCCAACTGAGTAGTGTTTACTATCATTTGTAATGAATAATTCTATAATTTTAATGCAGCAGTTACATATAGTAAAATTCATAGCTATGCTGCTTAACTAATTTTGGCAGCATGTATGCACTCATGTGATACATTCTTCTTAAGAAGTAGATATTTTCTTGCATCCAAGAAGTTTCCATGTGGCTTTTCTGATTAGTAGAGTTCTACCAGGAGCAACCAGTTTTTAAGTTCTCTATCCATAAATTTGTCTTGCCTGTACCCTATTCTTATCAGTGTGTCCATATTCTTTTCCTTAGCATGGCAGTAGTATTTATTTATGTGTTATTTTATATAAGGAGTGTTTTTTTATTGATGAGTAGTATTTGTCTTATGGAAGTGCTATCATTGTATAAATATGCTATAATTTCCTTTCTGTTCTCTTTTACGGGGGGAGATTTTAGTTAATTTTTTGACTATAAGTTGTAGTGGGCCTTATAATGCATATGATTTATTTTAGACATATGTTTTACTTCTCTTGCATTATTAACTAGGAATAGAAATGCTGATTCACTGAGGGAAGGTCTGGGGATAGGATATGTTTTCTGTTTCCAGCTGAAAATCTTAACCAAGGTGACAGTGGGTTATTTAGGATTTGGTTTTATTTTTTTTGTTTATGTATATATGTATATATGTTCATGTATGAATGTGTGTGTGTGGTACTGAGGATGGAATCCAGACTTACATTCATGCTAAGAGCTCTACTGCTGAGCTACAACTCCCATCCCTAAGATTACATTTTTGTTGTTGTTGGTGGTGGTCATGGGGCTTGAACTCTGGGCCTGAGCGCTGTCCCTCAGCTCTTCAGCTCAAGGCTAGCGCTCTACCACTTGAGCTATAACGCCACTTCTGGTTTTCTGGTAGTTTATTGGAGATAAGAGTTTTATGGACATTCCTGCCTGGGCTGGCTTTGAACCTTGATCCTCAGATCTAAGCCTCCTGAATACCTAGGATTATAGGCATGAGCCACCTGCGCCCAGCTTACTTTTTGTTTTATAATTTGGCAGAATTCAGCACCTTGGGCATACTAGGTAGCTACTTTATCTTTAAGTCATACCCCAACCCTTTTTGCTTTTCTTGGTTTCTTTTTCTTTTTTCTTTCTTTTTTTTTCTAGGTAGGGATTTCTGCTTTTGTCCTGGTCTGCCTTGGACCAATCTATTACCTCTGTCTTCTGAATGGCTGAGGATTTCGGGCATGCACAATCATGCCTGGTTCCAAGGTTGCTTAAAATTCACATAATTAAACAAACACATAGCAGCTTCAAATTCCACTTGTGAGAGGGCCTACCTTACAAGGTATCTTTTATGTTCAGTCTGTGAAAACCTTTATATTCCTGTGAAGTAGAATTAGAAGCAAAAAAAAAAAAAAAATTCCTGTCTTATATAAGTTGAATATCTGTGCAGAACAGACTGGATTTTTTACACATGGTATATATAATCAATGAAATATTTATGAGTTAAATATTGTTTTTCTTTAAAAAGTACTTGAATAAATACTTGTGTTATTTCATTCTTATACTTTCTAATAGCCTGCACTGTGTAGTATGTGCTCACATACTCATGTTAACCAAAGGCAGAATACCAAAGGAGAATATGCAACTTATTGAAAGACATGGCAGAAAAGAGTCCATCAGATGGGTCTCATGCACTCCTGCGTATTGCTCTTGATGATTTGGGGGCTTGAAGAATGGCAGATTCAGAAGGCCAAGGGGAAGTGGAAGGCCATGGAAAGTAAAAAGGGGAGAAGCAAAAGGAATTGTTCACATTTATTGAAGGTGTCAAAGTTGAAATTTGAGTTGGCTGTAAGAGGCCTCTAGCCTGATCTGTAAAAGATTAAAGACACTTGGAAACATTTTAATTAAAAGAGTAATGTGATGCCTCTCTCTTCTTTGGTTCAGTTCTTTTCGTGGGATTCAGAGGGATCTTGGCTCCAGGGCTTGCTTTCTTCTGCTTAAGTGAACTTTTCTTGGTGTTGCTTTTGCTTCCCTCTTACTGACTTGACTGAGGGGCTAATTTAGCAAAGGAGGATATTGCTGTTTTGGTGCACTTCTTGGTTTTACTACTACTTATCTACCATTGTTCTCCTCTCCTTCCCTTCCCTTCCCCTTCCCTTCCCTTCCCTCACCTCCAATCCCCTCCCATCCCCTCCCCTGCCTTCCCCTCCCATCCCCTCCTATCCCCTCCTCTGCCCTCCCCCTTCTTTCCTCCCTCCCTCCCTCCCTTCCTTCCTTCCTTCCTTCCTTCCTTCCTTCCTTCCTTCCTTCCTTCCTTCCTTCCTTCCTTCCTTCCTTCCTTCCTTCCTCTTTTCTTTCTCTTTTTCTTTTTTCTTCCCTCTCCTTACTTTTTTTGCTTTTAACTTCATGCAGCTCCACACATATCTTTGCCTCTGGTTTTCAATTTCCTTGTCCATATTACTTGCACTCCTTCATTTTTCTCTGTTTTCCATAGACTCTTAGGGCTTTGTCAGTCTTTTGTTTGTCTTTGTTCCTGTGGATTCCTTTCTGTTAATATTGTAGCCTTTACTTAGATGCTTGACCCTGCCTTGCCCCACTGAAATTTGAAGACATTCTGATAAATACTTTGTGTGAAGGAAGAGGGAATTCTGAGTAGTATACTGGAGGGTTAATTATAGAGGAGAATTAGAGGAGAAAGAAGCTTTACAAGTGATTGATTTATAAAGTAACAGAAAGCAGGTATTCCCTGCTATGAGGCCTGTGGGGGTTACTCAGGGTGTTTCTGCTGAGAGGGCCAGAGAAACCCTTCTTTTTCTGAGCTGCAGGTTTTCTTTGTAACTTCAGCTCCACTTTTTCAGTGACTGTCACCCCCAGAGGATGCACATTCTTTGGAGAATGTACCTCAGTGAAAGTGATTCACTTCATATCAGAAAGCCTAATAAGGCCTTACCAAATGAGCCTAGACAATAACAGGCTTTTGCAGATAAAGGTCAAATGTGAAGCAAAATGATCAATTCGAGGCCTACATTTGAAAGTCAGTTTAATGATTGACAGTCACTGTAACACTTCAGATCATGAGTTGTTAACAATATGGACTAGAATCATAGAAGTGGATGCAGGAAGGGAGGCAGGGTGTGGGGTGGTCACACAACACAGCTCATGGCATCTGTCTCTGAGGGATATTTAGAATGTGGATACCGTCCTGGAAAAGCATCCTTGATCTAAAATAGGACCAGATAGGCCGCAAAGACAGCAAGGGGCAAGGTGACACTCATACATATGAGTTCTCTCTTCTTTGTTTACGATACAGTTTTCCTCTGGGCTACAATCCAGCATGTGTAAGTAAATTAGACATCATCCCTGCTTGAAAGAATAAGGGGAAAGGTGAAG
This sequence comes from Dipodomys spectabilis, assembly GCF_019054845.1. Taxonomy (NCBI): domain Eukaryota; kingdom Metazoa; phylum Chordata; class Mammalia; order Rodentia; family Heteromyidae; genus Dipodomys; species Dipodomys spectabilis. The sequence goes on along the minus strand of NW_024870701.1, from coordinate 7,023,553 downwards.
AAGAAAAATTAAATCCCACTCTTCAATTGTAGCCATAGATGGAAGCCACCTGCCTGGCTGAAGCCTCGCTGTCTTTTTCCTGGAGGCTGTGCAGGGAGGGGAATTGACACTCTAGTGCTGTTGGGACTCTCTGATGCAGAAGACAGATTATCAAAATATATATTTAAAGAAGGAAAAGCACAGAGAACCTCTCATTTTACTAATCCACCAGACCTATCATTTCTTGCCAATTCCCTCAGGGGGTAGGGAGGGCTGCAAGCCAAAGGGGTCTCATCACACTTCTCAACAAAGATTTAATAGCAGGGTGCTATGGGGAAGGCTGAGATTACGGAGACTTTATTATGCTTACAAAACTGAGTAAGAACTAGCATTGTAAATCGACAAAACTAAGCTATACTTAACAGGATAAATGTGTAAAGTGTATCTGGTAATGCAGCATGCTTGTTGTTCTGAGTCATTTTTCTCTTCTCTCATGCTAATTTGCAAACTTGAATTGTCTATTAAGTGTTCTTTCACATCGTTAATGTGAATTGCTTGGGTATGAACGCAGAAACAGCAAAGTAGCTCTGCTATTAGTTCTTAACCCACTGCCTGCCATAGGGTTGGTAGATGAGGAGTGTGGCAGGAAGTCTGCTGTAGTGTCAGAGGCAGATTTAGAAGGCCCTAACCACATTTGTCTTCTTTACAGAATATTTCTGAATGGTTTCACATTTTTGAAGAAAGTGAACTGAATGGATGAATGGGTGTTATATAAAGTATGTTTTGAAAAGTTAGGAGATCTACTAGAGTCTTCACACAGTTTTTTTGTGAGCTGAAAACTTTTTGGACATCTGGAATAGTATGATCATTAGTACATTTTCAAAGAATTTTTAAAGAGTAAAAGTGACTTACTTGTGTTAATGACTGTGGCAATTTAAAGATTTACCTTAATAGTGAAGTCCACTGATGGATCTATTGGCCATAGGAATAAGGAAGATGAGTGTTTTATAGGGTGAATCACCATTTTTATAGAATTATATTGAAACTTCTTTTAACAAAAATAATTTCTAAACATTATCTTTAGGTGTTTGTGCATAGGGGTTTCAATTTTACATGTCAGTTTATGAGTATGCTACATATTGATCAGTATCACCCCTTCCGTCACTCTTTCCAATCTCTCCCAACCTCATCTGTCCCCTCAAGTTACCTGATTTCATTTTCACATGTGTACATTGAATTTTGGGGGGGAGGGGGTCTGATCGTGGGGCCTAAACTCTGGGCCTGGGCGCTGTCCCTCAGCTCTTCAGCTCAAGGCTAGCGCTTTACCATTTGAGCCACAGCGTTACTTCCGGCTTTTTTTCTTTTTGCTTATTTGGTGCTGAGGAATCGAACCCAAGGCCTCAGGCATGCAAGGCAAGCGCTCTACCACTGAGCCACCTTCCCAGCCCCTGTACATTGAATATTATGACTCATTCAACCCACAATTCCTTATTCCATTTGTCTACCTCCTCCCCTTGGCCTTGAAACACATTTTCTAGCTTCCTGGTATTCATTTTGATAACCTTTTGGTTAGTTGTTGGAAGGAATTACATCATTGCAATCCTCCTCTGTGTCTGCCATACTTGTAGTCAGTTTGTGAAAACTGCTTTACAATGACACTTTGCTATTTTCTTTATCAGATTAGTTGAGATAAATTCCATTAAATACATGTGATATTTAAAATATTTTAGTCTATATTAATAAGCCTTAAGGCACCATATTATTTGCATATTTCTATATTAATTTCTATGCTAGTTCATTATTCATACTTTTATTAATAATTTAACTATTATCAATTTTGATATTAATTAGGTTGAAAGAAACTTCAGTTTCATATTCCATTCCATTTCTTCATTTCGTAGGGTTTTTTTTGTGTGGTGTGTGCTGGATGGAAAATACTTCTAGCTTTAGCTTACTTCATTTCCACGTCTCTTTAAGACCCTGAAATTCACTTTCCCTTTATAGATTCCCATCCTCAGCCCTTCTCCAATGGCTTCCTTATTTTTGACAACAACAACAAAATTAGCATGCACTTTCATAATATGTACTTATATACTGTTATGCATTTATACCTTACATAGATGCATACATCCTTTGGCATTCACAGAGGTAGACTTTGAGTAATCAGGGTTTAAAATAATTTCATTATTTTGGGGTCCTGGCTTATCTGATTTTGTGAATTTATTTTAATAACTATTGGAATAGAAAAAAAGATATATCACAAAACAGCAAAGAGGGAACATATGTGATTAGATTTCTCCATGAAGTCCATTGTTACCAATGTTGGCTATGGAGCTCATGTTTCAAATATGTTTCCTGATAATCTCAGGTTTGTTTGGTCATTTTTTTTTTTGGTTTGCTCTGATTAGACCTAACAACACCCCTTTCCCACTCATACAGTGGTTGACAAAAAGGGCTTCCTACCAGAACTGAAAGGTTAGATTTGTCATTTTCTTTTGGATTACTTGTGCTTGACTATCATTATCTTCTACTTTTCTTGCTGAAAACTTTTAAGGTCATTGGTCAAAAGGTGAGGATTTTGTGTGAATAATAGTAGTTAAGCTGGGCGCCCGTGGCTCACTCCTTTACTCCTAGCTACTCAGGAGGCTGAGATCTGAGAATGGAGGTTCAAAGCCAGCTTGGACAGGAAAGTCTGAGAGACTCTGATCTCCAATAAACCACTAGAAAATCGGTAGTGACGCTGAGGCTCAAGCGGTAGAGCGCTCGCCTTAAGCTGAAGAGTGCAGGGACAGTGCCCAAGCCCAGAGTTCAAGCCCCACGACCAACAACAACAACAAAATAATAATAGTTAAAATTAAATAGGATAACCCATAAGATCATTTAGCTGGACATGGCAGACTACTGTGAGAAGATGGATTCCAAAGGATTGGAAAACAGAGGCCACCATGGCCTGAGTCCCATTTACCTACCCCATTTTCAGAGGGTCGGATTTGTACTTGGTTGGCTATAATTAGTTTCTCTTCTGACTGGTTGCTAAATATTCAGAATATCCTTTCCATCCTTAAATAATGTCCCCTGTGTTTCAGAAATCACTTCTTGTCTGCCACTTATTTCATGATGGGAAAAACAACTCACCACATCTCTGCTGCTCTCCATTTTAGAGAGAGTGGTTGGGCTGAGTGTGTCATTATCTTCACCTGTCAAGAGTAGGACTTAAGTTCTGCTATGCATTTACCAAAGAAAGAATAATCACCCATCATCGGCTTTACATTCTGAGCTGTCAGCTGAGTGAACTCCTTTTCCCAATTTCGGAGAAAGGGTCAGTTTAACTTTTACCTGCTATAAAAGCTTTATTATTTCCGCATTCATTTTCCTGTGGAAGAATGGTAAATTATTAGTACTTTGTCTGCCATTCACATTTTGATATGTTTGTGCATTTGTCTCCTAAAATATAGATTGAAAATATAACTTGGTACATTCCTTTCTGAAAGTGCTTCTAATGCCTTTGTGCACTGCTATTGGAATTCATGAAAGCATGGTACTGATGAATGATGTTTTATCACTTTGAACGATGATTTATTGTATTTATTAGTTGATTGCAATTAAATAAAAGGATAACTTGTGAATCAAGAGATAGCTACAGAGTATGAATGGAAAGTTCCTGAAGGATAAGATCTCCAGAAATAGACATTGAATGATGCATTCTCTTGCTCTCCTGCTCTCATCTTTTAAACAAAAATCTCTACCTGGAGACTATCCTTTATTAATTAAAACTCTATCTACAAATGATATCCTTCTGATTAGAGTTTTAAAATTTACTATCTAAAAAGGATTACAATTCAAGAAGAAAATTATTACCTGTATACAGGAGAATGTTCCCTTTGGATGTCTGCAAAACCACAGTGGTTTTCAAGAAATGGTTTTGCCTTGATAATGAACATGTAATTGTGTGATTTCAGGATTCATTTGCCAAAAATTGTAAATAAAATGTCAAGAACCTAAGCCATGGGAGACTATCCTCAAGAATTTCCACCGTGTCATTGATGGTCATTGATGATAATTAAGGCTGTCAGTTTGTCCCTGGGGAGAAATGTAAAAATTATAAATGCAGAGCTGTGTTAGGGAGACAGAAACAATGGGAGTGATGAATGAAAGACTAACTGATCCTGGGCTCCTAGCAGCCATTCAGCCTACCTTGGTAAGCAGGCTGATGCATAGATATTTACATACAGTTGTGTGCACATAAGGACTTTTTAACAATCTGTTCTCAGATGGAGATTCAACCTGATAAAAATTAAGACACTGATTTTTTCAAAATACTTTCCCCTTACACTGAAGATGCTTATGACTAGTATGCATTTCTTTTTGAGACTGGGTTGCTGAAGGAGACTTCCCCTCCTACTCTTTGTGTTAAGCCTATGGCTGGGGATCTTGTCTTTTGGGAAAGACAGCAATGTCACAGAGATCCATGACCTCTTAATAGGTCTTGGGAGGGGAAGGCAGGAATCTGTATATTGTGCCTCGGGGCTTACTTCCTTTAAACTTCAAGGAAAGAGACTAGAACTCTCTACTCCTCCTTCCCCTGTGCTATACCTTGAGGGGAAATTGATCGATTAGAGGTGATTATTCCACAAACTCTGAACCCTTTTCCCCTCTTTGTTCCAACTGGAGCTTCTGGAAGTTTAAAGGGATTACATCTCCTGGGTGAATTGTAGGATGAATGTAAGTAGATTATTGGGTGGAACTCTTTGAACACACATTAAAAGTACTAAAAAAATATATATTTGGAACAGAAGGGAGTATTCAAAGTTAAAGAGTAGAGAAACATTTGTTTCAATATAATTACAATGTCATTATGTGGGATATTTTTGGGCAAATGATTAGCTGTTAAAATGTAGAATTGAAGTAGCAGTTCAAACCAAGAAAATAACAGGTTCAGTGGAATAATGGGCAAATGTGCAAAATCAGGATAGAGAATGTGGCCCTACTAGGACTGAAGACAACCATGAATGATTGTGTTTCTGTATGTCCTCTTCTTCTAAGCACAGCATGACTACATTAACTGATGGCTTTCATTGTTTTCTCACTTCTTTGTTTAACAATGGCAGCAAAATGGTAGGGGTGTGTATATGTGTGCATATATATATATATATATATATTTACAAATGTGATGTATTTGTATTATAAGCACATATTTGGATTATATTTGGATTATATTTCTTGCTATATCATTTTTTTCCTTAAAAATATTTAATTCTTAGAATCTACCTCTCCACAGAGCTGTATTAGCTCCCTCTGGTCACTAGATAAAAATGTAGATAAGGATGGCTAGGGTGATATGCTTCTAAAGCATCAACCTTTAAATGTATAATAATAGTAGGATGTAGATGGTAGGCAAACCCAAGGAAATATTCCACTTAGTCTATAGAAATGTTGATTTCCATGTGAGTTTCTAGTCTGTGTAATGGAGGTGTGTTCATCTTACATGGTTTTCTTGGCATAGTGCCCAATTGAAGTCCTCAGAGCTTTTAGCTATCTGAGGTGGGAAATAGTGGGCAGAGGATAGATACACAGATCTTTGAAGAACTAAGATGTAATTATAAAATTAGGAAATAAAAGTAAGACAACTTCCAACTTGCCTGTCTCTATCATTCTTGTAAAGTAGATTTTTTTCTTTATACAAAAGGTGGTCACTGTTAAAATGATTTTAAAAAATCTATACTTAAAAAAGTCAGTTAAACATTCACACATGAAGATATATGTGTTTTGGGTTATATCAACAGAACATTTCCCCATTTAATTTGTGAATTATTTAACGTGTACAATTTATTACTTAGATTGCCTTTAAACCTAAATTTTTATAGCCTAATTCATAAAAACATTCCCTATAATAATTAAATTACCAGGTTGACAGTCTCTTGAGAATGCTTTGCAGTCATTTTGAAAAGAAATCTGTCAAGTCTGTCATATAATTATTTCTTATACTTGATTTTGTGTTTTTTTTCCCACAAAGTATTTGCTTTTTACTAATGTCGTGTATTCATTATCAGAAAGTTATCTTGCAGCTGAGTGAGCTGTCTTAGTTTTTATTAAGTACTCCGTATGTAATAATGCCTTCTTTGTGAGTGAATATTCGAGTTGGTTTTTGTTTGTTTCTTTTCTCGTTCTAAATGTGTGCTCCAACATGCCCATATACACCATCTTTTGCTTTCTACCTTTCATAGGGCTCTTATTTTAGGGCATAAACTTCACCTCATTGATCTGTTCTTACCTTTTGTTTTTCTCTCTATATTGGAGAAATGCTCAGTAATCCTTTAAATTCAATCATTGTCTTCCTTGGGCCCACGGATACCTAAGTAGAGCTTCTTCTAGAGCTACTGATACTATCTTGTCATTTGTCCTGAAGTGATGGGTATCAATAGCACAGAAGAGTGTAGCACCCCCCCCCAAATTACTTCCATACTCTACTTACTTCCTCAAGCAAAGCCGATGAATCTCTATGCTTAGCAAAAAAAAAAGAACCTTGCTCTGCCTCTCCTCTCCCCTCCTTTCCTCTCCCTTCCCTTCCTCTCTCTTCCCCTCTCCTCCCCTCCTCTCCTCTCTCCTCTCCTTTCTCCTCTCCCCTCTTCTCCCCTGCACCTCTTCCCTCCCTATTCTCATTTCCTCTTCCCCCCTCCCCTCCCTTCCTCCTCCCTCTCCTCTCCCTTTCTCCTCCTCTCCTCCTCCTCTTCCTTTTCCTCCTCTTTCTTCCCCTCTCTCTCTTCTTTCTCTCTCTCTCTCACACACACACACATTAATTATCATTTAAATGTGATGAGTTGGTATAAGGCCTCTTGTAGCTATGGTTGCTTTAGCAAGCAGAAATGAACACCTTTTAATCTTGTCTATAAAAGCAGTATGTATCAACCATTAAGGCTGGCTAGTGTTCTTGTCTTGTAAAGTGGAGAGTTTTGACTTAGAAAGTCTAATGTCTCATTGAAATTCATCAAATAAGTTACTAAGAAAGGTTCTTTACTCTCACAGAATATGAGCTGTGTATTGTTTCCTTTAAAAAAAATACTGATGTCCATCTCTATGAGCAATCTTATTATTAAGGACTAATTAGTTATGCACACTCAGTGTTGTCCCATTCTTCCCTCCAAACCCCTGGAAAAAAAAAAGAAATTAGCAGGCAGCTTTAATTTTACTGTTCATTGCTTAGAATCTGTGACCATCTTGTGAGTCCTAACAGACTGCTTTAATGGCTGATTTTCAGAATTGCAGTTTCCCATCATCTCCCTTAGTATTATTTTCATTAAAAATTCCATTAGCTTAAAAAAATCAATGTAATCATTCAGTAGTAATTAATTCTTACCAATCTTCCAAAGGAGAAATGAATTAATGAAACTTCAAAATGTTAAAATGAGTAAAAAAAGATGTTGTATGGTTAATGGGAGCAGTGGAGAGGTGAATGGCTGGGTAGGTGGGCAGCCTCTGGCAAATTGTGGCAGACTGTACATGTGGGTCTAGGCAGATGGCTTAACATCTTTCAAGGAAAACTTCCTTAGCTGGAAAGTAGGGGCAACAATGACAGGGTATAAAATTGCCTGCCTACTTTCAGTAGGCAGGAGTAAATGGCAACCGTAATGGGATTTCAGATGACCGTTGCTTTGGATAATCATCTTGTCTAAGTGGATTCATTTAAATATGGGAGAGATTTGCAATTTTGCTTTCTAAGGGAATAGGGCCAAAAGAAATAGGTTTGTGAAACTAATGACCACAAAGATGGTTGACTTTTCATAGTGCACCAGATATCTTAAACCAAGGTATGTCCTATGTATGTGTTAGTGTGTTTTACTGTATTCACATCTTTTCTTGGATAGTGAGGACGCAAAAGAAATGTGAAGAACCCAATTCTTAAGGATCTTACTGCACTATTGGAGAAGAAAACATATACATCTAATATGTAATATTGAGTGTGGCACTAGAGAATGTATTAAATGCCAGCAGTGTTGATATAGGTGATAAGTTCTATAAATGTTCAAAGTAGAGGCAATGGTGAGTATGTACAGAAGAGATCCCATAGAAGAAATGAGGTGAAAGCTATCTAGGGACATCATTAGAAAATGAATGGGAAGGGAGATATAATAGATATGGGATAGATAGCCAAAGTAGGACATTCTGGGTGGGTAATTGCTGATGCATTAAATGACTCTGAGTTAAAATGCTGATACCTCATATGGACAAGAACTTCATAAGCCATGGTATCTGTCACAGCAAGGTACCTACTCGGTATTCAAGAATTTCTGCAGGGTCTAGGGCATACAAAAATACTGTAGATATGCACAAAGCAAAGCAACTATAAAGCCAGTTACTTACCAGAAAAAATTTTAAAAATCTATTTCATATTAAGCTGTCTGATGAGCAGCTTGAGAAGGGTCAAGTAGGGTAGAGTTGATGAGCAGCTATTAGGGAGTGAGTTAGGTTGTGGCAGTATTTGAGAATATGTAGAAATATCTCTAAAATAATATAGTCACTATGGACTCACACATGAAGATTCTTTATTCATTAGAAACATGTTGAGTCCATCTCCCAGAAACTACCTTTGAAGAAGCATCTTTTACCTTAATGCTTTTGTTGAAATGTCATGAAGTGTCTTAAGACTTAATTTTCATTTGTTTTATTCTTATTATGCCATGAGCCTTTGGTGCTTATCAAATGTAAATTTTACCCAGTGAAGGAGGAAATTACTGGCATAGCTATTAATAGTTTAATGAAGTCTTATTTATTGCTCCTGAAAATTTATATTTTCATGATGATTGACAATTATTAATTAGTTAATCCTTTGCTAGATCAATATTATCTCTGTTATAAAAGTAGAAGATTGAGAAATCAAAAACTACTTATCCTGTTTCTGTATTGGCAAAAAAAATAAGTTGGGTTTTTTTTTTTGTTACTCGGGTATCTTTGTAGCATGACTATCTTTTCCCATCCACTATTCAATTAAAATTGTTCATACCAAGTAATTTTGCCCTCCAAAATATAGATTTGATCTGTAGGCTTATATATGTTATGTTTGGATACAAACTATCAATTCCTCTAAAAGCTCAGGTGTTAGAGATTTGTCCCCAGCTGGTGGCACTATTTTAGAAGGGTCTGGAAACTTAAGATGGGGGGACTGAAGGAAGTAGGTCATTAGGAACAGGTCCTTTGGCAGTGTATCTCCTTCCAGGCTCTTTCTGTCTCTGTCTGTCTGTCTGTCTGTCTGTCTGTCTGTCTGTCTGTCTCTCTCTCTCTCTCTCTCTCTCTCTCTCTCTCTCTTTCTCTTTTATTCTGTTTCCTGGCCACGTTGAGGTGTACAGCCTCTTCTCCTGTTGTCATCATCTTCTGCTCAAGTCCACAGACCAAACAACTAGAGACTGAAACTTTTGTAACTGTGACCCAGAATGAATCTTTCCACCCTTCAGGTGTAAAATTCTTCAGGTACTTTATCCCAGTGATGAAACATCCAACTAACACAATGTCTGAGACTGAAATGAGAATTTGTGTAAATTTGTATGTGAAATATTTATATACAACCAATTTTCTTTCTCCTCCAAATTACAGTAACTTCAATTAGAATGAATTGTATTTATTTCACATAAGTAAGAACTGTAGAGATGAATAGCCTAGGGCTGGTTTGGGGGCTCCATAGTTTTTCATGACTCTTTCTCTTGGTTTCTGCTCCTTAGCATTGCCAAGTAGGTAAAGATGGCTGCTCCAGCTTGTGTTTTTTTTCCAATTAGGGTCAGGAAAATTAAAATGGTAGAGGGGTTAACAGAAGCTCTTCTCCCTGAGCTGGCTCTCTTTTAACAGTCTTCTCATGAAGTCAGTGTGATTTTCCCTCTTATCTCTCACTGGAAAGGATGAATGGATTCTGAGGTAGGTAACTGATACCTTCTCATATGGTTGATGGATGCAACGGACATTTTTTTGTAGTTTACATTATTTTATAATATTTTGTATCATCGGTGATATTTTTCTTTTTCAGTATCATGTATAATTTAGAATGCTCACTAAAACATAAGAGCTTTTAAACTCCCAGTGTGCATAGACCTTTTTCTCTGGTTGATAACTTGGATTCTTTAATTATTTAGCACACAGCAAATCAGCTTTTCCAATGGAAAAACTTTTAAATCCAAGGCAGAGCTGTGGTCTAAGACTCTGAGCTCTGTCTACCTCCATTCTTTGTTTTGAATGCATCGGAATTCCTAGAGAGAAAAAATTAAGGAAGCATGTCTTCATGATTTAATGAAGCTAAGTCAGGCATGCTATAGAGATATGACCACCAGGAATGTTTTTCAAATCATGGCTCAGTACATGGAATGTCTGTGTATATAGGAAACCTCAACACTGTCTTATTTATCTTATTTACAGAATGTACTTTCATGAAAGCATCATAAAAATTGTCCCATTCTGTTTGTGTCCTGGGACATGAAGTCAATTAAATGTAAAGTGTGTCAATTGTTTTTTACCCTGGCCTGCTGAAGGAGTGTATTGCAAGCCAAGTATGGCATATGAAATGCCTACCTTTGCATTGCTGCACATGCCAGAGACCTCAAAATGTTGCCACACACACCTTTTGCTCCCATCTTCCTTCTCTGTGGTCTTCCCATCTACAAAATGGTGTCATGAGAGAAACCACTAGATAACCTATACAGATGGCGAATTGTAGAAGAAAGGAGTTTTCCATTTGGTGCTGAAGCATGGAAGACAAGCATGAATACTCAAGAATGTAAGGTTAGAGCTAAAAAGACCTGGAGTTCATCTATGTTCCTTTTTATGTAAATGAAATAAAATTGAAACCTATTGTTACTTAATGATCTACTGGATTACCAGGATTTAGACACTAGACTTCTGGCTCTAAATCTAGGGTAACTTTTGCTACATTTGTTTCATCAGGATGCAATGACTAGTGAATTTGTACCACAAGCTATTACCAAATACATATTCTTGGTGTAGTGTCTGGCTAGCCATCTTTAGGTAGATACTTGTTTACTTAAGATGTTGCAGTAGATATTTATTTGTAAGTGAATGTAATCTGTAAACCTTTTCTCCTCTTCCCACTCCCACCTCACTTGAGTATTTTCCCAAATCCCTCACTGGGAGCATGCTGAATGTGGCAGTCTTCTACTAATCTCTGAGAAAGAGGACGCCTGCCCACTGGGTGGTTGTGCCAGCACCATGGAGGCCAGGTAACTTCTTTTAGATGGACAAGACATTTTGGCATGAATGTTGGGTAGATGGTCCTCACAATGCAATCCCTGATATTATAATGAAAAACTATTTTCTATGGAGGGTGATGTTCAGGTTTCTTCACTGTAGGTGAATTGTATGTCTTGATTGGAAGTTTGAGAGGTCAGTGTGATGTTTCTCAGCTGTTTTAGGGCTTCATGGTCATACCCCAGAGTACCTGTGCTGTCTGCATCCTTCTCAGCTTCCCTGCCCTTCTGGATAGTTTTGGATTTCTCTAACCCTATTTAAGAGTACTTTACCAGATTTTAATAAACTTCAAATGTGTCCTTTGTGTATATCCTGGAAACTTTATAAAACTGGGTACAGACATCTTGAAAGAGAATGTAAATTCCAGCTGCCAATGGCTCGTGTTTACTAATTGGAACTTGCTTTCAAAATGAAAGCAAGTTTATAGACAATTTTTATAGGATTGCTGATGCATTGTTAGAGGATTAAAATGTATGTCATAGGTAATGATAAGCCACCTTTGTGTTTGCAATGCTCAGGAGAAACATAAATGTTTTTCTCCATTGTTTGATATTTGCAAATTATTAATATGTATATATCTTCGAGGGTGGGAAAGTGTTTGAAGTATCAAAGAGGAAAAGGAGGAGCAGAAAGTTTAACATAAGCATATCCTTGTTATACATCATCACTGAAATTGAAGTTAAATATTCGTAAATATTTTTGAAGAACTTTACTATTTCTCTGGCTAATATTGTGAAAGTTGCAATAACTCCTTTATAATTACTTTTATGAGATTTTTCTGATTTTTCTATTGTGTTTGAAACTTATAGTTTTTAATAATAAAAGATGTAAATGAAGTAAAAATGGAGATGTTTTTGCCTGTTCGATTGGAACACATATTTGAAAAATAATCATTCCTTTTATGTAGGCATTTCATGCATGCGTGTGTGTGTGTGTGTGTGTGTGTGTGTGTGTGTGTGTGTGTATGTGTATCATAAAATTGATACAGTATAGTATACTCTGTATTTGTAGATTCAACCGACTGTGGATTGAAGATATTTGGAACAATGTGTTTGTAGTGATTACACTTTAGTCTTGTCATTATTGCCTGTCATAAGATATAAGAAATGCTTACACAGCATTTACATGGTATTAGAAATTGTAATTCATCTAGAGATGATATAGAGTATATGGAGACTGTGTATGGATTATAAGCAAATATTATACCAGTTTATATAAGGAACTTGAGCAGCTACAGGTTTTAGTGACTATAGTAGGCCCTGGAATCAATTCTCCATGAACACAGAGAGATGACTATCCTAGGAATCATTATAGTAATTTAATGCTGAATAGCAATTTAATGCTGTAAACTGTAGTGGCTGAAAAACAATAACAGTTTTCAGATTCTTTGGTTTAAATGAATCTTTCCATGGGATTGAGCTGGAGATGCAGCATGGATATGTGGTCGGTGTTGGCTGTGTTGGTGAGCTCTGCTGGTATGTCAGCAGGGCCCCAGCTCTCCATTTTCCAATCCTTATTCATGTGGCTGCTTTGGTTTCCCACAGAAAGGGGCTGGGCTCCAGGGTCTCAGCCTGCAGTATCTTGAGACTCTGGCTCAGGCTCAGGCTCACAAAGAATGATTCTTCCATCTTATTCTATTGGTTACCATAAGTTCTCAGTCTGGCTTAGATATAAGAGGAAAGAAAATAAGCTCCACTTTTTGGTGGGGAAGCGGGAAGGTCACACTGCAGAAAGAGCACGTGGGAAGACAGTTATTGTTGTGGCCACCTTGGGAAACATAATCTGCCACAGAAATCAAAGCCCTCCCTCTTATCATTTCTTCTCTTCTAAGTCTGTCATGCAATTTTAATTGATCTTCTGCTTCTAAGTGAGGAAAAGGAAGCAAGGACAGTGTACTTTCTTAAATGGTAGCCGCTCAGGTTGCCTCTCTACAGTGGCATGTCCTTAGTATCACAGTCCCATTCTTTACTTATTAAAGAAGTAGCTATCAAACATAGGGGCTTCTCGCCCTCACTAATATTGGACAGATGCTTGGAAAAGCATCTTACCTTACACTATTTTACTCCAACATATTTTCAAATGGCTACTTTTGTGACTATATCACAGTAATTGAATGGTGTCCCAAACATTTTTCTCTCAACCAGCATTCTGGTTAATGACTGTCATTTTGAAGCTGCCAATTATGTCTGAATTCAGAAGTCATTTGCACGGTTACTTAACTTATCCGCTTAGACTACAGAAAAGTTTTATTATAGATCATCTGTATACTTTTATATTCCTCACTGCTTTCCTCCATGACTTCCTTCACTCCATTGACCTTTGTAGGACAAATGGGTTTGAAGTAGTTGAGCTTTTGTTTTATGCCATTACAGGTTAGTGTTTGGTATGTTTTCCTACCAGATCTCTAGTAGCACACATTGGGGTATCTGTTAGGCAGAGGAAAGCTGACTTTTCCCGATAGGGATGAGTCAGTTTCCTTCTGCAGCAAGCTTGTTTATACATGGGACCAGATGCAGAGGATGACAAACCTGGATCATGTGATAACCTCTTCCTTGTTTTCCTTTGCCTGCTTTTTCATGTGGGAAGCGGCAGGAGTTAGAACTTTGCTGCCGCTGCACCCAGGATGTCCTCTGTCCAAGGTGCATCCATGTTTGTGGTCTCTCCTCTGGCAGGGAGCCATCACAGCATTGCTCAAGGGCACACTCACTCTTAAGAAGAGCAACGCTATCCTCACTTCCTGTGAAACTTTACAGTGACTTAAGTTTACTTAGAGGAGCCACAGGTATGACCCACACTGTTTGTGAATTGCTGCCAGTCTTTGCAGCATAGGATGCTGCTCTCATTGCCAATGATTAAAAAATCAAACAGAAAACAAACAACAAATAAACAAAACCTCTCACCTAATATTTTGCTTTTTGTCATGATTATGCTCACTAAAAATACACATATGCACAATATATATATACATTTTAGTATTGTATATAAAAACATATATCCCTATCTCATCGATCTGTCTATATCTATCTATCCATCTATATCTGTAATGCAATTCCTAGGTTGGAGTAGGATCAAGAGAGCCATGCCATGTATCATTGTGAAAACCTAGCTGTCCCATTTAAAATAAATGAAATAAATGAGAAAACTAACTACAAAGCCACCCCTAAACTTGAACCAACAAAGGCTAGAGGGGTGGCAGCTCTATTTCTCCAGTGGTGAGCAGGAAGATGGAAGGATGTGGCTCATCTTATCTCATTATTTGAGCCTTTGATTGGCTCTCAGGGCAGCTGTAGGCAGAGGTCCCTAGAGGGCCTCATGTTTAGTCTCAGGCTTCTCTGACCTGGCTCACACACCAGAGTACAGGTGGAGTATATCTGAGATATTCTGATTATACAGTTATGCCCACGGTTCATTAACTGACCTTTGACTAGCACACCTCCTAGGAGAACTAACAGGATGAACTGAAAGTTTAGTCTAACAGCTAGTGTAAATTTCCTGTGTCTTTGTGAGATTGTATACAATTCTTTTTCTTGAGGATTCAAACAAAATAAGAATGAGATGTGTCCTCTGATTATTATCAGAGATTATCATCTGATTATTATCTCAAAGATAATTAAAAGAAGCAGTTTATCCCAATAATGGACAGAATCCGAGTGACAAAACATCAGGAGCTTTTCATCTGGAGTGATTGAATAATTGAATGTGTGCATCTGTACCAAGTGGTAGTCCTCTGTAAATATTTCATAAACGAATGTAACGATCTATGAATGACTCAATTGCAAAGTCTAAGAATGGGAAAGACTTCTGCTCTAGAATTTCTGCTGTGGATTTATGGAAATGATTATAATACAAGAAGAAAATCTGAAACTCATCAGAACCTTCTTGCAGAAAGAGAGAATAAATATTTTGAATGTTTTAAAAGCAGAGCTATTATCTCAGAACTGGTGGGAAAGCTGTTGGTTTTTCTCTGTGTAGTTTTTCTCAAGGATATGTGGTATGTGTATTCAATGATAATAGTGTACCAAAGTGGTTATTTCATTCAGGCAGAACTGTCATAGTATTGGACTATTTTTAACTTCCTAACTGTACTGTATTTAGTAGTATTCACATTTATGGTTTCTATTGTCGAACTGTATTCTAGTCATACATTTTCAGAGTAGTACCACAATGATTTCTTTTAATATCTAGTTGGGACTAAATAGACAAATACAGAAGGATTTAATAAGGGATTTGCTTAGATTTGCTGGAAATTGAATATGGCAAATTGATTTTGTGCAAGCTGTGATAGACTTTTTCATGATTGCACACTTACAGCAACACTACTTTCCACAAAGTCTGAAAGCCAGGTATTTGTACTCATTCTGTTTATCATTATCATTAGTTTCTTGAGTTGAATTTAATAAGTTTGCATATATTTTGAAAGAATATCGACCTAAAAGAATATGGTATTGTTTTATGGTCATTTTAACTCATTATTTATCTGTCACTTTTATAGGAGATACAATAAAACACAGAGTGCTGAGGGCAGGTGGCTCATGCCTGTAATCCTAGCTACTCAGGAGGCTGAGATTTGAGCATCACTGTTCAAAGCCAGCCCAGGCAGGAAAGTCTGTGAGACTCTCATCTACAATAAACTACTCAGAAAAGGCCAGAAGTGGCACTGTGGCCTGAGTGGTAGAGTGTTAACCTTGTAGTAAAGAAGCTCAGGGACAGAGCCAATGGACCAAAAAATTAAAAAATAAAAAATAAACAAAAACAAAACAGAAAAAATTCATACAGAAAAATAATGGCTTTTAGAGACCTTTGTAATTCACAGGATGACCTCCCCCCACCCCCCCACACACACACTTTACAAAAGTCCAGGAAAGCACAAGACATTGTTTTTTGTTTGTTTGTTTGTTTTTTGTTTTGTTTTCCTTTTAGTCATTGATTTCACACATACCAATGTTGTGCTGGAAATTTTTTTGTACAGCTTTTTTTCTTGTAGCAGCCTTAAACAAGAAAAGGAAGATTTCTGCTTTTTAAGGAGATTGTTGTCTTGAGATTATGATTAAGCACAACTGCAAAGAGATATGCTTTAGAAAATATGTTAAGTACCAACGTATGCCTACCCACTGGGATGGACTTATTCATGACAAAGCACACTTGGACTTGATCTTAAAGTAAAGAAGGTTATTTACAAAGACAGAAAGGATGTTAGATATGTAAGTGTTCCAGAGTGTGATCTGAGGTCAAAACATAGTCTAAAGAAAATTTGTTCGGGGAAATCTCTTCAATGTTCTTTCCTATTCCATGGGCACCAACCAATTTCTGGAGGCTTAAATTTCAGGGCATCAATAATGGGGTTCAACTATATTGAAGTATGATGAGTGTTTTGGAGGAAGAGATAATCTCAGGTCCTCAAATCATAGCAAGTCCAAACAAATAGTATAGGTGCCACTTGTATGTATGAAACGGATGTTCAAAATGTACAAAATTGTCTCTAAATTAGAAGGATTCAAGTGTTATTGATAGTACTGCTGAATAAAATATTATTTGGAGAAGAGCAGTAGCAGATAGCAGTGATTTCTCTTTGAGGAATTTATACCTAGTGTTCCTCTCTACTGGGGTAGTATTCCCAGGGAGTCTACATCTCACGGTCTATTTTGTAAAGTTGTAGGAAAAATGGGAAATAAAGAATGCAGTTTTTGAGTAATAAGCTCTAATGCTGACTTGGGCCTTGGAATAGAAAAAATAGACAGGGGTTAGAAGATTATACATTAAACTATTTCCATGTTACCTGAGCTTATGCTTCTAACCAAAGTAACAAGGGAAATGATGGAAGTAAAAGTACTTAAGTTTTACATCCACTGCAAATGGGGGCATTCTAAGGGCAATAAGGATGTGGAGTTATGGAGACTTTGAGACATTACTGGTGTAAATGTACATTTACATTCTACCAATGGTAACTGGTAAAATCACTTGGAGAAAACAGGTTGACACTACTTTGTAAAGGTAAAGACTTGTAAATTTGCTGTCTAATCAATTTCACTTTTACTTCCTCTGAGAGAGACATATTTATGAACATGTATCTACACAGCAGTATTGTCTTCCCAGCATATAGACAGATAAACTGTGCACATGCTAGAATTTTATCAGCAATGAAGATGAATGAACAAGATGAATGACTCTCACAAACACAGAGTTCACTCAAAAAAGCAAACACCAGACTGCATTATAAATCAGTATGAATCCATTCCCACAGAGTTTGTACCTAAACTCTACTATTTACAATTGTACACATAAGTGGAAAGCTAGCATGCATAGAATGGAACATTCTATTAGATAAGGCCTGTAGGTTGTGGGCTTGAGTAGAAGAGTTAGATAGTAAAGAGGAAGGGGTAACGAAATCTTCCTAATCTATCTGTAAACTAGCATTGAAGTTACACATGTGGTTTTGCAATTGTAAAACTGAGCTGCTAGCCGAGGGCTGGTGGCTCATGCCTGTAATCCTAGCTACTCAGGAAGCTGAGATCTGAGGATAGTGATTTAAAGCCAGCCCTGGCAGGAATGTCTGAGAAAACTCTTGTCTCCAGTAAACCACTCAGAAAACCAGAAGTGGCCCTCTGGCTCAAGTGGTAGAGTGCTAGCCTTGAGCTCAAGAGCTTAGGGACAGCACCGAGGCCCAGAGTTCAAGACCCAGGACCAACCAAAAAAAAAAACAAAACTGAGTTGCTGTCATGCTTTTATGGAAGTATATATGTTTCTAAAGTACAGACTTTTATGTAAGCATATGTCTTTGATCCTTTTTTAAAGACACTTTATTGAAAGAGATTAAAGGATGCCAGAGATAGTAGTATAGAAACACTAATGGCTGGGCGCTGGTGGCTCACGCCTGTAATCCTAGCTGCTCAGGAGGCTGAGATCTGAGGATTGGGGTTCAAAGCCAGCCTGGGCAGGAAAGTTCATGAGACTCTTTATCTCCAATTAACTACCAGAAAACAGGAAGTGGGGTTGTAGTTTAAGTGGTAGAGTGCTTGCTTTGAGCTGAAGAGCTCAGAGACAGTGCCTAGGTCCAGAGTTCAAGCTCTGTGATGGACAAAAAGAAAAAAACAAACACTATGCCCAAACCTACTTATTTTTTTATTTTTATTGTTATTATAAAGGTAATGTACAAAGGGATAATAGTTACAGAAAATCAGGTAAAGAGTACATTTCTTTTTTTTTTGGTCCAGTCATGGGGCCTGAACTCTCGGCCTGGGCACTGTCCCTCAGCTCTTCAGCTCAAGGCTAGCGCTCCACCACTTGAGCCACAGCACCACTTCCGGCTTTTTTCTTTTTGCTTATATGGTGCTAAGGAATCGAACCCAGGGCCTCAGGCATGCAAGGCAAGCGCTCTACCACTGAGCCACCTTCCCAGCCCAAAGAGTACATTTCTTTTTGGACAATGTTACCCTTGCTCTCACCATTGTTTCCCTTTCTCTCCCAGTTTTTCCTTCCCATCCTTACCCACAAGTTTTATAGCTCATTTTCAGTGTAGTGTCTAGTGAGTACCACTGCTGCATTTGTTCACCCTTTGTTCCTCCATTATGGTGCCCCTCCTTACCCTCACAGACAAATAAACAAATAAGACAAAAAGAAAAGAAACAAAAATAGCAATAAAGAAAAAAACCTTTGTGTCTATTTCCTGGAGTTCATTTTGATAAATATTATTTTATATGATCAGATGCAACTAGGCATTGTGCCATTGTGTTCCTCTCCTAAGAACAAACTTACATCTTAAGGTGCAACAAACTTATCCAAGAAGTATAGACATATTTTCATTAACGTTGTGTGTGTGTGCTTACGTGCCTGTGTGCATGTGCATGTGTGCCTGTATTGTGGCTTGAACTCAAGACCTTGTACTCTGTACTGCCCTGTTACTCATGACTGACATTCTATTCTAACACTTCAGTCAGGCACCCAGTTTTCAGTTTTGTTGTTGTTAATTAGAGTCTGATAGATAAGTCTTCCATGCCTAGCTTCTAACGAAGATCCTCAGATCTCAAATTCCTGAGAAACTAGGATTATAGACATGAGCTAGTGGTGCCTGGCTCAAATACATCCATTTTTTGGTCACATTTAAGCATAATTTGCATATGATAAAAAGAAGAGTTTGCTACCAGCATTTAATAATTAAAAAAAATAAAGTGAGAACCTAATTTTCCTGGAGTCATGGAAAAAGAAAGATCCTAGTCTTTTAAAATTAAATTTGAAGCCTAATTATTTTCCCATGCTTTATGCATCTTTATTGAAGGAAGCAGTCTCTCAAATCATACTTACTTGCAATTTGACCAGAGTATTAGCAGGAAATTAGCAGCAGGAAAAAAAATCCCAGAGAATACTTGTCTTATCTAGAGCAACCAAGGAATTTTTATTACTTTTATTATTTTTAAATCATTTGTGCATTTTTTCCTTAAGGAAAACCCTTAATAGTTCCCCAGTAGTTTTCTCATTACAAAGTATTATCCAGTAGTAAAAGAGAATGCTAATAAAATCATTTCTTTTTTATGTTGATATGGATCAAAGTTACAACTTCAAAATACCAATGATAAAAATGAATCTTTTAAAATTCTAGGTTATTGCTTACCAAGGATAATGTTCATTAAATAGAGTTCACTTGTCATGCTCTGTATTAAAGAAATTATTTGCAAGCAAGCAATAAAAATTCATCTTTAATTTGATAATGGTAAGACATTACCTTTTTTGAACAGCTATAGTTCCTTAAAAAAGAAGTCTAAATTTAAATATGTACATTCACAGTGGATCCTCTGGTGGGTGGGTGGAGCTTGAAGGTCAAGGTTGTTCTAGAAGCAAAACACTAAGAAGCATTATTTGCTGAAAACAAATCACCAAAATATAAAAATGAATACTCAGAAAACTGAACCCTTTCAGAGTATAAAGGCTACAAGTGTTATGAAGAGAATCATAAATACATGTCTTAAGAATCTCAATGAAGTTTGGAAATAATAATTTTGTTTTTAAGTCTCCAAAGAGTTACAATAGTGAGATCACCTTGAGGTAGAATCCACAAAAGCTAGGTTTAAATATTGTACTCCTGGAGCCATGATTGATTTTCTACTGTAAATTTCTTGACAATGTCTGTTTAGAGACCTCTAGGAAATTAAGGAATGTGTGTGTGTGTGCATGCACGTATGTGTACCTGTGTATGTGTGTGCATGTACAAATGCAAGCAAGTTATGCATTATAACAGTTCTTTTTTGAGCCCCTATTGATGTTAAAGGTAGAAGAGTATCTGGTTATAATTTCTGTGTGATAGAAGACAGCTCATAGTGAGAAATGAAAACACATGTGTGGTTTTATCAGTGATTAAACTTATCTAGGCAATAGACTATGCAGAACATTTTCTTTGTACCATGTTCTTTTATTTCTTCATTTTATTCCTTCAATTGAGGAAGCTGAGATACTTACTTGGAAATGGAAGCAACATACTTGTGTAGAAACTGTTCGGTATTAACCTGGAAATGACCTTGAATGTCATTACGTACTGTGGAATCATACTGTACTTTGGGAAACCCTAGAAGTCCCAACAGTTTAAGAATAACTGAGAGTAAAGTCCTATGGACTGATTCTGAGCACACCATCTTGGATTCAATGTGGGAAGTTTTTAATCTGTGCTGTAATTCCACTTAAACTTGGTTTAAAGACCAAATTAAAATAGGTTGAAAGTTATACTTTAGTGCATAATCCCCTTATAGCAGTCAGTTCTGTGATACTGTCACAAAATACCTAAGGCTGGATGAAATGTAAAGGAAAGAGGATATTATAACCCAGTAAAATCATAACTTTCAAGATTTCACTAGAGGTAGTGGTAGGAGCAATGACAGAGGGCGTATGGGCGTGTCTAACATGGCTCTTTCCCCAACAGCATTGACCATGTTCTGCTTCTTAGTATCTGTACTCATCTCTCAATTAAGTACTCTTAAATAAATGCTAATACTATTACTTACCACCTTTAGTACTTGTTCTCCTGGGCTCTTAGAAGAACACAAGAGGAGGCACCATTATACATGATATTGCAGGAGTAAGTCCCAGCGTTGAGAAGTTTTCGTTTGAGGGAAATTTTCATAAATATACTCCATGATTGTGCCCCAAATTTAGGGCAGCTCATCTGGAATGTAAGTGCCATGACCTGGTAAAGATGAAGATTACCAGGCTCAGATCTCAAAGAGCAATGGAACAAAATTGAGAATATCTGCAAAATAAGCATATAAGACTCACCTGAATATATTGTTGAATCAACATCACCAAGTGTCTGTTTTTGCACTGTATTTTCTGCCGAAAATCTGAAAACAACCATATACATACAACAATATACATGTGAGCCCAAATCACAGAGAACCTTATAGCCAAAGTGACAAACTGGCCGGTGACATGATTGAATCCCAGTGGTTCTTATTTGCTGAGTTCAAGTGAAAGACTTGGTTTTGATTTTCCTGGTCAAATAATGTTATCGTTTAGAAAACTAGCCTTTCATGGCCTTTCTTCCTTGCCTCTTCTGTTTTTCCTTTCTGCTTCCTGTTCTTTTTTTTTCCAATAGTATTAAGCAAGTGGCATATATGTATCATATAGTTTAGGGTCCAAAAATCTTTCTTGTTTGAAAAGAAGTTGAAAAAAACCTTTTTCTTGGTCTAGTGATTAGAACTGGGATAAAATGTCTCAAATTTCAATAGCTTTCAAATGCAGTTATATATAGCTAGAAAGGGTGTCAGTGATCTTTTCTGGATGCTGAACACCCTACTTTTTTTTCAAAATTGAAAGGCAAACACCACTTGTAGTTATAGTTTGTTAATGTAGCATACCTAGGGCTTGGTGAGAAGGGTGATATATGTCTACTGAGACTATAGTTGTCTACAGGAGCTGTGGTATTTGTTGACTCTTGGATCTTTGGGTGTTTAGAGGCAAAAACCTAAAGAGCAAACCTCTTATTTCTGCTGGTGGATGAATCTTACAGTTTAACTTACTGTTTGCTGGGAAGTTCAGACTTCTCTGAATTACCTATAAGTGATGGCAATGCTGTAGATGCTCAAATCATGTTATGTTTAACTTTACTAAGTTGATTCTTACTGCTTCAGCCTAGGAATAACAGTACTAAGAACTGTCCTATAATATGACTACATCCAGCATTTCACAGGAGGGCCAATGAGGCTTTCCTTAGCCCAAATGCTGATATAGACCATTTATTCCTGTTGTTACACTTAATGGGTATCTTTTGCAAATGAGTATAGCATTACTCACTTTAATGAAATCTTTGTGTTTACTCTTTTTGGGGAGGGGTCGGTCATGAGGCCTGAACTCTGGGCCTGAGTACTGTCCCTCAGCTCTTCAGATCAAGGCTAGCGCTCTACTATTTGAGCCACAGCACCACTTCTGGCTTTTTCTGCTTATGTGATGCTGAGGAATTGAACTCAGGGCCTGATGCATGCAAAGCAAGCACTCTACCACTGAGCCACCTTCCCAGCCCATGTTTACTTTTTATACAGGGTAAAATAGAGAAATTGATGTCCATGGCGCAGTCTTCCTTAAGGACAAGATTTGTATTAGGGCATTATTTATAGCTGAATTGGGAAGAAAGAATTTCAGTTTCTTATCATTCATTTATATCACGGAAGAATTCTATGGTGGATTACTAGCAATTTGGCCAGCCTATTCATAGTTTTAGTCAGGTGACTAAAGCTAGCTCTTTGTAACAGTAGTTCCATTCCAGGCTTTTCTAGAGATCTCCCATACACATACATATATGCATACAGTGATGGAATTCATTCACTTATTGATTCATCCTTTTGTTGAAGAATATGACCTTCTACACCCTGAACTCTGTAGCAGTTGCTCTGTAGTTAGAATTTGGTAGCTAGTACCTTCCTGTCTGCCTGTTTGCAGTTGGCTTTCTGGGTTCCCAGTGAGAAGCCCAGGGATAAGAGCATGGAATGTGTAGTTCACAGATGTTAGTGCTTGACATGCGTGATGAAATTTAAATGTGGAATAATAGATCTGCTTTGTAAGGTGTTCATGATCCCAAAGGTAGCTTGATATTAACTCTGACCAATTTTGGGGAGCAAAGAACAAAGTCTATCTTTTTGAAGAAAGTCAACAATGAAGTTAGAATATTGTCAATTTGGAGCTATGGTCCATTTTGATGTTATGACTAATCCACCTTCTTCAGTTATTGGAGATGTTTAGAAACCGCAGACAGCATTCAGTGCATGAATTTGGCTGCTTTTCCATAGCTGCTATGAACATCGCAAACAAAATTGCTTTTCATTTTGCTTTGACAGGCAGTTTTAATTTTACTCATCATTTTAGCAAATTGTATAACATTTCAGTGGTGTGCAGCATTGCCTTTGTCTTTTTTTTTGCTCTGTATTTATACTGAAAATATGAAAACAACAATAAAGAAGAGACCAATAATAGTGAGTTGTAGTAAAAAGGGCTTATTAAAAGGATATTTTCTGCCTGGGTGAAAAACTTCCTTGAACATGTCATAAATAGTTTATAACACACAGAGCTATACTTTTATTGTCTGCAGACATTGATTGTGTAGCTAGCCACATTTTTAAAATTAAAAAGTAATTCCTGCCCCCCTCCTCCAATTTTGAATTTACGTTTTGTTTTCCCAGATCTTGTCATTGCCTGATTAGACAATGACTATCTGAACTCTCCAAAAAGACGGAGTAAATCTTAAACACAAGAGAGTTCGGGATAAGTGGGGAGTGTGTTGGTTAGAGAAAGATGGAGGGAGCTCATAAAGATTTATCTGATAACCAAGTAGGTACATTTTCATTTTGTAGAAAAATGACTAATGCTGAAGCAGCCAATGGGTTGCTTTTATTATGTGCTTCCCCAGCTCGTCATTGTAGCTTCAGCAATATAAGAAGCTAGACAAGCATGCAATAAAACAGAGCAGAGCTCCTTGTTCGCCTTCCTCATTGATGTGTCTCACACAAGGCAAGTTCTGTTCAAATAATCACTGAGGGCTGGTGGCATGCTCTCTAACCTTGACTGTGAGGGGACTGGAGAAGGAGGAGAATCCTGCCTTCCAGCAATTTAAAACGAATCTGTTTATTCACAATACTTTTTTTAAAAAAAGACATAAAGACTTTTATTTCAGATTTACCAGATTGCTGGTAAGGATGATTCATAACTGAAGTCCAGTTTTCCTTAGGGATTAACCACCATGGTTTGTTTTTTGTTTTTCTAGCATAGCAACTGAATTTCATCATTCATTTTGTCATTTAGCAATAGAAGACAACTTCCCAAAGAAGTTCACAGTACAAGTAAAATTGGAAGTAAATGGAAGCCATATGTTGTTGCTGTAATTTCCAAGGTTAAAAAAGCTATAGTTTTGGCTATTGCTTTTTATTCTAAAGTAGAAGGAAGGTAAGAATGCTATTATTATCAATAGACTTAAGTTGTAAAAAGCCATATTTATTTTGTTAATGGCAGCAAGAAGAGCACATGACCCAAGTGTTCAGAGTAAGGCTGATGTCTGGCAGTAATCCATTTCTTAACTTATGTACAACTGAGGAGTTATTAATGCTAGTCAGGTTATGTGCAAAGATTCAGGAAAATTCTTTATTCCTCATTGACTCCTGACAGTTATTGTACCTAGGAACTGGGTAACGTGTTCTGAAGTGAGCAATTATGGAAATGTTTACTTCACTGGCTGCATGTAAATGTGTGCAGAGAATGTAC
Organism: Dipodomys spectabilis; assembly: GCF_019054845.1. Lineage (NCBI taxonomy): Eukaryota > Metazoa > Chordata > Mammalia > Rodentia > Heteromyidae > Dipodomys > Dipodomys spectabilis. Next base: position 6,998,605 of record NW_024870701.1, on the reverse strand, counting down.
CAGAATTTTTCCTTGGGGGTATTTAATTCTCTCCAGGGCAATGAAAATCAAATGATTTCTTCTTCTTCTTCTTTTTTTTTTCCAAAGCTGTTTTTTTAAGTGTTATAATGCAGCTGAATAATGATGAATGCAATGGAGGAAAAGGGAAGGGAAAGAAAGGAGGAAAAGAGAAAGACTGAGCTACTAGGAGGCTTGGAAGACAGATTTCTCTATGGAAGTTAACACCCAAAAGGAGACTTGAGGATGGAGGCAAACAGAAGGCTAGCCCTGTCAGAGACTAGGGAAACGATGAGAAGTGACTACTCTAATATTCTGTGGCAGTACAGTAGTGCTTGTCATACATTTATCTTTGTAAGAACCTAAGCAGTTGGCTCAGTATCATTCCTATTGAAGGGCATCACACTTGCTTGTTAATTAAATTCAGTATCAGTGCATACTGTCCCTGAACAGTTCGGGGGGGAAAAAAAGCCAAGTATGTATGGAGAGGTCTGAAATTTTCCATGGATGCAAATAGATTTTGTAACAGATCACAACCAGATTATTAATGTTGCACAGTAGAAGTTTCTTCTCTTTTCTTGTGACCTACCAGCCTACTTGCTACCACAGTGAGAGGTATTTTTCTAGGTTCTATCTTTTTGGAGAGAAAAAATTCATGGGAACCAAGAGATTTGATGTGACTCAGAAAGAAATGTTTTTGGATGGTGACATTTCCAACACAAATGAATTTTGTCAACATCTACGGTAGATGGATATAAGCAGGTGTGGAATATTAACGCTGAAAATTTGAATACCTGCATGTGAGCATGAAATCTTACAATATAGTACTTCGTTAGTGAGTCGGCCTTCAGTTTAATTTGCTTTTAGAGAATGATTGCTAGCTATATCAAAGTCATTTAAAAAAAATTCCTGCAGATATATATTTTTAAAGTAGTGAAAGTGCTGTAAATATTTGTTTAAATTGGCCTCTGTAGTCCTGTGCCTGTCATTAGGGCAGAGTTAGATTACAATAATAAGACATCCTTATGACCTTTACTCTCTTTCTCTCTCTCTCTTTTACTCTCTCTTTCCCCCTGAATTTCTCCTGAATTTCTTAAGGAGGGGTTTC